>NC_137080.1:61435707-62035707 GCF_951640355.1 Cnephaeus nilssonii | reverse complement strand
CTATTTCTCTGGCCAGGCTATACGATCTTAAGGGGTCATTCCTTCACCATCTTTTTAATTCCTAGCTCCCAGCACAGTGCCTAGAACAAAGTAAGGGTTCGGTAAATGTTTGCTAAATTGGATCAAATCTTATAATATTGATAGTTCCCAATCCTGCTCTTCTCTTCAAATTTCTAGTCCAGGGTTTCCCAAACTCAGGACTACTGACATTTTAGGCCAAATATTTATTTATTTTGGGGGGTTGTCCTGTGCATTGGAGGATGATTAGCAGCACGCCTGGCCTCTGCCCCCAACATGTCAGTAGTATCACCATGAGTTGTGACATAACTATTCCCAGACATTGCCAAATATACCCCAGTGGGGAAAGTTGCTAACCCTCCTCCAGTGGAGAGCCACAGCTCCAGATATGTTGAAGCTGACGTATTTAAAATGCACTCTCAATCCCACAACCAACTCCCTAAAACCCAAGAGGGTAGCTCCACGGGGCAACAGCATCAGAGCTGCTCCTGCTGGGCTTTCCATGTTTGCCTTTCATCGTAAGAAGGATCCAAGGCTCCCTCTACAGTTGCATATTTGTACTGTGAATGGATCATTTCTGGGGCCCAAAATAAAGGAGATACTGCCCCCATAATACTCAGTGCCTTCTGCCTAGATCTCCTAAAAGCAAGTGGCCAGACAGACTGGTGAAGAAGCCCAGGTTAACTGGAGGCTGATAATATCTGAGATCACCAGGGGTTGGCAAATTGTACCTTTACTGGTTCTGGGAAATTTCTGTCATCTTAACGGGATAGTCTATAGAAGAGATTTTCTCATAGCTTCATATTACAACACATTCTCCCCAAGGACTCTCCCATTCATTTATAAGTGCGTTTTTCGCCATATTTTCTAGAATTTGTCAAGCATTGCTGAAATATCCTCCTCATCATCATCATCTTTCTCCTCATCATCAGAAATGTAGAAGGAGTGACTCCTTTCCCTTTTTCCTTTATGATAAAGTAGGACTCTCCATGCTTTTGAAAGTATTGGAAAGAGCAGCCTCTGTCCACTTCTTCACACCCTCCCCCACTCCTCACTAAGGAAGGAGGGGTGGCTTATTTGAAGGTTGCATTTGGGATAAGGAACTGGAAAGGAGCAGCTCTACCTTCTCATTTCTTATTCTTTACTCTGCCTGCCACAAGATGATATATGTGTTCTGTAGGCCCAACTCTCTCTCAAGTGGTTTCTCCAAAGTCTAGGAAGGAAAGCATAGAAAGCCTGCTGAGGTTATTTATTTATTTATTTATTTATGTCAATAATAAAGCTAAATATTTGAAGTCATCTGTCAGACGTTTGCAGTTGTTCCTCAATCCACTCAAGGAACTTTGGAGGGGCAGATGGGAGCTTTGTTAATTTGATAATTAAATGAGATATCCAGACAGACATTTTAAGGTCATCTAGAGAAAAAACAGCACATATTGATATTAAGTGTTCTGGGGCAGCCTGGACAGGAGGTGGGCCTTAGCCTTAATGTGTTCTATCCATGTGGGTCTTTGGAGCAGCTACAGTCCTGGGGCGAGGACACTGGAGTTGCTCAGCTTGTCCCCAGCACTGATTACCTAATCAGTGAGTGCTATTGAGTAACCCAGCTGTGCCTAATTTGGTATGGATATTTGAGTGAGCAGCAATTTTTTGGCTTGAGGTGTTGTAGCATGGCTTCTAGGAACTCTTAAGAGCTCATGGTCCCAGGAGGTTAATGGAACAGTGATGTATTGGGATTTTTGCCTCATGAAGTTGGAAGTAGGACTCCTGCCCCTGGATAATATGAACTTGATTGTTAAGCCTGAAGGCTTCAGAGACCAAAAATCTGTAGATAGTGGAAGATAAATATTTCCTCTTCTAGCATTCTATTTCTCTCACAAACAGGACCTCACCATTTTGGCAGTATTGGGAAACCTAGCTTCCATCCTTTTCTCTACCTCCTCACTCACTCCTCCCCAAGGAAGAATAACTCTTTAGTTTTTTGAGTTGAGGAAAGGAACCAAGATTCATGCCCAGCTTAGCCAGTTCCAAAAGGACAACCCACGGGGTGGGTGGTTTTCTAGTCTGCTCTTCTGTCCATAAGGTAGGAGCGTTTGGGTTAGGTCTACTTTCTGAAGGTGAGTCAGAAACTCCTTTCTTTGTGTACTGTCCACAAAGCTCGTGCACTGGAGGCAGTGGTTCTGGGTAAGTGCGTGTGCTCTGTAGACCTACCTCTCCTTTGAGGGGTCATTCCAAGCTGTAACTTGGGAGAAAAGAATTAGGAAGCTCAAATGACACCATTTATCCAAGCTGAGTTCTCCAATCCAGGTGATTATAACAATAACATAAAACTGATATTTTGACCTCTATATGTCATTTACTCCTCAAATCCCTCCAAGTTTTGGAACTAATTAAGTGTGTAAGCAATTATCACCCTCAGATTCAAGAAAATACCAATGTTATATTTGTTGAGTACCTAACTTGTACCAGACATGATGTTAAGAGCTTTACAGGCATTGCTTCCTTTAATCCTCACAACAATTGTATTATATGTGCACTGTTGTTTCTCCCACCCATCAGAGCAGGAAATTGAGGCTTAAGGAGCTGAAGTGACATGACCAAGGCCACAGGCAGCTAGTAACCATGGATCTCAAACAGGAAAGTGGAGCCAGCCTGTTGACTGCATCCTATCATCTCTTAGCATGTTAGGAAAAGATGAGAACAGAGCTTCAGTTTATCCTTGTTGCAGAAAATAGAAAATTATAAGACCATCAATCTGTTGTGAATACTGTCTAAAGCAGATCTTGTCTGAGATCTGTCAAACTGGCCTGTGCAAAGACTCGACTAAGTTAAAAGCTAAATTATAATACATTGCTTCAGACTTTAAATTTCTGTGTTCTTTTTCATTTATGATACTTATTTCACATATATGAATTTTTTACATGAATTCTGAAGAGTCAATATGGCTAGATCCATCAACTGGTTCCCTAATTCAGCATCAAACTTCTACTACAATGTGACAGTATGTTTAACATGTAGTATCATGGGTAATTAATAACAATAGTCAATAGTTCCTAATACAATCTCATATATAATTATTAAATATAGCCCTTCATCTTAAAGAATTGCCTTAAGCATTTCATTGGGATTTTGCCTTCACCATTGTATTTAAGTTACTCATATGAGATCATTTTAATTATCACAGAGTTGATTAGATATAAGATACCAAAGCACAGTGGTTTTAAAACCATAAATATCAATAATAAAATCAATGTAATTTTAGGTTATCAATTTGATAATAATCTTGACAACTCAATGCTAAAACCGATAAGCACTTCACATTTCACACACATAATCTCTTAGAGAAATGAAAGAATAACAGACTGTAAGAGCATGTAACTGTCATAATCACATGAAAAATACATTTCAGGCTTTAAGTGTATTCCAGGAAACGCTTCTAAAATTCTTATTATTGAAATGTATCTACAATAATTCATGAGCTATTTAATTCAGCTTAATTCTACATTAGTGTATCATAAAAATGTTGCCTTCGAAAGAAAATGTCACAGCATGTAAAATGCAAAGATGTTAAGCTATCACTCTGAGGCTCCCTCCGGAGGGGAATGCTGGTGTCATATTTTTACCTCTGAAATTGGTTTCTCATAGACATCTTCTCCGATGGATTTTTCCTGGGCAAGGATGGCGTCCCGGTGCAGGACCCGCAGCACTTTCTCCGGCTCCGCAGACCCGTAATGAGCCTCCAGAACCTCAGGCTTGGTTTTCTCCGTCTTCAGCATGTGGATCACATCTTCCCTGGCCTGTGGTGGAAAGTGCAGCAGGGTCAGACGGTTGGCAACATAAATCACATGCCGGGCTCACAAAATCAGCACGGCGCTCACTGAACACATCCCCCACCTCTTCAGGGCAATTGGCAAAATCACTGGGTCTTCTGTTCTTAATTTCTACCGAAAGCAGATTGGCAAGCATATACTCTGCTTCAGGTTGCTAGGAAGCAGGAAGGCAGCAAAGGATGTGTGCTAATATTAACTACATAAAAATTGCTTTTTCTAAGTAGCAATGATTCTAAGAGGGGGTAGGACTGATCCTGGGATGCTTACCCCCTTTCAGTGCAGAGAAGATCAATGACAATTTAAAGTTCTCTAGTTTTTTATTTATGCTCAGTGTAATATTCAAATCTGATTTAAAATAAAACACTGCTCTTCCCATTCTAGTTATAACTCCATGTGTAATTAACAAAAACAGCCTGTACTAGTGATTTCCTGTTTCCCATCAAGTGATTTATTTTGCACAGAAACACATGGTTGAGAATTCACATGTTGCTGGACTGGGCTTTTCAAACTAATGTATTCACACTGAAGGTGAAATCTAACTCCTTTAACATACAGACCGCAAATCAGGTAAGTTAGGTTGATATGGTCAGAGTTGTTTTGTTTTTGTTTTTTAGCAAAACTTTAGCATCATGTTGAAACTCTTGAGAAAATAACATAATTATAGGTTTTAAATCATATTGATTATGGTCCCCATCCCATAATGCAAATACATCTGGATGTACTTTCTACTGGTTAGTAGTGATTATCTCTCTAGTTATAATGAAGCTGACACTTGCTAAATGTACTCCCATCTAGTCTTTACTTACTTCTCCAGTAATGGTGATGGGTTTGAAGTATCCTTACTACATTTTAACTTATACTTAAGAATAAACTGGTTGGCAACAGAGTTCAGTCTGTGACAATAGAATAGAGTTTCTCCCTGTGTAATGCTAACTATGGCTTTGAAGTTATAAACCTCCTGGTATTCTAAACATGGAGGTGCTGACTAGTTAGCCCTGACATAGCACCATTATACAGTTGGTCATTCTTGAGGTTCCTCACTTTTATTGCTAATTCATAGTCTCCAAAAAAAAATCAAATTCCAGATGGTTAAAGACTAATTTATTACAGAAACGTCAATGGATTGGAATTTGCAGATTTTCCCATGTTGTTTCTGCCTCATATAATGTGCTCATTTCAAGACAAAAATGGAAAATGTTCATTTTGAAGAACCTAGTGGTTTGGAATTAGTAAGAAAGTTAAAGTCACAAATAGTCCAATGGAAAGGCAATGTGTCTCCGTGTAGGGTGAAAGGACATAAACACAGATGCAGTGTCAGACGAGGCTGTACAGTGTCTTCGTGCAAGTTAGAAAAGGTGCCAGGAGATACAGCCCAGAGTCAGAGTGCAGCTTGCCTCCCAAGCAAAGAGTGGGCTGTGTTTCAGCCCCTATTCATTCCCTCTGCCAGGCACCTTTGTGCAAGGCGTAACACCATATCTGTATATGGTGGCCCGGTGGAGAGGAGCCTAAGGTATGTTGATCGTTATTGGTCTTCAGGCAGGAAGTGCTCCCTGTTTATCACACAGGTGAATATAGATAGCATCTTCTAAAATAATGGTTCTCATTGGAATCACCTAGGGAACTTTAAAAAATTCCAATGTCCGGGCCATCCCAGACCAATCACATTCAAATCTTTAGAAGAAGGAACTAAGCATTAGTACTTTTTAAAGCTCTTCAGGTGATTCCAGAGTTGAGAGTACTGTTCCACACTAATCAGTTAAGAGACCTAGCAACCATACTGAATACAAATCCTTGGTATTATCTAACCAAACTTCCCCATTCCCGTGCATTTCCCATCTTCAAGTGCATTTCCTTTTCTTGATCATAGAAAGTTGTCATCACCTTACTCCGCACACCTGAGGTTGACCTTTTGCTTTGGTCAGTTGTCTTAAGTTGTCTTAAGAGGAAAATAAATAAATAAAAGAAACATAGGCCTGTGAATCCATGGAATGACAGGAAGGAAAATTTAGTATTGCATTTGGAAGTGAAAAAGAAATGGTGACAATGGAAGATTGGTGACCTAAAAGTCTCAATAACAAACAACTGTCTCTTTTCCATATTTAAATCAGATGAACTAGGTTGTGGGATTGGATGAAAAAGGTAAAGGGATTAAGAGGTACAAATTGATAGTTACAAAATAGTGAAAGGGATGTAAAGTACAGCATAGAAAATATAGTCAATAATATTGTAATAACTAGGTATAGTGTCAAATGAGTACTAACCTATAGGGAGGATCACTTTGTAATTTATATAACTTACATGCTGTATTGAAACTAATATAAGACTGAATGTCAACTGTAATTTAAATTTTTTTTAATTCTTAAATCAGAGAAAGGCTCACATTTTAATGTGAAATACAAAGACTTCTAGAGCAGACATAGAATGTACTGTTTTTTGTGTAACAAATTGAGATGCTGACTCATCATAAAATGTAAATATTTCAAGTCATCAGTTCCTCTGCTCTCTGAAATAGATTATAGCAGACTAGAGTCCTGGTGCACAGATTTGTGCACCAGTGGGGTCCCTCAGCCTGGCCTTTGGGAATAGGGCCAAAATTGGCTCTCCGACATCCCCCAAGGGGTCCCGGATTGCGAGAGTGCAGTTCTCGGGTGACACACCCCAGAATTGGGCTCCCTCCTCTCTGGTTCCGTGTGCGTCACCCAAGAACTGCAGCTGCCAAGTCACTGCAGCCCAGCAGCTCCTGCATTGCCCCCTGGTGGTCAGTGTGCATCATAGCTACTGGTCGGATGATCAGGTCAGACGGTCGCTTAGGTTCATATATATATATATATATATATATATATATATAGAGAGAGAGAGAGAGAGAGAGAGAGAGAGAGAGAGAGACTAGAGGGTCAGTGTATGAAATTCATGCACAGGTGCGGTCCCTAGGCCTGGCTGGCTATCGAAGCATGAGCATCTGGCATGGAAGGGCAGGTCCCAGCTGACCTCTGGGCCCTGGGCAGCACCTGGGTCCCCGAGTCCCCACACGCCCCCCTCCACTTGAGTCACGGCGTTTGAATCCCCACACAGAGATGTGGTGAGCACAGCTGGACGCCACAGGCCAGGGAACAGCCTGGGCCTCTGGGCCACCCAGTGGCACTGCATGGAAGCCGGGCAGGCAGCACATTCTCTTCTGGCCAGCCTCGCACACAGGCTCCTGCACGAACCCACGGGGAGCCCAACTGGCCCCTGCAGCTACGGTTCTGCTCACCCAGAAGAGACCATGCAGGTGTGGGGTGGACTCCTCTCCTCCTCATGGGTGCCTGGCACCTGAGCGCGGGGCTTCTCCGGCATGCAAGCCCCGGCGTCCCAGTGGAGGGTAGCAGTGGGAGTGAGAGCGAGCTCGGCGGACACCCCACATTCTCACCGCACCTCCGTCCCCCAGGTAGCTGGCAAGAGGTCGCAGTGCATCACCGACACCCGCCATGTTCCAAGCCGCCCCCTGGTGGTCAGCACACGTCATAGCGAATGGTCGAACTCCCGGTCTCACAGTTGAACGACCGAGGGGACAATTTGCACATTAGGCTTTTATTATATAGAGATGATTAGTAAAGGAACAGAATAAACACAGAACTCAAAATCTTCAGGAAAAATGTTTTTACTGAAGCTTAGAAAAATTCTTGAGTAATTTAGAAACAAATTAAAACACCAAAAGAAAGTGGCTTAAAAAATAGGCACTAAAATATTGTATTGAGACTAGAGCTGCTTTTATTCATTCATTCTGTCTCTTTCTTCCTTGTTTATATGTATTTTCTAAATCTTCTACAGTGAACAATCATTAATTTTTTAAAGAGAAACAAAGTTATACTTTATGAAGAAAGGAGAATATAAATGAAGCAAAGGTAAATAATGAAACAGAAAGTGCTCTTTTTTTGTCATACCAAATGCTGAGAAAGCTGCCTTCATTCTGTTTATAGACAAGCCTGTGATAGTGCCTCTGGGGTTTAGCACAAAGAAGGACGTAACACCAAATCTGCCCAAATGATTATTCCATATTCTGTTTCTGATATTGTCTTGATTCCTTTTATAATTATTTCAAACACAGCCGTGAAGCCACAGATACAACAGTCACTAGATAAGTGTACTAAAAACAGAATGGTATAAAGATCATAGGTTTTCCCACCTAATATTTATTCTGATTAGTTATATTCTGACTAGAACGATAAAGAAATCACAGCAGAATTATTCCCATATGGCATTTCCACAAATGACATCTCTGAAAAAAAATGTTTATCTCTAATTGTGGATTGAGGTAATCGGAGAATGACTCTCAAATGTAAATCAAATAATCTTGAGTGTATAAATTGTCATGCTAGTTAGCATAAACTTACATGATCTGAGCATAGAGAAAACTAAATAAAGCTAACAGGCAAATAAAAATTTGAATTAACATGGAAATAATATTTACAGCATGGAATAATAGAGTGAGCCCATCTTTGAAAAAACTCAGAATTTGTTTCCAGTCCCAGCTGTGCTGTGTGATTTGTACAAGTTGCTAACATTACTTTGACCTAATTTTATTGTCTGTGAAATAGGATTATAATAACTTCCTTAAACAATTGTTCTTAGGATGAAATCAGATATCAGTATATAAAATACCTAGTATAGAACTTGGCACACTGTAGCTGCCAAGTCAATAATAGCAATTTAGTTTCTATTAGGTCCCCATCATTAGATGCCTTTTTGCTGCCAAAAAAAGAAATTTTATAAGATACTAGAGGCCCGGTGCATGAATTTGTGCACAGGTGGGGTCCCTTGGCCTGGCTGGCGATAGGGGCCGATCAGGGCAGTCTCACCCAGTCCTGATCAGGGCCGAATGGGGAGGAGGAACAGTGGGAGGTTGGCTGTGGGAGCACACTGATCACCAGGGGGCAGCTCCTGCATTGAGCGTCTAGCCCCTGGTGGTCAGTGTGCATCACAGTGATCGGTCAACCGGTCCTTCAGTAGACATGTCGTAACAGTCGCTTAGGCTTTTATATATATATATAGATATTTTTTCCCTAACAAAATATAACATTTAAAACTGATATAGTTGAACAGTGTAGACATTCCACAATTTGCCATTAACATTTTTTCAAAAAGGAATTTTTAAATCAGAACACCCTCTTTCCAAAAGCTACTTACTCTCCCTGACTCAGTTTCCTTGCCTACAATGTAGAGACACCAACCCCTTTATATCACAGGGAAATGCAAGGCTCTAACAAGATAATGTAAATAATGAGCTTTTAAAACTGAAAATAGGTAGCTATTTCAGTTTAAAAGTTTAAGCTGTTACAACTAAGTTACAGAACAACCATTATTCATTTTACAGACATGTAAATATTGTTGGTATTTATCTTCTTGACCAAATCTTCCTATCCTATTTGAAGAAAATAGCTTCTTTCTTTTCAATTGATGTGAGACACCTATTTCTTCTCTCCCTAAAAAAATGTGCTTATGCTTAAACTTATTGTAATATGCTATTGCTACATACACACACTTCACATTTCATTCTTAGTTTAACAACCATAGACTAATTACCAAAGAAAAAGATGCTATGGTGGTGTAACACTGTGCATTATATATTTAGAACCACACTATTCATCATGAACTTAGTAAAAGCTTTTTAATTGCTATAATAATTATAATAATGAATGAAAACAAGTGTTACTATAAATTACTGTTAAGTAAAATGGTTTAATATGCTAAACCAATCATTAATATTGTGGTACCTATTTAGTCAATGGGTTAAGATGGTGGCATTGGTAAACACAGTATTCGAATCCTCCCACAACCACATCAAAATTACAACTGAACTACAGCACAGCCATTATTCAGAACCACCTGAAATCTGGCTGAATGGAAGTCCTACAATTAGGGAATTAAAAAAGAAGCCACATCAAGACTGGTAAGAGGGGCAGAGACATGATATAGGTTGGTCCTATACCCACATATAGCAGATAAAAATCAGGAGGGATATCTTAGCTGTGGAGGTACCCCCTAAAGAGTAAGGGGTCCAAGCCCCCCCACCAGGTTTCCTAGCCCAGGATTCCTGTGCCAGGAGGAGAAGTCCCCTAGCTTCTGGCTGTAAAAACCAATGGGTAGCCCTGGCCGTGCAGCTCAGTTATTTAGAGCATCACCCCAATCAATATGCAAAGGTTGCGTGTTCAATCCCTGGGCAGGGCATATAAAAGAATCAATGAATGCAACAGTAAGTGGAACAACAAGTCAATGTTTCTCTCTCTTTTCTCTCTTTAAAAAATCAGCAAATTAAATTAAAAAACAAAAAAACACACAGCAGGATTGTGGCTCAGTGAGAGGCAGGGCTGCTGAAGTCCCAGGCAGTTCCTCTTAAAGGGCCTGCACATGGACTTACTGGAACTCACTCCCTCTGAGCTCCAGCCCTAGGGTAGCAGCTTGAAAGGAACCAGGGACATACAGGGAGGAACTGAATTGTCTGCCATTAGGGCAAGAGCTGGTGGTGGTGGTGCGGGGGCAGCGGGGGAGGGGGGGCGATCTATGTGTCTCTCACATTGATGTTTCTTTCCTCCTCTCTCCCCTCCCCCCTCCCTATTTCTCTTCCACTCTCTCTAAAAAAAAAAAAAAAAAAAAAAAAAAAAAAAAAAAAAAATCAATGGAAAACATATCCTTGGGTGACGATTAACAACAATAATAAAAATGTAACTATAGATCACAACAAATTTTTACACTACTTTAAACATATGATTCAATCTATGTAAATAAGATCCTACATTTTGGGGACAAAACCACTTTACAACTCTATTTTGAAAACCTTGTTAATTTTTGTATAAAAAGAATTTAAAATGTAAGAAAGTTCCTGTCCTCAAACATTCCTATTTTTCACACAGAAGCTTTATCAGAAGCAAATGGTTAAAGTTCTGGGATTCTGGGAGCTGCTTAGTAGCTGCATAATGAAGAATACATTAAGAGGACTCAAGAAAAGGGAGAGAAAGCGGGGTGGGGAGGTTGAAGGAGAAGAGTCTTAATAAAAATCTTTAGTCCTGATGATGAGGATAATAAATATGAGATAAGGGTAAGGGTTAGAAACAGACACAGAGGCATCACACCCTCTCTTCT
This sequence comes from Cnephaeus nilssonii, assembly GCF_951640355.1. Taxonomy (NCBI): domain Eukaryota; kingdom Metazoa; phylum Chordata; class Mammalia; order Chiroptera; family Vespertilionidae; genus Cnephaeus; species Cnephaeus nilssonii. Next base: position 62,024,740 of record NC_137080.1, on the reverse strand, counting down.
TTTCTACATGGTTCCTCTATGTGCCAAGGGAGACACATGGAAGCCAAGAGCAGAAGTGTCCCTGCAGAACTGAAGGGGATCATCAGATGGAGTAAGGGGTTGTCTCAAATGGCTGCGTGAAGAGCTGATTCAAAACATGTGGGGGCAGCAAAGAGCTACTCTGCAAAGTCCAGGGCCAACAGGTGAGTATGCTTCATCTTTTAAAGTCAGGGAAGGGTATCTGGGGTTTGCTGGGAGTTAGGGATGGAGGGACAGGACAAGACACAGGTGGAGGCCACACAGTGGCATAGTTCAAAAGAGGGCTAAACCCAATCATGCACTGTATTTAGTATTGGAGATATAATTTCATCCTCAGGGATTAAAGTCTACAGGCATATAGACAAACAATTGAAAAGACATTTACAATATAACATGATAAGCCTTAGGACGGAGGAGTTACAGGGACCTGAACTGAACTAGCAAAGGAGATTTCCTGGGGGAAGTAACCCAAAATTGCACAAGTACTTGAGCCGAGAAATAGAGAAGTAGTTAGGGCTAGAGTGCTCTTGTCCAAGAGGAGACTGGGCAAAGGCCAACAGGTTTAGATGCTGGGGCTACATGAGGCTAGAGTGATAACCAATGGGCAACGCATGGAAAGCCACGTGAACCAGGCAGTGAGTTTGCATTTTATCGTGGAGCAGCAAGAAGCCTTAGCATTGTTAAACAGTAGGACAGCGACTTAGTCAGATTTGTATGGTAGATCGTTCACCCACTGTGTTAAAAAGGTAGAAATTCTGAATCGGTTGGTGCAGCTCAGAAATTGAGATTTAAAATATCTGTGCAGGTAATTCTACCGTAAAGCACAGCCGCCCTTAGAAACCACTGCTTTAGGACAGATAAACCAATTCACCACCATGAGCACTTAAAGCATTGGCTATGTTAGCTCAAGGTTCCCAGCCCGGTGTGTGACTCCCAGAGACTTCCTTGCCCCAGAGGCTTCTCCTGTTCTCACTGTCTTATCAGTTCCACTGATCCTTCTTCTCCGAGGAATCAGTCACTTCAGACCAGTAGCCTAAATCAGAAGGGTTCTGGGAAACGGTTGGAAGTGTTTGCCAGTTCTGGGAAATAAGGGTGACCAACTGTCCCAGTTTGCCTGGGACTAAGAAGAGAGGGATCCCATAAAGTGGGGCTTTTGAAAATCAGAACAGTCCCAGGCAAAGTGGAATGAACTGGTCATCCTAGGGCAAACACCAAATGGACAGAAGACTAGATATTCCAAAATGCCCTGCCTCTAGCAGGGTAGCCATCGTGGATTTAGTGTTCTCAGGAACCGAGTTTCCCTGACATGGTTCCAAAACTTAGCTTTCTTTAAAGACAAAATGCCATTAATCATGATTATGCCAGGTGACAATTTAAACTGTTTTCTAAACTTGTGGATTTTCTTAAATTTTGGGGGGAGGACCCAAAATGAGTAGGAAAGAATGCTTAGTTTTTTAAAATATATATATATTTTATTGATTTCAGAGATTAAGGGAGAGGGGGAGATAGCAACATCAATGATGAGAGAGAATCATTGATCAGCTGCTTCCCGCACACCCCCTACTGGGGATCGAGCCCACAACCCGGGCATATGCCCTTGAGTGGAATCGAACCCGGGACCCTTCGGTGTGGGAAACCACCTATTGTCTTCACTAGCAGAGAGGTGTGGACAAGGATCCTGGAATGCTGGTGACCCTTGAGCCCTGGCAAAGGTCAGAGCTATGCACCCACTGTTTAGTCGAGACAATGGTAGCTGAAGCAACTTCTCCACCAGACAGTCATGTAAATCCTTACTGATAAAATAATCTGCCTGTTACTGGAAATTGCCTGCCTAAGGGCTATAGGTGTATCCCAAATTGAATAAAAGGATGGCAAGGCCTGAGCCCAACCGGAGTCCTTCCTCTTGAGTTGGGCTCCCGCCTGGTCCCCCAATATTTCCAAATTATTATTTCTTGTCTTGTCTCTTTCATTTGCGTGTGGCCCCTCTTCCAGAGCCCGAACCCTGAACCACGTGGGACGTGCATCTTCCCACTTCGGTCCGCAAGCTGATGCTCTCTATCCACTGAGCCAAATTGGCTAGGGCTAGAATGCTTAGTTCGTATACCCATGTGTCATAGCTCAACAGGTGCATCTTCCTGAAGCATTCAGATTACTTAAAGACTTGGGGTGGGTGGTAGTTTAAAACTCTCTCAAAACATGAATGCAATTTTAATATTCACTTGAATGTTTAGGGGGAAAACACAAGATTAACAAAACATTTGCTTGAGGCAGACAGCTTGGGACAGATTCTTCGATGATGCCACCATGACCCCAGCATGGTGGTCCACTCACCTACGTCTGGAGGGAGCACATTCAGTTGGGAAGTTTGAGAAGCCTGCCCCTACCATCTGACACTGCACACCGCGAACAAGGCAATTCTCTGCCAATGGCTGCTGACCTTAAATGGTGGAAGCATTTGGAGGAAAGAATAAGTCTATTTCTATGCTTACGGCAGAACCAGGATGTCACAGTTCCTAAACGCGATCCCTCCTTTGTATTATTCAGTTAACTCCCTAAATATGTTCTTATTGCTGCAGTGAGCCAAGGGACTCTAGAAAAGATGACCTGGGAAGACCAATGCATGCCCATCTGTGAATGTTTTCCCATTCTGGAAACTCAACTCAATGTTCCGTACCTATTTAAATAAAGTGATTTATTAGTTTACTTGTCTGTTTCTTTATTAGGCTGTGAGCTGCTTTGAGGACGGGGCGGGGGGGCTGTGTCTACACTGTCTACTAAACGAGTGTCTGCCCACATGATAGGCACTCAGTAAATATTTGTTGAAATAAAGAGAAGTGAAATAAGTGATGTGAAGTCAGAGAGGCATAAACCAGCTCTGAAATTCTAATCTTAACTGCTTAGCCTTGTTTAAAAGATCTAAACAATTACATTTTGTTAACTTCCATCCTTTCATCTGGCATTCTTGTCTACAGTTTAGGAGTCACTTTGTTCTTCTTAAGTTTATTCCAAAAGAAAATATGTAAACTGAGTAAGAAAAAAATAGTACATTACAGAATGTTGTAATAGGAAATAAACTGTCTTTAAATCTCAGACAAATTGAATTATCCTATTTACCCAAGTTAGGTAAATATGAAATTATAAATATACTGCATGAAAAAAAGCTATGTAGTTTATGATGGTTTTAGCTATTACTATAGAAATAAAACTCATATTTTCTCCTGAATTTTAGAATGCGAAGTTAACATGACTAGTAACACAACATACAAGGAGAAGATGCGGCATGGTTAGTTTAAAGGGTCACTGAAGCTAAAAATGTGTCTTTTGGTTTCTCTGGAGAAATTTCTTTCCACGACTATATGGTCAATAGTAGCCTAATAGTCTTTATACAGCTTGTTCATTAAAGACCATTCTTTTCTAGCATTTCAGACTGAAAATCATCCAAAAGAAATCTTTTATTAAAATATCACAGACAGATGCTATTTTTCATGTTAAAACTTGCTTTTATTTTCACTATGATGCTTGAATTTTTAAAAGTAAAATTCCTCAAAATCCCAATGGTATTTTTTATAGAAATAGAAAAATCCATCCTAAAATGCATATGGAATTTCAAGAGACCTTAAAGAGCCAAAACAATCTTGCAAAAGAATAAAATTTGAGGCCTCACACTTTGATTTCAAAACTTATTACAAAGCTACAATAATTAAAACAGTGTGGTACTGCCATACGTACAAACATACAGACCAGTGGAATATATTATTAAGCCCACAAATAAACTCTAAAATATATGATCAAATGATTTTCAATAAGCATGCCAAGACCATTCAATGGAGAAAGAACAATCTTTTTAACAAAAGATACTGGGGAAACGGGATATCCACATGCAAAAGAATGAAAGGTAAGAACCTGATACCATATAAAAAATTAACTCGAAATGAATCAGACCTAAATGTAAGAGCGAAAATGCTTAGAAGAAAACATAGGGGGGACGGGGGCAGGAAACTTCATGACACTGGATTTGGCAATGATTTCTTGGATATGACACCAAAAGCACAGACAACAAAAGAAAAATTAGGTAAATTGAACTATATCCAAATTTAAGACTTCTGTGTATCAAAGAACACAATCAACAGAGTGAAAAGCAAACCACAGAATGGGAGAAAATATTTGCAAACCTTATATATCCAGGCTATATAAAGAACGCCTATCACTCAGCAACAACAACAAAAAAAACCAACCTAATTAAAAAGTGGGTAAAGGACTTAAATAGACATTTCTTCTAAGAAGATATACAAATGCTCAACAAGCACATAAAAGAATATACTCAACATCACTAATCATTAGGGAAATGCAAATCTAAAGCACAGTAAGATATCACTTCTTACTCATTAGGATGGTTATCATCCAAAAAAACAGAAAATAAGTATTGGCAAGGTTGTGGAGACATTGGAATGCTTGTGCACTGCTGGTGAAAATGTAAAACAGGTTAGCCACAATGGAAGCCAGGATGGTGATTCCTCAAAGAGTTAAGAAGATTACCATGTGACTGAACAATTCCACTGCTGGGTACAGACCCAAAAGAATTGAAAGCAGGCACTCGTGTTCGTATCAATATTCTTCACAGTAGCCAAAAGGTGGAAACAACTCAAGTATCCATATACACACAATGCAATGTTATTTAGTCCTACCATTTGCAAACAGCATGGGTGGACCTGGAGAGCATTATGCTAAGTGAAATAAGCCAGTCAGAGAAAGATAAATATCACATGATCTCACTCATTTGTGGAATATAATGAACAACATAAACTGATGAACAAAAACAGATCCAGAGACAGAGAAGAATCAGATGCTCAAACCTCAGAGGGAAGGTAGGGGAGGGTGGGGGTAAGGGGGAGAGATCAACCAAAGGACTTGTATGCATGCATATAAGCATAAGCAATGGACGCAGACAACAGGGGATGAGGGTGAGGGCAGGAATGGGGGGATAATAAGGGCGGGGGGGGGGGCGGGTAAGGACACATTTGTAATACCTTAATCAATAAAGGGGGAAAAAAAAGGAAGGGAATGCTGACATGCTGCAATGGATGAACCTGGAAGGTAACTATGCTGAGGGAAATCAGCTAGTCACAAAAGAACAACTGCTATATTATTCTACTTATATTTCCTGTAAGTACTTAGAATAGTTAAGTTCATAGAGATAGAAGGTAGAATGGCGGTTTTCAAGCGTAAAATTATCTCCAATCCTTTGTCTAGAGAATACTACTTTTTAAAAAAAGGATTCCATGTAATAAATCATAAAAGGGCAATCATATTTTTCTAGTGGTTAGCTGAAAGTCACAGTCATCCATGGATTTGAACACATTTTCATTACTTACGTGGTTTTCTTCGTTTTTCTTTTTTACGCACATTGGGATATTAATAGTACAACAGCTGCTGTGTCCTGGATTTGAAATTAGATACGGTCACAGGGTCCCCCATGCAGTGCTATGATTTTACAGTGTGTAATTTCTTAAATTCCAAAAGACTACAACCTTGTTGTTCTGTGCTAATAAAGACCTTGGGCAGAGCCCTTAAACTGCCCACCCCCTGTGTGTAATCAGGTCCGGCAAGTCGAGTCCAGTTTTCTGTGAACCAGTTGAGAAGCTGAATTCCTTAAAACATGAGAGCAGCCATTGCTAAGGCACAACAAGGTGATTATTTTCTCACTGGGGTTGTTTATCCAGGTCCGTAAATTTAATCCCATCAACATAAACCAGCTAGACCGATCCAGGACAGATAAAACATCCGTACCAGATCTGGTACCAGACATCTCTCTCTGTACAGACGTCTCTGGTATAGACAACTCTGCTTATTCGGTTAAATTTTCTTCACATCCTTACTTTCCCCCAGGATTGTCTCCTTTTCAGATGGTCTCTAAAAGCTTTTTCAAGCATAAATGAAATCCTTCCATGTAACCCTGTCTGGAGGACTGACTGGCAGGCTGACCCTGCCACAGGCTATTTGCATGAGGAATCAAGGCTCTTCCTGAGAAAGAACCCATCCCAAGGGAGGAAGGGCACCATTCTGCTGGAAGGACAATGGAGCGGGGTCAGAGGGGAAGGGTGAGTCTGAGTGCAGCGCAGTGTCTGTCACTCAGACTCCCCTCCAGCCCACCCACCCCCTGAACCCATGCCTGAGTCCCAGTATGAAGGACTGCCATAAAAGACTCAAATAATCACTAGAGGAATTGGTAAATTAGAATTCAAGACTTCGAGCCTCAGTAGAAGGGGGGAGGCAGGAGAGGGCAGCCTCTCCGTATCTTGCATCACGCTCTCAGTGTAGACACCAGCCCGAGCAGCCCTCAAGTACACATCAACTGGCACGAACAGAAGAGAGAGCTGTGTTGGCTGTGCTTCCAGCAGCCACTTGCAGGGGCAGCCATCATTACCACCCTGGGCTGCAGCAGGAAAAAGGGCAAAATGCCAAATGCCAAATGGTAGCCGAGTGAACAAATGTGGGTCATCCTCTGAGGGCTTCTAGCCTGTTCCCACAGAACAGGTGGGAGCAGAGGCAGGAGAGGAAAAAGACAACTTAGTTTCTTTTTATTTCATTTTTCACCTGACTGGTGAGGGCTGAATAATATGAGTAATACTTTTCCAAAAGAGAAAATATTTCAATCAAAGAAGATAAGACTATATCGTCCAGATAGAATTATACATAAGGTTTATTTGGCTCACATAACATTGAATTCCTTTGGGATTTGTTGTGTGTATTCACTTTAGCCCCTGACCTAAGTGAATTCTATATTTATAACATACATTTGGCCAACTTAAAACAAGTAGAGTTCAATTTTTTTTTAACAAGAATACCAGAAAATCTCAGCCATGATGAACCTACAGGGAATGTGATACTGTATATTTACTTTTATAATTAATCAAGGGTTAGTACTTTAAACATTAACGCTTTTTTAATTTTAAGGATTTGGGAATAAGAACATCCTGAAATGACTTATAAAGTCCCTCCCCTCTAAAAAAATATAATGTACATAAGTTAATGTTTTGAGAACTCCTGGTGGTCATCTAAGTATCCATTTTTCTGGTGTACTCAAGATGTATATTGTTTTGTGGTTCCTTAACCTACTTACACTCTATCTTTCTCTTTAAACAAGTTTCTGATGTATACTTAGAGCTAGTTTTTTGCTTATTTTTACTCGTACTGAAGGGAACTAATGTGGTAGAAAGAGCATGTGCTTGGGATACTTGAGTTAGAAACATGCATCAGCACTACCACTAGTGTGACCTTGAACCAGTGAGGTAGCTTCTCTGACCTCAGTTTCTTCATCTGTGAAATGGGCATAGCAGTAGCTACCTTACAGGTTTTACATGGGCTAATGTATAAAGGTACCTGGCAAATGTCAGTTGTTCTTTGCTTTGAGAGTCAAATAGGTAAATTATGGCTCTGCCATTTACTATAGCTCTGTGACCTGGGCTGGTTAGCTCTGAACTTCAGTTTCCCCACCTGCAGAAGAATGAAATGTATGTGAGGTGACTAATATGATGCCCAGAATACTGTAGATGGCCAATCAAAGTCAATTTCCTCTTTTCTCATAAGAGTGAACTGGCTGATGTGGAATTGCTGGATCTCCTGGGCACCCTAACCAAAAGGCTTTCCACAACCTGATTCAGTAAGTCACAGGCTAAGGTTTTCCTCATCCCCGTTGCTCTCAGGATCCTGCGACTGCCCAAACCAAATCTGAGATTCCTATGCCACAAACCTAACAGACACGGGCAACACACGTTGGCTTGCTCTGTGCTTCTGAGCCTCCTGCACTATTTATTGATGTGATTTGAAGGTGCAGCTCCCTCTCTAATTAAAGAATTGGGACCACACTGTTTACTCTAGAGTCTTTAGTTTTTCATCGCCACTGTCAAAAGATTATATCGGAGCAGAAATGACTTACCATTTTTTTCCTAAAGTTTTCTGAGTATTCTATTTAAAACCTGGCATCAGTAAGAAACAACGTTAGAGCGCACATCTTGTGCCGCACGCATACTGAGCACAGGCATTGCCTATAAGTGAAGGTGCAACCGAAGTCAGAAGCCCTTCGATTTAGGGAAATAAAATAAAAATAAGTTCAAAAGAGATTTGGTAATTTTTTAAATTGCACCTTTGGTGTTTAATAAAATTTCTACCAGTGATTCCACTTGGAATGTCCTTTTTTAAAGAAATGAGATCCCTGAAAAGCCATAAAACTTCTATACTATTTGTTATTTGCCAACTGCTTTTTGTGAGCAATATATGGCCTTCTGGTGCCATGTCACAATTTGAAATGCCTAATCAACACTTTCAAAGAGAAAATGTGGTTGATTATATCCACGCCTACAGTTATTTTTCTTTTTCACTATATTGTACCAGAGATGGGGCACATTCAAAAAATGTTTAAATAAGAAAATCTCATGTGTACTCGTATTGCTACCTACATGCCAGTGTTCAGGAGCTATGTAGTCCTCTGCGATTTGAGAATGGGCATGAAGTGAATACAGCTGCCATTTCTGATGCCTGACACGTCCCTAATTACTGTCCTCAGCACTTTGTAATCACCTTGGCCTTTTCCTCCCTGAGAGCTCAGTGAGGGCAGCAGCCTCTTGCTCTCATTTGTGTCCTTAAACCCTAATACAGTGACTGACACAAATAGGTGCTCAATAAACATTACATGTATGAATAAAGTGTGTCTGTGTTGTGTGTATGTATTCTACTTATCCAACAACAATTTCCTCTGTTTTCCTTTTCTAAGCATGTACATTTTCTCCTTTGAGGAGAATAGCTTTTTAAAAATCTACCTTCTACCTTTCACTAGAGAAAGCTTAGATTCCAAAAGATATTGGCTTATTACTTTCATCAATGTTCATTAAATTCTTGTCAAATTTTCCCATGACTTCAGGTTCCTTATTGTATATGAGGAAAAAACATAAATGTAAGACAGTTGATTCCCATTACCTGCAATAGTTATTTTCTGTAAAGTTACCAAAAACATTGAATTTGAGAACACTGAATGAATCATTGCTCCGGGGAGAAATAAAGTTCCCATAAGCCTCTCATCATGACATTTTCATCAACTAACCAATACATAACTTCATTTGATGTGTTTTTCTGTTTAAAGACAAGTGAATGAATGAATATACATGGGTGGTTATCTGACTTCTGGATGAGGGAAAACTTTCTCTGAAATGGCAAAAAAGATTAGACGTTCTACAAGAAATATATATCATAACCAATTAAACAACAAAATAGAGAGAGAAAATATTTGTAACAATTATAAGAGATATACTAGTAGAGTAACTAACCTCAGTTATAAGGAATTTATGTACTAGGTGTACCCGTTAATAATGAGGATTTTTTTCAATAAATGGAGTTACACATATGTTGATATATATGCGATTTGATATGTATGCTATTTTGTTGTATTGACAACAAGCTTCAAAACTTCATATGTCAAATTTTCTGAAGGTGTTAACACCATAGATATTTTTACACTTAAAAATGTTGAATTTTGTGCCCCAAAAAAGAGCATTTGCGGGAAGTTTTAATTCATTATTTTGAAGAAAAGTGCTGCTGAAAGTTATCGTATACTTCGGGAAGCTTATGGTGAACATACTCCAACTCAAGATACTTGTGAACGCTGGTTTAAACACTTTAAAAGTGATGATTTCGATGTGAAAGACAAAGAACGTCAAGGTCAACCGAAAAAGTCTGAAGACCAACAATTACAAGCATGATTGGATGAAGTGTGTCAAACTCAAAAACAACTTACAGAAAGATTAAACATTGCTCAGCAAACAATTTCTGATTGTTTACAAGCAATGGGAAAGATTTTAAAGGAAGGAAAATGGGTGCCACGTCAACTGAACGAAAGACAAATGGAAAACCGAAAAGTCATCAGTAAAATGTTGCTTCAACGGCACGAAAGAAAGTCTTTTTTGCATCGAATTGTGACTGGTGATGAAAAGTGGATTTATTTTGACAATCCCAAATGCACAAAGTCATGAGTTGATCCAGGTCAACCATCAACATCGACTGCAAGGCCAAATCACTTTGGAAAGAAGACAATGCTCTGTGTTTGGTGGGATCAGGAAGGTGTGGTGTATTATGAGCTTCAAAAACCAGGTGAAACTGCTAATACTGATCGCTACTGACAACAAATAATCAATTTGAACCACGCTTTGATAGTAAATGACCAGACTGGGCCAGAAGACACGGCAAAGTAATTTTGCTTCATGATGACGCACCATCACACACTTCAAAACCAGTTAAAGACACATTAAAAGATCTTGCCTGGGAAGTATTAACCCACCTGCTGTATTCACCAGACCTTGCTCCTTCAGATTACCTCTTGTTCTGATCGATAGCACACACACTTTCTGAGCAGCACTTCAAAACGTACGAAGTGGAAAATTTGGTCTCTAAATGGTTTGCCTCAAAACAAGAGAAGTTCTATTGGGACGGTATCCACAAATTACCTGAAAGATGGGAGAAATGTATAGCTAGCGATGGACATTACTTTGAATAAAGCACTTTTGATGTTTCTCTTGAAATTATCATTGTTTTCTTTGGATTACAAAATCTGCATTATTAACTGGTTAAGAGTTAATCCACATTATTAACCAGTTAAGCATTAATCCACATTTTAGATTCAGCAAATAATAGGCCTGGAAGGGGTTGGCCAGAGCCAACCTACTCGTTTCACAGAAGCAGAGACTGAGTCCCTGAAGTGACTTACCAATAATGCAGATTTTGTAATCAAAGAAAACACGATAATTTCAAAAGAAACATCAAAAGTGCTTTATTCAAAGTAATGTCCATCGCTAGCTATACATTTCCCCCATCTTCCAGGTAATTTGTGGATACTGTCCCAATAGAACTTCTCTTGTTTTGAGGCAAACCATTCAGAGACCAAATTTTCCACTTCTTCATACGTTTTGAAGTGCTGCTCAGAAAGTGTGTGCGCCATCGATCGGAACAAGTGGTAATCTGAAGGAACAATACAACAAAATAGCATACATATCAAATCGTATATGTGTAACTCAATCTATTGAAAATAATCCACATTATTAACCAGTACACCTAGTATATCAGTAAGAAAAACCCTAAGGTTCAATAGAAAAATGTACAAAAGGTATAAATAGACAATTCACTGATATAAAACATGTTCATTAGGAAATAGTTCAACTTAACCAACAACTAAAGAAATGTAAATAAAAGCAATAATGAGGTACCATTGCTCACCCCTAAAACAGGACAGAATTTAGAACTATAAGAGCTTGACTAATGGGAATTCTCATAATTTTGTTGGAAAGTCATATGAATTCTGGAAAACAATTTGGCAATAGATGCACATAAGAAACCTTTAAAATATTCATACCTTTTAATTGAGAAGTTTAACAAGAAGGACGAAGATTAGTACCAAGTATGTTGGTACTAATTGCAATGCTGTTTATAACAGTAAAAAATTAGAAACAACCTAAATATTCAGTAACAAGGATACATTTGAGTAAAATATAATATTTCCATAGGATAAAATATTTTACAGACTTTAAAAATTATATTTTAAGGGATGTTAAATGATGTGGGAAATGCTTATTAACAAACTAGAGGCCTGATGCACAAAGATTCGTGCAAGAATGGGCCTTCCTTCCCCTGGCTGCCAGCACCGCCTTCTCTCCGGCAGGAGCCGCCTTTCCGCCTTCCCACGCTGCCCAGAGGCCCAGAGCGGCTGGGGCAGTGCGGAATGCCTGTGTCATCGCCACAACACAAGCGTCCCACCCCGCCCCCAGCTGCTCTGCACCTGAGTATGCAAATTAACCCACCATCTTTGTTGGGTTAATTTGCATACTCACTCCTGATTGGCTGGTGGGTGTTGCGAAAGTACAGTCAATTTGCATGATACTCTTTTATTAGTGTAGATACATATTCAAATTTGTATGTACACTGTGCTTACAATTATGTTTCTCAAAGTTTTTCAGTTTTATTTTCCCAAAGAGATTTTTTAGATATGTTTTTCATAGTGGCCCCTCTTATGCAATTTTAATACCTCAGATATACTGTACATCTGTTTATTTACTGTGACATTTTTGAGGGTCACAAATCATTGTAACATCTGAAATTTCTTTAACCCCATCTAAGAACAAGTTTTTACACAGTTGGGAACAAAAGCACTCTCATTGAGAATGCATGGTGTAAATAACCTATATTGAATTGGTTTTGCTTTGAAAAATCAGATAATATATTTTTTAAAAGAGAGTTAGGGAATGGGTAATTTCAACTTAGAGGAATACATCTCTAATGGCAGAATTTCTGTGCCTCTGATACCTGAAATGTTGAAACATTGATCTTTCTATCATGCCTAAAATTGCGTGTGTAGGTAAACATCTAATCTAACTAATACGTCTGGCTCTCTACGTCTAATATATAAAACAAACATATTTTGCGGTGAGGACAGGGCTGAATTTAGTAACCATGACTTACATTGCACCCTAGTGTGAACAAAATTCTTTTCAGGGGTATTATTTAGCTGATTTCTCAATTCCATTTTATAATTTTTTTAAAAGTCTCAAAGAAATTCAATAGCTTGTCCAAGGTCACATGATTCATAGGAAACAGAGTTATTTGACTTCAAAATACTTCCATTAGCAATTGCTGTGGGGTTCAGTAACGGTTTTCTGTGAGAATATGATATAAGCACAAAGCAAAGGAAGCAATGAAATTTGCTGGGTAATGTTTCCTGTACTAACATTCAACCACAAATGGTACCGCCACCAACTGGTCCACTTTCCCCGTACAACATAACTTGATTGGCTTGCCATGATCTTGCCAACATTTTTTAGCAGTGTCATCTCATTAGTAACTTCCCTAAAAACACTGCACTTCTATCTTCAGGCCAGAGCATGTGAGGCGGTGAACCCACTCCTGCAAACTCACTTCTCTGACTCTCCAAGACCCCTTGCCAAGACACTGCTGCTGGAAGACAGCCCCAGAGCATGACTTCTGCAATGCACTTTGAAGTAGATAAAATATGCACTCATGGACATCTGTCTGTTATTTCCTGCACTCACAGCTTTGTTCTTCTTTATTGCCAGAGAATTCTATGGATGATGTCACTTTTCTCTGAAGAGAACAGGCCATCGGAGCTTTTCACTGACATAATTAATTATCTGTAGCTTGATTCTGAGCCAGAAAATTCTCAAGGCACAGCCCCCAAAAGAATTAACTCTACTGTGCTTGCTATTCTTAAACTTTTAAAGAGACAGGGTACCATATCTTTTTTTCCTCAGACACTGATAATGGTAATTTTGTTCAGTGATATCAAGTAACAGAAAGTGAACTGGGGCACTATTCTATGATTTCACAAGGAAGACCTTCGCTTCAATGGGCAGCAAACTCTAAAGGTCGCTGCAGATCAAGTATACAAAGCAGAGCTTTTAGGGCTTAGTCTCAAATGCTACAGGAATGCATCACAATTACTGAATGGACTCTTTGGGGGATCTTGTGAATCTGCAGCCAGAAAAAAATGAGATCTCAACCAACGCTAACCATGTTAAATTATCTACAAGGTGAAAAGCTTTAGTCTACCAGCAACAAAAGTCTAAAACATGAATATATTTAAATTTATAAGCTATAAGAAATTGCCAGAATGTTAACTATGTATTTTGAGAGTTTTCACCTATGTCTTTATATAGGTCTAAAGCAAATTAGCCAGCTCATCAGAAAATGTCACCTTCCACTCTGCTAGGTTTCAAGGTTATGTTAATGAGTTATTATTTCTCTCTTTACAACTGGGGCTCGATGGGGAATAATCAACACTGTGGATGTCTTAAAGCAGAGGAGGGGCTCTGATGGAATCAAGGCACTTGAGTTCTAGTCCTGCTCTTCACTAGGTGAGTGGTAAAGTACGATCCAGGAAATCTCTCAGCTTTTTCAAGTCTGGTGGAAAATGCAATAGCCTATCTAACATAAAGGATTAACTAAGACTCTAGATTTGAATGTGCATAGAAATATTGTCCACCTCCCCCAAAAGGAATTGCTATTTATGGCTTCTTCTGCTGCTTTGATTCTGAATAAATTTGTTTAAATTGCACTCTTTTTGGATTAGTTTTGTTGGATAAATTCTCTCTTTAGATCTACTCTGGATATTTTTAAAGGTTTAAAATTATAATGTAATAAATATTGATTATAAAAAAATCAACATTACAGAATCAACATTTTAAAAGGATAAAAGTATATGCCACATCCTCTCCAAATTCCACTCCCCAGGGCTAATTCTATTAAAAACTTAAGAGTGAAAATTTTTCAGACGAGATCGGGCGCATTCAGGGTGGTATGGCCGTAGACAAGAGTGAAAATTTTTCATAAATTTTAATGAACAAACTCTCTCTCTCTCTCGCTCTCGCTCTCGCTCTCCCCCCCCCCCAATATTATTGATAGTAACTGGAAATGTGCAAAGTACTTTGCAAACATTATCAGATTTAAACCTCATAATAACCTTATCAGATAGGTACTATTATTATATTTTGTAGATGAGGGATCTGAAGCAGGCACAAAGAAATTTAGTGATTTGCCCAAAGTAACACAACTAACAAGTAGTGGTGTCAGGATGCAAATCTAGGCAATCAAACCCCAGAACTGGGGTTATACTATATAAAGTCTCCACATATATGTATCAATATAGAACATCTCAAATACGTACCACTTTATTTTTATTCAAATATAATGCAAAGCTCAAGAAGAATGGAATAATACATTTGATGCTAATGTTAATCTCACCAGCTCTAAGGATAATGACTTACTTATTTTTCAATAAATTGATCGGGTTGCCTCTATTTTTACATGTCTATCTCTCAATTTAGTCTTTTTCTGTTTTCCCATTCTTCTTACTTGAATCTTTAACCCAAATTTAGATAAAAATCTAATGCTGAAACAATTTATTTAATTCCAAGGGAGCAATCAAATAATTCTGTTGAACTAGAATTTTACAATGTTAAATTTGTTTGAAATAAGGATCTCTACTGTGATTTTCCTGTAGTGATTAAATGAAATCTTTGATTTATCCTGTTCCTTTCTTTAGATGAAAGTTGAAGGGCATAGCTACTGCTTCTCTTTTCACTGGTACCAGCATACACCATACATGGAACAGTAGTTATCTCCTTCCTTCCTTCATTTAGCAGCTGTATGTGAAATTGCTATTCTGCTGGTTGTTGTGATGGATCCCAAATGAGTAGGACACAATCCTGTGCTAGTATCACTTTATAATCCAGTGGAAATGGGATTTTGGAAGGTAATCCCTATAGCTATTTGTTCATCAAGCCACTTTTTGGAAGGAAAGATGAGAAAAAAGTCCCAGAGCTTGGAAGAGCACAGGGAAGTCATTAGTGTTAGTTCTAGTTTTTTGACCAACCTAAATGGCTCCAAGCCTTAGCAGAACATATGATTCATGGAATCATAAATATTTAGAGTATGAAATGACTTCAACAACTTAATTTACTGTTAAGGAAACAAAGTTTCAGAAAAGTCAGTGATTTGTCCAAGGGGTAAAACTAATTGGTTGTTGATTATATGTTAGAGCTCAGACCAGAGATCTCTCTATTATACTAAATCACTAGTAAATATATTGCAACAATCCACATGCTAATTAATTCATTTTTAAATGTTAAATGAGCAATTTTTTATGCCAGGACAATTTTTTAAAAATAAGTATTTGAATGCCATTGGGCATACTTGAAGGAATCCTGACATGTCATTAAATCAATGTCCTAAAAAAGTAATTGACATTTCACTGAAATTTGTGTATTCAAATACATTATTTGTCAAAAAAATACATTGTTTGTCTATTAGCAATAGGAATGTGGTTGCTGAGCTTAAAATATGTAATTCAATATTTTTACCTCAATTTTCAGATCAGTGCATATGTAAAGCATTATTTGCAAGCATAATTTTTCCCCATATGCAGTTCCTACAGTCAACCAAGTTTTTTACAGTCTTCTTGAGGAAAGATGTTGAACAAACTTGATTTTGTTATAAGCTTATCAGCAACTACTGCCAATAATCAGTCATCATTTAAAGTGGGATCACACTGGTTAAGCAGGTTATATATCATTGTCTCATTACTTGCAGGCCCTTAGGAATTTTTTTATGACAGCCTAAGCTTGAACTTTATCAGAAAGCATGACACTGGTTCTGGTTTTTAAAAATTTCTGTTTTACTATCTTGTTTAATGTTCCCAGTGCATCAGCTTTTTCATAATAAATGACTAAGAACCACTGGCCAACATTCATATTAATAGCTGGAAACTTTCAGGGAAAGTGCTTTTTTGATTATAGTAGAGTCGATAAAATGGCTCATGGTTCCCTTAGTTATTTCAAACTCCTGCTGCTTATTTGTGGTTACCAAGTGGCCAAATATTATTATTATTTCAGACAATTGATATGCATTGACCTCTACTGAGTTTTTGTGGTTAGGAACCTTAACTGAGCTGTCATTATCTTGCTTCATCATCCACAAGCCAATGGTCAGATGAAAGCGTGGTGAAGATGACTCAATAGAAGAGGCAGGTGGATGAGATCAGACAATCCGTGTTGCCAGATTTCTCAATGCTGAACTCATCATTTTATGTTCAACAGTGGCTGGTCTTGAATAATATTATGGGAACATCCCTAGATTTCCTTCCAATTTCTCCAGGACCTTCAAGGCCAATAAACATGAAGTCTGAATGCCCTCTTTTTGCAGCTACTCTTCATACATGCTTAATCCCAGGAGCTAATTTAGCAAGGCACCATGGAACTACAGCAACATAGACTCACTCTTTCCAGCTCAAGTTCTAGGGGCCATGGCACAGATGGTGTCATACTCATGGAGATCATTTCTGAAGACTTACATCCCTAGACGACTTAACCATAGCTAAACCATTGGAAGCATCTCTTCCTGACATGTCTAGCATTCCTTTTTCTAGCTCTGGTTCCTAAGGACTCACCAAAGCCATAAATAAAGAAAACAATTATGTATTCTCAATACTGCAACTTCTAAAGCAAAGGTACTTGGCACTTCAGGTACAAGTACAAAACCCAGAGAAAACTCAGACCCCTCACCTCCCAAACTCAAATTGCATTTGGCCCTGCCATCATCTTTCCTAATCCTATATCTCACCCATCCCCATCTCCTGAAATCCTTTCACTGTGCTCTTTGAAACTCACATTCAAAGACAAGCCCCTTCTAAGATCACAAACTCTTCTGATAATGTTCTCATCACCCCCTTGCTCTAAGGCAGTGATGTTCAAATTTTACTGAACATTGGAATCATGTAAAACTTTTTTTAAAAAAATACTGAAGCCCACCTCCTACTTCCAGAGGTTGTTATTTGATTGGTCTCGAGTGTGGCCCCAGCATTTGCAGACAACTTTGAGAACCACCTCCCTGACACTCTTCTGAGAATAGTGCTTCCCCAAGAGCTCTCCCTTTCTCCTTGTACCAGTGGGCCTGAAGGTGGAGTAGATTTCCACCTTGCTTTGCATCACTGCTTCCGGATCATTCTCTCTCCCTCTTCCCTAAAATGTCCTAGCTTTGAATCTCATGACACTATCAGTTTTCATCCTTTCTTTTTGTAGCCAGGTGCCATCCACATCCCTGGGGTCATTCACTTTTCTTTCTTTCTTGAAGATGTTAACTCCTGGATTGCTATTACTCTCTCTAAATTCTGTCAAATTTCTTGGTGATTTCAATATTACCTTATATTCTGCTATCATGACCTCCCAATTCCCTGAACTTCTCTCTTGTAATAATTCTGTCCTTCACACTACTTCAGCCTCTCAACTTCTATGGTCATTTTATACTCTAGTACTTGTCATTATTACCAAAAATTGCAACCAACTATAATTTCAACTCTCAATTACTATCTCCCATATTTCCAGCTCACTCCCTCTAGAACCCCAACTCTAACAACACTTTGATGGCAGCAGAATCTGCAATCCATTGATTTTAGTATATTTTCGCTGGCCTTCACCCTCCCTCTTCCCATGTGCTCATTTTCCTTCTCACCCACCTTCAATTTTAATAACATACACCCTCAATTTCATGTCTTTTCTCTCTCTTGCTTATATTTACTTGGTCAAACCAAAGCCTTGGTTAAATCCAACTATTGGTTAAATCCCATCTCTAATGCTTATACCCACAGGTAAAGAAAACATCATGCCAACAGATGTCACTTTAAATTCATGATCACTAACCTTAACTGGGTTGTTAATGCTCCCAATAAATCACACTATATTCTTCTAATCCACTCTCATATACTACTATTTTATAAGTTCTCTGTTATCAAATCTTCCCTCTTGCTATCTAACATTTCCCTTAATATTAGGAACAAGACAGAGATGTCCATTTTCACCACATCAACACAGTACTGCAAGTCCTAGCCACAGCAATCAGATGAGAAGAAAAAATAAAAGGTATCCAAATTGGAAAGGGGAAAAAAACTGTCATTATTTGCAGATGACATGATACTGTATATAGAGAACCCTAAAGATTCTACCAAAAAAACTACTAGAACTGATAAATGGATTCAGTAATGTAGCAGGATACAAAATAAATATTCAGAAATAGATTGCATTTTTATACACCAATAATGAACTATCAGAAAGGGAAACTAAGAAAATAATACCTAAGAATTAATTTAATTAAGGAAGTAAAATACCTGTACTTAGAAAATTATAAGACATGGAACAAAGAAATTAAAGAAGATAGAAATTGGAAGCATATACCATGCTCATGGATAGAGAGAATTAACACCATTAAAAATGTCCATTCTACCCAAAGCAATCTATATATTCAATTCAATTCCTATAAAAATACCAATGGCATAGTTCACAGAACTAGAATAAATAATCCAAAAATTTATTTGGAATCACAAAAGACTTGAATAGCCAGAGCAGTCTTGAGAAAGAAGAACAAAGTTGGAGATACCACATTACTTGATATTAAACTATACCACAAGGCTATAGTAATCAAAACAGCATGGTACTGGTATAAAAACAGATATATAGATCTATGAAAAAAATAGAGATCTCACACCTATATGGTCAATTAATATTTGACAAAGGAGGCAAGAAGACAAGATGGAGGATAGACAGTCTATTCAGTAAGTGGTATTGGGAAAACTGAACAGATACTTGCAAAAAATTGAAACTAGACCACCTTCTTACACTGTATACAAGAATGAACTAAAAATGGATTAAAGATTAAATGTAAGATTTGATACCATAAAATTCCTAGAAGATAACATAGATAATGAAATCTCTAACATTTCTTTTAGCAATATTTTTTCTGATATACCTCCTCAAGCAAGGGAAACAAAGGGGAAAAACACATAGGACTACATCAAACTAAAAAGTTTTGGCACAGCAAAAAATACCACCAAAAAAACACAAAAAAACAACCTATTGAATGAGAGAAGATATTTGGCAATGATACATCTGATAAGGGATTAATATGCAAAATTAATTTTTAAAAAAAAACCTCATACAACTCAAAACAAACAAACAAACAAAATCCCTAAACAATCCAATTTTTAAAATGGGCAGAATATCAGTAGATGAATGGATAAAAAAGCTGTGGGACATTTACACAATGGAATACTATGCAGCTGTAAAAAAGAGGAATCTCTTAATCTTTGGGACAGCATAGATGGACCTCAAAAATATTATGCTAAATGAAATAAGCCAATCTGAGAAAGACAAATATAACATTATCTCACTTATTTGTGGAATCTAATGAACAGAATGAATTGACCAACAAAATAAGACCTGAAGCATGGAGGCATGGAACAGACTGACATACCTCAATGTGGGGTTGGGGGGACAAGAAGAGATAAACCAAAAGACTTATATACTTATATGCATAGCCCATGGGCATGGGAAATAGGGCAGTGAAGACGTGGTGTGAGAGACAAGGGGGGAAGGGGGAAAAAGGGGAGGTATCTGTAATACTATCAACAATAAAAAGTATATTTTTAAAAAATGGGCAGAAGCACTGGCTGAATAACTCAGTTGATTAGAACATCGTCTCAATATGCAAAGGTTGCGGGTTCAATTCCTGGTCAGGGCACATACAAGAATCAGCCAATTAATGCCTAAATGAGTGGAATAACAGATCTCTCCCTCTGAAATCAATAAATAAAAATTAACAAAAATTTGAATAAATGGGTAGAGGAACCTGAATAGACACTTTTCCAAACAGAACATACAGATGGCCAATCAATAGACAAAAGAAAGGATGTTTAATGTCACTAATTGTCAGAGAAATGCAAATTAAAACCACAATGGCATATCACCTCACACCTGTCAGAATGGCTCTCATCATTAAATCAATAAACAACAACTGTTGGTGAGGATGTGGAAAAAAAGAGAACCTTTGTGTACTGTTGGTGGAAATGCAGATTGGTGCAGCCACTGTGCAAAACAGTATGCAGTGGTTCTCAACCTTCCTAATGCCACGACCCTTTAATACAGTTCCTCATGTTGTGGTGACCCCCAAGCATAAAATTATTTTTGTTGCTACTTCATAACTTTAATTTTGCTACTGTTATGAATTGTAATGTAAATATCTGTGTTTTCCAATGGTCTTAGGCTCTACAGCAGCAGTTCTCAACCTGTGGGTCGTGACAGCAGCGGTTCTCAACCTGTGGGTCGTGACCCCACAGGTTGAGAACCCCTAGCAGGGTCGCCTAAGACCATCGGAAAACACAGATATTTACATTACGATTCATTAACAGTAGCAAAATTACAGTTATGAAGAAGCAACAAAAATAATTTTATGGTTGGGGGTCACCACAACATGAGGAACTGTATTAAAGGGTCGCGGCATTAGGAAGGTTGAGAACCTCTGGTATAGAGGGTCCTCAAAAAATTAAAAATGGAGCTGCCTTATGACCCAGTGATTCCACTTCTGGGGATTTATAAAAAAAAAACCCAAAACACTAATTCAGAAGAATAAATGCATCCCTATGCTCATTGCAGTGTTATTTACAATAGCCAAGATCTGGAAGCAACTCAAGTTCCCATCAATAGTCAAGTGGATAAAAAAGTAGTGCCACATATATACAATGGAATATTATTCAGCTATTAAGAAAAAGAATTAAATATTACTATTTGCAACAGCATGGATGGACCTAGAGTATTTTGCTAAGTGAAATAAGTCAGTCAGAGAAAGACAAATACCATATCATTTCACTCATATGTGGAATCTAAAAAGCAAAATAATGAACAAAACAGAAACAGACTCATAGACACTGAGGACAGACTGATGGTTGCCAGATGGAGATGGATTGAGGGGTTGGGTGAAAAAGGTGAAGGAATTAAGAAGTAAAGATTAGTAGTTACAAAATAGTCACAAGGATGTGAAGTACAGCATATGGAATATAGTCAATAATATTGTAATAACAAGGCATATTTGATGTCTGAAAAGACCAATGGCAGAACAGTGTATATAATATGCTCTATTTGTGTAAAATATATTTTTTACATATTTTTCTAGCTTTTCAACCATATGTGTGAATGAGCCATTCAAATTTTTATATAAAACATTTGTAAGTTAACTAGACATTGTGATAATCATTTTACAATATGTACAATTATTGAATCATTACATTGTACACCTGAAATTAATGTTATATGTCAATTATACCTCAATAATCCTATATAATAAAAGGCTAATATGCAAATCGACCAAACTGCGGAATGATCAGTCGCTATGACATGCACTGACCACCAGGGGGAAGACGCTCAATGCAGGAGCTCTCCCCTGGTGGTCACTGCATTCCCACAGGGAGAGCGCTGCTCAGCCAGAAGCCGGGCTCACAGCTGGTGAGCACTGCGGTGGTGGCAGGAGCCTCTCCTGCCTGCTTCTGCGGGAGCCTCTCCTGTTTTCGCGGCAGCACTAAGGATGTCTGACTGATGTCTTGCGGGGAGTGGGCCAAAGCCATCAGTGGGACATCCCCTGAGGACTCCCAGATTACAAGAGGGCACAGGCTGGTCTGAGGGACCCCCCACAACCCCCAGAGTGCACAAATGTTGTGCACTGGGCCTCTAGTAAAAAACAAAAGATAATGAAACTGTTGTTTTAAATCACACAAAAAATATTTTTAACAATACATTTTTCAAAATATATCAACATTACCCCTATAATTATATTTTCATGTTTGGACTCAGATTTATCCATACACTTCCCTTGTCTTATAATTACAACATGATTTCTGAGTATGTAATTACAATAATACTCCACCTTGGAACAGAATGATACTCTATCAAAATATAAAAACACCTGGACAGGACGGAAGTTCTCTAACATGAACTCCTTGAGCAAACACGTGAGCATGTCGTGACAGGCAATGGAAAAAGCTTTTAAGCACGAGCCAAACAGTAGGTGTTTGCAAGAAGAATTGCCTCCCTGCCTAATGACCTTCACTTGATGGAGAAACAGCATCAAAAACAAAGTAGGACAGAAGTCAATGAATACAATCTGCTCCCATCAGCCCACCTTGAACGTGTGGAATATTAGGGCCTTTTGTTTCAAAACATTTGCATAATACATAATGAAAGAGAATACCCGCCCTTCCCCGTAAGAGGCTCTCAACACCATCTAAGACAGGAAATGTTCAGGAGATTGCAGACAAGTCAGGCTGACAGGACACCGGTTGGGGTAATTCAATGACAGATGAGGCTGGAGAGGTGAGCAGCTGCCCGTCCATAAAAGCCTCTCAGAGCAACAGGGAGCCTCTGAGTTTTCTAAGCAGAGGAAAGACTTGGTCAATGTGTATTTTAAAAAGCGAACTCTTGCTGTGATATGGAGCATTACTGGTAACAAGACTGTGGGACGGGCATACCAGGCAGGAGGCTATTGCAAGAAAACACGTGAAAGGCGGTAAGGATGCCTGAAGTGAGGCAGTGACAGTGGACTCTGGGCTTATTCTCCACCCCCCACCCCCCACCCTTGCATTCCCTCCACTAACTAGCTGGCATTCCAGAACTGTCTGCCAATTATTCCCTTGTCAATTAAACAAACTATCATATGGCAGAAAATCAATAGGAATGACCAGGTTGTTGATCCCCTCTCTGCTGTAGTTAAACAACAGTGATATCTGTGAAGATCATTACAATGAGGCAGTGAAACGGGGGGTGGGGGGGAGGGATACACACACATGGGAACTTACAACTAACCACCTGCATCTTGTCTCAGAGAGGAAGCCTACAGCCTACATCCCCTCCCACTTAAGCAATCACAGCTCCGGAGAGAAGGAAGTGAATGTTCCGAGTTTCCTATGCTTAACTCTTCAGAGACCCTGGAAGTGTCTCCACCTCAGAATACGTAAGTCTCTTTGCAGGAGAGGTCTTTGCCAGGTATTTTGCAGTCAGCATACCTGGCACTTCAAGGCTGACATGTTATGCCACAACCGCCTATAAACAAGTCCTGTCAGATATTGCAAAGAGAATAAATATACAGGGCTTAAGTTCTGTATGCAACTGTGATCTTATCTGAGGTCAAATGATTGTCTTTGTCAATTCAAAGCCCAGAATTTACATTCCATTAAAGAAAAGAAAAAAATAAGTGTGCACATTCTGATTGTTTCAGAACACAGTTCATCTTACACTTGTTTTCAGGTTTTAAAAAAGTTGGCTAATTCAAAAAAATCATATGTATATAGATATGTGTGTATATATATTTTTAGATAACATATATACACCCACACACACATATAACATATAACACCCACACACACACATATAACATATATACACCCACACACACATATAACATAAAATTTTTTCACCATTGCAAGGGCTATAATATGTTGATACAGGGCAGACCCATTTACATTTAAAAAACAGTAACACCACTACTCAAGGGAGACTCATTTTCATTGGTGCAAGTGTTGCTTTTCAGCCCTTGAGACCATTTCCTACATCTGCTTAGGAGCATACAAACCTTTGGTTTATCGCGGATTTACCTCATAAATCAGCTATTCCCCATAGAACCATGGACTTGCAAATGTGTTCTCATTATTACTACTTTTAAAAGGCAGGGGCAGAGCAGGGTCTGCTAAAATTTGTGCACATTGTTTCTGGTTTCCTTTCAGGCTCTTGATCAGGAAATGTTTAACGTGGGACTAAGTATTGCTAGAGATTAATGGCTGCTGTTCAGAAAGGTCCATAGAAGTTCTTTCCTGCCAATACAAACATATACATTGTTGAAGAACAAGACTGCGTCCACAGATAGCATTACACGTTAGCTAAGCAGACCCAAGTGACAATGGTCTTTGTGAATCAAAGTTTACATCCTTTCTTTCGATTATGTACTATATCACAGGAAAATAATTTCCACAATCTTCACCAGTGCCTGCTTTCTCTTTTAAATATAGACGGTTTGGATAAAAATATTTCTCTGTTGACAGCCATGTAACATGACTCTCTTTGAGCTCTCTCTCTTTTTAAAAAATTTTTTTAATATGTGAGAGAGAGAGAGAGGAAGAGAAAGAGAAAGAGAGAGAGAGAGATAGAGAGAGAGAGAGAGAGGGAGAGAGGGATGGAGAGAGAGAGAGAGAGAGATATTTTGTCGTTCCACTTATTTATCATTCATTGGTTAATTCTTTGTATGTGTCCTGACCAGGGATAGAACCCACAATCTTGGCATATCAGGACAACGCTCTAACCAACTGATCTACCCAGCCAGGTTCTCTTTGAACACTCTATATGTTTTGAGACTGGTCTATGATTGGTTGATGTGATGCTCATGAGGTCAGATTTCAAATACCACCTGGACCAGTTAACTTTTCAAAGAAAATAGTCTACACATTGTCTGCACTTGTAACCCCATCTGCAAACCTGAGGTCACAGGTCACACAAGGTGAACAAACCCTCATCACCACTGAACCAGGGAAGGTCTCCTGAAGGTCACTGGGGCCAAAACAAGGGAAGATCATGGGGAAGGAAGTACCTAAAAAGGCCCATTCTTTATCTACTAAGTCTTTGCCCAGTGACTTTCGGGAGTGTCATTGAACTGTTCAGAAGAGAGAAGGGAATAAAGAAGAGATTCAAGGCTGGCCCTGGAATTTGTAAACATTGTCAAGTTGCTAGCAGTTGTAAGCAGTGACATCATCAATTTAAACCCACCGTGGTCTAGTCATGCAGTTCTGCATTTTACTTAAAAAACATGTAATAACGATCAAAATGTTGTATATGAATAGTGTAAACCAGAAAGATGCACCTGACTTAGATGAAGCGGAATCTCCCTGACCTCTTCCTGCTAGCTCCTCCATGATCTTTATCTCCAGCTTGTCAGGGGCCTGGAAACGTTTTACATAAAAGGAGCAAGATTGATCAAAACTCCTAGGGTTCTTTAGACATGGAATTATTGTCATCAAGGTCTCTGTTTCCCAGGGAATTGGGTCATTAAATATTAAGGACATTTTCCCTAATCTTCTCCTGACTACATGCCTACTCCCCCTCTCTCCCTCCATCCTATTCAAGTACCTATATGTTACATAGGTACATTCTTCTCCACCATTTTCTACATTGTTTGACTATTTTTTTTAAATATATTTTTTATTGATTTCAGAGAGCAAGGGAGAGGGAAAGGGAGATAGAAACATCAGTGATCAGAGAGAATCATTGATCAGCTGCCTCCTGCATGCCCCCTACTGGGGATTAAGTCTACAACCCAGGCATGTGCCCTGATGGGGAATCGAACCGTGAACTCCTGGTTCATAGGTTGATGCTCAATCACTGAGCCACACCGGCTGGGCTTGTTTGACTATTTTTAACAAAATTTCTACTTGTCCGTGTCTTTCTTTCTAAGAACTATTTTAAATTACAAACTCCTAGTAGACAGACCAGATAGATGCTTTTTGAAAATTACTTTGTAATTCCATTTGGTTAATATAAAATTTTTTAAAAATAATAAATAAACAGAAAGTGGATTACTGTTTAAATTTTTCCTAAAAGTGCTGCATGTTGAATCCAGAAAGTGGCTTGGCAGAACCTTCAGGGTAGTGACCAACAGTGAGGATGTTCCAAGGAAACGTCAGGTGACGATACACATCCTGGCTTTGTTTTCTGCCTGTTACCTTACCCCTTGCACCACTTTATGTATTTTCTCATTGGATGTGTTAGGCCAAGATTAGTGGCAGAGCTCTCTCTCAACCAGGGACTAGAAGGTACCTGCCCTGAAGACAGTCATTATAATCTCCTTATTGCTGGGTGAAATGATAGAATGTCTGGAATTTTCTTTAAAATGCTCTGGCCTCGCCTCTCCTACCATTCCTTCAGATCCAGCCCTGCCACCTTTCTCTACCTACAGACTTCTCAAACGTGAAGTCTGGCCAAGCTCCTGGACACCAGCCATCTGTTATTAGCACTATTCCTCTGACACTTCACCTTTTAAATGTCAGCTCAATAAATGACATGTTCTCACTTTTCACCCGCCAGCTTTGCAGCAGCTCTGAGGTCTGGAAATGTCCCCTTCCTGAGACTCTCTCCTCCCTGTACCCCTGACACATCACAGCTCTGATCTATTTTCCTTTCTCTTTAACCATGTCCTCTCTTCTTCTTTGGCCTTTTCTTTTCTCCCCTCCCACCCTTCACCATGGGTGTTTTCTAAGGGTCTGTGTTCGGACTTGACTTTTTCCTTTTATTCTCTATCTTTCAGATGAGTACCCTGTTTGTTTCTCTATCTCTGGGTTGTTGATTTGGTAGTCACTAGCCACGTGTGGGTATTTGAATTTAAGTTAATTATCATTAAAAATTTAAATCCAGCTCCTCAGCCATATTAGCCATATTTCACATGCTCACAAGTCCCACGCAGCTACTGGCTACCATGTAGGACAGTACAGATGTACAACATTTCTTTCTTCATAGAAAGTTGCTTGGGATAGCACAGGTCTGGATCTTACTTCTCCAAGTCCTTCTGAAATCACAAAGCTTTATGCCTCAATTATACTCCATTTAACAAACATGTCTCATAACAGTTATCGGTACAACCCCTAATTTTACATAAAAAATGGTTCCATGTAATAGGAGCACATGCCCCCAAAATTGGGAAACATTTATACAGGTAAGTTGGATATTTAGATATAGTTTTGTTTACTAAAATAATAAAGATCATTTTCACTAAACAAAAAATACAAGTCATAGTCATTTGGTGGGGGCGGAGTCATCTCCATCTTTCACATAGTACCTATATAAATATTTTCCATTATTCAGGGATTCATAAAATAATAAATAGACTTATTTTATGGAACATTCTTTATTAATATACTAGAGACCCAGTGCATGATTGAATCATGCATGTGTAGGGTCCCCTACACGCTTTCGCTTTTTGCGGTGGAGCTGGGTGCCTGTCCGCTGGTGCACCAGGCCTTTCAGAAGCCTCCGGCTCGGGGGAGGCTTCTGAAAGGCCTGGTGCCGGAGCAGACAGGCACCCAGCTCCCACGCTTTTGATGGTCCGCGGCTGCTGAGGGGTCTACCCTGCTGTTGAGAGGCGCAGGGGGCGGGACTCCCGCCCCCTCTGCCTCTCAACGGCCGCTGAGGGGGGCTGTCGCGGACACCTGGCTACCCTGCCGTTGAGAGGCGCAGCTGGGTGTCCGCGGCAGGCCCCCTCAGCAGCCGTGGATCTGGCCATTGAGAGGCGCAGGGGGTGGGAGTCCCGCTCCCTGCACCTCTCAACAGCAGGGTAGCCCCCCTCAGTGGCAGCGGATCCATGCCTCTCAATGGCCGGATAGGCCACCAGGAGTCCCACCCCCCAGCCTCCTGCCGCCCAATCGTGGGCGTAGCGGAGTGATGGTAATTTACATGTTACTCTATTATTAGATAGGATGTTTTTAAATTTCTCAGTAAAACTAAGATTCTCCCCTGTAGTGCCCATGATACATTATTCTCACTGCAGAGAAGCCAACTTTCTGATTCTATTAGGAGCACTAAAAATATTCTGCCTGACCAATGACACCAAAGCTCTTTGCCAAAACAATGACAATACTGCCAGACACATGGCATTCTGAAGCATCAGATTCAACAACAAATAAGATCTGGTCCTGGTTTTAACCAGAAAGCAACCTGTCTCTTTGCTGCTTCCTAAACTTAGCAAAGACATACCATTCTCAGCACGCTGACCATTTGGGTGGTGTGAGGTTTCACTGGGCAGCCTCGCTCAGGGTGACCTCAGCCCGAGATTCTAAAGATGGAGCATATTAAGTGCAGGTGAGTCATCAATTCTAAAAGCCATAGAGAGTAGCTAAAAGCCTCATTCTTCAGAAGTACAGAGATTCACAGAAAGCCTTACCATGTGACAAACAGAACTCACTTAGGGGGGAAAAAGCCATTTCTAAAGAAAAAAATGATCAATGGCAGCCCTGTAGTATAAGCCTACTGTGCTTGGCTGTACCAGGTAATTAATTCCATCTGAACTGATTGTCACCATCCCCAATGGAGGATTTTTTTTTCATTTTTAAAAATATTTAATTTATTGGGGTGACAATGGTTAATAAAATTATAGAGGTTTCAGGCATACAATCCTATAGCACATCATCTGTAACATGTATTGCATGTTCACCACCCAAAGTCAAGTTTCCTTCCATCACCCTTTACCCTCTCCTACTTCTCCCCGACTCCCTTTCCCAATAATCACTATACTGTTGTCTGTCTATGAGGTTTTGTCTTGTGTGTGTTTTTGTTTTTTGCTTAATCCCTTCACCTTTTTCACCCAGCCCCCCTACCTCCTACCCTTGACAGTTCTCAGTCTGTTCTCTATATCTATGAGTCTGTTTTTATTTTGTTAGTTTATTTTGTTCATTAGATTCCACATGTAAGTGAAATCATATGGTATTTATCTTTCTCTGACTGGCTTATTTCACTTAGCATAATATCTCCAGGTATAACCATGCTATCCCAAAAGATAAGATTTCCTTTGTTTTTACAGCTGAGTAGTATTTCATTGTGTAAATGTACCATAGCTTTCTTTTCCACTCATCATGGCATCTGTTGTTAAAAATGACAGAAAAGCAGAATCATAGCAGAGTAGTAGGAATATCATTGTAAATATTTGGGACCATTATTATTAATTCAATAGCATTATATATACTATACTATGATACTGTTACTTTATATAGTTCAAAGTCTTTTGCAGACATTAAGAATGTCATGTTAAGGAATTCTAAAGATGAACTTTAATAGCTAAGGGGGTGTCATCAGTTAATAAGTAGATTTTTCAAGCCAGTCTGAGCAATATAAATTTCAATCAGAGAGGGTCTAGAGACCTCTTTTAAATTCCTAAGAATAGAATGACATGATCAGAGAAACACTTCAGAAAAAGTGTTCTGGTCCTCAGCCCTCAGATTTATTAAATGAAACAGACTTGCTCTCGGCTCCAAGAAGCATCATCCTCCAAAGCTTCAACATTCATATGGGAGATTTAGCCAATATCTCAGGCGTCCTCAAACTACGGCCCGCAGGCCACATGTGGGTGTTTTTGCCGTTTTGTTTTTTTACTTCAAAATAAGATATGTGCAGTGTGCATAGGAATTTGTTCATAGTTTTTTTTAAACTATAGTCCGGCACTCCAACGGTCTGAGGGACAGTGAACTGGCCCCCTGTTTAAAAAGTTTGAGGACCCCTGCCAAGACCTTGCATTAGTTAAAACTGCAGCACACGGAAAATGAAAGTGCAAATAGCCCAGATTCAAGTCTCTCCAGCCCTCTCGTGCCCTTCCCCCACAGCCTTGCTCATTCCTCCCTATATCTCTTCCTTGCTGGGCATTGTCTCCATTTCTTTCACTTCTGCCACTTGGACAACTGCAACCCTAGATTTTGTGCTATATAATATATCTAAACAGGCTGTGCCACTGCAAACACATGGTTCTCTGCTGGCTGAATCCTAAACGCCACTCATTAGCGCTCCTATTTATCCACAACCACTTTCCCGTAGCATTCCTCCCAGCAGCACACCAGAATTATCAGCATATCAGAATTACTTGGCCCAGGTCTCATTTTCAGCAGAACATGAGTTTGTCTTTTTCTTGCTGAGAAAGCTGAAGCTTTAGGGAGATTTCCTTCAACTGCCCACTGCTCTGCTATAAACATTATCTTCATCCCAACCCACTCTTTCTCCTTCTCTCTGTCACAGAAGATGAAGGGTCTCCCTTCTTTTCAAGGGCAAACCCAAGGTCATCCCCCAAACCATACCTTTCATTCCCTCCTGCCTTCTCCAAGACTCTGCTTGATCAAAAATCTTTGCTCTTTCTTCTATCCTGACTCTGCTCCTTTCGGGTCCTATAACCCCTTAACCTATAAACACAGTAAAGTCTCTTTCATTTTTCAAAACCCTCCCTTGACCTGAGTTTCCCTCTAGCTACTATCCTATCTTTGTCCTCCTTTCTTATCCAAAGCTCTCCAAACAGCATCTGTAAAATAATTATCATAACAACCCATTATTATACAGACAGGAACTAAATCAAGACTCAAAGTCAACACTAATAAGGTCAACTACCAAACCTTTTGGATTCTACACTTCCCCACTGGACTTGGCACTCAAGACACACTGTTTTAGCCTTTTACTTTTTAATAATCCCATGTTTCACTTAAAACTCAAAGGTAGAGGAAAGAAACATGGTGATTTCAAAGCAGGAGGTCAACAAATGTGTACTCAGGGCATACACAATGCCAAACAATTTACTGCTTTGTTAAAAAAAAATAATGGAGGAGGGATATTTGGCTATGTCAAACAAAACAACAACAACAATAAACAGAAAATCTGAATAACTCTTATAAAAAATTTTTTTCTAAATTCCTGGATTTTCAACAGAATGTTACTCTAGTTCTCTAACTTCCCTTCACTTCTCAGACCAATGAATACAAGCTTAAACTCATTGAAACTGCTCTGGCAAATGTCCCCAATGAGCTTCAGATTCAAAAACCCAATGAACATCCTTCAGTTATAACCAACTGACACTTTTTGCTGATATGCCTGACACACCCCTCTCTTCTTCTTGACAATCTTGACTCTCTTGGCTTCTGCATCATTCCACTCCCTTGGGATCCTCATACCTTCTAACTATTGTTTTTTAGATGTCTTGTTTATAGTCTCCAATCGTGGTATAGTTTTACTTCCACCAAATGCTTCTCCACTGAGTCAAATTGTTCACTGATGAACATAACCCACACTTTCCCACCACTCTGTGTTTGATTCTGCTCATGCTGCCCCTACACTAATCTCTACCCATCCAAACCTAACAATTTCTTCAAGGGCCAATTCTTCAATGAAACTTTTATTCACTTCTTGAAATTCTCATAATCTTTCCCTCCTTTGTACTCCCATAATTTGCATTTCAATTATCCTATGAATATTTATTCCTATACATTCTCATCTATCCTATCAGGTCATAAACTTTCTTCATGACTGTTGTAATAATCAGTGCTTAAAGCCATGCTTGGCACATAGTAGGAACTCATCAAATTTTAGCTATGAGTATTATTATTATTCACTTTGCATTCTTCAGACTTCTAGCACAGCAACATTTTGTAAATACTGTATGGTCAATCAATTAATTAAATAATGCCCTAAGAATGAATGAACTCTTGTTGAGAAAGAAGAGCAGATAGAGGGCTCATGGTATCCAGCTTTCTCTGAGTCTCCTCATACACAGGTGGAAGAGAACTGACTAAAAGGATAAAGAGGAAAATGATGAAACCCGTTTGAGGTTAGTTTTTTTAAAAATATTTTCAAGCGGAATACATCAAGGAAATTTACTACATAAAATAGCTAATTTTTTTTTTCGCATTAAGAAAAAGAAAGAATTAGGATCCTGTGTTGTCGTTGTTATTTTAATCCTCATCTGGGGACATGCTTATTGATTTTAGAGAGAGGAGAAAGAGGGAGAGGGAGAGAGAGAGAGAGAGAGAGAGAGAGAGAGAGAGAGAGAGAGAGAGAGAGATCTGTAAATTCTGACCTGGGATCGAACCCATAACCCAGGTATGTGCCCTGACCAGGAATCGAACCCACAATCTTTCAGTGTACAGAGCGATGCTCCAACCAACTGAGCCATACCAGCCAAGGCAGGATCCTGTTTTTTAATCATTTTATAAGAATATCCTTCTGCCAAGTTTTCCTGTATTATGGGTTTTTTATGTCAGTACCATTTCCTTTGAACTTTAGCCATTTTTAGTACAGCCAAATTGAATGACTTCTTTAAAGTGCTATTTTTGGACAAATACACAGGGAAATTAATCATGGTGCCTAAATAATGGTCTGGGTGTTCTATTTTATTATTTTCAGCTTAGTCTGGGAAATATGTGACCAGTTTTTCACCCAGAGAGTAAAAAATGTTCCAATTTATTGAAAAGCATTTGTTATTGGAAGCAGTCAATGACACAAAACCATTCCTGCTATTTCTATGCAGGCAACGCCAGCCAGTCACTGTGCTGAAACAACAAGCTTTTGTCTACAAGGGTCATGACATCACCAGTTCAGGACAAGACACCCTAAAATACAAAGGTTCCTGGGAAGGACAACTCTGTTTCTAATACATGTCCGTTAAAGGTGCACTTCAAGAGTTCCCTGGATATCTGGACAGCAAATCTGCAAATTTTTGCAAGGTGCCAATGCTAACAATAAAGGTCAGGCTGTTTATAATGTTGGTTCAACAAATTCCCAAAGATGGAACAACAGATTCCCCAGGTGGCAGACCACTAGAACCAGAAAATCTACAGAACTATCTCTAATGTCCAGAACCTTGGATACAGAGTTGGAGAGAATGAAGAGATCAACAAGGAGTCTGAGAAAGAGAAATTAGCATAAAAAGCCTGTGTGGGCCTCCATCTCCTCCTTTTCCCCAAGTCACTTCAGGGTACATCTCCTACAGGCAGACCTGATGTTATTCTAACCTCTGAGCAACACCAGCCAGGGCCTGATATTATTCTTATCTCCCCAATATTATAAGCCAACTCTTCTCTGTGTGTCACCCTACTTCTTTCTTTAAAAAAATATGTTTTTATTGATTTTAAAGACAGGAAGGGAGATAGACAGAGATAGAATGAGAGAGAGAGAAGAGAGAGACATGAATCGGCTGCTTCCTGCACTATCTACTAAGGTGTGACTTGATAACATGGGACCCCACTGGGGATCAAGCCCGCAACCTGGGTATGTGCCCTGACTGTAAATTGAACTGTGACCTCCTGGTTCATGGGTCAACACTCAACCACTGAGCCACCCTGGCTGGGCCACCCTACTTCTTTTGTTTAGCAGTTCCAGTCGCCCAAGGCTAAGCTGTTGCACAACTTCAGGGCATAACCCTCATAGAGCAGTGCCTATGAAGCCCCCCAGTTGGTATAGTACCCAGCCCATGGCCATATGGCACTGCTCTCTTCCCATTTTTCTCACTCCCAGATCACAACCAAACGTCATGGCTTAGATTATATTTCACCTCCATGATGTGAAACATTTCTCTTAACTTTATTTCTCTTACCTAACATGATTTTATCTTTTCACAGAATGGCTTTGGCCTCAAAGTTCACATAAGACTGCTTGAAAAAAATTCTAAAGTGAAGAATAAATATAAAGGAACCCACCCTTGAACATCTCTAGAGTGTAAATGATACAGTGGGAGGGGCATTGGACTGAGAGACAGAGAAGTAGGCGGACACACAGAGAAGAGGGCTTATAATATTGGGGAGATAAGACAGAAAATTTAGGTCTAGAGCAAATGTAACTAAAGTGCTGAGCAACCCTGGCAACTCACATACATTGAGCGTCAGTTTCACATATCTATATATATAAAAGCCAGCAACCATAATGGCCATAATGACCATAATGATCAGTCGCTATGACACCCACTGTGGCTAGTGAACCAGCTGATCAGGGGGTGGGTCTGGCCAGCCAACCTTGCAGCCCCTCCCCGCTGCCGGCCTGCCCCTGATTGGACTCTCCCATCCCAATAAAAGGCAGGGCGGTAGGCCAAATGCCCCCTTCCTTCCCCCCTTGCCAGTCCCACTCCCAATCAGCCAGCCCCACCATGACAGGCCCACAGTTCCTCCCCTGGCTGGCCCACCCCTGATCACACACCCCCACCCCAATAGGGGGCAAGGCTGGGTGGCCAACCTCCTGCAGCCCCTCCCCCTGGCTGTCCCACCCCTGATCACACCCCCACCCCAATTGGGGGCAGGGCTGGCTGGCCAACCTCCTGCAACCCCTTCCCCCACCCGGCCCCACCCCAGATCAGTCCCCCCATACCATCATGGGTGGGGCTGGCCAGCCCTGCCCCCAATTGTCCCCCCAACCACAATTGGCGGTGGGTCCCAGCGGCCAAACGCCCACAGCCCCTTCACTCAGCCAGCCCGGCCCTGATCAGGCCCCAATTGGGGTGGGCCAGCTGGCCAACCTCTTGCCATCTCCTCCTCCTGACAGGCCCAGCCCCGATCCACCCCAATTGGGACTGGGCAAGTCAGACCCCACCCATGCACAATTCGTGCACTGGGCCTCTAGTATAGTATAAAAGAGGTAAGTAAGATATCTCAAAATGCCTGTCGGACCCAATATTTTGTAGAATCTTGGAACACCACCTCCAGAGGAAGGGTATATGAGTCATGTATGGCCACTCTATAAAGGAAGAGTGATAGGTAGACTGTGAAAGTCTAGGAGACAACACACTAAATGCTCAGACATGTCGAGCCAAATGGCATACTAGTATAGGCCTGAGCTGGGATAACTTGCCTCACAAGGCATATCCCTGCCTCTCCTCTCAATACAAAATCTTTATATAGATTTGTTTTCTTATCTTTAGTCTGGCAAACCTGGCACATAGCTGCCACATTTTTACCAGCCTACTCATGATTGCTAATGCCAACTGCCTCCCACTCTTAGCTGCAACACCCCCCCACACACCCATGTGATAATGCTAATAAAGTACAGGTGTCGGCTACAAGAACAAATATCGTCAGCTCTAAATATAGGAACATCCTCATTTTAACAAGTCTAATATTGCACAATCTGCATTTATAAGTACACATACTTACATATGCATGTGAGCACATATAAGTATGTGGAGGATGAATTATTTGCTTTGCAAATGAATGCACCATGGAATTCCTTAAAACATCAGGTGTTTCATGTCTCTTTTCATTCACTACCTTCCCAACAAGTATCTTACACTTTTTACTTACTTATTACTGCTCAGAAATACATCTATTGTGTAAGTTAAGGTATCCTGTATTCATAAAAATTAATGGAGAGCAAAATCTATTTCTTTGGAGTTTTCTTGCTAATTTCTTTGATGTCCTAGGTATGTGGGTCTATACAGGGGTGGGGCAAAAGTAAGTTTACAGTTGTGAGTACATGGAACACAGAGTTTATTCTATTATTATTTATTAATTATTGTATTCTTTTCCATGCAAACAACTGTAAACCTATGTGTACCTCACCCTGTATTTGAAAGCCCAGGCTATGGATTCATATCTGGCAACACGATGAACATAAAAGCCACATGAACCTTAAATGCCTTTCAGAATCCACCATGATATAACAGCCTTCTGCAGAAATTGGAGTCTGGAAGAGCCACCAGCTCCACACAGGCCACCCTGCCTAGAGAGAAGTGACATTGTTTTGTGATTTCAAAAGCAGCCATTGTACCTTCCACTCAGGTCAATAACATCTGCTGGGGGCAGCTTAAAAAGTTGAACTAATATGTTCTGCCTCCTTACACAATAATTGTTAATAGACAAAACATTAACCACATTTCTGAGTGGTGAAGCTATTTTTAGTAATGGTGGTGCTCTGGAAAATTTCATCTTTCAGTGTGAAATGCAAATATGATTTTTATCCAAAGGTAAATGGTAAGCCCAATCAGGTTTGTTTGTTTGTTTAAATTTGAGTTATGAAATGTTTTCTATTTCTCTTCACCCCAGGGGTTTCCTTATCTATGTGCACACACAGATGAGAACAGGAACAGATTAGGGTAGGTTGAAAATAATACCTCTGATGCTAACAGCTCCAAACAAAGGTTTATCTCAAACAATCATTAGTATTTCTCTAGTATCCAACCTTTTTCATCTCATGGCACACATAAAGTAATTACTTAAATTCTGCTGCATGCCAAAAAATATATTTTTTGTCAATCTGACAAAAAATAGTTATAATTTTGATTCATTTACACTGGACAGCTATTGTTTGGGTTGACTATTGTCATTTTTTCACTTGACAATCTTAAAGGAACAGAGGTCAATGATCCTGACTAAATAGTCAGGTATTATATGTCTTAAAAAATTCTTCCAGCACACCAGTTGAAAATCATTGCCCTAGAGCCTAACAAAAACAAAAAGGAAAATATCATCTCCACTCTTAAGTCATCTTCTCCTCCACCCCACCCCCCACCCAACACAGACCAGAAAAAAAAGTTATGGTTTCCCTACTTCCAGAAATATAACTGTCTAGAGCTCAGGTACTCAGAAGAATCCCAACTCCCTCTTGGGTCCTTAAGAACAGACACTGAATGGGGGACATGGCTCAGGTAGCTACAGAAGGTTGGTGAGAACAGGCTGTGGAAAGAGCACTGGACCAAGAAGGAGGAGGCCTAAGATGAGATCTGGACAAACCCCTAACCCTTCTGGACCTCAGTTTCCTCATTATAAAATACTAGTGACCCGGTGCACGGATTCGTGCACATTGAAAGGAAATTAATTAGAAGGTGGCCAGTGGGGCAGGACTGGACGAGAAGGGCCAGACATGCCCTGGAGCCAACCTCCCATGGTCCCTCCCTGGCCGGCCGCACTTGGGGTGGCGCCATGGCTCGAAGGGTATCTGTGGAGTGAGCGGGGTCCCTCCAGCAGGTGGGGTCTCTTGGCCTGGCCTGTGGGGATTAGGCCAAAACTGGCTCTCTGACATCCCCCGAGAGGTCCCAGAATGTGAAAGGGCACTCTGCAAAGTTGCTGTCATACAGGGTGTGTAATGCTAACGCAAGTGTGCAGTAAACCAGATTCAGGGCCCACAGTGCCCCAGCAACAACATAATCCCAGCCAAAGGTGGAATTGCATGTCCCTGCGAGGAATTGGGCTCCCTTCTCTCTGGTTTTGGGGTGCGTCACCTGAGAACAGCTGCTGCTAAGTCACTGCAGCTTGGCAGCTCCTGCGTTGAGGGTCTGCCCCATGGTGGATAGTGCACATCACAGCTACCAGTCGGACGGACACTTAGCATATTAGCCTTTTATATATATGGATATATATAATAGATAATGATACCCACATTTTTATTGATATTGAATGAGATAATAGACTTGAAAATACTTTGTGAAAGTAGTAGGTCTTCATAACGCAATGTTCTGCTTATTTGTGTGCATCTCAAATCCTATGACATTAAGCTGAAACTTACAAAAATAAGAAAAGTGTAAGGCTGGTTTAAACAAAGCCTTCTTTCTCTTTCCCTCCCTTTCTCCCTCTTTCTTTCCTCTGTCTCTTGATCTCTCTTTTGCTCTACCTTCTGGAAAAAATCAAAAGTGACACTTGATCTTGGTCTTTTAATAATCATGAATTCTCTGATTTTTAACCACAGTCAAAGGGTAAATTAAATAAGCTACCTAATTAAATTAGATTACCTACTACTAAGTATAGGGGCCTGTGTTAAATTATTACCAAACTCATATCATGAAGAAATTTTCTGCTTCTAGAGAAGCTTGAAATCAGCTATTCATTTATTTTTTCATTCAACAAATTTATATTCAGTGCAAACTGATGCCAGACAGTAGAGATTTAAAAATGAGTAAGAAAAGCATAGCCCCTTTCCCCATGAAGTTAGTAATTCAGTGAGACAGACAGGTTCATAGTCTCTTATTTTATAGCTTAGAAACTAAAAACACAATAGTTTAGAAAATTTGACTCTACCTGCAACTCTCCTTCCATTATACTGAGTAGCTGGATGAGGTCTTCTTTGGATAACTCCAAGGATTTCTTATTCTTTTTTTCACTTTCTCCAGATGGTTTTAGGTGTCGTTTGACAGTTCCTGAGGCCATGACATCATCTTCCTTTCTATTTGATTTGTTCTTCTTTTTTGCATCTTCTGAGAGACTTTTATCATCAACATTGCTTATGATGGAGGATTTGGGGCAAGAGATATGCCCGTTGGATGAACTTTCACCACCCTGGTTTCGGGATCTCATTCCCACCTAACACAAAGAAAGATTAGATGTTTTTACCACCATTGAAATTATATTTTTTCTAACTACTTAAAAACTTGTTGCAGCTTTACAACATCCCCAATAAAGAAAAAACAAAAGATCAGTTCCAGTTAGCTTCCTTATAGCTTTAACTAATGTACTTTTTAAATCTTCAGAAAAATGCCTTGATGGTCTTTAAGAAAAAGTGAAAATGTGATTCTAACCTGACAAATTTCTCAAACCAAATGATCAAGGTCAACATCAACAGTAATAAGTCATGTTTATAGTATGTATCTTTGATAGAAAATGATAAGCAAGGAACTTTATCTTTGTGGTCTTGCTCCCTCAAAACATTACCCAAGTTTAATAATGAGAAAAACATCAGACAGATCCCAAATGAGAGACACTCTATAAAATTCATGACCAATAATCTTTGAATCTATCAAGGTAATAAAAAACAAGAAAAACTGAAAAACTGTCACAGCCAAGAGGAGACTAAGGACACATGACAACTACATGTAATATGGCATCCAGGGTGGGATCCTGCAACAGAAAAGTGACATTAGGGGAAAATCAAGGAACTCTGAAGTATGGACTTGAGTCAATTATAATGTATCAATATGGGTTTACTAATTATGATGAATGTATCAGACTAATGTAAGATGCTAAATATAGAGGAAACTGGGTGTGGGGTATTTGGGAACCCCCAGTATTATCTTTGCAACAATTCTGTGAATCTAAAGTTGTAAAATAAAACTTTTTATTTTTTAAAAAGTGATTCTAACTTCATCAGAAAATTCAAACCTCAAACCCTGGCAGGAACCAAATGGAAGTCACAACGTGCAGAGAAACCCACAAAGGTTGGAGAGGGGCTGGCATGGAGAGAGGGGACGGGAAAAGCAAAGGGGAGAGGGTGGTGATGCGGAATTCTATTTTCCATAGCCTCTTGTTTTCAAAAGCAGGTTGTTGCTTTTGTTTTCTTAATGTCAGTCATTTACAGGAATGTGAATAAAAGCACAAAGAATTGGGAGAAAACAGATCAACTACAAAATCAAAATTTTAAACAGTATATTTTGAGGCAAAATACAGAAGAAAAAACAACAACAAAGCAGCAGCTAACTTGTCCTGTGGGAAGCACCTTTGAGTCATTCCATGATGAATGTTTTACAGATGATCTGTCAGTCTCTGAGCAAAAGAACTTAACCAACAGGTATGTTGTAAATATAATGAACTCAAAAGCTAGGATTCAAAGTGCTATGAAGAGAGTTCCAATATCCTGGGGGCTGCACTACAAATTTTGCCTACACCCTTAAATATAGAAGGTTAGTGCATGGACTTATTTAGAACTCACAGTATAAATAGTCCTTTCTCTGAACAGCTAAGCGGCAAGATTTTCATGACTCATTCCAGATAAACTACAAGGATGTTGTTTTCTGAAAGTAAATTTCCTTTATGAACCCAAATCATATTTAAGAAACTAAGGAAAGTTTTTCAAAACACTAGGTTTATAATAGAAAAATAAATAGTGTGGTGTTTCCTTTCAGATAGCGAATATTCAATTCTTCCAACAAATCTTGAAATCTACATTCATGCTTCTTTTTTAAAGTAAACTCATACTGTGTGTGTGTGTGTGTGTGTGTGTGTGTGTGTGTGTGTGTGTGTGTGTGTGAATGTGTGTGAACGTTCTACAGCACCCTAACTATGAACAACATAAACACAAAAAGGTGGTCCTTAACCATGGCACCTTGTTTTCTGGTTAATTCAGTGATTTGTCCTTGGAATTTTAGAGCATCTTTTGTGCTTTGATGATGAACAAAGACGAGATGTTTCTTTGTAATGGGAGCCAGAGCCCTTCAGAGCAGACCTACTGTATTTCATCACAGCTTGTTTGTGGGCAGAGTGGGCTGCTTTCAGCCCCGAGCCAAAGAAAAAAGAGGTGATGAATAGAAAGTTTCAAATTTAACTCTTGACCTGGTACACATCATAGCTAAGACACATGGGCTTCCCAAATTGAATTGTGACTCCCTGTGACTCCATACCACATGTGAATTCCTTTTATCTGAAATAACTTTCTCTATAAGATCTTAAGGCTCTTTGGAATGGTACATCAAATATTGATTTGACAACTTCAGCTTAGATCATGGGTTAATAGGAATTCCAGAAGATGGTTCTCAAAGCATAGGAAGTGAGGGGTAATGTATTAAACTTAATTATACTTAGCTTTAATCATACACATTTGTCTTTGACTGTAGCATGTGTTTATGTCTTATTTCCCTGGATTTTATGCATCTTTTATAGTATCTACAACACTAGACTATTCCTAAAATAGAATAAATGCATATCTATCTGTATGTGACATGCATTTACTTAATCAATTGTATTTGCAAACATGCAGAAAATGGTATTTTCTTATACCAACTCTATAGTTAGTTCTTTCTAAAAATTTTAGTCTGATATTAGTATTTTAAAATAAACTTTATTATAGCATTAAAAGTTTTTTACAGGATTATATTAATTCATTGATGAACATTAATTATTGAATTAATTAATTACAGAATTGATCCATTACAGAATAAAACACATTTTAGAATTATCTAATTATATTATATCAGGTCAAAATCTTGAGTTCCCTATTTTCTTCCACCTTAATTTACTTTGGCTAATGGAAAATCTCATGTGCTAGATCCATGATGTTAATGTCTTAGCAAATATTTTTCCACTGTGACACTGAAATTTCACATTCATTGCTTTCCTCTGACATCTGCACATGGATGTTAGTCCTTTTTTGATAAGCCAAATGGGGTTTACTATCTTTATCTCCACAACAAAGTCAGCAATCAACACCTGTTCTATCTCAGGAATGCGAAAGCACTCAGAGATAACAAACTAGTCAAGTAATGTTTTAGGAAGGAATTAGACAACATGTGAGGTAGAAAAACATAGTTTCTCAATAGTGTAACCAAGTCTATCATCAATAATGTCCACATTAAGCCACCTTTTTCTGTTTTGTAAGGAGAAAATGTCCAGACAATAGAGAACTTCCATGTATCACATCTAGAGGCATTCATACTCTTCCTTATTATAATAGCTCTCACTTATTGTTTCTGAAGTCGTACATAGTATGTTAAGCATTTTACATACAACATCTAATTTAAGTTAATACTCATATCAACCCTATGATGTGAGATTTTAAAGATGAGACCACTAAGGTTTAAAGAAATTCAATATATTTTTCTGGATTACACAGCTACTCCTAGTGAATAGGAGAACTAGGATTTGAACCCAGGTCTGATTCCAAATACCTACTCACTGTAAGGCTTTCCCTTAAGTTCTTAACCCATTGGACGCCTTCAGCATCTGTAGACACAAGTGGAGGACCTTTCCCACATGGCATGCGCGTCTATAAAAAAAATGTGTTTTCCCTAAGTGGCAGCCCTGACCAACTTTAAAATAATTTTTCATGAGAATTTTCAGCTGAAAATATTCAAGAACACCTGAATTGTGAGTAATATATTTATTATAATATTAATTGCAAATTGATTTTTTAAATTAAATTCAAAATATCATGGTTTCCGTTTTGGACGTGTGGTAGTTAACTGGTTAAACACATACAAATTGGAGGAGAGGAATACCCTGTAAATTAGATGATCCAGATAAATCTACAAATGCTTACTAAGGCAATGTTTTTTCACTTCACATTACAGAGTTGGAGAAATTCATGTCTTCCTCCATGCAAAACTCACACAGCAATTGAAATTACAGACAGTCCTCGGGTTATGTTGGACTCGACGTAAGTTGTTTCATGGTTACGTCGCCATCTCCCATCTATACTAATAAAAGGGTAATATGCTAATTTTTCCGGAAAAAGCCATGGTGGTGGGGGCTGAGGCAGAGGTGGTTAGGGGTGATCAGGCCGGCAGGTGAGCGGTTAAGAGCCAGCGGTCCCGGATTGTGAGAGGGATGTCAGACATCCCCCGAGGGGTCCCAAATTGGAGAGGGTGCAGGCCAGGCTGAGGGCCCTCCCCCCCCTCCCGCCCCATGCACAAATTTTGTTCACCAGGCCTCTAGTTTATTTATAAAAAAGTTCCGTCATTTCGACGTATGTACATATGTGCTTTATGTTTTTTTATTATTTATTTACCACAAGTAAGGGTCAGGAATTGTTCTCTTTCTTTTAAATTTTTTTTACTGTTTCACTTCATTACTGCTGTGTATGTGTTCCATGTGAGTGACATAGGTCCTTATGTAGGTGGGTTCCGACTTATGGCGAAAATCGCGTTACATCATGCCACAGGAATGGATCTCCCACATAACCTGAGGACCTACTGTAGTTTGCTAAATAAAAATACTTTTTCTAAAATCATTAACCTACTGCCACCTGGCCTGTGTGGCTCAGTGGTTGAGTGTCGACCTATGAACCAGAAGGTCACAGTTTGATTCCTGGTCAGGGTACATGCCTGGGTTGCAGGCTCAGTCCCCAGTGTGGGGTGTGCAGGCGGCAGCCGATCAGTGATTCTCTCTCATCGTTGATGTTTCTATCTCTCTCTCCCTCTCCCTTCCTCCCTGAAATCAATAAAAATACATATCTTAAATCTACTGGAGAAGGAACCTGGTCAATTATTAAGGATACAGGTTATAAAAACAAGATGCAAAGTCTAAACAGGGACCATCATAGACTTATTGTGTGAAAAGCCCCAGAGCGGAACAATAGTAAACATTTCATCAGAGCTGGCCAAATCCTGTCCATTGTGCTGAGAGGAGTTGCAGACAGGTAACAGAAAAGGCATCTGGCACTCTGTAGGCTTAATAGTTGATCGCATGGCTGCAAGTTTCGGACACATAAGGTAATAAACTTTCTGAAGGAAGCCAAGAACGCCTTTGCTTCGTCTTAGTGCAGACCCCTCAAAGAAAGTTCTCCGCAAGAGAAAGGTTTAAATAAACCAAAGAATCACATCAGATTTGTAATGTGTGTGTTTTTAATCAATATAATTTGGGGCACAGATTCTTCTCTTAATAAGCAAATTATCCTAACATAATTTACAAAATACACTTACTTTTCCTTTCATAGTAATTAGTTAGCAATACTTTGCATGGAATTTGCTGACGAGGGTGTAAAGAAAAGAAAGACTAAATGTTATTCCAAACCTTCCTCTTTCATCTGTGATCATCTCTCTTCCATTCTTCACCCCCCAACCCACAGAAATTGGGCAATAACTAGACCATACTGTCAGATGAATGATATCCTAGGAATCAGAAAATGTTTATGAAGACATTGGATCATTTATGATGAACTAACAAGTATTTCTAGAGCATTTGAACAAGTAAAAAGAA
Organism: Cnephaeus nilssonii; assembly: GCF_951640355.1. Taxonomy (NCBI): domain Eukaryota; kingdom Metazoa; phylum Chordata; class Mammalia; order Chiroptera; family Vespertilionidae; genus Cnephaeus; species Cnephaeus nilssonii. Next base: position 61,981,200 of record NC_137080.1, on the reverse strand, counting down.
AAGGATAAATGCATAGCGGGCATGGCTCAGTGGTTGAGTGTGGACCTATGAACCAGGAAGTCACAGTTCGATTCCCAGTCAGGGCGCATGCCCAGGTTGTGGACTCATCCCCGGTGGGGGGCGTGCAGGAAGCAGCTGATCAATGATTCTCTACCATCACCGATGTTTCTATCTCTCTCCCTCTTCCTTCCTCTCTAAAATCAATACAAATATATATATATATATATATTTGTATATATATATATATAAATATATATATATATATATTTAAATATAAATATATATATATATATATTTAAAAAGGATAAAGAAGAAGTCTACAACCATTAAATACCCACTCTAGTTCCCATCTTCATTAGCTCCTGCAAATTGTGACCTTGATTTTCCCCACCACTTTTTAAAAAAAATTTATTTATTGTCTAAAGTTTTACATATTTCCCCAGCACTTTCACTCCTGCTCTCACCTTTTAGATTTGTCTTTTCATGTTATAATTCAATGTAGGTCACAACACTCCCATTCCTACCAACAAAAACTCCTTTTCTGCATGAATTAGGTTTTGGCAGCTTTCCTATGATTCTCAAGTATCCAACCCCTGTCTGTTCCTGCTTTTATTTTATCTATATACTTTTTCAAGAACCTACATAGTGCACAGGGTGAAATGTTGCAGTCATTTTATTTATATAATTCCTATTTTTAAATTACTTTATAGAATTATAAGGAAAAATATAGTACATAATAAAAAGGAAAGCACACAATTACAGAAAAGCCTACTTTTGACAGTGTGGCCTGGCAAAAGGCCCACTGCAAGTGAGGCTTCCAGAACATTATTAGCAAGGAACTGTCCTAATTCTTTCTTTTCAACATAAATGACAATACCCAAAGCACCCAAAACTAAAGGCAAAAGGAAACATCTGTTCTAGTTTTATGTGAATTTTAAGATGCTAAAGACCAATCAAATCAACTAGTTCATACTCCATCAATGTCAGATTATTCCCTCTGCGTATCTTATTTGCTCGGATTACTCTAGTTATAAATATCCCAACTCATGAAATGTTCAAGCATTTCTCACGAGATTATTACTCATTCTAATAGCAAAGACTGTTCATAAGTGTTACTATGTTTGCCCTTAAATTTCCTTTGTAATTTTAAAAAATATTCTTCATCCTACTTATGCAACAAGCCATATTGACTTCTTTTTTTTTTTGATTCTCATTATCTAATAGTCATAAAACTCTCAAAATAACCAGGGTTTTTGTTTATTTAAGGCATTTTCATTCTACTAGAACAGATCAACTATTCAGACCAACCGAAAATTCTTCTAAGTAATTTTATGAAAGTTAGAATTCAAGAAAGGGGATTTTCTTGAAGTCACTGCGAAGTTGTGATCAAAAGTTCAAGGTACGCCTTTTCACTTTGCCTATTGGACTCGTATGTCTTTACTAGTCATTCAAGTGGGGCAAAGGCAATATCCTTTTAAAGCCCAAGCAAATTGGGTGTTTGACTTGTATCCTGTCAGAGGTAAGAAATTGGGGGGAAAAAAGTTCTAGGAAAATATTATAACTGTGACAAGTTAGAAAAATGTTATTCTACCCTAGTCTAAATCCATGATTAAATATCTTATGAAATTAGCTTTAATATCCTTAGATAACAGCAGACCTAGAAAAGATTTCTAGAAAAAGAAAAAATAAAACAAAACAAAACAAAACAAAAAAAAAACACAACAACAAACAAGAGAAAAGATCAGGGAACTACCAAGAAATAAAAAAATCTTTTAAAGTTAGAGACCTGGGTCTAAATGAGAGTACCATTTGAGGGTTTTAAAGCTTTGAATGTAAAATAGAGTGACCTTTATTACCAACATTTTTATAAAAAGGGGTATTAGTTTACCTCTTTATATTAATTTTTAGCATCTATAACATGGTGGGGGGTTTTTCTTGTTATTTTCCATCGCAGAAATAAGGCTACTGTCAATTGTAATAAAGAGAAAAGCACTTAACCATCTAGAAATATAGTATTATGTAAAGTAATGACAAAATAACAACTTTTTCTGGCATTTTCAACATCAATGATTCATCCTTTAACCTCAAATACATTTTAAATATTGTTTTATTTATGATACTTGATTTTTTGTAATTCTGATGTCACTATCCACTAGACATAGTATATAATCAATGGTCATTGATTACATAAAAAGAGTTAAGGCCCTCAAATTTAAGTTTTCCAATAAATTTTACCTATATTCTTTCTGTTTGAGCACTATAATTTTTTCAGACAATTTAATAGTACCTGTGGCCACAGGTCATCATTTAATTTGAGTTCTAAATATTTGTTTTTTTCATCTAACAAAGAGGACATCTCTGGAAAATCACCAGATTTCTGGTTTGCCAGGACTAGATTTCCTTCCTATATTTCATCACCAGAAGACAAATACCTTAGACTTTATCTCAGCAGTATATATTTGATCAATTATTCTTAAATATTACTTTTATTCACAATAATAGTTGCTGACATTCACTACAGAGCTTATTATGCTCTGGGCACTGGGTTAAGTACACATATCTAGAGTACCATCTCATGAAATCCTCATAACAATCCATAAAGCAGGTACTATAATTATTCTTCTTATAAAAGACTAGGGGCCCAGTACACGAAGATTCGTGCATGGGGGGGGGGGGGGTTGGGGGGTCCCCTCAGCCCGACCTGCACCCTCTCCAATCTGGGAGCCCTCAGGGGAGCCCTCTCTAATCCGGGAGTTTCTGTCTTTGCAATCATATGAGCGAATAGTCTGAGAACCCAACCCAGTTGGGTTTGTTGCTCACAGAATAATAGAGGCTTTTTTTATTTTCTTTGCTTCATTGGTGGAGATTTCCTGGAAGTTTTAGGATATCTTCCCTTTAATTTTTCCTAGACACTCTGATTTTACTTATGTCTCTCACCTTTGCTTTCCCTCCATCCCCCACTGAAACAGTAACTTGTTCCAGGCTCACTTTGCTCTAGTGTCTAGGAGATCCATCTGCCACCAGAGCTACGATTCCCAGCATTCCTGGTGGTCCCCACCCTCTTGGTTTTCCCTTCCTGCTCTGTCTCCATCCCACGGCCTCCTGCTCTGCCAAGTCCTCCAAGCCGCCAGCTCTCCCTCTCTGCTCTCTGTCTGGCAGTTTGGGGAGCCAAGTTCCCCAAGCCGCTCCACTCTCCTCCGGCTCTCCGGCTCTGCTCTCCGCCCAGCACCTGTGCATGCAAATTAGCCCACCATCTTTGTTGGGTTAATTTGCATACTCACTCCTGATTGGCTGGTGAGCGTAGCAGAGGTACAGTCAATTTATATGTTTCTTTTTTTATTACATAGGATTATATAGGATAAGGCCAGTGAGGCTTAGAGAGATTTATTTATTTGTCCAAAACAATATGGCCAGTACCTGGAAAGCCTGAACTAGAATGTTTGGGTTTTCCAGGTGCATGGAGAAATATGGGTGGAAGCTTTTACCACCATATCAGAACTACTGCGATAGCAAAGAATTCACAGGCACTGTTTCATGGGGCTGAAATACATTTAGGCACAGAGTGTAGTATCACCAGTAGATTCTTTCCTCTAACTTCTACCTGTGTAACCCCACAATCTTAGAAGAACCTTATTCTTCTAAGACCACAATCTCTTCCCCATGCTCCCCTCACCCTGCCTTTCTACTTCTCAGAGCTTGAGATTTTCAAGGAGCTGAAGAGTAACTTTGCCATTGCAGTTCTGACTTTTGACATTTTCGGAATTGGCAAAGTCACTAAGACTTCAGGCATATAACAACTGTTACTCGACTGGATATAAATTGAACTGATTTTTTCAATTAGGCAAATTGAGAAAAATTCTACTTTGTGCAGAAGCTGATTTTATTCTAGTGAGCCAACTGCACAAAATTACCTGTTAGGAAAAAAATGTTTGTCTTTATGTTGCAAATATTCTCAAATAATTTGATTGCATTTTCAAGAAATGTGAGGCAAATCACAACTGCTGGTCAATGTTAACAAGACGGATTAATCTCCTCAAGGAAAAAGACGTGCAGTGGTTTGGCTGATATCACGGCTTCATGCTGACAGGAGAGAAAATGAAATACTGCACATAGCTGTGTGCTGACGATGACTTCATGCATTCTAATTGCCTGCACATAGGCCAATTGTATTCAGGTGTCCTTTAAATGCCTCTTCCTTTAAATCTCTAGACCATTTCTTAACATAAAAGAACAACTTAAAACCACTTGTAATGTATGGGGTCATGGGTTGTGTCTATTTTGAACTCCTCCTGACTCATGTCTTTTCTAACAGTCCCCAAGCGTCCCTTGGATTAGATCAGAGTATGGGGAGCCTAAATTAAAAACAGAGCCTAGCTACTTTACAACCAAGCAAGGAGTAAAGGAGAAATTATTCCTATTGAAACACATTCTAGAAAAGCAACTGAAGCCACTAGGTCACCAAAAATGTTTATCTGATTTTTAAAGATGCTGTGTGAAGGGGCTGTAAACTCTATGTCATTCAACCAATCTTCATAACCTTGATTGCTCTGCATGCAAAAGCTGGCAAGAACTGTAAAGAGAACTTTGAGATTAGCTAATTAAGGTGCATTAGGAATTTATCTAAAATGTCATGCTACCACAATGCACAAGTTTCAGACTCAGTGTGTGGGCAGGAAGTATGTAAGAAGATGAGTCACCATCTTTTGGAATAATTCTTTCTAACCTAATGATCCATAGCCACCTCTCTTTTCCACCCTCTAGTCATACCACCCAACCCCACAGTGGACCTTAAGGTGACCCATGACCTCATACATCAAAATCCTTAGCATTTGTTTTCCTAACATGCTGAATCCTCCTGGAACTGTTTGCTATTAACTCCAAGGAATTAAGAGAGCTGTGCCCCCCACCTCTAACCCCATAGTCACTTCTTCTGGAAGCTAGGACAAGCTAGGACTTAACCTCAAGAGAAAGGTTTAAATAAACCAAAGAATCACATCTCCAACCCATCGTTTTTTCTTCTGTAAAATGATAATAATAATAATACCTGTTCTACCCACTATGTGTATGTGGAATCATAATGCCTGTTCTACTCTCTGTATGTACGTAAAAGTATTTACTAGCAGTAGTAATGCAGGGAGCATTAATCAGTGGCAGATTAACTATGGGGTCATCAAACACCACTCAACACCCAATATAGGTACCATCAGAGACAAAGACACTTTATTTTCAACTGTGATGTCTAGCACAGGGTCAGCAAACTTTTTCTGTAAAGGGATAAGTAAATACTTAATATTTTGGACTTTGCAAGTCATGTGGTCTCTGTTGCATCTATTCAACTATGCTATTGTAGGATGAACGCAGCCATAGATAATACACAAACAAATGGGTGTGGATGGATTTGAACCCTGGCCCTTAGTTTGCCAACCCTGATTTAGACTGTGTGACAAATATGATTGATGGGTGCATTTAAAGTGGGAGAAGTGGAAATGGTTCCTGTCACTCCCACCCCCTCACACCCAGTGGCTAAAAATGAGGGGGGGGCGGATTATGTTGTAGCTATGCTATTTGCCCACCTATCCTATTCTTCTCTTCCAGATAAGTTGAGGGAGGATATATAATATAAAGGGTTCCTTCGCAAAGTTTGAGGAATCTAAGGTGGAAGAACCTGACATGCTAACGTTTCAGAGTAGGATTTCCACTGGCATTAGTCACGCCATAGGAAATGCAGATAAACAACAGACTTAACAGCAGGTGTCTGTACAAAGTGGGTGGTGGAGACTGATGTTCACCAAGTATTTGGAAGACATACAGAAGTGGCCACGTGCCCAGCAAGGTGGGAGGTAGCTAGGAGAGGCAGCGACATGCTGGTAGAAGAGTCACCCAGGCAGAGGGCTTCAACGCAGACCACGAAAGCTGGGGAGAAACCGAAGGTGCAGCTACACTTCAGGAAACACGCAGCACCTGTGAGAGTTATGGTAAGGTTCCAAGAGAGCAGGAGAGACAGGAAACATCCCCAGAAAGAGCCGTGGCGATTACTTTCACCAGGAGCCAGGCTGGGAGATGACAACAGAGCACACAGGTAGGACTGGTTTCAGAGGCGGCACAGGGCCCACACTCGGTTAAATGCTCTGCTGTTGCTGTCTTGAAATTCTTTTTTTTCTTTTTTCCTTTATTGAATTTTAGAGAGAGAGGAAGGGAAAGGGATAGAGAGATCGAAACATCGATGAGAGTGAAACATCATCGATCGGCTGTCTCCTGCACACCCGCTACTGGAGATCAAGCCTGCAACCTGGGCAAGGGCCCTGACTGGGAATCAAACCAGTGACCTCTTGGTTCCTGGGTGGACGCACAACTGTTAAACCACATCAGTCGAGCACTGTCTTGAAATTCTTAATTATTTTGTAACTAGAGGCCGCACATTTTTCTTATGCATGGGCCCCCTAAATTATGTGGCCAGTCCTGGCAGCAGTACAGCCGGCAATCTCAATCAGATACTGGAGGTGGTCCCACCCTGTTAGTTCCACCAGGAACTAACCTGTCCTCCTCCCTTCCCCACAGATGAAGCACAATTTGTATGTGAAGTGAATAGCTTGGGAGGAGAGAAAGGAGAGACTGAAATGGAATTCTGATTTGTTCTAGGACTGACCTATATCTATTGAATTTAACTGAAAAAAAAAATTACGAGATAAAATTGAACTTACCAGGAAATGTCCAGGTTAAATTCTCTACCTCAGGTGGGGATTATAGGAAAGGGATATTGAAGAGGTAACTAAAGAGCAAAGTTGAATTCAGTTATAAAGAAATAAAATATTGGGATTATGCCCTTGAGTTTTATGGGATGTGAAACATAACACTGGTTACAGTTTTATAAACCATAAAGTACTGTAAGACTTTCAGGCAATAGATGTAAAGCAGTTTTCCTTTAAATCGCTCTTGTTCCTACTCCAGCTTTGAAAAAGAAAAGCAAGAAATAAGACTCATACTGGGGCCTGGAAGCAACCCGAGTTCAGGGACTTTCCAACAATGCAATAATTGCACAGGACATCTGAGAGGGGGGTTGGTTGATGAGGAGTTTTGATAAGAGGAAAGATACAAGTCTATCCATTGTCTTTCTCTGGCCCTCATTACTCTCTTTTAGGAGCCTTTCCTATTTCCCCACCTATGTTTCTCACCTATGCCTTTCACTAAAATGATAAAAATGAGATCCCAGTGATCTCATTCTACTCCACCAGGGGACTTCCCAGCCCACACTTGCCTGAAGTGTACCCTAAGCCCAAACATGACCCCTCACCCACCTACTGAACTCTCACTCTTCCAGAATCTCAGGACGGTGTTAAGAAATCAACCTGGCTAAATTTAAATCACTTAGTAGCGTGACTGCCCTAACTCCATATTCCTTAGTCTGTATTAACCCTAGTGAATGAAATTAACCCTTTACTAACTCTAGTGCTTGAAATTAAAATAGAAGTAGCCATTTGTAAGAGAGGTTGGGTTGAAGGTAGGGCGAGGACAAGATTTCTTTAACTCATACCACTAGGCTGTTCTTCTATGTACAATAAGCCATGGGAGATGGAGGGTAAGAAATCTGGGAACATATATTTTTTTCTCCTCTTCCCTCTGAACATGCTGAATTCCAAAATCCCCTTTTCTCCACTATCCTATTTTGTGTCTTAGTCCAACATTCCTTTTTGGAGAGCCAAGCTGAACCCAGAGTTTACAGAGCAGATGTGCCGTGGCTCCTAAAACCTGGTGCTCAGGGTAGGGGAGCAGGAAGACTGGGGTTCTACCTGCCTGCCGGGGCTCCAGGAGCATATTGCAGGTAGAGAAGCTCCTCTGAAGTCCTAGAGCTCCTCAAACTTCAGAGTACATCAGAATCACCTGGAGGGCTTATAAGCACACAGGTTGTCGGGCCCCACCCCCAGCGTTTCTGATTCCATGGGTCTGGGGTGGCGCCTAAGCGTCTGCATTTCTAACAAGTTCCCAGGTGATGCTAATGCTGTCAGTCCTCGGCCCCCACACTGAGAACCAACAGTAGGGCAAGGCAGGACTAAGATCCAGATAATTGCAGAGAAGCCTCAGCATGTCTACAAATTCAACTGGAAACTCTGTTTTTCTCATCACTTAACCTAGAAATACTAGGCTCAGCTGAAAAAGATCATATTAATTGTAACTGTTTGCATGACTGATTACAGGCCTACTTATTACTCATACTCCAGCAGGTGCCATGTTTGAGGGGATAGACTTGTAGGTTACAAAATAATGCCCTATAGGCCAAAACCTCTTTGCAGATATGGGGTGTGTGTGTGTGTGTGTGTGTGTGTGTGTGTGTGTATGTGTAGCAGACACATTTTATCAGAAGTTTTTACAAAATAATCTAGATTGTTCAGATTTTATTGAAAAAAACAATCAGAGGATCTGTCGCTATTGAGCCTATCTTGCTATGTAATGACATTTAGCTTGAGTTGAGTCATGGCTGGCCCATTTAAATGGAGCATGTACTCGCTAGTTCACCATTCATCCTTAACCACTCTCCATGACCTATGAACATTGAGATCCAAGAGTCAATTGCCATTTATTTATTACTACATTTGCACTATGTTTTTCCTCTAGAAATTCCTCTCCGTACCTAAGGAGAGAAACAAAAGCTACATCAAAAGTTTTGTGTATCAAGAAAAAGAAAAAAAAAGGAGAAAATATTTAGTAATGATTCCCCCTATGGGTTTAATATGCAAACACTCCAGCAGCTTCACCTGGTTATTACCCACCTGTCTTTGGAAACCATTTGAGTTTGGGTCCTGTCTGGACAAACTGGATGGCAGGCAGAAATGCATGGGGGAGGGAATAGAGATGAGAAGCAGACTCTAAGTGCTGGGTGGTCTAAGAAACTCCCGGAAAGGAATTGTCCAAAAGAAAAAAGCTGCAGTCTGTCACAAACTTGATCCAAGGACAATGTCACATTGCAAGGGAAGAGGGAATATTGTGCAAAGGAGAGAATAAGATGTTGAAGATGCCTCCATGGATGGACATGCAGCCAAAGCTGAAGCTGGAAGGGGCCTGCAATAAAGACACAAATGTAAACAAACCAGGAAAGGCTAAGAAGCTGGGGCTTTGCTTTGCGAACTGGCCATGCAGTAGGAGGGGGAGGATTTGTGGAAGTATGCCTGGTCAATGTTGGAAACAGCAGAGGTGGCAGAGGCATCAAGAGATCTTCAAGCCAGGTCAGAGGCAAGGACTCATTTGGAGGGCCTAATAGTCACCCACTGGGGACCACTTCCTAAATTAACCTGAGAAAGGTGGAGAGGACATTCTGCAATAGTCTCGGTAGAAACCACACTGATCTTTTACTCTTAGCCCCCTGGCTTTCTGAACTTGAAAACTGTGGGTTTTATTTCATTCCACAAACTGTTTTTGTGCACCACTATTCCAAATAACAAGCACACAAGAACCTTGCTGGTGCAAGCAATCACAAAATAATAATAGTAGTAATAATAATAATAAAATATGTTCTTCCCTCAAGTATGTCATAGTCTAAGAGGAGGCAGCATCAAGATGATGGAGTAGAGAGACTCTGAACACATGTCCTATCACAAACACATCAAAATTACAACAAAATATATAGAAGAACTATGGCAGAGAGCCACATGAAGAGTAGCTGAACAGAATTCCTACAACTAAGGCTATAAAGAAGAAGCCACATGGAGACAGGCTAGGGGACAGGTACAACTCTGGTTAGGATTCACACCCAGTGTGGTGACTCACAAATAGGAGGAATATCTGAACCACATTGATTCTCCTGAGAAGCAAGGGGGTCCAAGCCCCCCACCAGACTTCTCAGCCCAGGGCAGCAATGCCCGGAAGAGGAGTCCCTAAAATACCTTATTTTGTAAAACATCAAGGATTATATCCAAGAGAGATTAAAAGGCTTTGGGAGATGATACTGTTGTTTAAAAAATCTTTTAAATATGTTTTTATTAATTTCAGAGAGAAAGGGAGAGTGAGAGAGAGAGAGAGAGAGATATCAATGATGAGAGAGAATCATTGTTTGGCTGCCTTCTACACAACCCCTACTAAGGATCAAGCCTGCAACTCAGGCATGTGCCCTGACCAAGAATCAAACTGTTCATAGGTCTATGCTCAACCACAGAGCCACACAGACCAGGCAATGATGCTGTTCTTAAAGGGCTTTTGCACAAAGTCACTTGTTTCAGGTTCCAAAGTAGAAGCAGCAGTTCGAGAAGTACCTGGGTCATATGGGGAGGAATTAAGTTGACTAACTTTAGGACAAGGGCCTAAACTCTTTCTGGGGATGGAAGCACTGATGGGCACCACTCTTCCTTGGTTTCCTTTTTTGTAGTTGTTGTTGTGCTTCAAACTGGCTTGCCAGGCACAGCAGGAACCAAATCAGTCATACTCTCCTAGCTAACACTGTCCACCCCACCCCGGTGTTCCCCTGAGATTCTGCCCACCCATTCTGCTAGCCCATGCTGGAGCCCCTTCTAAGTGACTCCAAACCCTGCATACAAGTGGTGGCCAGCCTTGGTTTGCATCACAGTCTTTCCAAAATGCCCTCAAGTCCAGCACAAGCAGCAGCTGGCCTCAGCTTGCAGCACAGTCTTTTCCAAATGCTCCCAAGCTCAGCACAGGTGGCAGTCAGCCTTGGCTGGCATTGCAGACTTTCCCAAGAGTCCCCACGCCCAGCGTAAGTGGCAGCTGACCTTGGCTCACTTCATAATCTCTCCCAAGTGGTCACAAGCCTCACAAAAACAGCAACTACACCAGAGCTCTACACAAGCAGCTCCCCAACCAACACACACAAAGAGAAGCCTCAGTTGGCACCAGAGCCCCGCCAAAGAGATTCCTCTCCATGCAGATCATCCACAGTCATATGGTCAGTCCTCACAGCCAGTCAGCCTGAGGACCAAACTCACCTACCACTGCACCTGCAATTACAGCCCAACTACTGCAGGAGGGCACACACAACCCACAGAGGGGACACCTGTGGAGCACTTGGCTCTGGTGACCAGGGAGGATTGGTGCACTAGTCCCACAGGACACCTTCTATTTAAGATCATTCTTTCAAGACCAGGAGATGTAGCAGAGTTATCTAATACATACAGACAAACATAAGTAAGGAGGTGGAAGAGTATGTTCCAAGTTAAAGAAAAGGTCAAAACCCCAGAAAAACAACTGAACAAAACAGAGGCAAACAATCTACCAGATAGAGTTCAAAACAATGGTTTTAAAGATGCACAGTGAAATTGGGAGAGGAATAGATGAACTCAGTGAAAACTTCATCAATGACACAGAAAGTAAAAGGAGCCAGTCAGAACTGAATAACACAATAACTGAAATTTTATATATATATATATATATATATATATATATATATATATATATATATATATATTTCAGTTATATATATATTAGAGGGATTCAACAGCACATTTGATGATGCAGAAGAATAAATCATCAATCAGGAAGACAAGGTAGTAAAATCGCCCAACTGGTATAGCAAAAAGAAAAATTTTAAACATAAGGATAATTTAAGGCACCTCTGGGGAAATCAAGCATACTAACATCTGCATTGTTGGGATTCCAAAAGAAGAGAGAGAGAGAGAGAGTGGCACAAAACCTATTTGAAGAAATGAAAGCTGAAAAATTCCCTAACCTGGTGAAGGAAACAGACATCTAAGTCCAGGAAGCAAAGAGAGTCTCAAACAAGATGAATCCAAAAAGACCCACACCAAGATACATCGTAATAAAAAGCCACAAGTTAAAGATGAAGAGAAAATCTTAAAAGTATCAAGAAAAAAGCAGCTAGTTACATACAAGGGAGCTCCCATAAGACTATAAGGTAATTTTCAGCAGAAATTTTGCAGACCAAAAGGAATGGCACAATATATTCAAAGTGATGAAAGGAAAAAAAAGAAAAGAAAAAAACACAAGAATACTCCACCAAGCAAAATTATGGTACAGAATTGAAGGAGAAATAGTTTCCCAGACAAGCAAAAACTAAAGGAGTTCATTACCACTAAACCAGCACTACCAGAAATTTTAAAGGAACATTTTTAAGTGGAAAAGGAAATGCCAACACTAAAAATAATAAAATACCAGAAAGGAAAATAATGTCACTGATAAAGGCCAACATTTAGTAAAAGAAGTAGAATGACCAATTATAAAGCTAGTAGGAAGGTTAAAAGTTAAAAGTAGTAAGATCATATGTAACCACAATCATAAATTAAGGGATATGCACACACACACAAATGTAAAATACAATATTATTAACATAAATGTGGGGTTGTGAGTAAAAAATGAAGTGCTTTTAAAATGCATTTGAACTTAAACAACCATCAACTTAAATAGATTGCTATAAACAAAGCTTGTTATCGATGAATCTGATGGTAACCACAAACCAAAACCTACAATAGAAACACAAAAAATAAAGAGAAAGAAATCCAAGCAAATCAGAAAAAAAAAATTTCATCAATGTACAAGAGAATAGAGCAGAAGAAGAAAGGAACAGAGAAGAACTGCAAAAGCAAACAGGAAACAATTAATAAAATGGCAATAACTACAAACGTATCAATAATTACTTCAATGTAAGAGGACTAAATGCTCGAGTCAAAAGACATAGGATGGCTGAATGGATTGGAAAAACACACACACAAGACTTGTGCCTATGCTGCCTACTAATACTTAAGATAGAAAGACATGCACAGATTGAAAATGAAAAGATGGAAAAAGACAGTGCATGCAAATGGAAACATAAAAAAAAAAAAAGCTGGGATAAGTGATACTGATATCAGACAAAATAGACTATAAAACAAAGATTTTAACAAGAGACAACTAACAGCATTATATAATGATAAAAGAATCAATCCAACAAAAGGGTGTAACACTTGTAAACATCTGCACACCCAACATAGGAGCACTAAATACGTAAAGCAAATATTAATGGAAATAAAGGGAGAGATTGATAACAATCCCATATAATAAAAGGCTAATATGCAAATCAGCCAAACAGTGGAACGACCAGTTGCTATGATGCGCACTGACCACCAGGGGGCAGATGCTCAATGCAGGAGCTGCCCCCTGGTGGTCAGTGCGCTCCCACAGGGGGAGCACCGCTCAGCCAGAATCCGGGCTCATGGCTGGCAAGCGCTAAGGATGTCCGACTGATGGCTTAGGCCCACTCCCTATGGGCTCCTGGACTGCAAGAGGGCGCAGGCCAGGCTGAGGGACCGCCCCCACCCCTACCCCGAGTGCATGAATTTTATGCACCAGGCCTCTAGTACAATAATAGTAGGAGATTTTAACATCCCACTTACATCAATAGATAGATCATCCAGACAGACAGTCCATAAGAAAACAGTGGCCTTAAATAAAACATTAGAACAAAGAGACAATAGATACTTACAGAACATTCCACCCCAAAACATATGCATTCTTTTCAAGAGCACATAAAACATTTTCTAAGATAGACCACATGTTAGGTCACAAAACAAGTCTCAATTAATTTAAGAAGATTGAACAAAAATGTAATCACTTATCCCAATATTTGTATATTTATTTATAAATAAGTGTTAGGATAAAGTTCTTAGTGTATTAGGCATATTATAAATTATATCTAACAATAGAAAAAACTAAATACATAAATATTAATAAACATAATAAATAAATATAATGGAAGTTTATACCTAATGATTTCCCTTGTGACAATTGTTCTATAAAACAGACATTTAAACAGGTTTAAAAGTTAGAAGGAAGCTTGGGAAATGCCTTAAAAGCAGTCTTGGATCTGAGGATTAACTAGACCTAGTCATGAATAACTCCTGAGCTCATAAAAACTGGAAACATGCAAAGACAAATGGCTATAGATTACACAGAGGGGCACGCTTTGAGGACTGAGTATTTCTCAGATCATGGCCCTCCAACTGGACCCCGGGGAATGAATAAGCTCCTTCCAGGCTAAGGGAAGAACATAAACAAAAGCAAATAGCTGTTCGGTGGCCTGATGTAGACTTAGGAGAAGTTCAAAATAGAGGACGAATGCAGCAAAATACTAATTATGTGTATCACAAAACATAATGGATTAACTCAGGCAAGCTGCAATTTACAATAAGACTGCATTCTGCGTTTGCATGTTCAGCCTTCGGTTTGTCCCTCACTGTTATCCTTTCACATCAGAAAAACAACAACAGTGAACCTTGGTGGTCATCATGGTAGCTAAATAGTGGGAACAAGGGTAGAGGAAGGTCAAGGAATGTTCTATAGTTAGGCATGGAGAAAGTACAAAACACAGGTTATTTTTAATTTTGGCTTTGTTCCTATAATTTTAATGTCTAAAAAGTAAAATGTACATAAATAGTAAAGTCTGTTTCTCATGTAGCCATGAGAAAAAAATACTTTCCCAGTAATTCAATACTACTTTCTTATTTTGTTGACATTTCATTTTCATCAGCTGCCATTCAAGCCAACAAAAATGCCCAAAGTGAGTATTTTCCAAATTTGTACCCAGGGAGGGTGTCCTCTACCTTCCTCCCCCTTGTTTTCTGTCCTCCTCTGTTCTTAGTATACTAGCATGACTCACCATGCACAGAACACAAATTGAAGATTGCTTTTCTAGGAGTAGTGATGTGTTTGCCTTCAGTCATCCATATCCTCTCATCTTATGACGTTTGTGGCCAAAGACAAAGATTTGCCAGACAGCTGACAAACCAGAGTAGAGAGGTGGCATAGCCTGTGAACAAAAAGTTTTCCCCAACACCCCACACAGCCAGTTGTCCTAGGGAGAGAATGAGCCTGCTTTATTGGACTCCTAGGCCAACTGAGGTAATGGCCCTAAACATCCCTGTCTTCTCTATACCTCTGTCCTAAGGAAATGTTCCCAATGACTAGTGGGAGCATAAGAAAAAATATAAAACAGGCACACAGACACACACACACACACAAAATCAAAACCTCAGAAGATCTGAGAACTACTTTTTTAAAAATATTGCACAATACATTATGCAAAAGATACTGACATAAGAATTGTGTGAAAATAGAGTTTCTCTTCTAAGGATTATAAATAGCTGGATTTTGCTCAAACAAAAGTCCTGGCCAGAACCACAGAATTAGAGGTTTTCTACTTCTCCACAGATTTCACTTAGATTAGAAACCAATCATGCCCTACATTTGGTAGGCTGTTTAGATTTTACCAAAACAGTCCCACTGTTTTCATTAAATAGTTTTGTCACTTATATATTTACTAGAGGCCCGGTGCATCAATTCCTGCACTGGTGGGGCCCCTCAGCCTGGCCTGCACCCTCTCGTAATCCGGGACCCCTCAGGGGATGTCGGATAGCCCGTTTGGCCCAATCCCCACATGCCCAATCCTGACAGGAGGGAGCCCAATCCTGTGCATTGAGCGTCTGTCCCCTGGTGGTCAGTATGCATCATAGCGACCAGTTGACCGGTTGTTCGGTTGTACGGTCACTTAGGCTTTTATATATAGAGATAATTAGCACACCCTACATATATATGCATCACTGAAAAGGAAATTTTAGAATGAACTTTCATTGTCACTTTAAAATTTCTTGCTCAAAACTAAATTTAAAGCTAGAATTCATGGTACTATTGTCAGTAAAATTATTTTCAAGATCCACTTTATTATTTTTATTCAGTGCATACTTATTAAGTGATTTCAAAGTGCCAGGCACTGAGTAAAGAAAATAATTCTAGGTGCTTTGTGATATCATGGACCTCACAGTCTAGTAAAATTATTCCAACTGAATAGATAAGTCATGAAAGCAAATAGAGAAACTAGTAATATCTTTTGCCCATGTCAGCTGGTTGGCTGAATGAGTTATTTCCAGGTAAATTTTTTAAAGTTTATTATGAAAGAATAAGTTTATATTAATATCTCAAGGCCAGTTCCACAAAAACACTATTGAGCACCTTCCCTATGCAAGTGGTATAGGTTTTATCCACAATGGCTCAAAGAGAGTGAATATTTAATGTGCTCTTTTAAAAAATTGAGAAAGTCTTTTGTATTCTAGCAAATTATGTCATATGTGCAATGGCCCCTATAATTTTGTTCACTTTTCTTTAGAGGAGGATGGTACGTCATTGAGGATTTCTTTGCCTTTTTTTGTCTTGAAATATGAATGAATAACTGATTGTTAGTGGCTTGACCAACAGTTAAGTTATACAGCTAAATTACACTGAGTTCCACATTGTTGTCCCTCTGCTGTTTCACAGATTGAGACCTTGACATCAGGTCTCCTGGAACCACAGTACTAGTAACCTGGAAGTAAATGTATGGCCTCAAACTCTGCACCCACCTCTTTCTGGGGACTGCAGATTCTCCTCAAAGACCCTTACTCAGCAGTTTCTAGAAGTCCCCAAAGGAGAGGGGTGAATAACTGTGCTCCTCAATGCTGTCCTGTCAGCCACCGAGAGACTTTCTGACATTGTCTTCTCTCTTGTTCTTGCTGCCAGTGGCCTCTCCTGGAATCATCGAAGCTGCTGAGATGTCATCAAAGGCAACAAAGAAGAGATCTCAGGAAGCACAGAAGCCTCCAGGGTTCGATACCACTCATACTCCACACACACGAAAGGCAATGGTGGGGCCAGCATCCCCGTGAAGTCATTATCATAGAAGACACATGGGTTACAGAAGTCGCTACTACAAAAACCCTCCACTGTAACTGTGGATGTACCAAAGTTGGGAGCAGACGTGGCTCCTGAGTTTCTACTGGGGACAGGAGATCTCGTGCGAGTCGTCTGGTTGAAAGTTGGAACAAGGAGTTGTAGATTATCTTGAACCTGCATTTGCTTAGAAACGACACTTCTGTCATCTATTGACACTTCCTGGATGGAGCTTTAAATGGTTGCTCATAGAGATTATAAAACCAATAAAGCCCTGCCCTCAAGCTATCTCTTGATGATGGCACAAGTGAAGAATTCATCTCTTTCTTACTCATTGTGGGCTGTCATCTTGTGCTCATAATATGTCAGAGGTTTAGTGACGTTTCTCTGGACCCCGGCAGAAAGCCTTTGGGGATAGGTGAAGAAGGACTCTCCAGGCCTCTGGGAGATTAACAGAAGCCCAGATTGTCGCATTTTCAGATTTCCATACCCCCATCGTGGCCAATTGCAAGCTACCAACATGACATCACTGAATGCAGAACTGAGACGAGATGCGCAGTCAGCTCCTGCCAGCCAGTGCCAGTTGGCTCCAGCGCGCCCCTGAGAAAGGGCCAAGTTACTGCTGCCGCCTCAGCCCCTGCTCGCCCTTTTCCACGCAGGCAGAATGGTGGTGCAGACATTTCCCCGCAAAGGAAGGCAGAAGTAGGAAAGACAGATGCATCAAATAAACCTAGCATCACTGGCTGCTTCCTTCACGTCTCCCTCCCTCAGTCTGACAAGGATAAAGCCAAGCCTCAGTCCCCAGTATTGTGGTGTTTCTAAGCAGAGAGAAAGAGAAAAAAAGTCAGAAGGCAAGAATTCCCCTTCTTAAAGTATGTGACAATAAGCTAGGGAGGAAATATGTGCGTTTGTATGGACAAAGCAAATGGCCTCTGTAAAGAAAACAAGCTGGAGTTTGAATTGAAGTCAATGTTTTGTTCTTGTGTTCTTGTCTTTTATTAGAAATAAAGCTTAGTTCGTAAGGATATTGGCTTTCTCATCTTCCTCACACTCCTCATTACAGCAGTCCTCCTGGCCAGGGATGCCTCATGGGAGAGCCTGGGTCTGGGATATTTTGGTAACAGTTACTGATATGTTGATACAGTCAGGGATCTCTCTGTGCTCACTGTGAAGTAACTGCCTCGAGTACAGTCCAAAAAGATGATGTCAAAGATATATACAAACAAACACTGACCTTGAGCATTGCTAATGCCTCTCTAATGGAACAAACAGAGAAATGCTCATTGTCATGAGCTTCGTGATCTGCTAAGAACATATTTGAGATAGGGAAGAATTGTTGTCAAGAACCAAGAATTAAACGAATGTCACCCCAATAAATCCAATTGAAAAGTTAAAAAAGAAGAAAGAAAAAAATTTTTAAAAAAAATTAAGGGGGCACTGGATAAAAGAAGATGAAGAGATTAGCCAAAGAACATATATACATAGCCCATGGACACAAACAACAGTGTGGTGAAGGCCAGGAAAGGGGGTTGGGGGAGGGGGGACTGGGTGGAGGTGGGCAAAGGTGGAGGAGAAATGGGGGACATCTGTGCTAGTGTCAATAATAAAAATATATATAAATAATAACAAAATAAAAAAGAACCAAGAATTAGATACCAATAATGTTGGCTAATTAATTTGATAAATTAATTTATTGAAAATAAAGCTTTTAGGGACAAGTCCTTGTGTCTCAGCTATGTTGCACTGTAACAATTCTTGCTTACCTCTGTTATATGCTATTATTGTGGCACAGTGACAGTCCAAAGACAACCAGTTTTAACATCATGAACTCTAGAATATGTTGCTTCTAGCCCTAGCTGGTTTGGCTCAGTGGTTAGAGTGTCAGCCCACGGACTGAAGGGTTGTGGGTTCAATTCCGGGTCAAGGGCATGTACTTCGGTTGCCCCCCCCCCCTCCCCATGGGAGCGAGTGTGGAGGCAGCCAACGGATGTGTCTATCACATCAATGTTGTTGTTTCTCTCTCTCTCTCTCTCTCTCTCTCTCTCTCTCTCTCTCTCTCTCTCTCTCTGCCACCCTCTCTCTCTGCCCCTCCTCCTACCCTTCCACTCTCTTGAAATCAATGGAAAAAATATCCTCAGGTGAAGATTAAAAAAAAGAAAATGCTACTTCCAGCTATGCTTAGTTGTATGCCTGCTTCGTCTTAGGTTATGTATAAATAGTGAAGCTATAAACGATATACTATTATGACTTTTGTCATTCACTGAACTATGGATAAATCCAACATCTGGACTTCATCCTTTGAAGCAAGACTATTCAGAGCACATGATGAGGATATTCAGTTCCAGGGACTTTGCTTTTCTCTTCTCACTCTCCTTTATTCCACAGAGCTTTGATTAGAAAGCTTTAGATAAATTTAACCCAAGTAAGGAATAAAAATGGAAACAGAAATTATACTTATTTTTGTCTGCATATTACAGCTTTGATGTACTTACCATTTCGTTCATCCCCCGGGGAATCATAAACTGCTTGAGGGCAAAAGCTGTCTAATTCACTTTTATAACCCCTGCAGCAATTAGCACAGGGCTTACACAAAATGTATGAGCAATACATCTTTGTGTAATTGGTTAAACTATAGGGAAAAAAGGCAGAGTGTGAGAAAATATGATGAACACCAGCATGTTTTTCTTGCTTTCCTGGGAAAGATGGCCCATTCTGGCTCAAATAAATAAAGGATGGCAAACAATAGAGACTGATCTCTCCTTTTAGAAATCATAAAGGCCCTCTAGAAGTTGCTTCTTCTTGTGGACTCTTTATTAAGAAGATACAGAATTACATGATTTTCCAAATATCACAGAGAAATCAGGAAAGCCAAAAAGTGACTAAAAGAAACTAGATAAATTTTGAATGACTCCAATAGGAAAGCTCTGCCAAAGATGGGGGTTATAAACAGGCTGCTAACTTGATAGGCCAATATTACATTCTCCCCAAATAACCTCTTATGAAATGTCTCCAGATCTCTGAATTCTCACCCTCAGCATGTTAACATAGAGGTCCTACATCATAGCAATTCCCCCAGGTTGTTGGAAGGAAGAAATCTAAGCTACTAAATGCTCTGAGAAATGTTTAAAGGGATAGTAAGCAACTATAGTCATGACTGGAGTGTGCAAACCATGTTTTCTGTCTCTCAAAATACAGAACAATAGCTGCAATGTGCAAACATGGTAGAAGTCTTTAACATATGCAGGAAGGAAAACACAGAACAACGAAGAATAAGTTATTCTTTTTCTAAAACTTATTTTTTTCAATTACAGTTGACATTGGAAAGGAATCTACTCAACACTGTAGAACAAGTAGAATATATTCACCCCTGGGGATTAGTCAAGCAGCTCAGATTTGAAAAGAATTTATATAAGTAAATGGATGATCAATTTATAAGATACTGAAAAGAATTTAGAAAGTATTTATGCACAACACTAGCCTTTGAGTATAATGTCCTAGAGTGTGAGCAACTGCCATACTCTTCCGAAAAGGTTGTTGGGGACCTGCTATGGTCTGAATGTTTGTGTTCCTCCCAAATTCTTATGTTAAAATCCTAAGGCCCAAGAAGTCAACTCCCTTGTAGGTAACTGTCTTTTTCTCATGGCTTTTAATAGTCATCTTAAAATTAAATTTGACTTATACATACCGTTACTGTAGGTGTGTATTTGTAGATAATCAAAATTTGTAAGTTCGAATCCAATAATATTTTAGATAAAAATATTAAGAAAAATAATATAATTTGTACCCTCCTCCGAGTTTGTTTGATTGGAATTTTACCTGCAATTGTGTCATTTGTATCACCTCAGAGCTGGTGACTGATGAAAGAGAACCAGACTAGCACAGAGGGTATTCCACTGACTTTCAGTCCAGCATAATGTTGGAGCTGAGACAGATTGGGATGGGACCACCAGAGGGCACCTGCAGTAGTCCCTGGCTTCTGACTTCTACCCCACACCTGAATCCTCTCTCCTCCCACCTCTGCAACCACCAAGTGTCAGCCTTCTGACCCATATTCTGCAGAGCTCCCAGAGAAATATATTTAACACAAACGTCTCTTTGTGTCAATCCTCTGCTCAAGATTCTTAAGTCATTTGCTATTACCCAAAAGTAAGCTCCATAGTCTTACATGGCCTAGACCCTGTCAAGCTCTCTACATGCTCTTCCCTCCCTTCCCCTCAAAGAACCAAGCCCAACTAAGCTCTGTTCTCTGAACACATCACCTTTTGTCCAGGCCTCTGGACCTCTCTCCTTTTCCTCCCCACCAGGAGTCCCACTCTTCCTTCAAGTGTCAATTTAAGCATTATTTTTTTCTTCCCTGGTTCTCTTAAGAAAACTTAGCTGCTACTTTTTTTACTCTCCCTGAATGTTGTTCACATATAACTATGGCAACTACCGTGTTTATTTGTCTATCTGTGAGCTTCTTGAAAGCAGGAACCAAGATTTTAAATCTTTTTAATTTCTGCATCTAATACAGTACCTGGAATATTTTATACAACTGGATATATTTGCTAAATATTGAACAAATGGACCTGCTGAGTTCCCGTGACCTATATAGCTGCGGATTCCATCCTGCAAAGTCATAAGACTGTTTTTGTTACCCCTACAATTAATTAACAGCATTTTTGCACATCTTTCTTTTCAATACATTTTGCTTTCTTCATTTCTTCTCTTGGGACAGTCCATCTTTTTATGCTTAATACCTACTAACAAAACCAAACTATCTGATCCTATCAATATAAGATCATTATTTTGCTGAGTTTTAAAAATATAAAACTTTCCTAGTATCCATAGTATATTTGTTATGCAATTTAGAGGGCGATCACGCCACAGAATACTTTGAGAACTAATTTCAAAATACACAATCTGCCCTAGCCAGTTTGGCTCAGTGGATAGATCATCAGCCTGCGAACTGAAGGGTCCCAGGTTTGATTCCAGTCAAGGGCACGTACCTATGTTGCAGGCTTGATCGGGGCTCCTGTGGGAGCCAACCAATCGGTGTTTCTCTCTTTCTGTGTCTTCTGTCCCTTCCACTCTCTCTAAAAATCAATGGAAAAATATCCTCGGGTGAGGATTAACAACAACAAATACACAAACTGGATAAATACAAAGATAAAACTTTGTAAGAGATTTTTATAAAACTTTCATTTTCTGAAGCTGTGGACATAGTTAGATTTTTATGGGAATAAGGTCCCACCTTGTTCCGTTCATCATTTCAATCTTGCTCTTCACAGCTAATGGCATGCACTCTGCTAACCACTATGGCAAAGCAGTGTTCACAGCTGCAATCATTATGAAATATAACAAACTCATATACTTGATGAGCCAAAGCCCAAAATCTCTACAGTGACATAACTGTGTTTGTTATTAAGTGAATGCTATGGATGTAACCACTACCGATCTTGGTAAAAATCTCCCTCTTGTATGTTTAGCCCAAAACTTAAATGAACTAACTTACATTACACAGTCATTCACAGAAAACATTGTGGCTGTAGAGAATGGTGTGCTCTCTGTGAACGGGACTCTGCACCTCGGTGGTTTCAGGTCGACGGTGGCTTCTCTAGTGGTAACCATTTAGTTTACCTGGGTTTGCATCCCTTGACTTTCACTTGGACAAACCTGAAAGCTCCAGCCAGCTAGAACTGCCAACTTTTGCATAGTTTTCTACCCACAACCATCAATCTCTCCCTGGCAATAAAAGGAGACTAAACCTTGGTTTGCCCCAGTGTCACCTGGATAGATGATGAATCTTTCACTGAATTCCAGCCAAGGATGACGTACCCTAGCTAAGTAAATCTGGTGTACAACGTCCTACCAGTTCTATGATTTGGGGCGTTGGATTCTCCACACACAATGTGGCACATTTTCTGGACCGGCTAATGGAGCCAGTCACTTCTAAAAGCTGGTGCCAAGCATCTGCCCAATGATTTAAAACACCTTTTCTTTAGTGTTGTTGTTTTTTAATATTCAGTATTCATTTCCTTGGTTAACATTGGTGTCTTATCCAATGAATTTCACCAAACCTCAGCGAAGAGACAACTTTCCTCCAAAAAAGTAGCATATCATTCTGAGGACATGTTTAGCCAAAACCAAAAAATAAATGATTGAGAAACCAAGTTGCTATCTCTGGCCTACAGAATTGTGTAGTATTAAGAGTCCATACATGTTTTTTAGTTAACGTGAGGTTTCAATGTAGGTAGGGAGATAGAAGAGAACATGGCTATAGACATAAAAAAAATAGATTTGGGGTGTAAGAGATCAACCAAAGGACTTGTATGCATGCATATAAGCATAACCCATGGACACAGACACTAGGGGATGAAGGCATGTGCTGGGGGGTGGGAGTGGCCAGAAAGAGGTCATTGGGGGAAAAGGAGACATGTAATACTTTAAACAATAAAGAATTTACAAAAATAGATTTTTAGTTTTCTTTAAAGAATTACTTCTTTTCTGCAAGAAAAACTGGTAATTAACTTAATCCCTAAAATTCTTTTGCAATTTGTCATCTTCCTTTGTTTTTAATTGAGAGAAAGCATTTCAGTGAAAACTTCAGTTCACCATGTATGTTAGCTTGAGCCAAGAACTGGTTTTTCAAATCTCAGGAGAACTTTAGATAAGGTCAATGTCACTGAGGGAAACTGTGCAGGGAGTCCTGCGGTTCCACTCGCCATTGGAAGAGGAAAGAGCAGTGCTTTCCACCACTGGGTTTGTAGACATGAAATTTGCTTTACCAAGCTGAGATTATTTTAAATATTTGTACAGCAGAATAAAAGATGGAGGTTAGTTGTCTAGGGAATATAGAATAGTGAATTTTGAAAGCTAATGATAAGGACTAAAAGGAGCTGAAGTTATTTTTGCTTTGCAAGTGTATGGGTTTCTGAGCAAGGAAGCCTTGGAAAGATCTTTTTATTTTTTTATTTTTTGTTCGTCCTCAGGGATATTTTTTCTATTGATTTTTAGAGAGAGTGGAAGGGGGAAGAGAGAGAGAGAGAGAGGAAGAGAGAGAAACATCAATGTGAGAGAGATACATTAATTGGTTGCCTCCCACACACGCCCTGACCAGGGCCAGGCTGCCAGGGATCGAGCCTGCAACCAAGGTACATGTCCTTGACCAGAATCAAACCCAGGACCCTTTAGTCTGTGGGCCGAAGCTCTATCCACTGAACCAAACCAGCTAGGGCTGAGCCATTTTATATATGATGCAAATCCACAATAAATGACAATGGTGCTGATAGTAGTGAAGGCAGAAACAATGACAAAGAACAACTTATTAATTTTTTGTTTCTTAACATAAATTTCACAACTTAAAACAGCATTTATTTCTTAGGTCATAGTTTCTATGGGCCAGAAATCTGGGCACCGTGTTGTTCAGCTGGGTCCTTTGTCTAGTCTCACAAGGGTAAGATCAAGGTCTCAGCAGAGCTGCAGTCCTTCCTGGAGGCTCTGCAGAAGAATCTGCCTCCAAACCCATGCAGGTTGTTGGCAGAAGTCAGCTCCTTGAAGTTGTGGGGTTGGGATCCCTGTCTCTTTGCTGGGCATCAACTGGAAGGCCCTGGCCTCCCAGAAGCCTGTCTTTGATTCTTACATGTGACTTCCTATATCTCAGAACCAGGAACAGTGCATTGACTCCTTCTCACACTGAGAATCTCACTAACTTCTCCTGCTGTTTTTCTCTTGCCTCCCACTGGAGAAAATTCTCTGCTTTTAAAAATGCATGAGACTAGGTTGGGTCCACCTGAATAATCTAGGATAGTCTCCCCATCTTAAGGTCCATCACCTTAATTACTTACACCTGCAACGTTTCTTTGGTCATGTAATATAACATATTCCTGGGAGCCAGGGATTGAGGTGTAGACATCTTTGGGGGGCCCTTCTGCCTACCACAGGTAGTGATAACAAAGAACAACGGTATGAAATACTCCAGACTGAAATTATGGATTCAAGTCAAGAAACTTAATTGGATTCTATGAGCCCCAATGTTTTTTCTTCTTATGACAAACATTTCTACCATTAGCCTGACTTCCTGATGACCAGATCTAGAACACATTGACAATCTTTGGCTTGTCGATGTTTTTCATTAGCAGAAACCATTTTTAGCCATGATGGAGTTGTCTCCTAATTACCCAAGTTCCATTTTGGTTGGTTCATCTTTGTCCTAACATCCGTCAGGCACTGAGAAACCCAAGGAACAAGAGGCGTTTGTTTTGGGGGTTGGGGAGAGAGAAAACTGAGCTATGTATTACCTCATAACACCCTAAATTATGCAACTTCTCCACAGGACAAGATCAGAGCTGCAATGAATAGAAAGAGCACCTGGGATGTGGGAGCAGCAGAAAGAAAGCTGTCGGGCCTCTTTTGGAATGGAAAGAACAGAGTGGTCAAGAACTAATCCTGTGGTACCACCAACAGACCTTTCAAGAGATTGTGGGGGAGGGGAGGGGGCAATGCCAAATTCATATGACAGTCAGCTCTTTTAATGCTTGTACAGTGCCACTTATTCATCTGAGGAGGCAAAGGAAATGCTTTCAACCCGGGTGCCAGACACAGAGAGGAGCCCAGGTTTTACGCCCCTCCCTGCCAAGGACAGGGTGCCACTCAGCTTCATCTTTGTCCATGAGGTGAACCAGCGGCCCAAGCCCGCGAATGACATCACATCGTGAAGGATGAAGAAAACAAGTTTTGTTAGCATGAAATGCATTCAAAGCCCATTTCCACTGCAATGACCAAGCACCCATGTTAATGGAAAGGAAAATGACTAAAGAAAAAAAAAAAACACTATGTAGTTAATATTGAATTTTGTGGGACAACCAAATTATAAAATGTACGCAAAGATGCTTTGTAAATGCTATTACAACTCTCAATTGCAACTCCTTTATCTCACCAGTGGAAACCTGACAACAGAACAGCTTGATTGTCTCAAGATCATGTCATTCTGTTGCTCAAGAACTTTCAAGGGGATGTCCATCGCCCACCAGAAAAAGTTGAAACCTCTTAGACTTTCATTCAAGGCCTTTTTTTATGTTGATACAGACTACGTTTCAAATGAAAATACTAATTAATTATTCAACAGCTACCAAGGTCAAGATACTTAGGCACTATGGGCATCAGTAGAGTCACAAAATATATTCTGTTTCTTAAAATCTGTTCCTACTTGCCACAGGAACATTAACCACAATTAAACTTATCTCCTTACAATACTCCAAACGTAGCCTTGATTTCTCCACTTTGGCATACTGATTGGCATTTTTATTCATTCCATCTCCCTCACCTAAATGCTTTCCACCATCACCACCTTTTTCTTTCAAAATCTTACCCATCCTCCCAGTCCCAGCTCTAATGCTACCTCTTTTAGGAAGTCTCCCACCCTCTACTAGGCCAGTGCTTCTCAACTAGGGCAATTTTTCTCCGCGGGGACATGTGGCAATGTCTGAAGACATTTTTTATTATCACAACAGGTAGGGGATGCTGTTGGCTTCTATGAGTAAAGACCAAATATCCTGCCAAACATCCCACAACGCAGTTATGCACAGCCCCCCAGAACAAAGAATTCTTCAGTCCAAAATGTCAGTAATGCTGAAGGTGAGCCAGTGTACCAGAAGAAAGTGGAATCCCCTCCTAGTAACCCTAAACACCAAATATGTAAACAATCTTCCGGCATTTTGCTATCTTTTCTCTGTCTGCTGCATGTATTTTTTTTCCTAAGTGATTTGAAATTTTGTAAGAGAGAACAATTTTGTGCTCTTTAGCTTCTCCTTCAATGTTGGATTCTATGCCTATAGCAAGCATTGAGATCTCTATTGATCACAGTGATAAAATATTTTTCTATTCTTCAGTACCAATGAGCATTGCAGGTTACAGTATTACTGCCACATTTCACCAGTTCTACATCCTCAAGTGTCCCTCATTTTCATGCTGCATCTCCAACCCCTTCCTTTAATAAAGATAGGAAGTCCCAATTAGAAAAAAAATGCCAGAATCCTAAATTGGTGAGATGCATCTGGCTTAAGTGGAAAAAGCAGTGTGTCAAGTTCAGCACAACACAATATGTGCCTAAATCTCAGTTTCATTTGGTCATCCAGTCCCCTGGATGCACACTCTATTACAGTAATACTCTCTCTACATACAGAGTATGTTTACAGTTGTGAGTACACAAAACACAATTTATTCTTGTAATAGTACTTATTAATTATTGTATTATTTTCCATACAAATGACTGTAAACCTACTTTTGCCACACCCTGTATAACTTCTTAAGAGCTTAGGAAGAATCAGGTACCTCTGACAATCCCTCTGCTTTCACTGATGGCTGACATGGGGTAAAATATCCTTTAAAAAAAAGAGTAAGTCGGTGCTAAAAACTCTAAATGCCTTCAGAAAGATTATCCTTCACCCTACTGCTGTATGAAATTCAAAATGAGTTCAACAAAGTTATAACTTCCCACTAGTGTCTACTTCTACACTGATGCTTTAAAAAAATATCTCCTTTTCTCAATCAAAACCTTCTTCTCTCTCTCTTCTATTTTGTCAGTGCATCCAGCATATGCTCAATCAGCAGGGGCTTTAAAAAAACCACCACCAACAACAAAAATGTCTGAGATCCCTATCCTAACAATGTTAAAAAATATTCTTTTAGAACAGATATTTCTATGAATGCACAATTAAACAAATAGAAACATATTCAGAAAACTCCA
Organism: Cnephaeus nilssonii; assembly: GCF_951640355.1. Lineage (NCBI taxonomy): Eukaryota > Metazoa > Chordata > Mammalia > Chiroptera > Vespertilionidae > Cnephaeus > Cnephaeus nilssonii. The sequence continues at coordinate 61,953,842 of NC_137080.1, read as the reverse complement.
GGAAGAAGAGAACTACATTAGTAAATTTACCTGAAAGTGTTTTTCAATGGGGGAGGGAGAGAAAATGAGTTTGCTTTCCAGATAGGGTTTCCAGATTTAGCAAATACAATTACAGGATGCTCAGTTAAATATGAATTTCAGGTAAAGAACAAAAACATTTCTTTATAAGCACTTCATATAAAATTATTGATTTAATTCCCACAACTTTAAAAGGTCGATATGGAAACCGCGGCTTAGAGAGCTTACACAGATTGCCCCATGACACAAAGCTGGGAAGAGGTGACTCCAGGTTTGATTTTAGAGCCCAATGACTTGAACATACTTTTCAACATGATCAAAATAATATAATTTTTTAAGTATAAATATGTCCCATTTAATATTTTGGGCATGGTTATATTTTAAAATGATTCATTCTTTGATATTCAAATTTAACTGAGCAGTCTGTATTTTATCTGGCAACCTATCCCCAGAGGGACATTTGGCAATGTCTAGAGACATTCTGGGGTGTCAAAACTAGGGATAATGCCAGTAAAGACCAGGGACACTGCTAAACATCCTACCTTGCATAGGACAGCCCACCACAACAAAGAATTATTCAGGCCAGGATATCAATAATGTTGAAGTTGAGAAATCCTATCACCTTTGAGGACATCTACTCTGCCCCCTTCTTTTAATCAGAGAGGCAGAGAAGGCCTAGAGGAGTTAAAATAATATGCTCTAAGCCTAACAGCTAATTAGTTTCCAAGTTGGTAGACTTGGAGGCAAACCCAGAAAACAGTTGCATTTTTGTGTGGCCCGGAAATGTCACCTACTAAAGCAGATACACTTAAACTACCCAAGAGTGTATTCCTTCAGACTTCTCCAGTAGAGAACATCAATCAACCCCTGGGTGGCCTCTGGCTAGGAGGAAGTGGAGGTATAGAGCTTGGGACAAAATTTTTGTTCAAATATTTTTTCAAACCTTTTTCCTTAACCTTATTTTATTTATAGGAAAGGAAGGGAAGAGTGAGGAGGCTGGCTTGGAATGAGTTCCGATCATGTCTCCTCTCCCTTATTCCCACTTTTTCTTTGACCTACAAAGATACATTGTCTGAGGTCTTTGGGGGAGCTTACCTTTCCTCATTCAAGGATCTTCCTGCTCCCAGATGTGGGAAACTGCCTAAGCAGAAACCAACCCAAAGACCTTTTTAAGTATTACAAAAGAAAATGAAGGCATTGATGAAACCTACTAGAGATTATTTGGGGGATGGCCAAATGTCAGAGGCCTGTGAAATAACACGAAGTGGTGTACTGAAAATGTATTCATACGTCAATTCTCACCACATAAGGTTTGCTTGGAGGCCCCAGAGCAAGCAACATGGCTCATCTCAGTAAAGAGCTAGCCAAGATAATCTAATGACCTAAGAATCTAATGACACTATACACTGTCTGTGATCCTGCCTGGTTTTATTTTAACAGACCAATTTTTATTGCCTCTCTTCTGTGAGTGTCGGCAATGATTCCCTGCTACTGCTTACTGAGATTTTTCTTAAATTATGAGTTGAGGTTTTTAAATACAGTTTTTAAAAAATATTCATTCAGCATGTTATTAATTATTAATATGAATTTTTGGCAGGACTGACTGAATCAAAGAGAAATAATCGCTTTAACTACATCCTCTAACAAAGGAAATACTCATCCTACTAAAAGAATTTTTACATAAAACATAAAAATGAATTTGTGAAGAGCATATTCTATTGGAGATTTTGGGAAAGAGTTTCTCACTTCTTTCTTAGTCCCCTAGCCCCATTATTCAATCACTGTAAAACTTTAAAAAAAAATACAACTTTGTCGTTAATGTTGTCTTTGGTTGGAACCACAAGTATCTGTTGCAGTCTCCACAGCTACAGCCTTCTTCAGGAAGTGTAAGGCAACATTAAGCTAACAAGAACAAGAAAGATGTCTTTGCTGAGTCTTGGAAAATCTATGAAGATTTAGAAAGTATGGAGACACTCTCCCAGAATTTAACATACTTTGGAGAAAGTCACCTTTCTACCATTTTAAAAGCACTCAGCAGTTACACACCTTTTTGTTGTTGTTGTTTGTTTGTTTGTTTGTTTGTTTGTTTGTTTGTTTGTTTGTTAATCATTAGCCGAGGATATTTTTTCCATTGATTTTTAGAGAGAGTGGAAGGGAGGGGGGAGAGAGAGAGAGAGAGAGAGAGAGAGAGAGAGAGACTGACTGGGAATCAAACCTGCCACCCTTCAGGTCCAAGGGACGACACCCTAACCACTGAACAACACTGGCCAGGACAGCAATTATACACCTTTTTGATGACTTAAGATTATACACACACACACACACACACACACACACACACACACACACACACTAGAGGCCTGGTGCATGAAATTCGTGCACGGGGGGAGGGGGGGCCTAGCCCAGCCTGCACCCTCTCCAATGTGGGACCCCTCGGGGGATGTCTGACTGCCTCTCAAAATCTGGAACCACTGGCTCCTAACTGCTCGCCTGCCTGCCTGCCTGATTGCCCCTAACCCGCCTGCCTGCCTGATCGCCCCTAACCACCTCTGCCTGCCTACCTGATCGCTCCTAACTGCTCTCCTGCTGGCTTGATCACCCCTAACTGCCTCTGCCTCGCCCCACACCCAGGACTCAGGCTTCCCTCCCTCTGGCCAGGCGCAGACACCCAGGACCCGGGCCAGTTTTGCCCGGGCCGGCCACAGCCACAGGGGACCGTGGGCGGGCAGCTTTGCCCGGGCTGCATCCACAGGCGCCCAGGACTGCAGGGCGGACAAATTGTCCCTCTCCCAGGGCGCAGGTGCAGGCGCAGCTGCTGGCGCCTGGGACCACGGGGCTGGTGGCTTGTCCCTCTCCTGGGCCGCAGCCCCAGCCACTGGCACCCAGGACCACGGGGTGTGCAGCTTGTCCCTCTCCCGGGCTGGGCCACAGCCGCAGGCGCAGCCGCTGGTGCCCGGGACTGCGGGGTGGGTGGCTGGTCCCTCTCCTGGGCTGCAGCCTGGTTGGTCACCATTCCTCTCTCCCCAGAGTTGAGTGTCTGAGCCCTTATGGCGTGAGGGCATGAGGGCATGACAACCCTTTGCATATTAGCTCTTTATTATATAGGATACACACACACACTCACACACACACACACACACACACACACACACATACACACATATGTCTCTAGGGGTAATGTTAGATATTAAATCATTTCTATAGTTGAGAATTTTGTATCAATTAATTATTTTACAAAGTTAGCACTTTGGAATTTCAGTTACCTTAGAGGAAAATAATTATCAACATTTTTAATAATGATTTTTATTATAAGGCTTGATATAATACCCAGGTGAAAAGTTTACTTTTTAGAAATGGAATTCATCCCCTATTTCTGAGATTCCATTGTGATCCCCATAAAATAATCATCTTGGAAGATAACCAAGGCACCATGGACAAAAGATGCTCTAAAAGACTGAGCTCTTCTGGATGTTATCAAAAAATCTGTTGAATTCAAATGTTTGTTAGCTTTTTTTTTTTTCAGCTTTGGTGGACATGATTTGTTTATAAGGGAGATAAGACATGCCAATTAAAACCAAACTAGCGCTTTATGAAGAAATATTTACTACTCTCAAATGTTTCTGCGGCCAAGATGTTGTGTACATAAGTCATGTTGGGTAAATTGTAATAACTCCCCACGGCCATCCCTTTCTGATTTTTCACTTTGTTACAGTCATCTCATCAAATCTAATTCCAAGAAATCATGTCTCTCCTAGTCTTTAAATCTGGGCTGTAGAGAACGTCAGCCCACAAAAAATATAATAATAGCTAACACCTACAGCCCTACTATGCGCTAGACATTGTCCTAATCTAAATTATCTTGTGTAATAATCAGAACTACCTCATGAAGTGGTACCATTATCATTCCCATTATACAGACCAAGGATCTGAGGCACAGAGAACTGAAGGAACTTGTGTGATATTGCTCTGCTGGAATTTGAGCCCAGGCATTTGGGCTTCAGGATCCATTTTTTTTACTGTCTCCCTGACACCAAAAAAAGAGTATTGACTTGGCCCTGACTGGTTTGGCTCAGTGGATAGAGCATTGGCCTGCAGACTGAAGGGTCCTAGGTTCGATTCCAGTCAAGGGCATGTACCTTGGTTGCGGGCACATCCCCAGTGGAGGGTATGCAGGAGGCAGCTGATCGATGTTTCTAACTCTCCCTCTCCCTTCCTCTCTGTAAAAAATCAATAAAATATTTTTTTTAAAGAGTATTGACTTGGATGTAGAATTTTTCATTGGCTTAAAATTATATTTTCATTTACATTTTAAAATGAGATCATATGGGTTTTTTATTCAACATATTATTCGGAATATTTTTCCAAGCCTTCATGGAGCAAAGAGAAGAACTAAGCCTATTGTTCTCAAAGCACAGAGCCAACTGAGAAGTTTGTCCTGGTTGTGAGATAATTTCCCTCAGGAAACGTGCAGCTTAAGGCATACAGTTTAGTGGGAGAGTCATCCCTGGACAACCCTAAAATGTGATCATAGATCTGAGGAACATGGGCCATTATTTAATCTCTCTGGGTGCCTTTTAATCCTCTGATTTTCAAAATAAGGGTGGTGAATTAGGCAATCACTTGGTTCTATGCACTAAGAAGGTTCCTGGACACACCCGCTGGAAGACAAACATTTAAGAATTCTTACTCAGTGCCTCTTTGCCAAGTGTAAAGTGTGTGCACGTGACACACGTGCTCAGTGGGGGAGAAGGCAGGTGTGAGTGACCAGGTGGAGCGATGGAAGGTACCGACAAGAACTTTCAAGTGGGGAGCGTTGCTTGTGCAAAGTCATGGCCAGCCCCATGGTCGACCTGGGTGAGGCTGTTGGCAGTGCCCTCTCCCACCAGTGTGTCTTACCGCCCTGCCTACATCCTTCAGTCTCCTTGTTCATGTTCCATATTGGATACAACCCTTCCTATTGCTTCTTTTTCTCCCCCTCCCTACTCGGAGGCCCACATGGACCTGCCCTTTCTGGTATCTCATATCTTTAGGGCCTGGTTCCAGATGTTTATACCAGAAGAAATACTTTAAATGTTTAAACCGCCCAGTTGGCATGGCTCAGTGGTTGAGCATCAACCTATGAACCAGGAGGTCATGGTTCGATTCCTGGTCAGGGCACATGCCTGGGTTGTGGGCTCGATCCTCAGTAAGGGGCATGCAGCAGGCAGCTGATCAATGATTTTCTCTCATCATTGATGTTTCTCTCTCTCCCTCTCCCTTCCTCTCTGAAATCAGTAAATATATATTTTACAAAATAAATATTTAAAACCAATCTGAATGATGCCCGCTGCATTGCTGAAGTGAGGTTCTGAAGCCCTCTGAGGCGATAAGTTTGAGCCCTTTGGTTTCTGGATTGTGGGGAGGCCTAGAGAATCTGAGGGGAGTTGCCACACAGTGGCAATGGCAGGGTCACCAGCCAAACAGAAGCACATTGGCTCAGTTAAACAGTGACCAGCTGTAAACAATTGGTTTGCCCATCATGGCATGTACCAACTTAATATAAATCCTGCTGGTAACGAAAATAAGAGCAAACTCTTATGGATTAAAATACATATATGTATATATACCAATATATATATATACACCAATATATAGATATATATAGCTATGCACAGAAGCTGCTTCCAAAAAATCTCTTTCCGCACTCACTCTCAACTCTAAAAAATTCTCTCTAAAACTCAAGCCAAGCCTACTGCCCAGGTTCTGTCTTTACTCTCCTGTCACCCATAGCTCTCTGGGGTGCAGAAGTGGGTCAGTTCCATAAAAGCTGCCACCTCCCTTTACGCATTTAACCTTTCTGGGCACCTTTCTAGCAACTCCTCTTCTCCACCACCTGCATCAGGACCACAGTGCCCAAGAGCCATTAAAATAGATATGGGAGGGTCCTGGAGATTGGACAATGGGGGTTAAAGAAAGTAGCTATGCAGACATTTATTTTTCATTGTCACATGACTTCATCTGTACGTGAGATCTTAACAGTGGTGACAGAATAAAAAATGAGCACACTGTATGTGAGAAATGTCAAGTCGAAATACTTGGCACTTGGTAGGAAGTAAACAAATGAAACTGATGAGAAAAAGACTGTGAGCAAAGAGCCTTAAGGCCAAAGTGTCTGCACTGAGTACCATGTCCTGGGACATGTGCATATCTTAGAATTGCTGCTCTTAGTGCACAACTCGAGCTCATTAATATGCCCCCTTTGTGTCCCATACCTTCTTTTCTAAATTATAATTTCATGGAAAGAGGAATTTAATGTATTCAACATAACCGCTTCTTGGCACTTAGCATCCAATGTGCAGAATAAGCAACTAATCATTGAATTATCTTGTTTAATTATAATCGAATTGGTTCCTGTGTGTGTGTGTGTGTGTGTGTGTGTGTGTGTGTGTGTGTGTGTGTGTGTGTAGGGGGTGGCTGGGGTGTGAGTGGGTCATAGGAGTGAGCTTAAAGAGAAAGAAACATAACTAGCTAATTATGCTCAAATATAAAGGTAGTAAAATATCTTTTTTTAAAAAACACACATAAATATCCAGCTTTGGATTATTCAATTAAGAAAGCAAATCAGCTGGAAATACACAGACTGAATAAACAATTCTTCTGAAACTTCCAAAAGTTAGTGTTGTGGATATCATAGAACAAGTGTCCTTGTACATTCCATGGGCCACTATAATATATATGACCTGGAAAATAGCCAAACAATTTTAACAAAAGAGAAATGTTATTAAAAACATTATGGAAGCAACATAGTTAAACCCAGAATAAGCTATCTAATGTTTCTTATCTTAGTTTATGCATAGTAATTCCTTCAGATTTCATAATCCTAACTCAGAGTTAGTGAACTTTTTCCTTATCACTTTACTTCCCTAACTAGAGTTGTTTATAAGTGGTCATATTTCTGTAAGAAGGTGCTAATTTAGTTGTTCACATTAGGACTGGTGAGTATTTATTTAAGGGGTTAAAAGCAAGGTAGAGAAAGGAGGGAATAGTTGAAAAAAAATTGCTATGCTTCTGTGGCTTTTTAAAAATCCATGTTATGAATTAAAACCATGGAAAACTATCATGATGTCTAAATATTTAAAAGGAAATATTATGCTTCACAGAGGTCATTTTGGCACAGATGTTGGACTGTTTCATGTCTGCCCTTAAGAATCTAAGACATCAGACCCTTGATGTCATCCTTTTAAGATTATAAAGCTCCACCATTTTGATTAACTTGTTTTTATAGGACTCAGGCCTGAAGCTCAAATACTTATGTTTAACTATTTCCTGCTATTAAATTAACAGCAAGATTTTCTTTCATATAACTTTAAAAGAAATTTTTCATGCTGCAGTGATAAATAAAATATATTAAAAATGCAGTAATTTGGGTTTAACTGCTAAAAATATTATGCAGCTGGGAAGGGAAAAAAAATACCAGCATATGTCCTAACATGGCATTAACAAAAAATGCTTAAGTGCTTTCTGCAAAAATCACAGAAAACTCCTGTACCCTAAGCATCCATGCCCGTGGGGAAACATTTCCTTTTTTAAAGCCAAAGTTAATGCCTGAACATTTTGTGAATGTTTGCAAAGCCAAATTTTGTACACGTCTTCTCCTAGCTCATGCTAAGAACAAAATGATGACATTTTTATTCCACTTCACAGCCAGCCACTTCACACCTTCTGATGTGCAAAAACTTTTACAGTTCATTAACCGAGAACATATTTGCTTACCTATCAATAACACCATTTCCCTCCCAGACAGTTCTCCCAAATATCAACTTGCCTATCCAGCAGCCTACTCAACTTGTTTAACAGACATCCTAAACACAACATGTTCAAAACTCAGTGCCTGGTCTTCCCTTACACTGCTCCCCGGCCTTCCCTGCCTCTGTTAATGGCAACTCCATCCTCCTAGTCGCTAGACTCTGGAGTTACACCTGACGACTCCCTTTCTCCAATGCCCACATCGAGTCCATCCAGAAATCTTACAGTTGTACTTACAAAATAGATCAGGATCTGACCATTTCTCCCCACTACCACTGCTGCCACCCTAAACCTAGACCATCATCTTCCACCAGCCTCCAACGGCCTTCTTGCTTCTGTCCTTCTCCCCACACAATGTCTTCTAAAAACAGAAGCTAGACTGAGCCTTTTAAAACTTTAGTGGGGTCATGTTCCTTCTCTGCTCCAAACTCTCTTGCAGTAAAAGTCAAAATTCTTACAAAGACCTAGAGGATTTTACCAGATACGTCATTCTGTTGTCTCTCAGACTTCTCCAACTGCCCTCCTTGCTCACTCTGCTCAGCCACACATCTTGCTATTCCTCAAACATGACACTCATGTCCACAACTTAGGCCTGTGCCCTGGCTGTTTTCCCTGCCTTGAGTGCCCATTGCCCAGATATTCAAATGGCTTACTGCCCACTTTTTTCAAGTCTTTCTCGAACCTCCCCTCATTGAGGCATATTTAAAATTATAATCTTCATTTCTCTATTTAAAAGTATAATCCTCCTTTCTCTACCCACACCCAGCACTCCTGATTCCTCTTCCTCTGCTTTGTACTTTATTTTTCATATTTATCATCCTAAAACTTGTGATATGATTAACTTATCTATTATGCTTATTATTTATAATATCCCCCACCTCTGGCATGTAAGTTCCACAAGGAAAATTATCTTTGTTAAGTGTATTCATATATCCCAAGCACCTGAAGCAGTATCTAGCACATGGTAGGCACTTGATAAATACCTGTTGAATTAATGAATAAAATAAAGAATGCTGTGCATTATCAGATAGTAGGGATTCACTGCTCGTCTTCATACATGTATCCATTCATATATCCATTCACTAACAATTGTATCAATTACCAAGTACCTACTATGTACGCTAAGCATGTCAAACTCACAGCCCATGGGCCGCATGCCTCATTATTTGGCCCATGTTAGCCTTTGAGTTTGACATGCTTGATGTATGCAGTATGGGCCCATAGTCCATTTTCCATTTAAACAACTAAAATGTGGGACCCCACTTGGTGAGATGAAACTATTGGGATGGAAAGCAACTAAACTGAGAGAGTATCCAATTCAGCACGGTTCAATGGAACGTCCTGTGATGACGGAAATAGTCTACTAGTATATCTCTGCTCTCTGGTACAGTAGCCACTAGTCACACAAAGTATTGAGCACTTGAAATGCAACTTGTATAATAGAAATCCTGAATTTTTTATGTTAATTAATTTAAATTTCAATGGCTACATGTGGCTAGTGGGTACTAGACTGGACAGCACAGCCCTACTTCATCCCTCTGCCTCTACCTAGGACTTAACCTGAGATATCCAAGGCAGTTGTTCACTACTTTTTGTTTCTCACAAAAGATCATTAATAGCCAGTTACCATCTCTTGTTAACTATCTTTTCTGTGGCTCATGGATGTGTCTTCTTTCACAATTATCATTACTTTGTCAGCTACGATAAAGTTTTTCTATTATATCAACCAATTTATAAAATAAAAAACCTTCAGAATTGACCTTCTAAATCCAACAGCATATTTTACCTACTTCACTACTTGTGTAATATAATTTCTTTTACTTTCAAACTTTATTTTGCAGTTTTATTGAGGCAAAACTGATGAACAATAAACTGTTCATATTTCAAGTGAATAATTTGATGAGTGTTGACATAAATATCCATCCATGGAACCATCACCATACACAATGTAATTTAAAATGACCAGAGCCACTGCTGACCCATAAATATCATTATATAAATTGGGAAAAATGCATCTCCTGCCCAGCAGAAGTTTTCCTTTGCCAAGATATACAGTGTAGTGAAAAGCAGTGAGCTCAGATGTCCTCTCTGACCTACCTCCTTGCTGGTGCCTTCAAATAGTGAACAACATATGCAACCATAAATGGCAGTCCTGAAAACTGGCCTGGGAAACTCATTTTTAAAACATCTCCTAAGGTTCTGAAGAGTAGACTTCGGTTTCTATTTCAAGGTGGTAGACTGGGAATAGATTTTAGCCTCCTCTTCCCACTGCAGAACCTTAAATGTTTAGAAAGATCTTTTTAATGCATATAACTAGAAAATAATATCAACCTTTTGAGAACTATAAACTTTGAGAAAACACTGGAAGACAGAAAGCAGATGGAATTAGAATGAAGATTTAAAACCACAGCTCAAAAGAAATATAGCAGAGTGCTGCCAAAAATGTTAGGAATGGATACCGAATAAAAGAGGGAGGCTGGGACAGCAAACTGTGTGATTGTTAGAGTACAACGGCAAGAACAGCCAAGAAGGTTGACGTTTGCACATCCCCTCTACCAACTTAGGTCACATTTTGTGCCAAAGAACAGCAACAGGAGTTGATGCTTCCAGCTGGAAGCAACAGGTATGGGAGCTTAGGTCAAAGAAACAAAGCAGAATGCTGGATGCCTGGGTGGCCGGAGCTATCCAGGAGGAGTGAGACATCCCCTCAGCCACCAGAAGCTAGCCTCTGCGGCACCCTGCTCAGTGGAGGCCCTATCCTTCCCATATGATCTTGAAAACAGACTGAATGACAAGTGTTAGCAATCATGTGGAGAAAAGGGAATACTCGTTTGCTGTTGGGAGTGCAGACTGGTGCAGCCACTGTGGAAAGCAGTATGGAGTTACCTCAAAAAATTAAAAATGGAACTGCCTTATGACCCAGTGATTCTACTTCTTGGAATTTATCTGAAGAAATACAAAAGAATATATGCATCCCTACATTCATTGCAGCGTTATTTACAATAGCCGAGATTTGGAAGCAGCCCAAGTGTCCATCAGTAGATGAGTGGATAAAACAGCTATGGTACATTTGCACAATGGAATATAACTCGGCTATAAAATGGAAGAAAATTTTACCCTTTGTGACAGCATGGATGGATCTTGAGAATATTATGCTAAGTGAAATAAGCTAGTCAGAAAAAGACAAGTACCATATGATTTCACTCATATGTGGAATATAATGGACAAACTGAAAACAAGCAAAATAGAGGCAGATTCATAGATAGAGAGCAGGCAGACAGCTCTGGTGGGGCAGGGGTTGTAGAGGGATTGATCAAAAGAGGAAAAAAAAGGAGAAAGAACTCATGGATACGGACAACAATGTGGTGATTGTAGGGGGGAGGGGTGTGGTGGAGGTGGAAGAGAGTATGGGGAGATAAATGGTAATGGAAAAAATAAAATAAAATAAACAGACTGAAATACAAGTTCCAGCAACCAACCCTGCCTCTATCTCTAAGCAGGTACAGGAACACATAGAACAAAACAGCCTAACAAGCAGTCTCAGCTATCAGACAAACACTGAGGAATCACTAAGCATTGGAGGAAGGCCAATACCATTAAAAAAAAAAAAAAAGATAAGACAGATGCCCAGCCGGCGTAGCTCAGTGGTTGAGCATCGACCTATGAACCAGAAGGGCATATGTCTGGGTTGTGGGCTCAATCCCCAGTGTGGGGTGTGCAGGAGGCAACCAATCAATAATTCTCATCATTGATGTTTCTATCTCCTCTCCCTCTCCCTTCCTCTCTGAAATAAATAAAAATATTTTTTTAAATGACAAGTGCTGGTAAGAATGTGGAGAAAAGGGAAGCCTAGTACACTGAGGGTGGGAATGCAAACTGATGCAGCCATTATGGAAAACAGTATGGAGTTTCCTCAAAAAATTAAATATGGAACTGATGTTGGACCCAGCGATCCCACTTCTAGGAGTATATCCTAAGAAAACTGAAGCACCAATCAGAAAGAATATATGCACCCCTATATTCATAGCAGCACAATTTACAATAGCTAAGATCTGGAAATAGCCCAAGTGCCCATCAGTAGATGAGTGAATAAAAAAGCTGTGGTACATTTATACCATGGAATACTATGCAGTAGTAAAAAAAGAAAGATCTCTTACCCTTTGAGCCAGCATGGAGGGACCTAGAGAGTATTATGCTAAGTGAAATAAGGCAGTCAGAGAAAGACAAGTATCACATGATCTCATTCGTATGTGGAATCTAATGAAGAAAATAAACTGATGAACAAAATAGATCCAGAAACATAGAAGCATGGAACAGACTGACAAATCTCAGAGGGAAGGCGGGTGTGGGTGGGTGGGTGAGAAGAGATCAACCAAAGAATTTGTATGTGTATATGCATACCCCATGGACACAGACAATAGTGTGGGGAAGGCCTGGGGTGGGGTAGTGGGGCCGGACTAGAAGGGATCAATGGGAGGAAAAAAGGGGGACATATGTATTACTTTCAACAATAAAAATTTTTCAAAAAGAAAAAAACAACAACAATAGCAAGAATAAGAGTTAATAAATAATTTAAATAAATGAAAAAGCAACCTAATTGAAAAAAAATGGGCCAAAGACATAAACTGCTAATTCATAGAAGAAATAATAAAAATGGTCAAGATTTATATAAACTGGTGCTTAACCTCACTTTAACAAAGGAACTTCAAAATCAGTGAGTATACTCAAACACAGCTGGAGGAAAGATAGGTACAAACGACCACTCACGAGGTCGTTTTCCATAACCCATCACCCTAAAATTCTACTGTTAATATCTACCACGGTGAGACACTTACACCATGTGCCCAAAAAACTAGTACAAGGATCTTCATTGCAATGTGATTTGAAACAGTGAAAAATTCAAAGCAACCTAAATATTTATAAAAACAAGAATGGCTAAATAAATAATTGTGCACTTTTTTATGAAAAAACCACATTGCAATTTTCTAAAATGAAGTAGATTGTATGTACTGACAAGAGAAATTGTCTAAGCTATATTACTAAATGAACTAATGGGTATGTCATTTATATTTAAATATATACACACATTGATGTATTTTGTATCCCTATGGAGAAAAGTCTGGAAACATACATTACATTGTTAATAGTGACTATTTCTAGAGAGAGGACTAACATAGGAGTCATTGCAGAAGGGGATAATCAAAGGCTACATCAGTTTAATATATTAAGTTTTAATTTTTTAATAAAAAGAATCAATTACTAAAGTAATTTTTTTATTATTTTAATGTACAACTTATTTTTAATATATGTCGTAAGTGTAGAAGATAAGTGATGAAGTTATAATAAAGTACTCAAGCAAAGTTGCTTTAAACTGGTGAAATCAATGAGACAACAGACTTTATAATCTAGGCTATTTCTTCCTTTATTTAAACTATTTCTGCCTTCCATCCTTCCATTTATAGTACTAAAGAATCCAAAGAAGCTGTATGTCACACCATATTCTTTACCCTTTGATCTTAAAAAAAAAAAAAAAAAGATAATCTTGGGTGGGGCTTTATTTTTTGTGGCTGTTTTTGGATGAAGTTTGAATTACCTACACAGGATGCTGTGACATAAGTGCTCTTTGATTTCTAATATGATTACTCTGTTAACAAGAACCACCCTCCTAATGCAATCATAACATTTGAATGTTCATTTAACAAAATAGTTTTTCTCAAGTTTTCGTTCAATATTTATTGAGGAAAAAATTTTATAATTTAAGAATTATCCATTTATTGGACCTGGAGAACATTATGCTAAGTGAAATAAGCCAGTCAGAGAAAGGCAAATACCATATGATTTCACGCATATGTGGAATTTAATGAATAAACTCAACTACCAAAAATAGAGACAGAGTCATAGATAGAGAGCAGGCAGATGATTCTGGTGGGGTGTTGGGTGTGTGGAGGGATTGCGCAAAAAAGAAAAAAAAGAGAGAGAACTCATGGACAAATGTGGTGATTGTGGGGTTGAGGGAGGGGCAGGTGGAGGTGGAAGAAGGCATAGAGTGGATAAATGGTGATGGAAAAAAAATAAATTTAAGCATATTTTTTTAAGTAAAATTTAAAAAGGATTACCCACTTTTTAGAATTTTGATTCCCACATTGACTGTTTTGTGATAGGGTTTAAAGGACAAAATGAATTTGGCTTTGAGCGTGAAATGTAAAACCGTGAAGAAACAAATATGTAAACATTTCTTTCTTGATAACCACAAATGGCCTATGATTAAGACAGAACCTGATAATTTAAGGAAAATTAACTTGTCTAAGTGAGAACAGAGAAGAATTCATGAATGTGCTAATTTTTCTTTCTCCTTCCCCATTAGTCTACATTGGTCTTTAGCTATGACATGTACAAACCAGTGGGAAAACATTAGCTATGGTTAATGGGCTGAATAGATTTATTTAAGAAGAAATATTTAAAGAAGCAAAAGCATCAAATTATCTCCACAACACATATAGTGGTCACAAAGACATAATATAAAGTACGTCATAAATCTTACTGCCCCATTGAGATTGAAAGAAACAGCACGTTTCCAAATCCCAAAGTCTCTGAGCAGTATTTTTATCTTTCTTTTCTCATCACCTACTTCAATATTTTCCTACCTTTTAATTGAGGCCTCTACTCTGGGGGAATACTGTGAGCACAGTAGAGCATAGGTCTTTTCAGTCAGTAGAGTCTGGATGTGAAATCAGGTCTAGCTACTTCCAATCTGACTAAATTTGAGATGATCATGTGTTGTTTTTCAACTTTATAGAAGAGTCCTATAGAAGGATTATTTCTGAATTTGCTTTGCTACTCCCAAGGTGCTATTTATAATATAATAACATTGTAGGTCCTTAAAAATAAGTGTCAAATAAATGAATAATAAAAGCAAAATCAAAATTAAAATAGCTAAATATTCCATGGAATTCTAAGAAAAAGAAACTTCTTTATTAGTAATGAAAAAGTAATAAGTAAAAAGTTGATTTTAAAAATTAAAATGGAAGCACTGAGCTCATTATATTACACCACAGGAAAATAATGGAACCACTCTTGGAAGCCACTTCTATTTATAATAAACAAAAGCCAAATACAATTTAAGTAGAATTGACTCTGAGGTGCTTTCCCTGCCTTAATACAACAGTTTCTCAAAGAAGTTTAATCACCATAAGAACCTTCAGATATGAAGGTGATTTAATTTCCGAAAGATCTCAATAAGGACAAGCAAAGGTTTTATAGTCCTTCTTCTCTACATTTCTATCTCTCTCACTCTTCCTCTCTGAAATAAATAAAAATATATTAAAATACATAAATAAAAATAAAACAAATGTATTTTGGGGAAAGCAAAATGTCCATGCATATGCTAGCCAAGAAATGTTTCATTTTAAAACATATAGTTTTATTTGGGACAATATATGAACAATCCCTACTAAATTTATATGATAACCTTTTAAATCTTTTATGGAAGAAGATTAGCTATAAATATACATATACATACATACAATTTTGGCATTCTGACCGCTAGAGAATATCTTATTAAATTTTGAGTTTAAATGGAATATGTTTTATCTATTTGGTCATGTGAACTAATCCATCAAGTCATTTTTTTTTATTTCAACTTTTTTTCTTATTAAATATGATGCATACTTACTATAGAAATTTAAAATCCCACACTATCTTTCCAAAAAGAGATTAACCATTGTTAAAGTTTGAAATAGAGTCTTCTAATTTTTCCAATAGAATCTTAAAGTAGATATTTTTTGTATTGTATGTTTGTTTCCAGTTTTTCACTACAACAAAACATGCTGCACTCACATAGCTGTTATTTGTAAATGTCTTCAGTTGAACACCCATGCTGTATTTCATGCCACCTCCCACTACCCAAGGTGATAATTATCCATATGTCAGACCCAGCAACCTCATGCCTTCAAAAACAGTCAGTGTGTGCAGAGGGAAAGAAAGTAGGATCTCTCTTCTGTAACTTGCAGGTCCCACTGAGATGTTAAGTTTTTTCCTTTCAGAGAGTGTTTCCTCAGCAGGTCTGCAGTTGACATAGGGGCAGTGGGTGAGTTGTTCATTAGGGTCCCCAGCGGAGGTACAGAGCTTCCTCATTCCAGGAGAGTATTACACTCATTGGTTACTTAAAGAAGATAATATCAGACAAAGTTTAATTGATGCCTATTTTAAAGTGACTATAATTTAAAATTTCCCATCAAATGTATCTTAGATATAAATTGATATTATATGAATTGTAAATCACACACAATCTGGGCTGGTCAGCATAAATAGTTCTAGAGAAGCATGTGAAGATGTGATGCCACTAAAAGTGGTTAGCTTTCCACAGGAAGAATTTTACCTCATAACCTAATCACAAGGGAAATCTGGCACAAAAACAATGGAGCCCTAGCCGGTTTGGCTCAGTGGATAGAGCGTAGGCCCACGGACTGAAGGGTCCTGGGTTCGATTCCGGTCAAGGGCACGTACCTTGGTTGCAGGTTTCCTGGCCTTGGTCGGGGTGTGTGCAGGAGGCAACCAATCAGATGTGTCTTTCTCACATCGATGTTTCTGTCTCTCCCTCTCCCTTCTACTCTCTCTAAAATATCAATGGAAAAATATCCTCAGGTGAGGATTAACAAAATAAACAAAACAAAAAAATAAAATTAAAATAAGACAATTGACTTAAAAAAAAACACAAAAAAACACACACAAGAAACAATGGATGACTCAGAGCTAACTTAACTGCTCTCCTGAAATCAGCTTGCTGTCCCTGTTGTATGGGCATCCTCCATCATTCCACTATTCCCTATAATGGACAACTTCGCACATCTATATATACAAAAGCCTGAGTGACCATTACAACTGGTCAACCAGTCACTCTGATGCAGACGCTCAATGCAGGAGCTGCTCCCCTGGTGGTCAGTGTGCTCCCATAGCCAACCTCCCCCCGGCTAGCTGGCCCCGATGGGCCCTGATTGCTGGCCAGGCCGAGGGACCCCACCCGTGCACTAATTCGTGCACCGGGCCTCTAGTTATTATATATGTGTCACATACAGTACACATAATATATAATATAATATATTATTAAAATAATAAAAATATTTTCTGTTTTAACAAGTTGAAATGGCTTTGTATAGGGCTTACTTTTTTGACTCTGAATAATATCTTTGTGGATAATTTTTTTATTTCATAGTGAATTCTGTATACAATTCAAAACTATCCAGTATTTAAAAATTCATGAAGTAAAAAATTATTTAATGAGCTAGCACCCTGATTTCTAAAATCTGAATTTCAAATAAAGCCAAATTTTGGATGGCAAGAAGTTAGACCATGTCATAAGGAAGAATTCAAAAACAGCATGATTATATCTATAAAATGGGAGAAATGATAGTTGTTATACCATGCACATAAAGCACTTAGCATAGTTTCTGGCATGTTGGAAGCACTCAATAAAGTAACAATGATTATTATTATTCTGTCATTTTTTTCTATAGCCAATAACTATAATAGTTATGTTAAAATCAACATTAATGACTAATGATTATCATATTCACATGATGTAGACAAATATGCAGAACATTGCTTCTGTAGTTAGGTCCAGATCATATACAACATAGAAGGTTATATGTAACCTTCAGTTTGGTGTGAACCAAATTTAAACAAATAAATCAACCACTATTAGTGAGGAAACTAATGAGTAAACACAAGTAATTATATATGATCATCTTATAGATGGTTTTCACGAATATTTTACAAAATGGTGTCTAATCCATTCCACATACATACGTTAATGCTCTCCTTTTAAATAAAACATTTTATGAAAAATTTCTGGAATTTAGTTGAGCATTTTATCTAACCAAGATTCTGACCTTTTTAAAAATATATTAAACACCCTTTACAATCACTGTATTCACATCAAATTCTTCCAATCTCTTAGTGTAGTAGGCACTATTCCCCCTTAAGACACCAAATTCAAAAGTAGAAAAAAATACTGAAAATTGAGAGGAGAGTCAAGTCAGACCACCTTCCTGTTCCCAAGCACCTGGTTTGACCTCCACATGGAGTGGTAATTTGTACTCCAAATGCTGCTCTGTTGTACAACAATCTAGAGGAAATGGCAGCACCTTCCTCCAAGGCTGATATTTCTCAGAGAATGATTGGGGTTAGTGGCTTCGACTGGAAATTGATAGCAAATCTTGAAGTTGAAGGTAAATTGTTGATAGCAAATTATCCTTTGTGAATAATAACTTTATAACATTGATAAAGTTATCTTGATTTGTGTAGCTTTCATGTATATTAATGTTGTAGGATGCTCTAAGACTGGCTGAAGCAGAAGAAATCACAGAAAGAGGGTTCTGAAAAGAAAAAATTAAGGAGGAAGGAGGAATAAGCCCAGAAAAGCATGGGAAGTTGATTAGAAAGCCTGATGGGGAAGGCCTCCATGTGATGGAGGGGACAAAACTTGCACACAGTAAGGCCTGAACTCAGGTAGAAAGGGAAGAGGGGAAAAAGAATTTCCATGAACACAGTGTGAGGGAGACCAGCAGGAATAACAAGAAACCAGGGCATGAGAATAATATCATTGGTTGACTGTTTAAAGAACAGAGAGCTGCAAATGGGTGATGTGATGGCCTCATTAACTGTTTTATTAGTTAAATTACTTGGCCTAGCAATCACCAAATAGAAGTTAGAAATAAAGCACAGTTGCTGCTGTTATTCAAACTTCCATTCTAATTAACAGAATTATATGTAACTAGAGGCCCAGCACGTGAAATCGCATGAGACTCAGACCCGCTGTGCCACAAAACCCATCAATGCACTTCCTGGTGACCGGTCGTTTGGTTGTTATGGCGTTATGGCCACTGGCCTTTTATAATATAGATGTTTGAGCTCATTCCTCTTTATCCATGGGTATGAGAGAAGTAAAGGGAACTCACTTGCCTCTGCCCAGTGTATGCAAAAGAAGATTGGAAGAACAACCAAAGTGATAAAGCACCAAGACTCATCTCAGCACATTCTTTATGGAGCCAAACAGCAAAAGATGATCTAGGTGTCCAGCTTGTTTAAAATGCTTAGTGCCTACCTTACCCTGGGCAAAATTTCAGGAGTGGCTTCTTCCAAAAAAAGGGCTTCCCCAGAAGAAAGCACAAGAATGTTAGCACACAGGTCTTGGGTGAGACTTCATGTATATTAATGTTGTAGGAAGCATCCCCGCATCCCCTGCATTCACAAAATGTCCCTGCTCTCAGACAAATGAGAAGCAGCTGGGCGTCATACACAGCACGTCCCACCCTACAAGACCCCTCATAAGGCAAACACAACCCTTGGAATAACAGACAGAACTGATGAGTTGTGAGCTGCTGGTGCTCTGAAAGGCCCAACCTCTGGAGGTGCCAGAGACATGAGGAGACAGAGAAACCATGAGCTCTTACACAGCAGGTATCTTGGGAAATAACCCATGACAGGTAATGCTCTGGATTCTAGGGAGCTATGCAGCACAATTCTGTGGTTTGTCTGTAAATTCATATATCTGAATTAATAAACTATATGACCTTGAGAAAAAAATACTGCCTGGCTTCAGCTTCCTCGTTTCTCATTAAAAGGGGCTGGCTTCAATCATCTCTTAGAATCCATCAGCATCTGAAAGTGTTATGGTAAAACAATTTTTTCACAGTAACTCTTGAATTTAGCAGATTGCCCAAAACTTGAAGCTTAGTCTCCCTTTTTGGATTAGTTTAATCGCATAAGCCAGGATTTTCAACTGGTGTGCTGGGGCACACTGGGTGTGCTACAAGAATTTTAAAAACATGCAATACCTGACTTTTTAGATAGGGGCACTGATCTCTTTTCCCTTAGAATCTAAGGCTTAGATTGTCAAATGAAAAAATGACAAGAGCCAACACAATAGCCATTCAGGGTGAATGAATCAAAATTATACCTATCTTTTGTCAGATTGTCAAAAATATATATATATTGGCATGCCGCAGATTTTAGTTTTTTAGCAACTTTAGTAATTTTAAAATTTTAGTTTATGTGTGCCATGATATGAAAAATATTGAAAATTGCTGCTATAAGCCCGATGATCCTGAGTAGTTCTATAAAGTAGTGATCAAATGCAAGAAATTCTTTACTCCAGTGACCAATTTAATACACCTGCCCCGTGGTCCCTCAGCCTCATGATTCAGTCATAAATATATGCATTTTGGTTATCAGATTATGTTTCAATAATAACATTACTCAGGAAATACATTCCCATCAGATGTACTTGGCACTTCAATGATTAAGCAAAATGGACTATGCAGCCTTGTTTCAACAATTCTAATCAAGCAAGGTCCCTCCTAGGAAATCTTATCAAGTTACTGAGGAAGAAGTATGTAGACTTTTATTTTAAAAAATAAGAACCTCTAAGTCTGCCAAACAGAAGTCAATAGACAATATTTGAGAACAATGGGAGGAAAAGAACAGAATGCATTCTCAAAAGCATCATGTGTTATGACTCTTCTATTTTTCAAAATGAAAGTGGCCTTATTATTCCTCTGATTATAAATATTTTTACCACATATTGTCAAATTGCTTTTCAGGAAGCTTGTCCTAGTGGGTTTTCCCACCAGCAGTATACAGGGTGGGGCAAAAGTAGGTTGATAGTTGTGAGTACCTGAAACAGTTTATTCTTTTATTATTACTTATTAATTATTATATTGTTTTCCATATGAATAACTACTTTGGCCCCACCTTGTATAGTGTCCACTTCCTCACACTCTCCCCATAATAGGTATTGAATTCTTTTGAGTCTTTGTCAATGTGTTAGAGGAAATAATACTTATAATTTGAACTTTTAATTATCAGTGAGGTTGAATACTTTTTCCACTTGTTTATTACAAATTATTTATGTCATTTGTCCATTTTTCTATTGTTGTATCTTTTTTTAATATATTTTTATTTATTTCAGAGAGGAAGGGAGAGGGAGAGAGAGAGATAGAAACATCAATGATGGGAGAGAATCATTGATTGGTTGCCACCTGCACACCCGCTACTGGGGACCAAACCCGCAACCCAGGCATGTGCCCTTGACCGGAATCGGACCTGGGACCCTTCAGTTCGCAGGCCATCGCTCTATCCACTGAGCCAAACCAGCTAGGGCTGTTGTGTCTTTTTTGCTTTATTTGTTTAAAAGAGCTCTTTATATTAAAGATATTTGTCCTTGATTATTTTTGTCACAAATATCGTTGTCCAGATTGCTGTTTGCATTTTAACTTTACTCACGAGGGTGTGTTTTTTCTGTGTAAAACATTCATCCAGTTTTTATGAAGTCAGTATTTCATTGTGTCAAATATTTTAGTCTTTTGTTTTACTGCTTTTTTTACTTGCTTAGGAGGATTTTTCCCACCCACCTATATATTTTTTTCAAGTATTTCATTTTTTTATCACTTGACTTCCTGGTGCATCTAGTAGGTATTTCAGTATAAGGTGTGATGTAGACTTTATTTCATTTTTCTAGTTATTTCACCTCCTTGATCGAAAAATCCATGTTTTCTCCTCTGATTTGAAGTGTCTCCTTCCTAACACTAAATTGTAATATGTAGGTGTCTATTTTTCTGGACTTCTTTCTATTTTTCCATGATCTCCTCATCTGATATGAACTGATTCTGACACCACTATCAAAGTGTTTCAATGAGTCTGATTTCAAAATTCCTTTTAATATGTGGTAAGGCAATGCTTCCAACTTATGCTTCAAAACTTTCCTGGCTATTCACACAGGTTTCTTGCTCCAGCAGCAATTAGGCACTTGAAGTGAAGTGTTGAATATACATAAGTATTTTTTAAAGTGCACAAACTTCTAAAAATCCTAAAGCAAATAATTTTATAGGAATATTTATCACCCCTTTTAGACATATTAAGAGTGGTCACTGTTTTGAAAAAATACTCAGAGTACGGGTGGGGTTGAGGATCAGGAATTTTCTAGCCCACAAGATATATATTTGGCTGGCTCATTATGGCCACTACCGATTTAAGTATGATGAAAATATATGTATATAGCACATCCTCTTCATCACATTATTCTTAAAAACATTAAAATTTTCATGTCGGTAGAAAGAATATAATTCACAAGTTCCTCACCATTTTTAAAGCTATGTGGGCTTGTAACAAATCAGATACTTGAGCCTTTCAATCACATTCATTTCTGTCTCATTCCCACAGACCCTGTTTGTCAGTCTCTATCTCAATTTCAACTTCTACAGTCCCCCGTCCCCACAGCAAGAGTCACCTCATCCCAACTATGATCTGTGACCCAATCACTGACCACCCAAAACCAGGTGAGTGCTTCCACAATACCATGTATTATCTAGTCACATGGCATTGAATTCCAATCTCTAGCTCGGTACCTGACACACATGGATCTCAATAAGTATTTAGTGAATGGGTGAATGCTGCATACTAAATGTGAAGCAGGAGGGACACAAAGCGTTCTGGCCCAGTACTCTCAGATTTAGCATCATCTTAGTTGTTTTGATAGTGCATTATAATTTCGGCATCTCACACACAGTCTCTAGAACTCTTCTTCCTCTGGAACTATCCTGTCTCTGAATCCCACCTCCCTGCTCTCCCTCCTGGTCCTGTTGACTGGATTGCCCAAACCCTGGCTCCCTGCCTGTGCCAAACAGACATGCTCCATCTGCCTGGCAAGATACCCCAAAACCTCATGTTAGACTCTCAGATGCCAGCTGCTAACTTGGACCATTCTTTGTCATCTAATGCCATAACATTTGAATCTTGTGTTCTACCTGCTCCCAGTTCAGCCCCACTCCAGCTACATGAATGGGGCCTGACTGACTGAGCCCAGCATGTTCTTCAAGATGAGCAGATTAAGCGGATCTCACTCTATAATCGGTTGCTTCCACACAGCTCAAATCCTTTCAAATCCTCACACAATCGTAGTTGAAGTCCAACTCCTATGAAAGTGTCTGGAAACAGATTGACATAATAATCCAAATATAAATCAAATTGTGGGATTTTAACCATACATTCATACTACATGGAAAAACTAGAACTCTGTTTTTTCTCAAATCTCTCCCTCCAAAGGACAAAATGCTTTGCTTTCCGAGAAACCACAAGTCACTTTCATCTGGTTTTCCCCCTTGTTCTCTCCTCTGTTTGAGCTCAGCATTTCACGTGTTCATTTTGGTGAGAGTCCATCGCAATACATCACCAGGAACACATGTGTTCCACTGGGACTTGATTCCCTGGAAGATGTGAATGGTGATGTAAATAACGGCATTACTGGAATTTGGAGGAATTGATGCGGGAAAGAAAGTGAAATAAGGCAAAATCAAGCAACTATAATCAATATTTCCTTTGTGGGGGGTAATGTCGGTAGTATTGAGGCTGATAGGGAACTTCTATGGGCTTCATCAGCTGGGGCTGTCAGCAGAAACATTAATTAAATGGCAGCTGTTGCTTTACCACTTGTAGGGGAGTGGAGCAATCCTAACTCCAAAATAGATTTCCGAGGATGAGAACATTTCCAACTAAAAAACCACAATAAGAGCCTGGATGTGTTCTTTTCATGAGTTTTGTGGTGCGCATGAGTGAAAAGATGAGGGACAAATATTTGCAATTAGACTGTGTCAATAGCTATGGTTTATGCCACTGTATTTAAAGTAAAAGTTCTAGTCTGCTATTGGAAATGTATGTTTATCCTGCCAATCATAAGCTACAGAGCCCAGCTTTCACTCACTTAGCTATGCAGTGGTTATTCTCTGATTCTCTAATGAGCATTTAAAATGCTTGTTGATTTTTAATTTGTATTGTTATAAAAGCAATATGTGACCATTAAAGGTTTCAGAACATTGAGAGGCAGATAAGTAATCACTTATGGTCACTGATTATTTTTCCCATATTTATTTATTTTTAAATGATGTTCAGTCAAATCAATAAAAACCAGTTAACAGTGTTTACTTTCTCAATTCCAGGACATTCAATGGATTCGATTTAACAAACGAATCCCAATCTTTAGTCAAGCAGATAACCCACTTGGTGGGATCTCAGAGCACCAAGACCAGATGCCACAAGACCCCTGATTTATTGAGCATTTGTTTTGTGCAATGTGTTTTTAAAAATAGTCCCAAGGCATACCCGAATCTATTTATCATGTTAAATTCTTAATTTATATGTAAATATTTATTATAGAATAATTATAATAACCTCTCACTTTTTGTTTAGTTTCTATTGCTTAGAAAAATCTGTGCTACAGTATTTGCCATTGGCGATTTTTATCTTAGTAAAGTTCATGTAACTAGAAAATGCATATGGACTTTCCCCTAAGTGTGAAAAAGCCTGCTCTGTAGCACTTCAGACTTAGAGAACCAATCAGGAAATTAATTCCATACATGCTACCTAAAAATGTAGACTTTACAGGTCTTCAGAGTACATTGACCCACTGGCCAGTCAGTTCCATGGAACAGACCAGCTTGTTTCCAACACACCTGCAGTTAGAGGAGAAGCAAAGTGATTAATCCCTTCCTGTTGTTGCTAATATCATGAAAGTTAGAGCTGGTATGAAAGCCCAGACAGGGGAATCCCAGGGAAAATATGAACCCAGCCAAACTCACAGGACTAGGGGGAAAGCCAAGGTTCTAAATAGGAGAGTAAAGTTTACAGTTAGAATTTCCATGGAAAGATAAAAAAAAAAAATGTGCCCCAAAGTAAGGCAGAAAATATTATATCGGTCCACAAGGGAAAGGAAAGACAGGACATAAGAAACAATGTCACTGGGGAAAATGAAGCACCTTTGAGCAATCTCTAAGAAAACGGGTTGCTTCCAACTGGCCCACTTATTCAGAAAATAGAAAAGAAGGCAAGGACCCATTCTCTAGGCAAGCAGATAACCCAGTTATGGGAATTCAGAGCGCCAGGGCCAGATGCCACAAGACCCATGATGCTGAAACAGGGAAACAGCTGCCATTCAATACCTTATATCTCAGAGTTGCCCCCAGAACAGCAAAGTGATTAAAAGATTAAGAGCACAAATTGAGAGTCCAATTGAGACTCAAATCCCAGATCTGCCACCTGCTTGTTGGGGGAGGGGGTGGGGACAATTCCCTAGGCCTTCTTACCTGTAAATGTATATGAATATCTGTTTCATGGGGTTGTCAGTACCTAATACACAGAAAGTGTTCATTAAATGTTGGCTACTTTGTTGTTTATTATGATCATGTGATAGAAAGGATAATAGCCTAAGACTCAGAGGCCTTTGTAACTTCTGCCAAGTGATTTGCATTCCCTCCTCCTAGTACTGTCTTCTGTAAAATGATAAGATTGCACTAGATAACTGATTCTCAACCCTAGATGCACATTAAAATCACACAAAAGCTTTCTAAAATAGACCACTACTTGGGTACCTACTCAGGCTAACTTGAATCAGAACCTCTGGGACACAGCCCAGGCATCTGCATTTTTAAAGCATCCCCGGTAAATCTGATGCACAGGAAGTGTTGAGACCAAGACAAAATGATCTGAGAGCTCCGTGTGAGCTCAGAGTCTAGAGATTTTCACCTTCTCAGTTCCCTGATGGGTTTGAATAGCTCTAGTCGGTCCAAAACTGTATGATTCTCAACAGTGTGAGACTCAGAGCCTCCATTCCTCCTTGAAATTAGTCCAGGTGCAGAGGTGTTAAGAGAACGAGGAGCACTTATAGAATGTCTTTGATAATATTTGAATGAATATGATAAACTGTTAATATCTTCCATTTAAGAGGCATTAGCTAATATTAATGTGGAAATTTTTACTAAGTTTTGTTGCCAAGAGAAATTTTGAATAATTGAAGAGAAAAAAATATACTGCCAGAAGCTAACTAGTCAAGCCCTTTGTCTCCAAAGGATATAGCACTAATTCTTTCCCTGCTTTGATACTGTTACACCTTTTTACATAAAGACAGAAGAAGAAAAAATGGAAATTCTGAGTTTATTTGTTGTAAGAAAATCAGGAGAGATCATGTGAAAGAAACCAACAGCCTTGATGAAATGTAATACATCACTACCTTTATTTTGAATTAAATAAGTCTATGCTACAGAGCAAAGAGTGTTTTTTGCTTCAGGAAGACATTCAGCCTGTCAGGTAAGTAGTGGTGCAAGTCCTTGCATAGACTAGTAATGAGTGTGTATAAGTGTGTTGGGAGGATTGGCGGGTATGCTAGTATAGTTGTGACAAGAGTCTGTTTTCAATTCTTGGAACAGAATTTCTCAGAGGGTAGAGGTTCATTTTGTTATGTGTTCACTTCACATGAAAAATTCATCTTCGTGGGATATTCAGTCCCACCACCTGAGATATTCGATACACTGGAAAAGTAGAGTATTTATGGCCACTGGCATTAAAAAAAGAAAAGCATTATCTGCTCCATCAAAATGTTATTAGAATTGCTCTTTTACTCCAGACATTTGCACAAGTTAAATGCCATAAGTGTAAATAGAAACTCAAAAATTCCAATTATATCCAAATGTCGGACATTTAACTTCATTAAAGGTAACTCTTGGTTAATAATGATAAAATAATTAAATAAAATACCTCATGCTATTACTCCACAGTAGCAAACCACTGGCTGAAAGTATCAGGTAATTTTCCTTAAATTATAGAAAGCTCTGTTGTGTGTGTGTGTTTGGGCGGGGGGGGTTGGTTGTTGGTGGTGTTTTTTAAGGAACAACATGCTGCCAGATTGATAACTCACTGCCTAAGCAACGTCATTGGGAGCCAGTAAGAGCTCTTATCTGGAACGAGACCTTCTGTCCCCTACCTCACTGCCTGCTCCAACCAATATACATACACCACCAAAGGCTACTTCAAGGAATATTGCTACCAATAGCTGGAATAAGTGTTTTGTATGACTCCTTCTTGAGCCTACTTAACAAACTGAATGCTTATGACCAAGGCAGAGATCTGCAAAGCATTTCAAATGTTACAATAGAAGGTGGGGTTCTAAGTTGTCAACAAAACCCCAATGGTATCAAATGATCTAGCTATAACAGTAGCCATAATAGCTCATAAATTCAAATGCTCCATGGCATCCTCTCCCAGGGAATCAATGTGGAAACCAAGAACCAACTCAGCAATGAGCAAACCAAGAACCACGTTGCTCCATCAATAACTGTGGAAGAACAGCTTCCGCAATCTAGTGCCCCAAGCGTAGCTCTTTCTGAGTTGCCCAACTCCACTGGCCACTGAAGCTTCTGGGGCCACTTTGGAACCCTGGAGAAGAGCCCAAATTTGCCTTTTGACCCTGAATCTCTTTGTTATTTGATCTTTGAATCTCTTCAGACTACAGGGACAGCTGATCCCCTGCAGTGTCACATTCTACACCTTTCACTAAAACATCTCACATCATCTGGGTGGAGATCTTCCTTGAACAACTGCTTACAGTACACGAAAGTGGTTGTAAAGTATGGGCTAAATAAAGTCAAGCTGCCTGAGTCTGAATTTCACATCTACCACTGGGCAGTAACCATCTATAAGACTCATTTTTCTAATCCATAAAACAGAGCTAAAAATAGTGCCTCATAGGGCTGTTATGCAAAGTAAATAAAATCATCCATGTAAAGTGCTTGGCACAATGCCTGGTACAGTATAATCTCCGGCATATGCTAGCTATTATTATCACTTATACATACTAAATAATTTTATATAACTCTATAATATATGTATTATGTAAATAGTATATTTTATATGTAGCTATTATTACCATTATAGTGTCTATTATATTATTATGTAAGAATTGGGCTCCAAAAGTCCCAGTCATTAGTAGGAACATTCGGTGTACTGGGCAATGATCTGTGGAATCAACAGGATATAGAAGGTGAGGATATGTTACTGAGCGTGGAGGGGCCCCTACCAAAGCAGCTGGCTTCCTTACGGACCAGAGAAACAACAGGCTGTGACCAAAGCAGTTGGTTTGGTGGTGTCCAAACCAGAAGATGATGCCTATCAAGACAGCACGTGAAAATTAAAGTCGTGTGCAAGGCCCCTCCCTCATCCAAATACCAGGCTGCTCTTCAAGCATGTGTCACTTACTAAACAGTTAACGAACACAAAGAGCCTTGAATGCCTCCAGTGTCACATTTCAAGACTTACAGGATAACTAGGAAAAATCTGAGCTGGCAAAACTCTCCCTGGCTCCCCTGGCAAGCAGACCATCTTTGTTTTCCATTAGTGTGTGTTGTCGTCACAGTAACTGCAAGGCCCCAAAGACAGGCCCATGGTGTCATTTCCTCCTGCACTTAGGCTGCCACACTGAAATAGCATTATGAACTCAGCAATGCCGCTTCCTTTCCTGTTGGGCTGTGGTGCCTCAGTCAGAGAAGCAGGCCCTCAAATGAGTTACTTAGGACTTAAGTATATTAAAGAGATATAAGAAAAAACAAAGCCATTGATCTCGATTACTGTATTGCCTGTGACTCGTGGGTGAGAGAGAAAGAGAGAGTGTGCGGGTGTGGGTGTGAGAGTGTGTGCTGTGTGTATGTATGTGTGAAAACCTTATTTTTGCAAAGCTGTCTTAAATAAACAAAGCAAGTTGGCAATAACTTGATTATCTTGGTGATGTCAGCAGTCCACTGTTTTCAATCAGATTGTCTTTTGGCTTTAAATCTTTAGCAAATCATTTTTTAAAGAACGCATTTGGCCAACTCTAATATGTCCATTTCATGGCTTTCTTGCACCTTTTCCTTACAGAGATAAGCAGCAGGTAATGTATTACTTCAGCGTAACTTGGGGAGATTGCAAGACCAAAAATGGACTGTTTTCAAGTGTAGACATATAAGGTCTTTGGCTAGTGAAGCAACAATCATCATTTTCATCTATGTTTTGGTAAAGGAAGTAGGTGGCAGCATTTAAACAAGACAGAAACAGAAAATCCCTGAACCTTGAGTACTCAAAGTCAGATCACTTGAGATAACTTCTGCATTAACTTTAAAAATTATTTTTAGTCTGCCTTTCACAGACCTCAGAAACACATAAATCACCCAATATTATGAACATGGACACTATTTCCCAAAAAGGAAAAGCAGCACCAACCTTCTTTTGACTTATCAGTGCTGCTGTGGCTTACACAAAGCTCTCAGGGACTGGGGTGCTGGTTAATGTCGTGTTTCTTCATCCCTCCGCTGGGACTTTCTCAAGTTCTGCAATCAGCTGGCTACAGCCAACTATAGCTGCTCAACTCATGCTTTGCTTTCCTTTTTCTAAGTTCTTCCACAACTCACTGCAGGGCCTTTGAAATTAAACTGCCACAAGGAAAGGAGTATTCCGCCTGCAACCATTTCCCTTCTCGGAGAGCTGAAGAGTAGGCCTGACCATTTAAGGAGAAAGAACATAATGCAATACATTTTCTTATGCTTCCTATATTTTTGCCCTAGAACCTTTAAAATGTATTTGGTAAATCAAGGAATAAAACTGTTTCCTTCATTTCTTTCTTTTCCTTCCTTCCGTTCCCCTCTCCTTCCTTCCTTCTCTCCTTCTTCCTTTCCACAACAGGGTTTTCATTCGAGAATGACAGTTGTAAAACTCAGTCTGCCTTATCTTTTAGAAACTCATTCTTTCAAGTGAGAAAAATAAAGCAAAATGGACAGGTATAAACTGTAACTACCCTGCATAAGATTTGTTGGCACTAAAGCTACTAAGAAACTTCCCCGCTCACAAGAGTGTTTCATATACATTTGTTAAATTAAACATACAAAACAGTCATCACCCCATAATATATACACACGTATTTATGATATAACACTTTTTGTTCATCTTGGATTATACTTTCTTGTCGTGTTTAAGAAGAATGAATAGGATTAAGGGCAATGAATAGCAAGAATTCATTTCCTTTTGGTAAGGTTAAAGCTAGCATGAGATGACCTTTTTTGGTCTTTTTATTTTTATCTGTTACTAGGTTAGTAAAACAAACAAAACATTGAAGGGAAGATATAAAGAGAGATAAATTTAATTAATATATTCCTCCATAGAGGAAGAAGTCTCTATTGCCCAGTGGAGTCAGCTATAAAGGAGACACCCAAGCACCATGTATAAGCACACTTTATCTCCAAGTACAAATACAGAAACCATAGTATAGTTTTTGCTGTTGGTGATTTCTTAACCTTTTTAACAATGATTCTGTGAGACAGCAGACTGCTGAGTGATAAGAGAGGGTTTGAAATATAAATTCCATACTAAATTATTGGCTGGCGTTCAAACTATGTCTGCTTAGAGTACCCAGGAGCGAAGTATGTCCCAAACAGGATTCCAAATTTAAACAATACATTCTTCTGTTTTCTATGATCTATGAACTTGAGTTCACAGATTATCTGTATCCAAGAATTTTGTGTGCAACAAAGACTAAAATAAACAGATAACAACTTTTATGGTGTGGTAATAAAATCATAATAGCTTAAATTTATTGAAAAGTCTACCAGGCAACTATAAGTTTCATTAACTCATTTAACCTTCAAAACAACTCTATGAGGAAGATAGTGTTATTATACTTGTTTATAGATAAGAACACTGAGGCACAGGGAGTAATTTTTGCCCAGGGTTACAGTGAGCTGAAATCTGAGTCCAGGCCTATGAGACTAGCCTTTCCTACCTCCTCCTCCACACCAACAAACATGTCCTTGTTGCTATATCATCAAGTCAGATTTGGGGAAACAAGATCTGTTCTGTTGAGATATATATATATATAGTAATTAATACATAAACAAACTTATGCTGCAGGTTTTAATGTCATTTTTCTAACAAGCTGTTAGCAATTTTTTTCCTCTTAAACCTTTCTGCTAAAATAGATCTCAATTGAAGTTTACCCACTCACTTCCCATGATGCTGCTTTTCTAAAACCCAGGTGTTTAAAAAAATAAAATGAGAGACTTTAGTGAAAATGTGGATTAAACAAACTATAAAATCCTATTTCTTAGGGCACCTGTTTTATGAATACTAATCTTCCAAAAAAATTAGCATTAGTTTAGAATGTGTATTTTACCACAAAGTTTTACTTCCAAGGAATAAGTAAAAATTATAACCACAGGAAAACCACTGCTAAATGAATATATTCAATATTTCACAAATTTCATTAGGAAAGCCCCATTGTGATTCTTGCTGAACACCCATTTAGAATAATTTTAACCTCCTTGGCCATCTTAAAATATAAAGATAATGCTTTTCTTTTGATGGACAAAAAAAAAAATGCTTCAAAGTCACGATTCTTGCTTTATCTCACATAGTAAGGCTATAGGTTTCATGAGTGATTAAAAATAAAACTCAGGCCTGGCCGGTGTGGCTCAGTGGTTGAGCATCAATCCAAGAACCAGGGAGGTCACAGTTCAATTCCCCATTAGGGCACATGCCTGGGTTGTGGGCTCAATACCTATGGGGGGAATGTAGGAGGCAGCCGATCAATAATTCTCTCTCATCCTTGATATTCCTCTCTCTCTCTTCCTCTCCCTTCCTCTCTCTGAAATCAATAAAAACATATTTTTAAAAATAATAATAATAAAGTAAAACTTAGAAATATGTTTTTTAAATATCTAGGGAAAAATAGAAAAGGTATTTTAAGTATTTTAATGCTCAAGGCCATTCTAGTTCATCAAGACCATCAGATAGAAGGGGCCATAATTTAGATAATACCAAAGGTAACTATAAATGGGATCTGGTGCCCTAGCCAGTTTGGCTCAGTGAATAGAGCGTCAGCCTGCTGACTGAAGGGTCCTGGGTTCGATTCCAGTCAAGGGCTCGATCCCCAGTAGGGGGTGTGCAGGAGGCAGCCAATCAATGATTCTCTCTCATCATTGATGTTTCTATCTCTCTCTCCCTTTCCCTTCCTCTCTGAAATCAATAAAAATATATATTTAAAAATAAAATAAAATAAATAAATGGGATCTGCTACCAAAAGATGATAAAAGTAAAGTATATGTATTACAGTTTTTAAAGTCTAGGTGCATACACAGGACATGCATGTATATATACTGTCTTTATATATCCCCCTTTCTATTTCATTCTCAAAAGATATTATCATCTCCACAACCAGGTACATGAGCCTAATTACTATTACTTGTAACTCTTCTGGGCATGAGAAAACTATGAAGACTTTCTTAGGAAATTTCTGAGATAAAAAGTTTTTAACTATTATTACAGTTCCTTTTCTTGATTTTATACTTATCTATACTTTCTTACATATTCGTCATCATGAATCTAGGACAGTGATCGGCAAACTCATTAGTCAACAGAGCCAAATATCAACAGTACAACGATTGAAATTTCTTTTGAGAGCCGAAAACCGACTTCTGCGCATGGGCCATGAAGTTTCAATCGCACTGTATGTGCGCGCCCGCACGTGGTATTTTGTGGAAGAGCCACACTCAAGGGGCCAAAGAGCCACATGTGGCTCGCGAGCCGCAGTTTGCCGACCACTGATCTAGAACCAAAAATGTTAATAAAATATCTACAATGTGTATGGGGCTAAAAAGCTTCAAAGCCAAGTGATGCTTAGGACAATGCTTCGTACCTAATCATCTTCATAAAACTGTTCAGACTTTAAAAAGGCAAACCCTGCTCCAGAGTACCCTAATTCTAGCAGAGCACCAAACTGTCTAAACTAAGAAGGCATCGCTTCTAAAAGGCATGATCCTGGAAATCATTGTGAACATGGAAGACACTGATCTGGGTTTTAAAAGTAAACAAGGCCTCTGCAGGGAAGGGGGTGAAAGGTGTTCCAGATGTGGGAATGAATTGGGCAGGGGTAGAACACTGGAATGTGTACTGTGTGTGTGTTTGGAGAATGCCCCCAAATCTGAAATATTTGAAGCAAATAGACAAACACTTGTTGAGTAGTGGGAGCTGAGACTAGAAAAGTTAAGTACATGCCAGATGATGGAAGGTTTTCAAAATACCCAGCCTAGGTGTTTGGCAGCAACAATGAGTCCCAGAAGATAACAGGAGAGTAAAGAGACAAGCATAGCAACGCTTTAGGAAAATTAACCCCATGGTCATGGGCAAGATGGTCTGGATGAGGGGTGGGAAGGGAGCACCAACATTAAAATCCAGACTGAGGGTGAAGGGAGTAGGCCTTAGTGGTGGGAGACATGATAATGGGATCTAACAACTCTTATGGTAAAGGGGGTAGGAGGATTCCAAAATAACACAGAAATGTGAACTTGAATGCACAGGAGAACAGAATCTGAATGGTTTGTGGGGTCTGACTGTTCACATACTAGAGGAAAGTACAAGGGCTAACATGAGCTGCTTTTAATTCTCAAGGGTATACTTACAGCCATGAAAATGATACTCAAAATGTCAATTCATCAGGAAACATGGCTTTCACTCAGGGCCAAACGCTGCACTCAGTTACCTACACACTGTTCTACGGACTCCACAAGGAATTACATGCCTAGAATTAATGGTGGATTAGTTGATACATCTGATAAGGGGTTACTATCCAAAATTTATAAATAACATAAAACTCAACACCCAAAAAAACAACAACAATCCAATTGAAAAATTGGCAAAGGACCTAAACAGTCACTTCTCCAAAGAGGACATACAGAAGGCCAATAGACATATGAAAACAATACTCAACATCACTAATCATCAGAGAGATTCAAATTAAAACCACAATGAGAGCACCTCACACCTTTCAGAATGGTTATGTCAATAAATCAATAAACAACAAGTGTTGTGGAGAAAAGAGAATCCTCCTGCACTGAAGGTAGGAATGCAGAATGGTGCAGCCGCTGTGGAAAGCAGAATGGAGTTACCTCAAAAAATTAAAAATTAAACTGCCTTATGATCCAGTGATTCCACTTCTGGAAATATATCTGAAGAAACCAGAAGCACTAATTCAAACAGATGCATCCCTATGTTCATTGCAACATTATTTACAATAGCCAAGATTTGGAAGCAGTGCAAGTGTCCATCTGTATATGAGTGGCTAAAAAAGCTGGGGTACATTTACACAATGGAATATTACTCGGCCGTAGAAAAGAAGGAAATCTTACTCTTCTCCACAGCATGGAGGGATCTGGAGAGTACTATGCTAAGTAAAATAAGCCAGTCAGAGAAAGAGAAGCACCATATGATTTCACTCACATGTGGAATCAAATGAACAAAACAAACAAACAAAATAGAAACAGACTCATAAGTAGAGACCAGACTGACAGCTGTCAGAGGAGACAGGGGTTACAGGGCTAGGTGAAAAGGGTGAAGGGATTACGAAAAATATATCTCATAGACACAAACAACAATATGGTGATTACCAGAGGGAAAAGGGGGTGCAAAGAGAGGGTATAGGAGGAATAAATGGTGGTGGAAGGAGACTTGACTTGGGATGGTGAACACACAATACAATAAACAGAGGATGTATTATAGAATCATACACCTGAAACCTATATAATTTTATTAATCAATGTCACCCCAATAAGTCAATACATTTTTTAATAAAATAAAATTACATCATAGGGACTTACTTACAACTTCTGCAATCTTAAACTGCCTTGCCTCAGATAATATTTTTAAGAAATGGATTTTGGTCTTAGATGTACATTTGTAAGCCAACAATGTGACCCTTCCTAAGATAAAAACAAGAAAAATGTAGAGGATTTCGTTCTGACTTTTCAAAACTCAAGAAGAAGATACTTCATCTCCACTAAGGTACCAGGAGTTTCATTCTCTGATACCCAAGGTTACTGAGGGCGTTGTACACTATTACTAATATTTAGCTTATTCACTTTTTAAAGTAGTCATTTAATCAGAATTATGAAACATAATACCTACTGTGTACCAAATGTATGTACTATTTCATTTTCCTGAACATACGATATATAAGCTTTAATTCATTTTTCTTAAAATAGGAATAACTAGTGAAAAGTTTGATACCTTCTTATTTGTCAACAATGTGTTCAAAACTGATCTTGGATAAATTCTTTCTTTAAATTGACAAAATAGACTCAAGTAATTCCTTATAAAATATTCATCTGCATCTTCTTTGATATTATCCTTAGGTTAGAATATTCATTCAAATTATGTTCTTTTAAAGGAACAAACTTCTTACACAAATCCAACCCAACGACAGACAACAGGTGTCAACTGTAACCACATCACCAGTGTACTGACACAACTTTTGTTAGATTCAATATGAAATTGACAACTCTAATCAATTCTGAGAAAAATGCATGGCAATTCATGGAAGGAGCGAGAATATACTAACAGATGAAAGAAGGACCTCCTTCACTGTTTGATAAATACACTACACATACATTCGTACAACTCAAGAAAGGATTTTTTTTCATTTTTTCGAATAGATTCAACTTCAGTTTTAAAAATCAAAATCTGTTTTACCTATGGACAAGCAATTCCTCAATTTGTGTTTTTTTTTTTCTTTAAAAATAAAACGCAAATAATATTCTCCTGAGTAGTTTGTATTCTGTAACTGCAAAAGCAGTGATTTAACACCCAGGCATATTTTGTGCCTAGTCAGAAGCACTTGGGGTGGCTGCTGTAATGTAACGAGGTCAGAGCCAGCACAAGGTGTACCGGTGTAATCAGAGAATCAGGCAAAGGGAAAAGCAGATAGCAGCAAGTCAAAAGTACAGCAATACAAACACCCTGTAGGACTTCCTTCCCCTTTACCACACAAGCTGTTCAGTTAGTTTCAATAAATGAAACTAGTTATTTTGCTTCTAGGGAAAACATCCCTTCCATTGGTTAGCCATCCTAACTGTGAAGGGAGCTGTGAAATCGTCCCTTGTCATATTTCTGTTACCTGCCAAAGAATGATAACTAGGCAGAAATATTTCGATGGCCACTAAAACATCATAATCTCCGTGTTTAAAAAGGAACCGGTACAACTCTGAGAAAGACATGGTGTTTCCAGTTCTTTAAAAATAATTCCCAATGATTACCATAATGCCCAAATGTGCTATCACATGGTGGAACAGCAAGAATCAAAGGAAACAGACAACACAGAGAACTCTCCTCCTATGGAAGCAGAAATTTCTTTAAAGAATGAAAAGTAACTATTAGTTTTCGCTCTTACCTGATGGCAGCTCGCTTAACCCAGGGGATGTCCTTTCTAGCGGTAGCTTATCCTTTGAAGAACCCAGTGGCTTGTCCCACAGCCCAAGAGAGAGACTGGAGTCCTGGAAAACTATCCAGCCCAAAAGAATACAGAGGGAAAAGCTTTTCCCACTTGCTTTCCCAGGACTGGCCAATAGCTGAAGTCATGCAGGAAACAGTGGAGAGAAGGGGAGAGCAGCTTCTTCGCCCTGAAATCCCGGTCCGCAGACACTGGAGGCTGTTGTCGATCTCCCACCCGGACTTTTGTTTAAAAGTTTTTTAACTGTTGCTAGGTGTTGTTGGGTTCCGAGATTAGGTTTCTGGTCTCTGCTCCCTGCACAACACCGGCAGGGCAGGGACTTTGTTGAGGCGCTGGCTTGCGCGTGCTATATTTAACCAGTGTTCTCAGCAAGTCAAGCCTGTCAACAGCTGAGAAGTTTGGAGCCGGCTCTGCTCGGTTCCTCGGCAGCTGGGTTATCAGTGGATATAGCTCTGCTCGCCCCGTGCAGGATTGCGGGAAACCGGCCGTCCCTTTTAAGGACTGCTGCTCCGTACCCTGAGGGAATTACTAGCTGAAGCTCTTAGAGACAGATTGGGAGCTGGGACTTAGGTTTTCCAAGCGGAAAAGAATCCAACAGCCGCAGTTGTCTTAAGCAGAGCATTTTACCAATACAATATTCTTCTCCATTAGGCTTTCTGAGATAAATGTTCCTACTTAAAAAAAAAAAAAAAAAAAAAAAAAAAGCTCTTATGTAAACGTGTATCACAACTGTTGGAAACATTCACAGTCAGAGATTATTTCCAGACCGTTCTTTATACTGATGTGTTATATTCATAGCTAGGTGACTGACTTACCCAGGCACATCAGACTTGACCGGCTTGTATGCCCGAATGTTATAAAAGTCAGGTTACCATAAAGGAATGTCTGTAACATTGTTTTGGAAAGGCGTAAAGTGTAGGAAGGAAATCTTAGCACGCTCACTCAGGCCATTCATTCAAAGCAAGACCTGGAGAACACCCCAGGACAACGGGGGCTTGACAGCTCTGCCCCCTTATTAACCCTCCAGCCTCCAAAACCAGGGAAGGGTCGCTGCTACCCTGAACAACAGGAAGAATGTCTCAAGGCATTTTATTTTCTTTATGCTGGATAATCAAATAGTGTGAATCTGCCAAGATTCAGACACAAGGAAAAAATGTGTTTTAACTACCATATTTTCCGGCGTATAAGACGACTGGGCGTATAAGATTTTCCTGGGTTAAAAACTCGTCTTATACGCCGGAAAATACAGTAGTCCAATATATCTAATCCATTATATCTAATCCCATCAATATAGTCCAATATGCCGTATTTTCCGGCATATAAAACGACTTTTTAACCCAGGAAAATCTTATACGCCGGAAAGTACGGTAGTTCTTGGAACTGTCTTCCTAATCCTATATAATAAAAGCCGAATATAGTCCCTTCAGGCAGTTGTTCAACCGGGAGTTCGACTGCTTGCTATGGCGTGCGGAACATGGTGGGCATCGGCAACGCAGCACTGGCAGTGGGCGTCAGTGGAGGCGCTGCCGGCCCCAATGGGCCCCGACGAGAGCAGGACCTCAGTGGGATGGTGGAACAGGTGAGTGGGTGGCACCAGACCAAGGCAGGTGCAAGCGGGGTCCCGATCGCCCCGCAGACATTCGACCAGCAGCGGCGGCAGGGGGTGGGGCCGCTGCCAGGCTCCCAGGTGCTGAGGGAGCCAAGTGGGGGGCCCAGCCCCATCCAATCACCCCACAGTGGGATGGTGGAGCAGGTGAGGGGGTGGCCCAGACCAAGGTAGGGTGCCAGGCGGGGCTGCGGTTCTGTGAGGCTTGGGGCGGGAGCTGGGGCTGCGAGGCTGGGGGCACGAGCTGGGGCCCAATCTCCGCAGGCCACCCTGAGGGATCCCACCCGTGCATGACTTTGTGTACCAGGCCTCTAGTCCTATATTATAAAAGGCTAATATGTAAATAGACCAAATGGTGGAACAACCGGAACAACTGAACAACCAAACAACTGGTCGCTATGACGTGTGCTGACCAGCAGGGGGCA
Source organism: Cnephaeus nilssonii (assembly GCF_951640355.1). Lineage (NCBI taxonomy): Eukaryota > Metazoa > Chordata > Mammalia > Chiroptera > Vespertilionidae > Cnephaeus > Cnephaeus nilssonii. The sequence goes on along the minus strand of NC_137080.1, from coordinate 61,915,885 downwards.
TGTGTGGAACATGGTGGGCGTTGGCCACAGTGGGATGGTGGAGCAGGTGAGCAGGGGTGCCAGACCAAGGTGGGGCGCCAGTCGCTGTCATTGGGGTGAGCCTCTGGTGGTTACTGAAAATTCTTTGCTCCCAAGTGCCGCAGTCCCGCCTGGCGCTCGCACCTGCTGCCAGCACCGGCCCCACTTGCACCTGCTGCCGGCTCCGGCCGTGCTCGCACCCATTGCTGGTGTCCAGAGCCGGTCCCGATCACTCGGCACCATCAGTGGGTGCAAGCAGTGGCTGCTGGTCCTGATCGCCCCTCAGGGCTTCTCCACCTCCCCCTGCTCCTGAAGGGTGATCTGGGCAGCAGCCGCTGCTTGCACCCGCTGCCGGCACTGGCCCCAATCACTCCACAACTTTTTCAAGATGCAAACTGAAGTTGGGCCAAGGAGACATTTAAAGGCGTGAATTTAATAATATCTTGCCCGGCCAACGTGGCTCAGTGATTGAGCATTGCCCTATAAACCAGGAGGTCATAGTTTGATTCCCAGGCAGGGCACATGCCCAGGGTGTGGGCTTGATCCCCAGTGGGGCAGCCGATCAATGATTCTCTCTCATCATTGATGTTTCTGTCTTAATCTCCCTCTCCCTTCCTCTCTAAAATCAATAAAAATATTTTAATAATAATAATAATAATAATAATAATAATAATAATATCATCTTAACTGTTGTGTACTTACAATAAATGGCATATGTGTGAGATAACCCTGATGTCCCTCTGGGAAGGCTACCACTTTTCACAAGGAGTGTGTGTGTGTGTGTGTGTGTGTGTGTATGTGTCCTTCTTTTTAAGAAATGACCCTCACCTTCAAGGATAGCTGACCCACAACAGCTCAATCCAGTTCTTCCCACACTAACAGCATTCATTTTTTCCTCTTAATTTATTTACTACTGTTCACGTATAAAATTGCATTTGTTCAGATTCTTAGTCTTTCTGGGTCTGGGCCAACCTTCATTTTATAAAAAAAAAAAAAAGACTTCTATTAAGATGAAAGCGTTCTTATGTGAAATTAACTGGCTCTTCTAGAACACTAATGGATCTTTTAGAAACAATCTGTTCCCAGTTCCTCAAAAGTGGGTCCTGACAGGAAGTGGAAGTGTGACTGGGCTGAGAGAGAGTTCAGAATCACCAGGAGAAACTTCTTAAAATTACAAAGGGGTAATGTCTGAGGAGATTATTGTTTGAAAAGTGCTCACACCCCACACACACATCCCATACGCAACAGCCCCAGGCTGAAATCCACTTCACTGCAAAGGACTCCAGGAATGTACCATTTCACCTCAACTCAGCGTTCACTTGATAGGTCTCCCATCCAAAATGAAGCAGAGTTATTTGTAGCCAAAGTCAAGATAACTGAGGGGAAATAACCCACTTTTGCTTCTCTGGGCCTAAAAAACTTCATCAAGAGGGTAATAGTTATTTTTTTCCCTGACTATCCAGACAATTAAACTTTTCGGTGTGGTTTTTTTTATTCTCTCTCTAATAAAAACTTAGTCCCTGATCATTGTTTTCTTTAACCCTTAGATTTTCTGTTCATTGTTGATATTAGTTTATTTTAAACAATGTAGTGACAGCAGCATACAAAGGACTTTGTATAATTAGATGCTGTTGCTACCTTCAGATTATGTTCTTTAATTATATGAGGCATATGCTTTTGTCTGATTCTATTCCACAATAATCTGACTCTTCTCAGTCTCTCCCCTCTCTTCCTTCCTCTCCCCTCTACACACACATGCATTCTCTCTCTCTGAATCTATTTTGAAGGCTTTCCTTCCAGGAATGATTATTCAGACAAAAGCATTTCCTACATAATCCACAGAGGAAGTAGCAGCATTAAGAACTTTTAGAAATTTGTGTTTTGTATACAGTCAACAAGGAACTGATTTTTCAACACATGTTGTTACTGTATTTACTGTTCAGCTGCATTCCTTTTCCCAGTCTTAAGGTGAACATTATGAAAACGTCTGATAAACTTACAACTAAAGCTGAATTCCCCAACTTCAAAGATGAGTCATGATGATGCTTTTTAATAAGAAGATAGATTAATGTTATCATTATCAGTGAGAAAAAAAATCAAATGAATTCAATAAGAGAGTTGGCATATTATCTCTACATTCATTGCTAAAACCAAATTTTACCACACTGTTCATTTAAAGAGGCATAGTGATTTTTGATTTTTTATTTTTTTATTTTTTTTCATAGTGATTTTTTAAGTGAAAAATTAATAGATTATTGAATACACAAGTGAAGAGAAAGATAGACATTGGCTTCAAAATGATGTTCAAGGAGGAGGGGTTAGAGAGGAGTTTCCAAACAAACATGCCCTGTTATTGTTTACTAGAGGCCAGTGCATGAAATTTATGCACAGGTAGGGCCCCTAGGCCTGGCTGGTGAACAGGGCCTATCCGGGCTTTCCTTCCCCTGGCTGCTGGCCGGGGCCTTCCTTCATTCCACGCTGCCCCCTGGTGGTCAGTGCACGTCATAGCAAGTGGTCAGACTCCTGGTCAGTTGAACTCCCGAGGGGACAATTTTTTTTATATAGGACTAGAGGCCCAATGCATGAAGATTCATGCAAGAATGGGCCTTCATTCCTTTGGCTGCTGGCACCACCTTCACTCCGGCCCAGAGCCACTTTTCCACCTTCCCACTGCCCAGAGGCCCAGAGCAGCTGGTGGTGCAGAACGCTTGCATCATCACCATGGCAATGACGCAAGTGTCTCGCCCCACCCCCGGCCGCTCAGCACCATGTATGCAAATTAATCTGCCAGCTTTGTTGGGTTAATTTGCATACTCTCTCCTGATTGGCTGTTGGGCACCGTAAAGGTACAGTCAATTAGCATGTTACTCTTTTATTAGGTAGATTGCCTGGCTTTAAGATTTAAATATAAGCTCCCATATATCAGAGAGTGTTTCCTATTTACTCTTTACCGAGTGCTCAAGCACCACAGTAATCTTCTCTAATAAAATGGTAATATGCAAATTAACCATCACTCCGCTATATAAGCCATGCCCACCAGCCAAGCCACGTCCACCAGCCAATCAGGGCGAGTATGCAAATTAACCCCATCCAAGATGGCTACAGCCACAGAGAGCAAGGTTTCCCAGGTAACAGAGCAAGCCAAGCTTTCCATAGCCATTGGAGGCCTAAGCCTCCACTCAAGCTACAAAGTTTCAATTATAGAAGGTAAACAAATTCAAACAAATGGCTGCAGAATGGAGCTTGAGAGAGCAGGCCAGGGTTGCCGGCGGCAACAGGGGAAGCAAAGCTTTCCACACACCCTGGCTGGGCCCACCCGCTTAAGGCTACAAAGTTTCAATTGTAGAAGGTGAATTAACTGCCACAGAAATGGCTGCCGCCCCAGAGGGAACAGCAGGCTTGGCTCCGCTCCAGGCTACAAAGTTTCAATTGTAGAAGGAAAATAAATCCCAGATACCAGGGCCTCTGCTTGGGTTGCCAGGGGGCGTGGCCGGCCTGCAAACCACCACAGGCCCCTCGCTCAGGCCGCCCCACGCCCCAAGGGAACCCAACCCTGATCCGGGACACCCTTCAGGGCAAACCAGCTGGCCCCCACCCGTGCACCAGGCCTCTATCTTATCTAATAAAAGAGTAATATACAGATTGATCATCACTGCAACACACAATATAGCTGCCCCCATGTGGTCACAAGATGGGCACTACAAGATGGACAGCAGGGGAGGGCAGTTGGGAGGCACCCGGCCTGCAAGGGAGGGCAGTTGAGAGGGACCAGGCTTGCAAGGGAGGGCAGTTGGAGGTGATCAACCCTGCAGGAGAGGGCAGTTAGGGGTGACCAGGCTGACAGAGGAGGGAAGTTCGAGGCAAACAGGCTGGCAGGGGAGCAGTTAAGCATCAACCAGGCTGGCAGCGGAGTGGTTAGGGGGTGATCAGGCTGGCAGGCAGAAGCGGTTAGGGGCAATCAGGAAGGCAGGCAGGCAAGCAGTTGGGAGCCAGCAGTCCTGGATTGTGAGAGGGATGTCCGACTGCCCGTTTAGGCCCAATCCCACCAGGATCGGGCCTAAACGGGCAGTCGGACATCCCTCCAGGAGTCCCAGATTGGAGAGGTACAGGCTGGGCTGAGGGACAACCCCCCGCCGTGCACGAATTTCGTGCACTGGGCTTCTAGTTGTGTAATAAATGGGAATGATTGAATGTGCAAATGCACATATAAAAGATTTTTTAAAAATTTCCCAGACAGTGTGGCTCAGTAGTTGAGTGTTAACCTATTCACCAGGAGGTCACAGGTTTGATTCCCAGTCAGGGCACATGCCCACAACCCGGGATGTGCAGGAGGCAGCCAGTCAATGATTCTCTCTCATCATTGATGTTTCTATTTCTCTTTATCCTCCTCTCCATTCCTTTCTGAAACCAATAAAAGATTTTTTTAAAGATGAAGAAAACTTTGTAAGCTTATGGAAAATGCTTCTAGGCTCCCAGGATAGAATTGGGTTATTACTGGCTGCATATTACAAGTTGTAGAAAGAAATTCTTAGATTGTAAATTAATTATTTTGAATTTTGTTAAAATTTCAAAGAAAAGTAATAGATTTCAGGATAATAATAAAAGTAACTGCAAGACTAACTATATGCCCAGCAGAGTTCTAAGGGCTTGACATATAGTAACCCACTTAATTTTCACAATAATCCAATAAGGTAGTTATTATTATCATCTCCCATTTTACAGGCAATAAAACAGAGGCACAGAGTTATTAAGTAACTTGACCAAGATCACATGCTATAACAGAACCAGAATTTGAACTAGGAAGACTGGTTCCCAAAATTTGTGTTCTGAACCACTTAACTACCTCTTACATTTAATAGTCACATTAGCCCATTCTTAGGAATCACTAAGAATCATTACACAGAGATTTGCTATATCTGAATATATATGCTTCTGACAAAACAAAACAAAACATTTAAATTCCACAGCTTTGAGGTAACAGGGGGGGAAAGTGGCATAATTTCATGGTCAGTATAATAAAATAAAAGCTCATTGGAACTGGTCTTGTTGAATACCAGAGAAGAGAAAATTGGACCAAAGAGATGATAATTGCTTTGAGAAAAAATGGTCTATTTTTAAGCAAAGGATATGAGCTGTTCAGTATTCTCTCTAAAACAAACAATGCATGATGTTTTATGATGAATGAGTTCACTGCTTAATGAGATTCTAAAATTGCATTCTAAAAATATAATTTTGGTCTGTGATTTAATAAGAAATTTTAAAATGTTTATGGGCTATGCATTCACAACCAAAACTTCTCAAAGATGTAACCAACAGCAAGAAAAAAAAAAAAAACATTGGGGGGGGGGGGGGCGACAATTATTCTACATTAGCTAGTTTTTTGGTATCAAAATGATATTTTGTTACCCTTACTATAGTCAGTCTTTACAATGTGAACATACTTGCATTTTCTATTAATCTAGCTATACATCTATTTAGATTATACAAACTTTTAAAAGAAATGGTGTTAATACTTTTTTAATATCTATAAATGTTCATCATAATAAAATAGCTATTTTGTCCTGTTTACAAATAAAATAAATGCTGTGTTACACCTACACCTACATTTATTAATAAAAGCTTCAATTAAATTATTTATTCTCCCAATAGCTTCAAAAAAACGAAAGCCAGGATTAGGTTTTTAAAAAGTTATAAGATAATACTATTTTTTTATTTACTTGAGTAATATAAGCATTTACATGCCTATATTAGACCTTAAAATTTCCACTTATCTGTTTATGTGCTTGAGAGTGGGTTAATAGAACCTAATCCTGGAAGATATTATAGTACCATAGTCATAGCCAATGAAAAGTCACTATACTTAGAACTTTCAGTTCCCTCCAATGGACTCTTCATTTATAGCAGCTGCTCCCAAGTCCATAAAAGGTAGTCCTCTCCTTTGTTTCTCTGGACTTGGGGTGGTTCCTCATTAGACTGCATGTCAAAAATCACAATTAATATGACTGTCATCTTAAAATATCTTTACAAACTACACTTTTTGGATCCAACTGAGTCTTTACATGGAATTTCATTAATGTCATGAGATAATTAATAAGACAATTGGATTTATAATATTAAAACACACTAATAGCAATGGAGGTCAAAAGTTGAACAAGAAAAAAAGTGAGTTAGAAAGGCCTGCCTGAAGCAAATAGACCTTCAACTACTAGGGGAAAAGGCTTTATTCTTGCTTTAATCAATAAAAGTTATCAACATATTGTTCTGCCAATCTGATAATGAAAAGGGGGGAAAAAGTGAGATGTCTAAAAAATAATCAAGAAAGCAAAAGCTTCAGACAACAGAGGTGGTTAGTAATAGGAAGTGTCATCACAAGGTTTAAACACTGAAGGGAAAAAATTCAGGGTGAGAAATACTCAGAAACAATTGAATTTGGTATCCATTTTACAGCTGAGCAACCCTCATATGCTTAATGTTTGCATTCTTTACTTCTTTCACCTGAAAACAGGGTAATAATTTACCTCCTGTGGTAACGGGAACAAATAATCAAGGACAGGAAAGTATTTTGAAATGAATGAAATATCTAAAAATTTTGTACCTTGAAGCTTTCCTTTCTGCCACTTAACTTGAGGACTGTGAGGTACGTCAACCATAGATATGAAGAAAGTTCTTAGTCTCGTGTTAAATAAATATAATATAAGCATAAATGTGGAAATTGGAATCATTGGGTAGAGTGAGAAAATAAAAAAGTAAATGAAAATTACAAAGCAGTAATTTTTTTTTTCAAATTGACCTCATAGTTGCAAGTTTCTTGTTAACTCTCCAACTACTAAAAATAACATTACAGAAGAATAATAAGCCCTAGCCGGTTTGGGTCAGTAGATAGAGCGTTGATCCTGCGGACTGAAGGGTCCTGGGTTTGATTCCGGCCAAGGGCACATGCCTGGGTTGCAGGCTCAATCCCCAGTAAGGGGCATGCAGGAGGCAGTCAATCAATGATTCTCTCTCATTATTGATGTTTCTATCTCTCCCTTTCCCTTCCTCTCTGATATTAATAAAGAAATAGTTTTTAAAGAATATTAAATTATTTAATGAATTGATAAGAAATTCACTGAAAGTTAAGTGAAAACAGCAGGTAATAAAATATCATTAATTAATTTTTGCATTATCTCACTGAGTAATAGATATATAGATAAATAGATATGATACAGATATAGATGTCCCCTCCCACTCCATGCATATGTATTGCCTCAGAAATACATAAAAACATGCATAATAATTACAATGATTATCTTTCCCCATGGTTTCCAAATTTTTTAATTGATGTATTTTTTTCCTAGTAGAAAAAATAAGATTATTTAAAATCATATTTCACTGGGATGGCTTTCCAATATTTTGCTGATATGGGACTTGAAGACCTGTGCTTTGTATGACTTGCCTTTCTTGTTACTATTCAGGAATGAATTTGCTTCAAGAGAATGTAAAAATTTAACAAACAAACACAGCTGAATTTTGTCTGGTGTAGGTCTGGCATTCAGCTTCATTAATTGAATTCCTCTTAATATCTGCTCCCAGGAAAAACACAAAAGTCATCTTTGCTTGATTCTTCCAAAGAACCATAGTTTTGCTTTCCATGCTTTTTCTACTCCTTTATACTTAATGTTTCATAACTGTCAGAATTCTTCACATTATATCATTGCATTGCTTCTCCTGGGACATTTCCTTATGAGCCATAGCCTGTATTTGGATTCCACCTGGGGATTCTGCGAGGTCCCAGGAGAAAACAATTGCACCTTTAGGGCTCACCTGAGGAGAAGTTCCAGCCATTGTGCTGCTGTTGACTATAAGCATGGGGACAGAGAAAGGCTTTTTGCACTTCCCCAGCTATTTCTGGAATATGACATCACTATATGAATATGTCTTATGGTAGAAGGAGCTCTGGGAAAAAGGAGACTTTGCTCTGACCTCCGCTAGTGAAACCATTTTTTAAAATGATTTAATCCCTCTGAGCCTATGTCCTCAATTGTCAAGTGAAGATAATAGAATTTAATCTACATACCCTACCAAGACTCTGTACCTTCCACCACCACCACCACCACCACCACCACCACCACCACCACCACCACCACAGTTGCCAGTCACAGTAGATAGGTTGATGGGGAGCCAGCGCCCTGAGAGTGGGAACGGAGAGAGAAAGAGAGGAGAAGGCAATGCACTGTCAGAGCTCTCCACCATCCATTTTCATTATTTAAAATAATTGGCATTGCCTAAAATTATTTTTGTTACCTAAAATGTGTTACTTGCTCTAAGCTTTGTTTCTAACATAAGCATCTTTTTTTATAAAACAATTTATTTACACTTTTTTTTAATATATTTTCATTGATTTTTTTTTTTTTTAAAGAGAGGAAGAGAGAGGGATAGAGAGTTAGAAACATCGATCAGCTGCCTCTTGCACACCCCCTACTGGGGATGTGCCCGCAACCAAAGCACATGCCCTTGACCGGAATCGAACCTGGGACCCTTGAGTCCGCAGGCCAACGCTCTATCCACTGAGCCAAACCTGTTTCAGCTTATTTACACTTTTATACATAATTCTAAACTGTTAAAACACTGTAAATTATGGGGAAATGGGAAAGCAGCAATGTTTCATCTCAAAATTGATTAAATTAGGTGTGTCCTTGCTAATGGAATATTACAGTTCCAGGGCCAAATTTCCTCATTTATTTCAACAAATAATATTCTAACCTTCTGAGTCTATATGCGCTCAGAAATTCTGTCATCTGTAAAACAAGTGCATTAGAATGTAAACCAGACCAGCAATGTTTGTCACAAAATGAATGCATGATTATGAAAGCAGTGGGCTTAAGCTACACAACAAAACTATAAACCTTCCGATGTTTTCAGGTATAAGTAAGTCGATGAGGATGAGAGAACAGGCTTTGCGGAGGGCGTTGACAGGGAGCAGTGGCAGGAGTGGAGCTCACCCGAATGCGGGTTCAGACCTGCAAACAAGAGGATGGTGCAATAGCAGACCAGTTTCCCCAAGGAAACACAGATTCCATGTTTACCTTGGTGGGACTCAATCAACATTTGCTATAGAATGTATGTAATGAACAAACGGGAAGCGCTCACTCTGTGTAAGACACTCTGTGGTGATGGTTCTCCAGGGGGAACGTTTTTGTCCCCCAGGGGACATTTGACATTATCTGAAGAAATTTTTATTTTCACAACTGCATCCAGTGGGTAGAGGCCAGGGGTGCTGTTAAATATCCTACAGTGCACAGACCAGCTGCCCCAAACAAAGAATTACCCAGCCAAAATGTCAACAATGCTGACATCGAAAACCCTGCACACACTAGAGGATTAAAACCCCAGAACACAGACAAGAACCACCCTCAAGAGCTTAGAGTCTGCCGATGAAGATGAGGCCGGTACACAACAGAATGGGCAAAGCAGGAAGAGCTCTAAGAAATATATGGAGGAAAAATTACTTTTAGTTTGAAGGATCAGGGAAATCTTGGAAAAACAATACTATAAATATCCCTCTTAAAATAACTAAATTTAAAGGCCCTACTTATTTTTATAATTTTTACATAAATAAAGATAAATTAACCACCAAATACATTTTTTTTAAAAAATCTGCTCTATTCCTGAAGCTGTAGGAAATTTCCTGGGGAGACAAAGTTGAGTGAAACAGGGTCAGTATTCTCTGGAGCTCAGAGCAGAGTTACAACTCCAGTTCCACATTAACATTATCAAGACTCATTCTTTCAATTGTGTCACGAATGCCAATTCGTGGACCAAACACTTTGTGCAGCACAAGACTCAAACGGGCAAGGTTCCTGCCCTTGTGGAAAACACTGTCTCTTGCGGGGGGAGAGACAAAAGTCAAGCCAATAAATGTGTGATTTTAATGTGATTTCTGTTTCCAAAAATATTGGACTACAGTCCAAAAATCCTGAAAATCTCCTCACAACAAAATACCAAAAAACGCTGGCTAAAATATTGCAAATATTCTTTTGGAAACCTAGCTGAATTAAGAAACTATGTGAAACCTCTAAGGGCCAAAAACAAAGGGGGAACTGAAACCCAGAGCAGTGAGTGTAAACTCACAATGAGGTCCCTAGGGTTGGTGTGTGTGTGTGTGTGTGTGTGTGTGTGTGTGTGTGTGTGTGTATTAGTTTCAGGAACCAATAGATTTTTAATGGCCAGGTAGGAATGGAACAGATGTGATGCCTCAGTTCCCAAAGATTAGAATCTGGAAATGAGACCCCTGAATAAAGCTAGGACCTTTGGACTTAAAAAAAATTAGTCATAGGAAAATAAGGAGAAAACTTATCCATCCTGGCCTGGCTCTGGATGAAGGGGAAAAAATAGCCTATACTAAAAATTCATTACTACAACCCAGTTTTCAGTAGGCTTGATGACCAAATCTATACCACTTCCATTGTCTGAGAATCCCCAATCCAAAATGTTGGTATAAAAAGGCCCATATGGGTAATCCCCATTCAATACCTAACAGAAACAAATGTTTATCCATACAGTCCATCCCTTGTGATCCAGCTATGTCTGTTCATGGCTTGTCACGAAGCAGTGGCAGCATTGTGATGCTTCACTTTGCATTGCTTCCCATCCTCCTTTTGCTTTTCTCATAGCCTCACTGCCCTGGGAGTGTACCTAGCAAACAAAGCTTAGTACGTAATCCTTGTCTCAGGTTCTTCTTTCTAGGTAACTTAAGCTAAGTTAGGGAGTATTGGAAAAGAAGGCCTGTTTGAGGAGTTGTCATTCTGAACTGACACCTGAAGGATAAGAAGGCTATGCAAACTACAGAGGGAAAAAATAATCCATGAAGGCAGAGTAGCATGTCCAAAGGCTCTGATGTGAAACAGAGCACAGCACCTTCAAGAGACATAAAGAAGTAATGGTAGAGCATGGGAGACAGAAGTGTGGAAAGCTACATAAGAGCCCAGTCATGTAGAACAGAGGTCTCATGCCTGGATTGGGTCCACAGCTCTGTGTGTGTGTGTGTGTGTGGGAAGGGGGAGGGGGGGTAGGGGAAGAAGAGGGAGTATTTTAATTAGTTACCAAACATTGAAAATAAGGCAATAGCACATAATAACTTAAGGATTTTCAAAAAATTCAAACAATCTGTCAGCAGTGGGCCTGCATTCTTACATGATAGCCACACCTTTACTAAAAATGTATTACTACAATCCAGTTTTCAGTAGGTTTGATGACCAAATCTATATCACTTCTATTGTCTGAGACCCCCCCAATCCAAGAAGTTGATATAAAAAGGCCCATGTGGGTCCACACCTATAAGACAGGCGGGCCTATGACCTCACGTTCACCAACCCAGCCTTTTTCATTTATTTATGTTGCCAATTTGGCCTCTATCTGTGGGAGTTTGAATTTATAGCTCCTAATTTAGAACTTTATAGGTTATGGTTAAAAAAAAAAAAAAGTTGGGTTTTATTCTAAGACAAGGATAGCCCTTACAGTATTTTAAGCAAGGGAGTGATGTGGTCTGATATATATATATATATATATATATATATATATATATATATATATATATATATATATTACATTTGTTATAAATTAAAAAAAAAAATGAAAAGAAAAAAAGATTGGAGAGGACCAAGAATAGAAAAGAGGGTACAAATGAGGAGACTATTACATAGAATCTGGGTGAAAGATTATGGTGGTTTGAAATAGATTGGTAGCAATGGTAAAAGAAAGAAGTAAATGGAAGTAAAGTGTGTTCTGGAAGCAGAAAATGCAATATTTACTGATCTATTGTATATTGGAGATGAAAGAGAAAATAAAAATGACTTGTACTATATTATGAAGAACTTGAGAGTTCTATAGTCAATAGCCGAAGGGACATCTATATATATATATAAAAGCCTAAGCGACCAAATGACCAAACAACTGAATGACCAGTGCACTATGATGTGCACTGACCACCAGAGGGGAGATGCTCAATGCAGGAGCTGCCCCCTGGTGGTCAGTGTGCTCCCACAGTCAACCTCCCGAGGCCAGCTGGCTGGCCAACCTCCCATAGTCGCTCCCCCCAGCTGGCTGAACATCCCACGGTCCCTCCTCCCAGCCGGCCAGGCTTATGGTCCCTATCACGGCAGCTGGCCAACCTCCCGCGGCCCTGCCCCCCGCTGACCAACCTCGCATGGCTCTGATTGGCCCTGATTGCCGGCCAGGCCAAGGGATACCAATTATGCATGAATTCGTGCACCGGGCCTCTAGTTTATTGATAATCTTTAGCACATGAAAAACTTAACATGTGCTGTGCAAATGAAAGAAACTCTAATGCCATAAAGGAGCCTGAATCCTATTGGTAGAGGTAGGATTGATGTAAATATATGTACTTATAAGTTATACAACTTATAAGATAGAGAACTATAACTATCAGAATGATGGTCACTAATGTTCATTGAGGGTATATCATGTGCCCAGTACATACATCTCATTGAGTTCTCTCAGAGTTAGGCATTGTTATCATCTCCGTTTTAAACATGGAAAAATAAAATCTTAGGGAAGTTAGGTAACTAGTAGAAATTCATATAATTTGTAATTATCAGAACTGGGATTTGGGCCCAAGCTGACTGGCTCCTTTGGCCATTTGTTTAGTCAATATACTACATTGCTTTTATATACATTTAATGGGGTCACCAATACCTCATACAGCAACTTAGATATGCAAAAAAAATGTAACTCTTTAATTTGACTGAAACTGCTCTGAGCTTCCTTACAAGCCTCTAACAGCTGGTTACGAGAGGAAATTAAACTTCCCTCAAGACTGTTTAAAACTTAGCTCTGTTCAGTCATTGAAATGGTCCCTTTAGGTAACGTTCTGACCTGTCTAGAAAAGAAGTGCAGATGCCTCGGCCTCCCGCCACATTCATGCGTACCGGTGCATGTGCACGCACATACACACCTCTGATCTCCATAGCAGTGTCTGGATGGTGTGTGGAATGCTGTGGTTTATGTGTAGACAGAGAACCATTGAAGTTTTCCAGTCTTAGGCTTGACATCCAGGCCCACCTGGTTGCTGCTACCCCTGCTGGCATTCACGAATAAACGCCTTTGCTGGAATCATCCCTGATCTGGTCTCTAAGCTCACTAAACATTCTCATTTTAATGGACCCCCACCCCAGTTCTTGGCTGTGCTGTAGAGCTCCTCACATCTGTGACATTTCCTACATCCACCCGTCTGGCCCAACAGTCCACCTCCTGCCTCTGCTTCAGAACCACTTCCATCTCAGGAAGCTGCATGGCTAGGTTGACAATAAAATTTATCATCCAAGTGGAGACGCGAGTGACCTGAAGGTATGTTATAATTACACTGGAACAACTGGAGTAAATTGGACAGTTTCAAACTGGGACGTAGGGCAGGCCCACTGGCTCTAAGCTTAGCTGCTTTGCAAGTTCCTCTTTGGAAGTTTCAAGAACTCCTGGATTCTATTTATGCTACATGGGATAGGGGAGAGGTCCAAGAAAGCTAAAATTTGAGGGTTCCCCCCTAGCCACATTGAACTGCCAAATTCAATCTTTGGGGATTGAGTCCCATGTTAATCTAGGTTAGCCCAAAAGGCAATCTCTTTCAGGTCTTAAATGGAAATAGCCTCCCACACAACTATTTAACATACCTTCTCCTCTTCCAGGGAAGCCCAGAGAAGGAAATGGCTCAGATGCCATAGGGGAAGAGGTATCTTCTCTTCACTATGGGAAAACTGTGACCCAAGTTTCCCAGACTTGCCCTTTGTTAAGTTAAATCAAAGCTAAAAGACATGGGGGTAGGGGTGGGAAGGGACCCTTAACTTCACCGAGCCTTGCTTTCAATCCTATTGTCTTGTTAAAGGAGTCCAGTGCCTGCCCTCTTACCCTGGGTGTCTAATCCTCAAGATTCAACTTTAAAAGTAGAAGACTCTGAATGAAAAATGATTTAAGTAAGAAGGTAGAAATAAAATGCCTGGGTTTAGTACTTGCAAAATAAAATAACTAACATATAGAAGGCTGTTCATTCTCAGTCATGTTCTGCCTATAGTAAGAGAAGTATTTAATGTCATTCAAAATTAAGATTCCTAACACAGACTTTAAAAGCCAATAAACAGATGCCCTTTATAAGAGACTAGAGGCCCGGTGCACAAAATTCATGCACAGGTAGGGTCCCTAGGCCTGGCCAGCGATCAGGGCCGATTGGGGCCTTCCGGCTGCCAGCCAGGGCCTTCCTTCATTCCGCACTGCCCCCTGGTGGTCAGCGCACATCATAGCGAGCGAACGAACGAACTGGTCTCCCGGTCGAACTTCCAAGGGACACTTTGCATATTAGCCTTTTATATATATAGATTCTGTCAGAATCATTAAATCTTCAGAGATTAAGGTTCAGCTGATGTTAGATCTAAGATCCTGTTATGAATATTCTACAGTTCTGTGATTTTTCTCTTTGAAAGGCCCAGAAGTACTATATATCAGGTTTCCACTTAGGATTTTGAGTACTCAATTAAGTATCTCAAACCTAAATTGCAAGTCATAATGTTTTAGAGTGGCATTAAATGATTTTCCAATATTGAGCAGGGACTAGTGAGAGGTCCCCAAAGCCTGTGATATTTCACAGGGGCATTCTAATGGGTTCATTATTCAACTTATCCTGTTTGGTGCCCGGCAGTGGCAACAATCGCATCTTATATATACTATTACTTTAGTTGACTTTGGATAACCCTAACTTAAAAAAGTTCTCTCCTTCGATGTGCAAGTTTACAAACACAAGCAGAAAAGTACACAAATGCTAAGTAACCAGGGTTATGGAAGGATCAAACAAGAAGCCAGATGGAGCTTGTCTGGAAAAGTTTCATGATGCCTTTATGATTAACAAACCTAAGGAAAATATCTGAAACTCCTCTGAAATGTTAAGAATGAACTATTGGAGAACAACTGGGCTTCAAATAGTAGCAAAGAATGTGAGGCAGTATCTCATTTGGGGAAAAAGGAATCCTACACCCCCAATAAATTATTTAGAAAGAAGTAGAAGGTTGAGTTCAACAAGTTTAGAAGAGTTTCTATATACCTTTCTATGAACTCATCAACTCAAGCTACTCCCTCCAAGCCCTTAATCCCTGGATTTTCAAGGTAACTTCTTAGGAATTTGTGTTGCATACCTGAATATTTCCAGAATTGCAGCTCCATATTACATATGCAGATTGGATGAGACTTACCAAAAGAAAACTGTATGGTAATCTAGGTAGTTCTGTAAAATATCTTTAGACACTTCATGTGAATGAAAGGGCCTTAAGAAGCCAAATGAAGGAGGAGAAAGTCTGCTTTATAAATTATAATAGTATCAATATACACTCATTCATTCCCATTTCACTTCTTTGTTTGCAATTAATTAAGCAGTAGAAGTTATTCAGTAAGAGGTAGAAGAGAAGCAAAAAAAAAAAAAAAGGAGAAGAAGAGAGCAAGCAAGCCTCAATTTGAATATATATTAATGAAAAATCAAGGCACTGACGTATACTAATGTGCAAAAATATGAGGGAGAGCAGAAATAGTTCTAAGTAAGTATATGGTTGGATAAATAAGAGAGATGTGGTGAAATCCAAGCCCTTGCCATTAGTATGTAAATAGCTCAATGAGTCAATTTCACTAAAAGATACTAGATAGGTTGACAGGTTTATATCCTGTTCTCTTCCTGTGATTAATGAGACTAACAAGAAGCTGAATCAAGCCTAAAATAGATACTATACTACCAAGATGTGGCTGCGAGAGCTGGCTGTCCACAAAAACCCATTCTCCCTTTTCCCATAATAATCGATTACTGATTACCCAGCTCCCAGTATTTCCCAAATTCCCTTGCAGTCATATGTGGCCTCATGACCAAGTTCTTTTCACATTAGCAGGAATGTTGTGTGCCAGTTCTCCGTCTGGGCCTAAGACAACGGGCATACATCCCTCCCACTCATTTCCCTTCCCCAATGGCTGGAACCTAAACATGGAGCATTGTAGTTTGACCATCTAAACAAAAACATTAGGCTCATAGATCATGGGGCAACCAGGTAAAACGACCCTGAATCCTAAATCTGAGTGGTGTAGATCCGTCCCCTGAATTCTGGACTATTTATTATGTGAGAAAGAAACTTCTCTCTCTCTCTTTTTTTTTAAAACCCCTATATGCTGAAACCGGTTTGGCTCAGTGGATAGAGCGTCGGCCTGCGGACTCAAGGGTCCCAGGTTCGATTCCGGTCAAGGGCATGTACCTTGGTTGCGGGCACATCCACAGTGGGGGGGTGTGTAAGAGGCAGCTGATCGATGTTTCTAACTCTCTATCCCTCTCTCTTCCTCTCTGTAAAAAATCAATAACATATATATATATTTTTTTAAACAAAAAAACCACTATATTTTGGGGTCTCTTTTTTTACAGAAGTTTAGCCATACACTAATTCAGGAGAAAAAGTATGCTATAAGGGGAAGGGTATAGTATTCAATAACAACGCATTCTAGTGAGAGGTAAAATTAACTTTTTAATTTTCATAGCGATCTTTTATTGAACCCTGGGCAAACAGTGCACTAGGGTAGAAGCCACATTGGTGCCCATCCCCTATTCTGTGGACTTTTCAGTGAATACGCTGTTGAAATTCCAGCTGTCAGTACCTGCATCCCTGTGCTTCAGTGCTTTTCTTCCAGCTCTGGGCAAGCACAGATTAAAGTGCTAAGGAATTAGCATCCCCGGGAGCAGCCCTCAACCAATGACTTACCAGGAGTTGGTGTATTAATATCCCAGCTCTCCAGCACCGTGGGCGAAATAATTCTAAGGTGCATACAACATATTTCTAGAGTTTCCCTACAGAATTGAGTTCCAGGTGCTCTTTGTGGTAGCGGGCTCACCCATGTACCCTTTATTGGTTGCCTCCCTGTCACTCAATCACATCCTCTGCTTCCCTACCATAGTTCTCTGAACTTCCCAAATAAACCAATTTCACTCAAATTTTTGCCATGGGGTCTGTTTCTCGGAGAACCCAAACTAAGACCATCAGCTACTTCATAGTCACATCTCAGCCAAAGTAATTATCCAGCATTGCCATTATTATTAGGTAGTTCTGTGCTATTTTTATGCCTAAAGAAATCAAATTTCTGAGAAGTAAGTAACTTGACCAAGGTCAGTGTCAGAACGAGAATTAGAACCCAGGACTCTGACTCGAAAGTTTTTGCACCTTCCGATAAACTAGACTCCACCAGAAGTGAAATTTTTCCAATTATCTATTGATGCTACTTTCAGTAGATGATAAGATTGATTTTATGATTAGAAGATATATTTCAGGGAAATTAGACAAAATAGATCCTACATCAGCCTATATAATATTTTGTGTTAAACAAAACACTTTCGATAACACTTTTTGTTAAACAGATATTTTTAGCTTAAACAGAAAAAAAATGCAGTTTTCAACTACTTGTTAACATAAATTTATTTAGCATTTTTAAAGTTAGTTAAATCCTGACTAGAGCTAATTCTGTTGAACAAATCTGCTTCTTAATATGGTGTGCAACCTAGCTCTACTCACTTCACTATCAAGACTGGCATAGAGAAAAGGATAGTAGGTGAGTGAATACATATCAAGGTGTCCTAGTAAATAACCCATTAGGCTTAGGGCTCAGGAAATTTTCTATTTGAACAAAGAATTCAACCTATCTACCTATGGAATTAATAGAATTTTGGTTTTACAGTTTCAGATGTCAAAATCAGAGGAAATAAGTTTCTTTTTCCTTTTATTGTATTAGCACTTTGATCCATGCTTTCTTTTAGATTTTAAGTTAATCGTCTGTCAAGAAAACCCCTGTGAAGTTGTCACACACAGGCAACACATTGGGTTAATATAAGGTTGTAAATAGTGTGGAAGTATTACAAGATCTTAGAGAGAAAAAAGCTGTCTGCTTATTCTTCACTGCCACTAGATATAATCTAAACATTACATTCCTAAAAGGATATGCAATATCATTTACATTCAGTCTAGGCAATGACATTCATCTCTCCCGGTCTTCGCTGAACTCTGCGGCATGATCTTAAGCTTTGGATATTTGAGGTAAACAAACCCTGTGGTCATGCCTACTTCAACTGAAGCTAATGTCAATATGGACGGGCATGGAAGAGAATACTAACAGCCTAAACACACTGATTATCTTCAGAAAATGTAATGAGTCAGTTCCTACCCTTATTGATGTCAGATTTTTAGAGGGAACATGACATCACATAAAGTCTGAGGAAGAATGGAAGCCAGAATAAACAGACATGCATGTTAGGAAGTCTTAGCCTCACAGCAGACCCAGTTTAGCTAATGGAGTCATATTCATATAATTTTTACCCAGACTTACTCTGGTACTAAACCAGTAATATGCACATTGGAACTTACTTATCTAACTCATAAAAGTGGGGGAAAAATTATGTACACATAAAAATAAAGGGGCTTTGCCTGTCTCCAGAAATGTACATGCTTTCTCACTTGTCCAATGACTCACACAGGAGATTATACAAAGTTGAAGTAAATGATGAAATGTGTAATATATATACATTAAATGTGTAATATCCTCTCTAATAAAATGGTAATATGCAAATTAACCATCACTCCACTACATAAGCCATGCCCACCATCCAAGCCACGCCCATCAGCCAATCAGGGCGAGTATGCAAATTAACCCCAATCCAAGATGGCTACAGCCACAGAGAGCAAGGTTTCCCAGGTAACAGAGGAAGCCAAGCTTTCCATAGCCGTTGCAGGCCTAAGCCTCCACTCAAGCTACAAAGTTTCAATTATAGAAGGTAAACAAATTCAAACAAATGGCAGCAGAATGGAGCTTGAGAGAGCAGGCCAGGGTTGCCGGCGGCAACACGGGAAGCAAAGCTTTCCTCACACCCTGGCAGGGCTCACCCGCTTAAGGCTACAAAGTTTCAATTGTAGAAGGTGAATTAACTGCCACAGAAATGGCTGCCGGAGCCCCACGCTTGGCTCTGCTCCAGGCTACAAAGTTTCAATTGTAGAAGGAAAATAAATTCCAGATACCAGGGCCTCCCCTTGGGTTGCCAGGGGGCGTGTCCCGCCTGAAAACCACCACAGGCCCCTCGCTCAGGCCGCCCCACACCCCAAGGGAACCCCCACCCTTATCTGTGACACCCTTCAGGGCAAACCAGCTGGCCCCCACCCATGCACCAGGCCTCTATCCTATCTAATAAAAGAGTAATATACAGATTGATCATCACTGCAACACACAATATAGCTGCCCCCATGTGGTCAAAGATCCTGCCCCCAGGTGGACACAAGATGGCCACCACAAGATGGCCAGCAGGAGAGGGCAGTTGGGAGGCACCCGGCCTGCAAGGGAGGGCAGTTGTGAGGGACCAGGCTTGCAAGGGAGGGCAGTTGGAGGTGATCAACCCTGCAGGAGAGGGCAGTTAGGGGTGACCAGGCTGGCAGAGGAGGGAAGTTGGGGGCAAACAGGCTGGCAGGGGAGCAGTTAAGCATCAACCAGGCTGGCAGCGGAGTGGTTAGGGGGTGATCAGGCTGGAAGACAGAAGCGGTTAGGGGCAATCAGGAAGGCAAGCAGGCAAGCATTTGGGAGCCAGCAGTCCTGGATTGTGAGAGGGATGTCCGACTGCCCGTTTAGGCCCGATCCCACAAGGATCGGGCCTAAACGGGCAGTCGGACATCCCTCCAGGAGTCCCAGATTGGAGAGGGTACAGGCTGGGCTGAGGGACAACCCCCCGCCGTGCACGAATTTCGTGCACCGGACTTCTAGTATATATATATATATATATATATATATATATATATATATATATATATGATGAAATATATTTCATCTTAAAGATGTTTTTGCCTATTTAACAAACTCAATATTTTATTCAACATTCTACAGCATATGTAATTTTAAGCCCTGAAGACTTAAATCTTATTTCATTGAAGATGTCATACTGCCTGATTGAGGTTTAAAATAAAGTTACGCATCAAAAACTATAGTAATGGGATAGTGGTATCATGAGTATGTGGTGTGTTTTTTTAAGTTCTTATTTCTTGACTGTACAAACAAGTATTTATAGGTAAAATGATACGATTTCTTGGATTTACTTTGAAAAATACTTCAAAAAAGTAAAGGTTGGAGGGTATAGATGAAACAAGGCAGGATGTTGATAATTATTGAAGTTTGATGAGTATAGAAGGGCTCGTTATATTCTTCTCTCCTCTTCTGTGTATGTTTAAAATTTCCACTATAGCCCTGGTCTGTGTGACTCGGTTGGTTGTTTGTCACCCCATGCACTGAAAGGTTGCCGGTTCAATTTCTGGTCAGAGCATGTGCCAAGGTTGTAGATTCGATCCCCAGCAGGGGGTGTGCCGGAGGCAGCCAATCGATATTTTGCTCTCACATCAATGTTTCTCTCTCCCTTCCTCTTTCTCTAAAAGTCAATTTAAAATCTCTTTTTGGATTTTTATAATAAAAGCATAAAATATCAATGATATTATAACTAAATAAAAATCATATAGTCTCAACTTAAAAGTTAGGAACAGTAACGGTGAGATACATCAATATATATCAGTAAGAATGACACAATTTTAACTTGTATGTTTAAAATTACTATATTAGTTAACATCTGTGATGGTATTAATTTAGCAAATTTTTCTTTAATATGTTCAAATATTTATAAAAATGCTTTTATAAAAAATTCTATTTTGGAATAAAAATAGAATCTTTTTGGAAAACTAGTTTACAGTACTCCCCTGTTGATCATTTTCCATATTTTTGGAGGGCGCCTAGAACCTTAGACATTCCGGGCGAGGAGGCAGCCTCTCCAGAGAAATCCCCGACAGAGATGCCTCTCAGCGGCTCAGGAACCCCATCTGCAGTTTCTCTTTGCACAGGAGAAGTTCTGGGCATTTTTCTGACAGAAGATTTTTAGGCACTGTTCATGGATATATATTTTCAAGTACCTGGGCAATAATAGCATAATTACTAAACCACATCTCTTTTGTTTTGTAGTATGAAAGAGAAACAAAACTACGAATTCATTGCAGATAGGGAATAACATTTTCTTAGTTTAGATGGATTTTGATAATGGGGTTTGGTGGTTCTATATTAGAGTTCACACACAAATTAGTAAAAAACAAAAAAAAAAAATCTTAAATCTAAGTACATTTGTTTTCTCAACAGCATCAGTTGCTTCCCTACCTTCCACTAACCTGACCACAGCCACTTATTCTTCCACAGATGAACGCTACCTGAGTGCCACCTGGTGGCTCTCCCCTTCCATGCAGCAAGATCTTCCTCTGACCCTCTGGTGATGACAGTTAGCACTGCGAATGCTAAATTAGACTAAGACATTAAATATCGGGGGATAAAAGGTGATGGGAAAAATAATACTATGTTATCTTGAATTTTAGAGCCAAAATCAAGGTTAAACATATACTATTTTTTAAAAGAGAATAAGACATTATTTGCCAGATAGATTACCTACTCAAACACTGTAGAATTCTGAACCTCATAACACAATAAAAAAATAACACAATACAATCCATATTTTGAAGTATACAAATGGCTCTGTTCTATTAGTCAAATACTTTCTAATACAAAAAATTGAAAGGAAAAACAATGAATAGTATTTGTTATTTTAAAATAACCTGCCATATTTTAACATCTTAATTTAGTAACATGAGTCATTAAAGTCTCATGAGATTTGGGACCCAAAAACCCGGTATTGCATGTTCAGTGTGACCTTTGGGTGAGTGGATAGACCTGTTCCTGTTTGGAATAGAAGAAGATGACTTTGAAATATTCGCTGTCTTTTTTTCTATATACTTTTTTGTATCTTCCTTTAGTCAGCAAGAAAGTTCTTAAGTCAAAAGAACAAGAAGGGGAAAGTCAATATTTAGTAAAGTTTTGGTTTGTTCAATAACTTACAAAATGGGTTTTCAGGGGAGCGGCACATAAAGTTTACCCCATATTGACCCATTGCGGGGAAAAGAGTAGAAGGAGCCAAACAACTTCCTCTGCCCAAGAAAGAGGAGAGGGGGTCACCAGGACTCTAAGGGGCCGGGCATGAGCCTGGGGAGGGGGAGGGCCTGGAGAAGTGTGGCTCACGCTCAGTGGACCACATGGACAGGAGCAGAGTTAGTATTTTTAATTGTGGTGAAACACACATAACATAAAATTTACCTTTTAACCCTTTTTTAAATATATTTTATTGATTTTTTACAGAAAGGAAGGGAGAGGGATAGAGAGTCATCGAAACATTGATGAGAGAGAAACATCAATCAGCTGCCTCCTGCACACCCCCTACTGGGGATGTGCCCACAACCAAGGTACATGCCCTTGACCGGAATCGAACCTGGGACCCTTCAGTCTGCAGGCCGACGCTCTATCCACTGAGCCAAACCGGTTAGGGCCTTTTAACCCTTTTTATGTGTTAAGTGTATACTTCAGTGGCATTAGGTACATTCACATTGTTGTGCAACTGTCATCACCATCCATCTCCAGAACTCTTCTCATTTTGCAAAACTGTAACTGTACCCATTAAACAATAACTTCTCAGATAAATAACAATGTAATATTTTGAAACTATTAATTTCATAAGAATACTTTATTATATTTATTGGACTCTAAAAAGAGCAGTTTTAAGTTCACAGCATAATCGAGAGGAAGGTACAGAGATTTCTCATGTTCACCCTGGCCCCGCACATGCACAGCCTCCACCATTAACAACACCTACATTAATGAACCTACATTGACACATCATCACCCCAAAATCCACTCTTGGTGTTGCACATTGTATGGGTTTGTAAAAATGCATAATAACATAGGCCCATCGTTATAGTATCATTCACAGTATTTTCACTGCCCTAAAAATCTTCTGTGTTCTGTCTATTCATCTCTCCCTCCCCTCTAACCTCTAGCAACCACTCATCTTTTCACTATCTCCTTTTCTAGGATGTCATACAGTGGGAATCATACAGTATAAAGTCATGCTTCACTTAGTAATATGCATTACGTTTCCTAATGCAATATTTTTAAAGGTCAAAATTGATGCCAAAAATTATCCAGGATAAATAAAATGTCAGGTTTAAGAACCAGATCAGTATTAGTGGCCAGACCAACCATCTTCACACTTTAACTCGCTCTTGCAATCTGATCATGTAACAGACTCTGTCCTCTAGGATAGATCAGAAATTTTAATAAGAGGATTAGTGCCTCTCATCTTGTTAGATCATTGCTTTCTACTTCTAAAACTGAACAGGTTTTCTGATGCCCATTTCTTTCCCTAAGCCATCATCTCACCAATATTTTCTATTACTCTAAGTACCCAAGAGGCCACAAGCATCTTCTATCTTCCTTTTTCACCAAATACTCCATCCCGCATCAGACACAACTTGTTGCTCTTCTCACTTCTACATCTCCCTGTTCTCAAAGTCATGTACATCTCTTAGTATTAGCTCAAACCCTGAATGTTCCATGAGCCCAAATATTCCCAGCCTGAGAGATTCTTTCCATTGCCTACATACTCTTCACACTTTTTGAGGTCTACCTTTTTATTATAAGTATGGTCACATCTGCCTCTAGATTAGTTCTTCTGAACCTTGACTGCAATTAGAATCACATTGAGAGTTGTTGTTGTTTTTTAAAATGCTAGGGACTCAATTCCCAGAGAATCTGATTTAATATATCTGGACTAAGACAACATGGGTTAGTAAATTTTTAAAGCTCTCCAGGTGATTCTAGTTTAAGCCAGGTTGCAAACTTTGGGACAGATTGTCAATTCCTGAAAGGTGACTATGTCTTCTCCATCTCGGAGAAAGCATGTTGTGCTGGACACACTATGATCTCAGTGTATGCGGCAAAAATAAAGCAACTCAAGAATCTACACATTCCTTATAAAATGAGGCAAGAATTGGTCCAATTGCAGCATCCTATAAATAGATCCACATGCTCTGCTTAGAGTATGCCATCGCCCCATTCCCCAGGAGACGAACTAGGGGTGCAAACAGCTCCTTTCCTACACAGTCCCATGCAACTCAGTAAAAGAATTCAGCATCCCGGTATTTTTTAAAATAGAGAACTACATTGTGGTATACGCACATATATAAAACAACATGTGTAAAGTTAGAAATTACAGGATTGTTTATAATAGAAAATATTAGAAATAAGCCAAGGCTTATTTATTTACTATGCAAACAAAAAAAAAGAATAAGAGAAATCTCTATGAATTGATATGGAGTGATTTCCAGGATATGTTGTTCAGTAAGCACATTACAGTTTTAAAAGTCTATTATGTATTACCTGTTATGTAAAAAAGGAAGGGATGCCCTAGCCAGTTTGGTTCAGTGGTTGGAGCGTTGGCCCGCAGACTGAAGGGTCCAGGGTTCGATTCCGGTCAAGAGTTGCAGGTTCAGTCTCTGCGCCCCTGGGGTCCATGTGGGAGGCAACCAATACATGTGTCTCTTTCACATTGATGTTTCTCTCTCTCTCTCTCTTCCCCTCCCTTCAACTCTCTCGAAAAATCAATGGAAAAAATATCTTTGGGTGAGGATTAACAACAACAACAAAAAAAAAAAGAAAGGCAAATATATGTTTGTTTGTTTTGGCAAAAAGAGAAAGGAAGTGTAAACAACAAAAAATGAAAATGTTATCTATAAAGGATGGGTGGGAATGGAATGGAAGAAATGAGCATATTTACACAGTTTCAACCTTTGAATCATGTAAATGTTTTTACACAGTCAAAAATTAAATTAAATGAGACTGTAAAAATAAATCATCAAATTGAACACAATGTGTCCCGTATGTGCCCTGACGGGGGATCGAACCTGCAACCTTGGAGTATCAAAATGATGCTCCAACCAACTGAGCTACCCAACCAGAGCTCAATGTGCTTTTCAATCTAACTAAGTTTAAGTATTGTCTACTATTACAGTGAAATGGAAAATTGAAAACAACCTAAATTTTAAATAATATAGGCAGGGTTTAATGAATAATAATATATCCACCTAGTAGAATAGCTAATACAATTGTTTTTTCAATAAATAAATATTTTTAAGTGCCAAATTGTAAATGTAATTCCTTGGTTTATGGTATCCATTCAATATTTTTAATATGAACTTCTGAAAATCATGATCACTGATGTATAGACCATCCATTAACTAAAATATATATTTCAGATTCTATGTGGAATCTGTGTCCCATCAACACAGGATTAGGAAATAAGAGGACAGGGCAACATGTGGAGACATGTAGCAGAAGGAGATTGGACTTTAGGGTCGAATCCCAGTAGTTGAGCACCAGCCTTACTTGATACAAGCTGTGAGGTCTTGAGCAGTTTCCTTCACCTTTCACAGCCTGAGTTTCCTCATTTGTAAAATAGGGATAATTACAGCAACTGCTTTATAGAGTTACTGCCACAATAAGTGAATAAACCACTCAGTGCGGTGCCTGGCATGAGGAAAAGCAAAATGCCACTCCCAAAGATTGCAGGTGTTTATCTATATTTTAAAGTGTTGTGCTACCTAGTTTCAATATCATGTTAATTATAAAATAATGTAGTCTCATAGCATAAGTAATGATAGCCCAATAGATGTGAAAGAAGCTCTTAATTTTTAGGTGACTGGTTTAAATGTTGATAAATACATTGGGTTTTCCTTCCTACTTAACTAAGTCATAAATCTAATTTTGAAAATCAAACAATCTCATTCAGACCTCTTTACTAATTTTCAAATCCAGAATAGAGCAACAAATATTTACCATGGGTCATTAATAAACCAAAAACAACGACACATAGAAAAATAATGGGTCATTAATAAGCCAAAAACAGCAACAACAAATATAAAAATAATTGAACAAAATAATAGATGGAACCTCTTACCACAGCCACTGTCACTGCTTTCCAAAAGCTTCTGGGCATTGTATTTTGCTAAGAAATTCAAAGATGGAAAATTTTAGAAACTGTTTCTCTTTTAAGTGCACAACAGAAAACTGTTCAAATGGTCTTTCCCTGGTTAGTTCAAAAACAAAATAAAATGATAGTGCACAGATATTTTCATCCAGTTTGCCATGTTTCATTTATATCCAGCATATCTGATAATGTTACTTTAATTATGTTTAATTATGTTTTTTGTGTGGGAAGTATTGTCTCTTACCAAAGCATGCTCTTTATTTGGTCAGACATGAGAAAAACAAGTAAGACAATTTTCATTTTCTTACTAGTGGGAGTCAAGTCTGCATTGAGGAAATATTTGTCATGCCCACCACATTTTTGTCATGTCTCACAGAGCCAGTGTACAACTTTGAAGAAAGAATGACTGCTATGTACAATGCTGGAGAAATACTCTCTGCCACCGTCTTCCCTCCTACAAGATAGCCAAGCCAATCTTTCTAAAACATAACTTTTCAATTCTGATTCTTGCTCAAAATTTCCTAAGGTCTCCCTTTATCTCCTGCCTGAAATCCATGCTCTCCAACCTGCCTCCCGTGATACCCTTCCAAACGCACCCCAATAATAAGGCCAAGCTAGTTCACCTGATCCTGTTACAGCTGCTTAGAATGACTTTTACCCAACTTCTAATCATCTCTCAAGACTCAGTTCAAGCCCTCTCTCATTTATAAAATCTTTACCAATCCTGTGACTCACCCATTAACTCTCTCTGGATGCCCATAGCAGCTCTAGTCTGAATTTTTTTTTTCTTTTGGCATTTAATGAAATACTCCCTTGCACCCTTGCCTTTTTTACGAGCCAAATGTTGGAAATAGTAACTGTATACCGTGGAAGCAAAAAATGATTACTATACTGTGTTAGATTATATTATTGTTCAGAATTATTCACTCCCTCCTTTTTGTGACTAAGACATTTCCCCATGCCCATTGACTTTGGGCTTGAACGTTTGACTTGCTTTGGCCAACAGAGTATTTGCTATATATCACTTCCAAAGAGAAGCTTTGAATGAAATTGCAACATTACCAAAGCCTCCCAGCTCTGTGCTCTCTGCCAACAGAAAAGCATGTTGGGCATAAGGCTTTCCTCTTTTTTCTTTTTTCTTTCTTTATTGATTAAGGTATTTTACATATGTGTCCTTACCACCCCACCCCCACTCATACCCTCACCCCCCTGTTGTCTATGTCCATTGGTTAGGCTTATAAAGGCTTTCTTCTTTAGCTTAGATTCCAGAATAGGGAGATATATGGAGTCTCAGCCTGCCATCTAGAGTAGAATTACAACATCCAACCAGTAGCTGACAATACGAACCTGAACAAGAAATACAAATTTGCCACTGTAAATCACTGAGAATTTAAGATGGTTTGTCATATAGTGAAAGCTGATTGAGATAATACCTAATGTTTTGTAGGCACTATTCCTGTAGCCACACTATCTCATTTAACTGACATAATAATCCTGTTACATGCATTATTATCCTCATGGAACATATGAGAAAACAAGGATAAGAAAAATAAAGTAACTAATCTAAAATACACAATGCTATTAGGTTTTTAGAACCAGACACATCTAGCTTTGAAGTTAGATTCTGCCACTTATCAAATATAGTATCATATGCATGATGCAATCTCACTAAAATTCAGTACTATGTCAAATAGAGATAATACTTTAGTTATCACAATGCACCCTTAGGGCTGTTGGAATGATTAAATTAAATAATGTGTGTGAATGAGCAAATGATTTAATAAATGAGTGAATCTCAATTTATACCACCCTTAAATTAGGCCCTAAGATAAAGGCTCAGTGTGGGTAGTTTAGAAAGCATGTGTGGAAAGAAGGGAAAGCAAGATAAAAAAATGAGAAAAGTCTCCAGGCTGGTGAGGCTCAGTGGATTGAACGTTGTCCCATGCACCAGGAGGTCACTGGTTCCATTCCCATTCAGGGCACATGCCTGGGTTGCAGACTCTATCCCCAGTGGGGGCATGCAGGAGGCAGCTGGTCAATATTTGGTTGCGGTTTCTCTCTCATAGATGTTTCTATCTTTCTCCCTCTCCCTTTCTTCCTCAATAAAATTAATAAAAACATATTTTGAAATGAGAAAAGTCAATAAAGTGATCAGGTTATGATTTGGAAAAACAGGCTTAATTCCACTAAGATACCATGTGAACTATGTCTCCAGTGGCTGAGTAAGATTCTGTCAGGCCCAACCATCACAAATAACAGCTACAAAATCCAACCAAAAAAATAAAAAATAAGCAAAAAGTGAACAAAAAAAAAAAATGAAAAGATTCAGGAAGAATCAAAACTTAGAGTTTCCCATCATCGTAGATTTTACCCTGAGGGCAGGCTAAAGTTGGTACTCCATAGTATGCCTAAAACTCTAATAGAAAACAGTCTTTTTGGCCTGAAGAATCAAAGAATGGAAATTGAGCAACCACTGATCCTGGAAAGTTGGGAGGGTGGAATTTGAGAAAAAAAAATTGAGCCAGAAAGGGAGAGCCTTAAATTCTGTTTATAAACTCTTCCCAAGTCTCTGAACCTTACATGAATCAGGCAGACTCCAATACCTCCAGCTAAGGACAAAAGGAATGAACAGAGATTTGAGGCTGCCCAAGAAAAAGTGCTTACAGTTCAAGTATGGCCAAGCTAACTTCCCAATTAAAAAAACACAAAACACACACACACACACACTATTTAGCCCAGCTGCCATGGCTCAGTGGTTGAGCATCAGCCTATAAACTAGGAAGTCACAGCATATGGCCGGGTTTCAGGCTCGATCCCCAGTAGGGGGCATGCAGGAAGCAGCCGATCAATGATTCTCTCTCATCATTGATGTTTATATCTCTCTCTCCCTCTCCCTTTCTCTCTGAAATCAATAAAAATACATATTTTTAAAAATAACACTCTTTGGAGAAATATAATCAACTCTTCACTGTGTAACATTCTACAGTGTTTAAAATACAATACAAAATTGCTTGACTTAAGGAACCAGGGAAAGGTGACCCATTTTCAAAAGACAAGATGGTGAGTGTGTCTGAGCAGCACAAGTGTATATGACAAACCACCTGTCCCCCAACCTTCTCCTATCTACAGGGCAAGCTTTTCCATCTATTTTAGAGAGATTCCCAAGAGACTTGTACACTCTCTGGCTAGAGTGCTTAAAGGTGCCACCTCTTGGCTACAGATTAAGCTCCTCTTTGTATCTTTTCTTCCTTTTTCTTTTCTAAAATAATACAAATTCATCAACTCTTTACTCTTCTGAGGATCCTTTACACAAACAGTATCAACCTCTGTTCACATTCCACCTCCCTTTGGCTACTTGTACACTAGGTGCTGGTTCCCCAGATTCCTGTCCATCTCTTCTCTCTGGCAGAATCCATTTTGAGAACAAGGGCTCTGCTCACTTTACCTTGATTTTATTATTATTTAATTACTATCCCCAACAAAAAGTCTCAAAAGAGTACACTATCTTTCCTTCTCTTTCAAACCTTAGAGGTGATGTTGTATAGGATCCAGATGACCATGAGCACAAATAGTACAAGAATTTGTAATGTTTTCTTAACTGGTAGCCAACTTTAATTCTTTCAAGAATCTCTTCCCCCCAGCCCCCACCCTCTCACCCCCATACCCCCCGCCAGCAATAGTTCTATGTGCCTTTTGTTTAGTTAAATTCCTCTGTAAGGAAACATTCCTGCTTGGTAACTACTAATCTCCCTCTTTTACCAGAAAAATGTAAATAATCTCTAACCACACATTTTCTTGTATCTTACATTTTCTGAGTCATAGCCTAATCCATCAAATGCATGTGAGTATGTAAGTTTGTCTAGAAAGATATATCTGTGCTGGCCGTCACTAGATCAACTCAAGGTCTCAAAGACGCTGCCAATGAGAATATTCCACCTGCTGATTTAAACAGGCAAAGTGTACCCAACTGCACCTGACTCCAAGTTCATACCAGCATGGTTATATCTTCTGTCTTAAAAGTTGCCTTGTGCCCAGGTCTTGGTGTGTATTGTCACGGGCACAGGTAACACTTCCCTCGTCCAGCATTGCCAGGTAATTCCCACTAAAGTCACTCCTTGGGGTGAGCTTCTACCAGCACAGAGCACACAATTCCCAAATGAGATTTTCCAAAATAAACTGTTAGTTAAGAGAAACATTTTCTGATTCATTGTCCCAACATATTCTGACAAAGTTAAAAATCATGACACTTGTACAACTATACAATAAATATGTCAAATATTTTATTTAATGCATTAATTAATGAGAGAAAAATTAAGGTGTTACAACCAGTTCAAAAAATAAGCCAAAGAGCAGATGCATATAAGCAATCAAGAATGTCGAAATGAACTTACTAATAGATACAAAACTGGCCTCCACCACACAAAACTCATTTGAAGTACAGTAGTCTCCCTGCTTATCAGCAGTTTCACTTTCTGAAGTATCTATTATCCATGGTCAAAGATGTTTACGTCACTCACCTCACTTTATCTCATCATGTAGGCATTGTGTCATCTCATATCATCACAAGGGTGAGTCCAGTACAATAAGATATTTAGATCCTCCCTTCCCCCAATTGATGGACGGAGTATGACATAAACTGTACCTGCAGCCTGGACATTCCTGAGCACCTAACCAGGCACCTTATATGGACTGTACATTGAACCACCAATCAGCACCTGCCCAATACCCTAAGCACTCCAATTCTTAAGTCCCTAAGTGTCTAATCATGTGCCTTATATGAAACCACCAATCAGCGCATGCTGAGTACCCTAAGCCCCGTCCCTTCCCTTTCCTCCCCTCAAAAGGAGCCTTCACCCCTGCACATGGGCTCTCTTCCTTTGGGAGGCAGCCCGGCAGGGGTCCTTCTCCCCTAATAAAGCCTGTAGTCCTGGTCTTCGGCCCTCTGTCTCATCTTTCAGAAAGATCACATTTACCTAACATTTATTACAGTATATTGTTATAATTTTCCTATTTTATTATTATGTTGCTTAATTTATAAGTTAAACTTTACCGTAGGTGTGTATGTTTAGGACAAGACATAGTGAAGGAGAATATAGGGGGCAAACTGGGGGGTGGGGGGGGCTAGCAATCTGAATCTGTGCCAGTTACCAGTGTCCTAGTGCACATTCTTCTTAGTCTATAATTAAGTCACTGCCCCTTCCATGGGCAATAATCTGTTTTCCTAAATACTCCCAGTTTACAAAGGCCACAAACCAAGAATTTAACAGCTTAGCCAGAGGGGAGGTCACTAGTACCACTCAGACCAGGCCTTTAGCTGTAATCTTAATTCCCCATTCTAACTAACTTAGGTAGGGCTGCAAAAGCCCACAAGCAAGGAAACAAAGAATTTAGAAATATATATAAGGAGTAATCTCATTGTATAAATTTTTCAGGCTTTGGATCTTCGAATCCCCTGAGCCAACAGCATTGTTTTAAATAAAGGGTTTTTCCTGAATCTCTGAGCACTCATTGTGTATTTCACAGTCACCTGGTAAATTCTGCAACAACCCTATATAATAAAAGCCTAATATGCTAAGTGTCCAGTCGTCCAGTTGGCCGTTCAACCAATCAAAGCGTAATATGCTAATGATATGCTAAGGCCGCTCAACTGCTCGCTATGGTGTGCACTGACCACCAGGGGACAGACAGTCTACCTGTCAACAAGTCACTATGACATGCACTGACCACCAGGGGGCAGATGCTCTGACCGGTAAGTTAGCTTGCTGCTGGGGTCCAGGCGATCAGGATGAGCGAGATGTGCCAGACACGCCCTGGAGCCCTCCCGCAGTCCCTCCCTGGCTGGCTAAGCTCCCACATCCCTCCCCAGCCCTGATCATGCACTGGTGGGGCCTCTCGGCCTGGCCTGTGCCCTCTCGCAATCTGGGACCTCTAAGGGGATGTCAGAGAGCCGGTTTTGGCCCAACAGCAGAACGAACAGTCACTATGATGTGCACTGACCACGAGGGGCAGACGCTCAACACAGGAGCTGCCCCCTGGTGGTCAGTGTCCTCCCACAAGGGGAACGCCACTCAGCCAGAAGCTGGGCTCACGGCTGGCGAGCACAGTTGCAGTGGCGGGAGCTTCTCCTGCCTCTATATCAGTCAGACATCCCCCGAGGGCTCCTGGACTGCGAGAGGGCACACACTGGGCTGAGGAACCCTGCCTCGAGTGCACGAATTTTGTGTACCAGGCCTCTAGTGGTGTATATACACTGAGTGGCCAGATTATTATGACCTCTAACACATAATAATCTATATATATATATATACACACACACACATATATATATATTTTAGAGGCCCAATGCATGAATTCGTGCATGGGTGGGGTCCAGCCAGCCTGGCCAGGGGGAGAGGACGTGGACGGTTGGCCAGCCTGCCTGCTGGTCGAACTCCTGGTCAAGGGGACAATTTGCATATTAGCCTTTTATTATATAGGATATACACTGAGTGGCCAGATTATTATGCGTTCAGAGATCATAATAATCTGGCCACTCAGTGTATAGGGTTTGGTACTACCCACAGTTTCAGGCATCCCTAGGAATCTTTTGAACATATTCCCTGTGGATAAGAGAGGACTGCTATACTGTTTCTCCAATTACAGAATGTAGAATAGATTAGTTAAAAAAATGGTGAAAAACCCTGTAGAAAAGATAACTTGGGAGATAATACCTAGTGTTTATTGAAAATAAGCCCAATAATGTTTTTTAGCTCGTTTCGAAGATTTTCTGTAACAATCTTTCTGTCCCCTACTTGTGATCATAATAATCTCAAAAATTATTTCTGCTCACATAAGAAAGGGCTAGCCTCATTATGTTTGACCTAATTATTTACATATGTGCAGCAGGTGTTAATGAACCATACAGGCCTCTTTGAGATTGCTTTGCAAATCTAGAGTAATATGACTTTGAACAAATACTAAAGCCACCATATTAACCTCTGTCTGGAAGTTTTCATAAGGAATCTTAAACTAAATTTCTAAAAGCCTCTCTTTTGCTATCCTGAGGTTTTCAAATGAACCCCAGAAAATTCTCTTCATTATATTACACCTGCAATGTATACAAATTCTTGAGGCCCCTAAAATTATCTTAGTTCCTGGCCTGAGTAACCTTCCTTACCACCCGTGAAGCTGGGACCCTCTAAACTAGGCATCTTAGAAGATTTTGTAGGCATTTCTTCCATAAGTAAAGTCAATATTTTTCTTAAAGTCGCTTATCATACTTGATTAAATAAGCATCATTCTCAAATAAGGCACTCCAACTGGGGCCTTGGTTTCACAATCAAGTTGTTTGATTATATCTGGTAAAGAAGAATACAGATTCAGAGAGAGAGAGAGAGAGAGAGATTTGTTGTTCCACTTATTTATCCATTCATTGTTTGATTTTTGTATGTGCCCTGACTGCGGATCAAACCCGAAACCTTGGCATATTGGGACAAAGCTCTAACCAACTGAGCTACCTGGCCAGGGCTAGAAAAGGACAGATTCTTTTTGAACATTTGCAATTACTTTGCCATGAAAAGTAAGGAGACTCAGAAAAGTTGTTATTGCATTTTTTTAATCTTTTTTTTTTTTTGAGATATAATTCCTCTTTTTAAAGTAGATGATTCAGCAGTTTTGGGCATTCACAAAATTATGCAAGCATCACCACTATATAATTCCAGAACACTTTCATCACTGCAAAAAAACCCAAAAAACCTCCATATCTATTTGCAGTCACTCTCCATTTCTCCCACCACCAGTCCCTGGCAAAAACTTATCTATTTCTGTTTGGGAAAATT
The DNA here is from genome assembly GCF_951640355.1 of Cnephaeus nilssonii. NCBI lineage: Eukaryota > Metazoa > Chordata > Mammalia > Chiroptera > Vespertilionidae > Cnephaeus > Cnephaeus nilssonii. Next base: position 61,882,120 of record NC_137080.1, on the reverse strand, counting down.
TGCTTTTTCTGAAAATTTTATATAAAATTAATCATACAGTATGAGGCCTGTTGTGTCTGACTTTTTCCACTTACCATATTTTCAAGGTTTATCCTTGTAGTAGAATGAATCTGTACTTTATTTTTTGTATGTGTGGCTAAATAAGATACCATTATTTTTGTATCCATTTAATACACTTTGTTTATCCATTCATCAATTGATGGCCATTTGGGTTATTTTCAATTTTCTGTTGTAATGAATAACTCTTCTATAAACATTTGTGCCCAAGTTTTTGTGTGTACAGATATCTTCATTTCTTTTGTGTGTATACCTAGAGTGGAATTACTGGGTCATATGATAGATAACTCTATGTTTAGTTTTTGGGGGAACTTCCAAATTAATTCCCAGCGATGCACCATTTCACATTCCCACCAACAATGTATGGTTCCAATTTCTCTACATCTTCACCCACACTTGTCATGCTCTATCTTTTTTATTATATTCAGTGAGTGTAAAGTGGAATCTCATTCTAAGTTTGATATGCATTTTCCCTATTGACTAATAATGTTAAGCATCTTTCCATGAGCTTATTTGCCATTTGTACATTTCCCTTGGAAATTAAAAATGGTTGCGCATCCGAGAACCCAAGAAAGTGAAAAGACAACCAACAGAATGGGAGTAAATATAATATAAAATACAATATTTCCAAATCATACATCTGTAAAGGTCTAGTACCCAGAATATATAAAAAGGTATTATAATTCAACAATAAAAAACAAATAACCCAACCCTAACTGGTTTGGCTCAGTGGATAGAGCGTCGGCCTGCAGACTGAAAGGTCCCAGGTTCTATTCCGGTCAAGGGCATGTACCTTGGTTGCGGGCACATCACCAGTAGGAGGTGTGCAGGAGGCAGCTGATCGATGTTTCTGTTTCATCGATGTTTCTAACTCTCTATCCCTCTCCCTTCCTATCTGTAAAAAATCAATAAAATATATTTTTTAATTATTTCTAAAAAAAAAAAAAAAAAAAGACAAATAACCCAAATTAAAATGTGCTAAGGATCCTGGTAGGCAAATTCTTAAGAATATCTTGATGGTTGAAATGGTAAAGTTTATATTATGTGTATTTAATAACAATGTTTCAAAAGAGAAAGAATAATACCTTGAGTTTTCTGGGAACCAAGATGATCCTTTCCCCTGCAATCTGTCTGAACTGAGTCTCTCCATAACAGGTATTTTCTCCATGTGTTTGTTAAACCCAGGATGTGAGAGGAATGTAGGTACAGATGGAAGGCCAGGGGGAGCTGGAGAGAGAAGTAAGCAATATCAGGAAATCTTCCCAAACCAAAGCCCAGCACAATGTAATATATAAATAAATGCTTGTTGAATGAACTAATGAACTACTGCTCATCACCATTTATCATAGCTTTTATAGTTGAAACACTGATCCTTTCATCCAGTATTTATCCTGCTTCTCTGACCCATCAATCAGGGATCAATCTGTCATAAGCCTTGAGAGAGAAATTTTTTTGAATTCCATTTGGGAGGAAAAGTATTCAACTTGTTCCTATATGAAATATTAATCTGAGAGACTGACTTGCTCTCATCTCCTGCAAAGATTAGAAAAAATTGTTTGAGCTTCCAGGAATTCCCTTATAAATTCTGTGGGCACTTCTCATGGCTGCAACCTTCCCTTCCAATCTGACAACAAATACAGTTTAACCTAAAAATCTCAGAGGAAGACAAAGGGAACATGCTCTGTCCCCAGTGACTCCACAAAGAACACAGTTATGTTCTAAGAAATTCTGGAAACAGAGAGCAAAAAAGCTTAAAACTCACAAATAAACCCCAAAAGATTTCCCAAATGTACTAACATATTCAAATAATGCAAATCTGACACCAAGTGGTAAAAAAAGGTATAAGCTCTTGGACTAAAAAATTCTATGGTCTCCAAAATTTATGTAACCAGCATTATGTTACTAAGACTCACTATCAATACCATCTTCCCTGTAATCATTTTTTTAAAAAAGAACACTAGCATTGCTTCCTACATTGCATTGCTGTGAGGATTAAATAAGTGAATAAAAGAAAAAGAACATTTTAATACCCAGCATACGATAAGTGCGACTTGTAAGTAAGTCTTATTGCCTCATTTCATGGCTAGGTGACAGGGACACTAAGCAAGCAGTCCTTGTTCTAAAGATGCAGCAGCAAAGAAAGGTAACAAAGAGAAAAACAAATAAAACAAAGTATGATCAGGTGCTATGACAGACATGTTTAGGAAAGGCACACAAAAACGGAAAAATTGATTCCTTCTTCAAAAATCGATCCTTCCTCAGATACAGACCTTAAGCAACTCTATTAGTCATCTGGGACCCTCTCACTGGCCATGCGTGATTGGCCTGGGTTGGACAACCTGTCTCAGGAAAGGCCCATCAAAGGCCCTTCTTCTAGAAATTTGTATTTGAAATTTTGATGCATTCATTAGTGTAAGATGTCCCCTTGAGCCAAGGATGTAAAGTGTTGTGTGGTAAGGTTGTCATGTGCACAGAGAACTGGAAAAAGCGTGCCCACAGAGAGAAACAAACCAGAAGTACAGAGCGAGGCAGAGATGAGAGTCCATGTGTCTCCAGAGAAACTGAAGGTTCTTCTTTTGAAGAAGAAGCTGTTAATGTCCTAATGGTTTTCCAGCACTTGGTTCAAGATCTAAACGTACCCTGTACCGCAACCTGCCATGACTTTTCAGAGATAACCTATGTCAATAAATTTGTCCTCCTTGCTACATATTACCTTAAGGAGTTTGTTATTTTTCACTAAGGTAGTCTTGGCTCAGACACTGGAGAAGCTGAAACATTAACTTCCCATCCAATATGTTCTCCAATAATTCACATTTTATTATTTTAATATTTGGCTACCACTGTTACATAATGTAAGTTTATACTATGGGTCAGATTTGTTTTTCACCATAGAAATGGCTGTATGTAGTAGGATGTAAAAGGTTATTAATCGTGGTTCTTTGATTGAGAGGGAAACCGATTTATGCAAACCTACATTTACTTTTAATATTTTACAAATATTGTATAAATAATCACTTTGCAACATATGTGTATATCAATCATCACATTGTACCCAGACAGTGTAGCTTAGTGGTTGAGCGTCAAGCTATAAACCAGGAGGTCATGGTTTGATTCCCGATCAGGGCACATGCCCAGGTTGTGGGCTCCATCCCCAGTAGCGCCTGTGAATGAGGCAGCAGACCAATAATTCTCATCATTGATGTTTCTATCTCTCTCTCCCTCTCCCTTCCTCTCTGAAGTCAATAAGAAAATATTTTTTTAAAATCATCACAGCCCTAATCCTTTTTGCTCAGTGGATAGAGCGTCAGCCTGCGGACTCCAGGGTCCCATGTTCGATTCCGGTCAAGGGCATGTACCTTGGTTGGGGGCACATCCCCATTAGGGGGTGGGTAGGAGGCAGCTAATTGATGTTTCTCTCTCATTGATGTTTCTAACTTTCTCTCCCTCTCCCTTCCTCTCTGTGAAAAATCAATAAAATATATATATTTTTAAAATCATCACATTGTACACCTCAAAGTTACACAATGTTATACGTCAATTTTGTCTTTTCTATGTCTTTAAATGTTTTTTTCAAGTATAGTTGGCATTCAATATTAGACAGTATTAGTTTCAGGTGTGCAGCATAATGGTTAGACATTTATATAACTTACGAAGTGATTTCCCCCCCCCCAAATAAATTTAGTACCCACCTTATGTCAATTTTATCGTATTAAGCTGGACAAAATTTCATAATTAAAAAACACCCTAAAAATAAGTATATGAAAATAAATAAAAATTTACAACTATTTAACTTGAACATTTTTAGTTTATTAAATTAATATATGGGCAAAATATGCAAGTAAGTCTTACAAGCACAAATATATTAAAGTGCCATTGACAGAAAGAAAAAACTCATCCAGTGTAGACATCAAGTAAGAAAGAGTGTTAAATTCCTGGTAACCAGCTCTCCAGCTTATGCATGAGTACTATGGTCATTATGTTTAAGAAGCAATATATATAAATCAAAATTTGTAAGTAATTTTAAATTCAAAATACACAGAAAATTTTAAGAAAGAAATCACCTAAAGCACCACCACCAAAAGAGATTTCCTTTGTCTATTTTTATGCTGAAATATATCTTTTACACAGATGGTTATAAATTTACAATTTGCCCTGCTCTTTTCCTAATAATTTCTGAACATTTTCCTCATTATTAAGCAATCCCCCAAATATCACTTTTGATTATTGAAAGATGAGGGGTGATAAGAAAAAGAGAAGTTGACCATATAATCTGAGCCTTGTTCAGCTCCCACAAGTACCCCGTTTTTAAGATGCTCTCATGCTTTATAAAAACTTTTAGAGACACAAGTCTCTAAGCCAAGTGTGGTAACTTTCCACATACACACACATTCCCCTGTGACATGCATCAATAGGAGTAGCATGCAGGGTCACAGGGGTGGGAGAGAAGGACAAATGAAAAGAATCAGGAAGCAAGATGGCTGATAACTTCAACTGCAACTACAATACCTTCAAAATCTAAGGAAGATTCATTTCTATAGACTTTTTAAAAATATGTTTTTATTGATTTCAGAAAGAGAAAGGAAGAGGAAGAGAGAGAAACATCTATGGTGAGAGAGAATTATTGATCAGCTGCCCTCCCAATCCAGGCATGTGCCCTGACCTGGAATCGAACCGTAATCTTCTGGTTCATGGGTCAACACTCAACCACTGAGCCACACCAGCCAGGCAGGAAGATTCATTTCTACCCAGAATTCCATACCCAGCCAAACTTTCAAACAAGTATGAAGATAAACAAATGCATGTTTAGACATTTAATATCTAAAGAAACTGATCTCCCAATCACTCTTTGTATTAGTTATCTATTGCTGCATAATAAATTCCCCTAAAACTTAGGAGTTTAAAGCATAAACATTTACTATCTCCCCATTTCTGTGGGTCAGCAATCCACAGGTGGTTGGGAGTTCACTTCAACTTTAAAGTAAGCACTAAGTTAAAGAGAAATATTTTCTATTTACCCACATTAAAGTAAGTTTAACACTATATAAATAGACTAGGGCAGTGGTCGGCAAACTCATTAGTCAACAGAGCCAAATATCAATAGTACAACAATTGAAATTTCTTTTGAGAGCCAAAAACCGACTTCTGCGCATGGGCCACGAAGTTTCAATCGCACTGTATGTGCGCACCCGCACGTGATATTTTGTGGAAGAGCCACACTCAAGGGGCCAAAGAGCCGCATGTGGCTCGCAAGCTGTAGTTTGCTGACCACTGGACTAGGGGCCCAGTGCACAAATTCATGCACCTTGAAAGGAACTGTGGGCTGCAAGACTATGATGGGCACAGGGGCAGGTCTCGGCCCATCCTCTGTGCCCCCACCGGACCCCTCCCGCCTTGACCCCCAGTCCCCTGTCTGCCGGCAGCCCTGATCCTGCTACCACTGCTCCCACATGCTGATGGCACCGGCCCCGCTCGCACCCACTGACAGTACGGAGAGATTGGTGACAGTGCCGTCAATGGGTGGGAGTGGCAGCTGCTGCCCCGATCGCCCCTCAGGAGCAGGGGGAGGTGGAGAAGCCCTGAGGGGCAATTGGGGCCGGCAGCCACCACTCACACCTGCTGATGGTGCCGAGAGATCGGGGCTGGCGCTTGGTGCCAGCAGCAGGTGTGAGCCCTGGGCAGGACTGCAGTGTGTGAGAGCAAAGAATTTTTAGTAACCACCAGAGGCTCGACCCAATGACAGCGACTGGCACCACGCCTTGGTCTGGTGCCCCCACTCACCTGCTCCACCATCCCACTGTGGCTGATGCCCACCATGTTCCACATTCTGCCGCCTGCTGCCAACGCCCGCCATGTTCTGCGCACGCCCCCTGGTGGTCGGCACACATCATAGTGACTGGTTGTTTGGTTGTTTGGTTGTTCCACCATTCAGTCTATTTGCATTATTAGGGTTTTATACATATAGAAGATAATCTGAAAATAAAATTATATACATTGTAAAATATGGTAACAAGTGAGAAATTATTTTTAGAAACTGATATAATTTATTACAGTCTAAAGTGTAATATTAGTATATAGCATATACTATCTTTAAAACTGATAATTTTCAAAATGCTATTACAAAACAAGGAAAAATGGGTATTATTATAATTGTTCATACAGAAATTTAAGCAATGTGAATTTAGTTGACCCAAAAAAGAATTGACTCATTATACTATTAAAGTACAATTGAAGCATTGGTAAACTCCTTCTCAAATGATAATTCATTGAGTTTAAAAAAAAAACTCTTAAATTATGTGGGTTCTTAATACTTTGGAATAGTTACATAGTCACTTTTTTTTTTTGGCTTATCTTCTTGGATATAACAGAATCTTTGGTTTATTTTGATATATTGAAAAATATTTTTTTCAAAGGAAGGAAGGGAATAGGGAGGGAGACAGGGAGGAAGGAAGGAAAGATTAAAGAAAGGAGAAAAAGAGGGAGGGAAAGAAACTGTTACAGGGAGTACAAATTCTTGAGTGTAGATAAATTAATTCCAAAGAAGATTAGAGAAGACAACCTCTCTGCCATACAGCTTATTATCCCCAAGCCTATCTTAACAAGCAAACCTCAGTAAATTAGAAATCAAGCAGAGTCCAGCCAGGGTGGCTCAGTGGTTAAGCCTCGACTTATGAACCAGGAGATCACAGTTCCATTCCCAGTTAGGGCACAAGCCCAGGTTGTGGGCTCAATCCCCTGTGTGGGGCGTCCAGGAGGCAGCTGTCAATGATTCTCTCTCATCATTGTTGTTTCTAACTCTCCCTCTCCTTTCCTCTCTGAAATCAATAAAAATATTTTTTTTAAAAAAAGGAAACAGAAACCACTAGCCAAAAACTAAAACTGTGTTCCTTGCCCAAATGCTGCATTCAAACAATACAATGAAGTTGTGTAAGATAGAAAATTTTACACAGGGTAAGCTACAAGTACTGGAGTTTGTCTTATTGCCAGAGCCTTCGGAGTCATCATCGGGAGTCTCGTTTATTCAGATATCTAATTACTCTATTGTTTTCTTAAAATTCAGAAGACCTTAAATCTTCTCTTTCCTTTCTCTTCCCTCTTTCCCCTTCCTATCCATCCCTTACCATTCACTTCCTATCTTGTTCTTTACCATTCCAACTCCTTCCCTGCGCAGGGTAGTAAGAGGTGAAAGGGATGTTGTGTAAAGGTCCATCTGCCCAAGGAGACAGAGTGCAAGCAGGGAAGGGAGGCCATGACGAGGCTCACCAGTGGGGTGAACATTGGCACCAAAGGATGCAGGACAGGGTGGGGGGTTGCATGGAGATGGTGGGTGAAGGAGACAATGAGATTGATACAATGATAAATAATAAATCAGTTGAGACAATCAGCGTAATATTGAAAATAATGAGAGCCTGATCTCTCCCTGTTGGAGAAGTTACTTACATACATGGAAAGAGGGAAGATCAGAAAAGACTTTGATGTGTTGAACTGGAATTGGAGGTATCAGTTTAAAGGTTAGGGTTTTAAGATTTTCTTCAGTGGAGCTATATTGAGACTATTCCTTCCTCAGTGGGCACCTGAGCCAGTTGGCACTTACGATAGTGCCTAGAAAAAATCTTAGTAACCGTAGAAAGGGGTAAAAAATGTTTTTCTCTTGAAAAAGAAAAGGCAACCCTCGAGTAAAAATTGAATTAAAAAGAAAATAAAACAAAAAGATAAAACGCTGTGCTCATTTGCATTAAAATTATCCAGAGAGTATAAAAATCAATGCAAAGATAGCTTACTTTAGTGTAATAATTCAGTATTATTCCGTGTGTTATAAAGTATAATACAGTGTACATGTCATGCTGGTAAAAATTATAGGAAAAAGAGTGTGCAGATAGACCACAAGAAAAATCCTGCCGTGGAAGTTGAAAGCAACATTTTGTCTGGCAGTCAAACTGCACAGCTGGTGCCTTTGGAGGAATAAAAAAGAAAAATATTTTTAAAGCCTAGTGATTTTTTAGAAGGCTCTCAAAAAACTCCAGTTTTTTAAAAACATTTTTTTGTGAACTTAAAACCACATGTTCTCCATTTTCCCCATATATTTAAGAATTCCAGCCAATATTCCAATAGGATTTTTATTTTAGAATTTTAAAAAATATGATACTAAAATCATATATTACAATTAGGGAAATATAAAGAGCAATGTGGGAGGAGAAGAGCTGTACCAATAATTCAAATATATTATAGAATAGCAATAATTTTAAAAGTGTAATATCCTTAGAATAAAAGACCATTAATGGGATAAAATGGAGAGTACAAAAATAGACTTTGTTATAGAATTTAATATAAGATAAAGGAGGAGTTATAAATCAATGAGAGTAAACATTTTAAAAATACGGCAATTTGTGAATTTTTTAAAAATGTGAATGTACCTCACTCTATATTTCCAAATAAAATTCAAATAGATGAAACACTAGAACCTTAAAAAATCAAAACCAAAGAAGAAAAAAAAATCCAGAAAATAAAAGTAAACATTTGTCAAACATCTGGTGGAACTCATTAAAAACATAAGCAACATAATATTGACAATATAAAAACATTACACATATGCACCTAGAACTATTAGCTGAATGTAAAAGAAAGCAACAAACTGGAAAAACAATTTTAACTGCAAAAATGACCAAAAAAGGGGCTATTTCTTTACAAAAAGTTCATACAAATCAGTAATAAAACCACATAGCACATCAGCATTTATGGAGACATAAAAATACCCAATAAAAAGTCAGAAAAATATCCTTACAATTAGTCAAAGAAATTCATTAATTTAAAAAGCAACAGTTCCGTATAAACAAATAAGCCAGTATTTATGGCAGACTCTATTTGGAACCCCTCAATTAACGTGCCTTGCTATACTCATGCCCTTGTGGAGTCCTCTCTTACATTGACTCTAGCCCCAGCCATGTGACTTGTTTTGACCAATGAGACATTAGCAAGAGTGATGCAAGCAGAGGCTTGATTAAAAAAAAATTTAAAAAAACAACTTGCATATTGGAACTTGTCTTCTTGAAACACTCCCTCTTGGAAGTCATCTGCCATCCTAGAAAGAAAATTAAGCTGGAACACTGAATGAGTAGTAGAGGCTATATTGAGACCCTAGGCCTAGAGGATGAGAGGTCATCTTGGACATTTCATCCTGTGCTAAGCTCCCAGCTCAACGAAGCCACATAAGGATTCTCAGCTATATTATGAAGAATAGAACCTCCTAGTCAGACCATAGAATTTTAAGAAATAAGAAACCAACCCTGGCTATGTAGCTCAGTTAGAGCATCGTCCCGATATGCCAGGTTGTGAGTTTGATCCCCTGTCAGGGCACATACAAGAATGAACCAGTGAATGCATAAATAAGTGGAACAACAAGTTGATCTCTCTCTCTCTCTCTCTCTCTCTCTCTCTCTCTCTCTCTCTCTCTTTGTAATAAATCAATAAAAAAAATTTTTTTAAGAAATAAGAAATCATCATTGTTTCAAGCCACTAAGTTTGGGGGTCGATTGTCACAGAGCAATAAATAACTGATATAATTTTTTTCATATCACCAAAACAAATTTTTTTAAAAGATACCATACATTAAACTAAAAAAGCTTCCACACAGCAAAGGAAATCACCAACAAAATGAAAAGGCAACCAACCAAATGGTAGAAAATATTTACAAATCATATATCTGAGAAGGGTTAATATCCAAAATATATTTTTAAAACTCATACAATAGCCAAAAAAATTTTTAATTTAAAAATTGGCAGAAGATCTAAATAGACATTTTTCCAAAAGGACATATACAGGGTATCCCCCAAAAAATGTATACACACATTTGAGCTGACAGCTCAATTCTTTCTTTTTTAGATTTAACCCATTGGAATTAATTATTCAAAAGTGTATATACATTTTTTGGGACACCCTGTAGATAGCCAACAGGTACATGAAAAGGTTCTCAACATCACTAATTATGAAGGAAATGCAAATTAAGACCATAACCAGATATCACTACAGACCTGTTAGAATGGCTATTATTAAAAAGACAAGAAATAACAAGTGTTGGTGAGGATGAGGAGGAAAGGAGAACACTTGTGCACTGTTGGTGGGAATGTAAATTGGAACAGCCACTATGGAAAACATGACAAAGTTTCCTCAAAAAAAATTAAAAATAGACCTATCATATGATCCAGTAATCCCACTTCTGGGTATTTATCTAAAAGAAATGAATACACTAACTCAAAAAGATATCCTCACCCCCGTGTTCATTGCAGCATCACTTACAATAGCCAAGACATGGAAACAATCTAAATGTCCAACAATAGATGACAAAATAAAGAAAATTGTGACACTCATTAAAATTCTCTATAAGTTTGGATGTTTCTTATGTCGACAGTACCAGCAAATGGGTGCTAGATAACACACACAAGTAATCCTGCTGATGAAAATATTGATCTTTTAAAAATTAATAAGGTGCCCTAACCGGCTTGGCTCAGTGGATAGAGCGTCAGCCTGCAGACTCGGGGGTCCCAGGTTCGATTAGGGTCAAGGGCATGTACCTTGGTTGCGAGCACATCCCCAGTAGGGGGTATGCAGGAGGCAGCTGATTGATGTTTCTCTCTCATCAATGTTTCTAACTCTCTATCCCTTCCCCTTCCTCTCTGTAAAAAATCTATAAAATATATTTTTTAAAAATAAAAATAAAAAATAAAAAAAATAAAAATTAATAAGGTGATCTTCTACTAAGTGCATACACACACACACACACACACACACACACACACACACACACAGGAGTGTATTATGTGCTTGGCTAGAGTATTCTGAGAGCTGCAATTATTAAATTTCCAGAATTCTAGAGAAGAGAGACCACATCCTGGCCTGTGGTAATTTAACAGAATTTGTGTCGGTCAGTGTGGGGGAAACATTGCTGCAGATATATTAGAACAAAATGTAACAAAAGGAAAAAACCTCTGATGCTTTTGTGATCATTAAGAAACTATTCAGCCCTGTTGGCCTGGCTCAGTGGTTGAGCCTCAACCTATGAACCAGGAGGTCACTGTTTGATTCCCACTCAGGAATTCCCAGTGGAGGGCATGCAGGAGGCAGCCAATCAATGATTCTCTCTCATCACTGAGGTTTCTATCTCTCTCTCCCTCTCCCTTTCTCTCTGAAATCAATAAAAATATATTTTTTTAAAAAAGAAACTACTCAGTATTGATTTAAAATTCACAGAAGTACTGTAAAATGTTAGTCAATAAAATTTTTAAATCCCCATTAACATGTTAGCAACCAGTAAGATTATTTCTCTGAAGAAATGTTGTATGTTGGGTGAGGTAATGCTGGTGTCTGCCAACCAAAGCACATTTTTCCTCTATTGAAGGCTGATCTCTATTGGTTTAATCAGCCATGAATACTTGGGAGAATAATCACATTAATATTGATCACATTAATCACATCAGTAATAAAAAGTACATCAGTATTAGTAATAATAATCCCAACAGCTGGGAGTCTGAAGAATATTTGGAGTTTGTTTCTACATGTATATGTATATTTATGACTCATCCTATCACATGACACATTACAGCATGGACTCAACCACATAAGGCTGTAACTTCAAACCCCCTAAATGGGTTTGTTTTTCAAAATACCAAAAGACCTTGTAATACTACTATGTCATCTCTGATACTTTGGCATGAATATAGGAAAGTTTCCTACGGGATTCCAACATTTTTGTGCATTTAAAGCACTTGGATAACACATATTAAATAAGAAGTAGGGCTGAATTTAAAAAAAAACACAAAAATTAAATTCAATATATACAATATAAACATAAATACAAATATACACACAAGAAGTTAAGCAAGCAGCATGGTTAGTACTTTAAGTCAGTATGATTTAAGATTCCTTTGAGTTTGTTCCATGGACACATCACATAGTATTTAAAATAATTTGTTGGCTAAGAATTTAATTTTGGGGACTAAAGGTTAAAGTAATATAACCAAAGATGTTAGAAATATCTGAAAAATATAAGAATACTCATTGAGTTGTTTTGGTCATACTAAGTAGCTAAGAAAACTTGATCTCAGCAGTATATTAAACATTACAACATCATCTCTTTTTCCCCCCCCATTACTTTTCAGAGAGAGTGGAAGGGAGGGAGAGGGAGAGAGAGAAACACATCAACTAGCTGTCTCTCCCCCAGATGCTCCAACTAGGGGCAGGGAGCAAATCCACAACGCAGGTATATGCCCTTGACCTGGAATGAAACTTGCACAGAAACACTTGGGTACACAGGGGCCCGTGCTCTAACCACTTAGCAACACAGGCCAGGGTGCAACATCTTTATTAACAGCAAGATTATCTAAAAATTAAATGAGTATTGAGATTCCTCTAGTTTTTTTTTAATGATAGAACTAGGGACCCAGTGCACAAATACATGCACCTTGAAAGGAACTGTGGGTCGCGAGGCTTGGCCCATCCTCTGTGCCCCTGCATGGCCCCTCCTGCCGCGGCCCCCGGTGCCCTGTCTGCCAGCAGCCCCGCTCCCACCGCTGCCACTCCCATGCGCTGATGGTGCCAGCCCCTACTCGCACCCGCCAACAGCGCAGAGCGATTGGGGCTGGCGCCAGCAGTGGGTGCTGCCCCAATCACCCCTCAGGAGCAGGGGGAGGTGGAGAAGCCCTGAGGGGCAATCAGGGCCGGCAGCCACTGCTTGCACCTGCTGACAGTGCCTAGCTATCGGGGCTAGTGCCAGGCACCAGCAGTGGGTGCGAGCGCCACGCAGGACCCCACTCACCTGCTCCACCATCCTAGTGCAGCCGACACCCACCATGTTCCACACACGCCCCCTGGTGGTCAGTGCACATCATAGCAACCGGTTGTTTGGTTCTGCCGTTTGGTCTATTTTCATATTAGGGTTTTATATATATAGATTTTTGGATCGTCAAGTCCAATGAACAACTATTAAATATCTTCTATGTTCAAGATACTATACTGTGAAAGACATAAAGAAATCTTTAAAAATATTTTCTGGCCAAAACCGGTTTGGCTCAGTGGATAGAGCGTCGGCCTGCGGACTGAAGGGTCCCGGGTTCGATTCCGGTCGGGGGCACGTACTTTGGTTGCGGGCACATCCCCAGTGGAGGGTGTGCAGGAGGCAGCTGATCGATGTTTCTCTCTCATCGATGTTTCTAACTCTCTATCCCTCTCCCTTCCTCTCTGTAAAAAATCAATAAAAATATATTGAAAAAATAAAATAAAAAAATAAAAATATTTTCTGTCCTTAAGGAACTTACAATTTAGCTGATTCCAAATTGTAGCTATTTGATGTCAGTTGATCATATCTTCGTTGTTTTTATTATTCTTTCAGAATAAAATATGGATTTTTTAAAAATAAAATATAATGTTAATCATTTTAGCATCAACTATGCTTTGGTCAATAGTTGTCAAAAAATGTCAAAAAGTATTTTTGGAGAGTGTACTCTAAATAGTAGAATTGAGATATAAGTTTTTAAAAAATAGAGGCACAAGTATAACTTCGAATGTGAGAATTGATGCTGGTTTTGTTTATTGTTAGTCACAAGAAAAGGCAATGTGCATGCATCATTACAAATATATTATAGCAGGCTGACAACTGAAATAAGTAAACACCTAGGGGCAATGGCTCACCAACGTTATTGTCATGTATGCAGTGCATCAATTTGAAGGAGGTGAGAACCACTGAAGTGCCCAGGGAACTTTCCAGATGACTATGACACCATCAATTCAAAATTACTTTTTATTAGATAACATGTATACACAAGACACAAAAACCAAAAAGCATAAAAGGTTTCACAGTACAGAGTACATCTCCCACCTTACGTCCCTTCTCAGAGGACTACTACCAGTTTTTTATAGCTAAAACAATCTTCTTCTATATGACTTTTCTTCTCCAAAACTTTTTTCTCTTTCTGCACTTATATTTCTGTTGCCTACAACATATATATATATATATATATATATATATATATATATATATATATATATGTTTTTATTGATTTTAGAGAGAGAGGTAGGGAGCGGGAAAGAGAAATAGAAACATCAATAAGAGAGAAACATTGATCAGCTGCCTCCTACAAACCCCATGCTGGGGATCAAGCTCACAACCCGGGCATGTGCCCTGACTGGGAATTGAACCATGACCTCATGGTTCATAGGTCGATGCTCAACCACTGAGCCACACCAGCTGAGCTGTTGCCTCCAACCTTAATTCACAAACTTATTCCACAGGTAGTCATAAAGAGGACCATGCTACAAAGTTCACACTTCAAAACAGGCCATTGAGAAAGTGGGGCCAATGCATATTTCATCTCTTATTTCTTGGAACTATTATTAAATTACTGACCTGTTGCTAAACTCAGCTCAAGGCTAAACAACAAACATCCTGAATCAAAGATTGCAACATGGATGTATATAAACTTGACACACTCCTCATCATGGTGGCCAGACCACTGGCATTCTTCACCTTGAAAAGAACCAATCCATTTTGATAACCAGCATTCTCTATTTACATACTGGGCCTAACCAACCCCAACTGACCTAACCTACATACTTCATTTACATGGGGACTTAACGAGAACAGCTCTTACATTTTGTCCTTTGTAAACCTGCTTTTCTTTCTTCCCTTTGGGGAACAATTAGGTTGCTACCTGAACCTGTGTCCTGGATTGCACTCCCTCCTTTGCTAAAATAAGTGCTTTCATTTTTTTTTTGCCTTTTAAAAAATATATATGTTTTTATGTTTTTATTTTTTTAGAGCGAGAAAGAGGGATAGAGAGATAGAAACATCATGGATTGGCTGCCTCCTGCAGGCTTCCTATTGGTGATCAACCCTGCAACTCAGGCAGGTACCCTGAATGGGAAATGAACCAGCAACCTCTTGGTTCATGGGTTAACATTCAACCACTGAGCCATAACAGCTGGGCAAATAATTGCTTTTTTTCCTTTATTACAACCTAAACTTTATTTTTTGTTAACATAAATATAGAACTACTAAAAGTAGCCAATTTGTCAAAATTATGTTAATGGTCTTTGGATACTTTTCTTCAATATGAAAGAAAATGTCTCATTCTTATCAAGGTGTATGTATTTTCAGGACTAGACTAGTTTATCTAAAGCAATCCACTATGCCACGAGTGGGATTAATCTGACTGAGTTATACAAATCAAGCATACTTTGGAACTCAGCTCAGCCCCAAAGCCATGGTAGCTAAATATTGGTCAAGGTGGAAGTGGACCTTGTTGAGTCACCCTCAGGGTCTAGGCGACGTAAAGTCTATTTTTGACATTGGCACAAATTTTAAGAAGACACAACTGTTTTCTTGATTCTTAACTTAGAAAACCAAAACAAAATACACGACCTGCCTAAGGTTGTGAGGATAAAGTATATTTTCTATACAGGATTAGGCAAAGTTCTTCTGTGGACTTAATAAAAAAGTACTTAATGGATATAAAATTATTCTATAATATAGCGTTTTAAAATTTATTATTAAGTTAGAGAAATCTCTTAAGGAAATAAGTTTTCAGAAGAATACTAATTTTTGTGTATGACCACAAAGCCTCTTAGCTTGGAAGACTGCCCAGGCTCATGATTTGGACTTGACTAAGGTTGATTTAATTTTAGTTTTTGACTATTAAACCATCAAAAATAAATGCAAAGATTAAACAAGATATAATGATATCAATGAGTGAAAGGGGTTCCCCCACAGATTTATGTCCTAAATTCTGCCACTGAGATTAAAAGCCTAAATCCATGATCAAGGACTGATCCTATTACCATATGAGAAAAAATTTTTACATTACAATGCACATTGGCCCTTACTGAATTTCAGTTCAGTAAGCTTGGCTACAGCCCACCAAACCTATAATATATCCAGATTCCAAAAAAGAAAGTACTTAAATTATGCCCGGGCTGTGTTACTCAGTGGTTGAACGTCAACCTATGAATCAGGGGGTCACGGTTCGATTCCCGGTCAGGGCACATACCTAGGTTGCTGGCTTGATCACCAATGGGGGGCATGCAGGAGGCAGCCCATCAATGATTCTCTCATTATTGATGTTCCTATCTCTCTCTCCCTCTCCCTTCCTCTCTGAAATCAATAGAAATATATTTAAAAAAAACAAAAACACTCTTAGGGATATGAGTCCACATATTGCCAGTTCTTTTATAAAGCCACATATTCTAGACAGCTTCTAAATCTTATTAACGACAGCCTGACCTATCCACATGATTTAAAAGAAATAGATCAGGTACTTAAAACTTTTTCCAATTAGGCTGATTTCATGATAATAGCAGGTAAGGAGGAAATAGCACCCACATCCTGTTCCCCTACTTTTTCATGCCTGGCCTCAGAGTAGAATACTCTCACAGTCCAAACAGCTTTACTTTTTCTGGGTAGATATGACTGGCAACTGACATGGTTTTTAATGGCTTCTCCAGGAGTCCTCTCCATAGTCCCCTCTGAGGAAAGCCGCTAAAGAGGCAAGGTAGAGTCTCACACCAGTAGCTATGGTCAGATTTTACATAATGCTCTCTAGCTTTTTCTATCAGAAGCAGGCGATTGTTCTACTCTGCCAAGCTGGTTACATAACAGGCAAGGGCCTTTGCAGAGTGACAACACATTCAACACCAAATACCTCAATGCTTTATCTTGCTTAGGATGACAAAGTTCAGTAAAATGTCAAAGTTCATGAAATACTTTCATGGGCATGAGGTGCTTGACCAGTACAAACGTTCTCTCACCCACTATGTACTAGTAATACACTCCAATCCAAAGCATTTCAAACTAAATTATGACTTTTTCTCAAGAGGAGATCATCATAAACATTTTTAAAGTAATTTCTCACCAAAGGCCTTCCCTTTTATCTACCCAAATGAAACAATTTCACAAGAACCTATCTCCAATTTACCACTTCATGGATAATTGCTGGTATCTAGTCTTAACATAATACTGTTTGCTTTTATAATACAACTAGAGGCCCGGTGCACGAAATCTGTGCAAGGGCCTCAGCCCTCGCAGCCCTGGCTTCGTCCAGAAGGTCGTCTGGAAGGACGTCCAGTCTAATTAGCATAATATGCTTTTATTATTATAGATGAAACCAAGACTGTAGTACATGCTTGTGATATAGGCTTAATAGTCACCATGTAAGTTCTACACCTTTAATAAACCAGGTTTCCAATATTATCTTTTCATATACATGTAATACAATATTGAGATAAATCTAATTTTTCCACAATTATTTTCTAGGTAAAGAACATGACTTAATTCAAGATAGCTGTTATTGCCGAAGCCGGTTTGGCTCAGTGGATGGAGCGTCAGCCTGCGGACTGAGGGGTCCCGGGTTCGATTCCGGTCAAGGGCATGTACCTTGGTTGCGGGCACATCCCCGGTGGGGGGCGTGCAGGAGGCAGCTGGTCAATGTTTCTAACT
This sequence comes from Cnephaeus nilssonii, assembly GCF_951640355.1. Classification (NCBI taxonomy): domain Eukaryota; kingdom Metazoa; phylum Chordata; class Mammalia; order Chiroptera; family Vespertilionidae; genus Cnephaeus; species Cnephaeus nilssonii. The sequence continues at coordinate 61,864,587 of NC_137080.1, read as the reverse complement.
CTCTATCCCTCTCTCTTCCTCACTGTGATAAATCAATAAAATATATTGAAAAAAAAAAAAGATAGCTGTTATTATTAGGTAGATTCATATGAAATACCAACATCTGGCTTTTTTTTTTTAACCCACAAAAATAGCAATTTAATTTGATTCCACCTAATTCCATGGTGGTTTTAAGAATAATGTATATATCCCTAACTGGTATGGCTCAGTGGATAGAGCGTTGACCCACAGACTGAAGGGTACCAGGTTCAATTCCAGTCAAGGGCATGTACTTTGGTTGCAGGCTCGATCCCCAGTAGGGGCATGCAGTAGGCAGCTGATTGATGTTTCTCTCTCATAGATGTTTCTAACTCTCTATCCCTCTCCCTTCCTCTCTGTAAAAAAAAAAAAATCAATAAAAAAATATATTTTTTAAAAAAGAATAATGTATATAAACCTAATAAACAGCATAATAATGGAGAAATAGGAAATAGAAGTATCAACTGCAATCATCTAGAATTCAATTCTGACCAATATATAAAATACATAAAATTGTTTTCCCACATCCAAGATTATCAAAATTATATGGTTTTCGTACCTAAAAATTTAAACACTTAACGATGGATCATCTAAAGGGCTAACACATCCATTAGGCATAAGGAGGCACAGTGCCTGGGGCCCATGATACTTAAGGTCTTATGAAAAAAATGTTTTAATGCTATTTCTTTTAAAATCAGAAGAAAAATTAACATGATGATAACAATAAATACATAATAATGAATCCAGTCTGTATTGTATCTTTATACCAAAACAGCTTTAAAATTAACGTAAAAATAAAAAATACAGTTTATATGTCTAAAAAATTATTTCTTGTGAAGGAAGGGCACCAAGATGGCAAAACTGCCCAGGGCACAGGAAAGTCATAATTGAGCCCTGATCACCTGAAAACTTGACTGTAAATTAATAAGTGTTGACATTGGAGGAGTCTGGTAGGAACTATTGTAAGAGATGTGTGCTGTTTTGAGGACATATTCATTTACAATTTAAAAAATACTAGCTTGGCCGAAACCGGTTTGGCTCAGTGGATAGAGTGTCGGCCTGCGGACTGAAGGGTCCCAGGTTCGATCCCGGTCAAGGGCATGTACCTTGGTTGCAGGCACATCTCCAGTAGGGGGTGTGCAAGAGGCAGCTAATCAATGTTTCTAACTCTCTATCCCTCTCTGTAAAAAATCAATAAAATATATTTTAAAAAATAATAATAATAAAAAATAAAAAATACTAGCTTGAGTTGCACTTAATCAAAAGTTTTAAATGTTCAACATTCGAATTTTAGTTACTGAACTGCCTGCTAAAATATTAGAGAGAAAAATTTTGAAATGAAAGAGGAACAGAAAGCATTGACTAAAAGAAGTGAAAATAAAAAAACAAGCATAAAGCATTATAGTATTAAATAACAAAAACAAGGTAATCAATAAATTGCAAGTTAATTGCAATATTATAATGTAAAATTATGTTAAAACAGAAACTATACAGTACTTATAACAGAAACTTAGACATTATTCTCATATAACTCTTGTTAAAGAACAAAAATTGAACCTAGTAAATTTCAAGGTCTAATTGGCTTTATTGAAGAATTCATGAATTAGGTAGCATCCCATCTAATACATAAAATGGTGCTCTGAGGAGCTATACAAAACAGACGACTTTTATAGGTAGAAATAGGGCAGAAAAAGAAGAAAAAAAAGGAAAAAAGGAAAGAAAGAAATAGGGCAGAAAAGAAAGTTAAAAGTGTATTATTTCAGGCAAGGTTACCTTCTTTCATGGAAAGCAGTGGGTCTTATCTGGCAGATTACCTCACAAGTGCTGACGAGGAAATTCCAGATTGATTGGTTTAAAATAACAATCCTGGCCCTGGCCAGGTGGCTCAGCTGGTTGACGTATCCTCCCGTACATTGAAAGGTTTCAGGTTTAATCCCTGGTCAGAGAGTGTATGGGAATGTAGGGGGAGGAGGAGGAGGTGTGAGTTAATAGGTTAATAGATCTCTCCTCTCTCCTCTCTCTCTCTCTCTCTCTCTCTCTCTCCCCTTTCACCCCCTCTCTCTAAATTCAATAAAAACAGGGTTAAAAATAAGTAAATAAAAACAATCCTGGGAGAGGCTGAAACTGAAATTAGGTTAGGTATTACGTTTTGATGGAGCTTATCACAAGTGACTCCGTTTTGGGTCTATTGTTTCTTTTTAACACTCCTTGTTTCTTTCCCCTTACACAAATGCACTTAGCCCTTCAAAAACTACCAACCAGACATAACTTGCAGAACCTGCTATTGTCTTCTGAAATTTGTATTTAGTCATGGCCTAACTACATGCTGCTTCTAATCGTAGTGTTGAAAAGAACATGATTGATAATTGTGTTTTCAAAGAAATAAATGTATTAAACTGGGTCACTAGTTACATAAGCAGTTTTATATACAACATTTTAAATCTGGCTGAAATAGAAGAAACAATAGCTGTGATACAAAAGAAAAATTGGTAGCCCTGTTGCAGAAGACCGAAGAAAGCCAAGGACACTTCAAAGAAATGGAGGGAGCCCAAACCGGTTTGGCTCAGTGAATAGAGTGTCAGCCTACAGACTGAAAGGTCCCAGGTTCAATTCTGGTCAAGGGCACGTACCTGATCGATGTTTCTAACTCTCTATCCCTCTCCCTTCCTCTCTGTAAAAAATCAATAAAACATATTTTTTTTTAAAAAAAAGAAAAGAAATGGAGGGACACTGTTTAATACACCGGCGGACTCAGGGAACAGCCTTCCAAATCTGAGTGAAGGAACACGCATGGGACCCTCCCTTATATCTCCCTGTGGTCCTTGTCCCACAAACATGGATTATGCTTCCGGTCCTTTTCGAGGGCCTTGCAAGAAGGCCCCCAGGTGTTGGGGGTCTCCAGGCCTTATCTGATGGTCTGGCCCGGCGCCAGAGTTAATAACCCTCCCTCCGGGGCAGTGCACTGTTCACAATAACAGGTTCTGCAAGACCAGTATCTGGGAAAGAGATAGTGACCTAATTATAGGTTATCAAGAATGTACACTGAGCTTGCTGGCATGGATTCAGATCACTATCCCCCAAATATCAGGGTTACATTGGAATTAGCCCTTTTTAGCCTTCTCAGCCCTACTGGTAAACAGAGAGGAAGCTTTGTTATTATATATCTATTGCCAACTCAAGACTTCCTCCTGGCCTCCTCAAAACAGCTCAAGTTGTTTCAGCATTGTGATCTTCAAAGCCAAGCTAGCTTGATCCCTGGATTGCTGATCCTTTTTAGGGTACCTTTCCTAGATTTCTATCACAATGTTACTTGGGGCAAAGACATTTTCTGGACCTCTCAGAAGATTGGTATTAAATGGTCTCTAAGGAGTCTGGGCTCTAGAATTCTGTGATTCTGAGTTTTCCTTGGGAAAAAATTATTTTAAATATGTTGTATTCATTTGTTTATAGCAGATAAGTATTAATCTACTGATGCAAGACTCTAGACAAACAGTGCATTGAAGATGGAGGGTAAAACACATTCAAAGGCTCTGAAGAAGAAAAAATGGCAAAGTATTTGAGGAACTGAAAGAAATAAAAAGTGGTTGAAGCTTAATTAAGGTGAAAATGCTGCAAGATTAAGCTAGTGAAGCAGGTAGTAAATCAATGAAGGATTTAGGACTTTTTTCTTAAGAGCCAGGGAAATTTGAATGGTTTTAAACAAGTGCTTTGATATGTGTTTTAAAAAAAATTATTGTGGCTTTTGTGTGAGAAATCATAGAGAATAAGAAATGATTCATTTAAACCTGTTTTTATAGTACTTTGGCTGAGAAGTGACAGTGGCTAAGGCTAAATTGGGGTCATTGGAATTGAGAAACAAAATGAATAAACTCAAGATAGATTCAGGAAGTAGAATTGATTTAAAAAGAGAATCAAGAATAATTCCTAGTTTTCTGGTTTGTGAATAGTCAAAACTATTCACTGAGCCCAGCCGGCGTGGCTCAGTGGTTGAGTGTCGACCTATGAACCAGGAGGTCATGGTTCGATTCCTGGTCAGGGCACATGCCCAGGTTTCGGACTCGATCCCCAGTAGGGGGCATGCAGGAGGCATCATTGATTCTCTCTCATCATTGATGTTTCTATCTCTTTCTCCCTCTCCCTTCCTCTCTGAAATCAATAAAAATATATTAAAGAACAACAACCACCACCACCACAAACTATTCACTGAGTGAAGAGTCCCAGGAGCAAAGTAGTTTGGGGAAGGGTCTCATGCGCTTAGATACTTTCAAAAGATCTTGTACATCGTCTCAGTCCTGTTTTCCTTGAATTCAGCTTGCATGGGATGATTGTATAGCCTTAAAAATGTTGGTCCTTTGGTTATCACCTTTGATCTTTCTTTTTTGTGGGACTCAGACTACACAGAAAACTGAGGGGATTCTTAATATGGATATTTCTGGATACATATTTTTGATGCAACTTAAATAGGCCACAGCTATGTTGGTGTATTGCCTGCAAAGCTCTCAAATGTATGGTATGGTCAAATATCCTAAAAATTATAAAGAGTAAGATCTGCACTATCTGTTGCAAAGAAGACAAATTCTAGTGGATCGAGGAGAGAGGGGCTCTTGAGAAGGTGAGAAGGTACAGGAGCAGCAATTTTCAACCTTTTTCACCTCATGGCACACACACTAATTACTAAAATCCTGTGGCACACCAAAAGTATACATTTTCTGCATGTGACAAAAAATAGGTATAATTTTGATTCATGCACACTGGATGGCTATTGTTTTGTTGGCTGTTGTCATTTTTTATTTTGACAATCTAAGGAAAAAGAAGTCAGTGCTCCCGACTAAATAGGCAGGTATCGCATGTTTTAAAAATTATTGTGGCATGCAGGTTGAAAATCACCCCCGGTTTCTGGCAAAAGAGTGCCTAGAACCCTTGTAATTACCTGAGTGAATGTGTGAAAGGCACCTCTCTTGTTATTCACAACAAGCCCCTTTCAACCACACCTGAGTGCATGCTAATTCGATGTCCCTGCACGGGCTCCCAGATAGCCTCAGGATGGGGGCTGGTTGCCAGAGGAACCAACCAGGTGATAAGAGGTTTAGAACTTTCCACCCCAGCCCTCTAACCTTTGAGGTGGGGAGTAGGGCTGGGGATAGAGTTAGTCACCAATAGCCAATGATTTGATCAATCATGCCTCTATAAAAACAGGACACGCAGGGCTTCAGGGTGCTTCAGGGGTGGTGAATGCATCCATGTGGCAGGAGGGTGGCACATCCCAAACCCCAGAGGGACAGAAGGTCCTGCACGTGGGACCCTGTGGGCCTCGCCTTTGTACCTCTTCTTTCTCTGGCAGGTCATTTGTAACCTTTATAATAGCAAGTAAAGTGTTTCCTTGGATTCTGTGAGCCATTATAGCAAATTATCAAAGCTGAAGGGGGGATCAGGGGAACCCCAATTTGTAGCCAAGTCAGAAAAATAAGTGTAGGCAATCTAGAAACCCACTATTTGCCACAGGTGTCTGAAGTAGGGGGCAGACTGTGGGACTGAGCTCTGAACCTGTGAGGTCTGCACTAACTCCAGACAGTAAGCGTCACAGATGAATTAAAATTGGAGGACACCCAGTTGGCCTTACAGAGAACTGGATTATTGCTTGGCCTGGCAAAATCCACACATTTGGTGTCATGAGTGTTGTAAGCAGAGACGGTATTCTCTTGCGTGGTAATTGAAATCTGTGCATATCAGAACCGTGCTAAGTGAGACTGCTGTATAACATTCTCTAAAAGAGCTTTTCTTAAACTACTCCCCAGGAGTTAAGATTATCCAATAAGACTGGGAGATGCTGGGCTGAGATCAAATCACTTTATGTACGAGGGTATGGAATTCAGAGTCCAGAAGGGGATAGAGTTAAAAATAATGATGGACTCTGACTCTAATTTTTTTCCTGCCTCTATTTTAAAAAAATCTTTATTGTTGAGAGTATTAGAGATGTCCCCCTTTTCTCCCATTGCCCCCCTCCACCTGGTTCCTGCCCCATCCCAGGCCTTCACCACCCTACAGTGTCCATAGGTAAGATCTGTGGTTAATCTTTTCCTACCTCCTTTCCCCCTTCCCTCTGAGACTCATCATCTGCTCCATGTTTCCATGCCTCTGATTCTATTTTATTCACCAGTTTATTTTGTTCATTAGATTTCTTGTTAGTTTATTTTGATTTTTAGATTTAATGGTTGATAGATATGTGTTTGTTGCCATTTTATCTCCCTCCCCCTCCTTCCTCCTCCTCCTCCTCTTCCCCTCTAAAGAATACCCTTCATCATGTAATACTGGTTTGGTGGTGATGAACTTCTTTAGCTTTTTCTCGTTTCCTGCCTCTATTTTAACAGCAGGGAAGAACAAATAGAATGGGTGAGTACAGATGTAGGTAGTATTGGTAAACAAAGGGAATATATATAGTATATTTTTTTGTACCTTATCTTTCTCTTTGAAGTAGGAAACAAGGAATTCTGCTGAAAGTGATGGGGTAAAGGTTGGAGAAGTTTGATATAGTTGTGGACAGCTGGAGAGCATGTTGATTTGAGAACCTGGTAGAAAGGCTGTTCATACAGTTCTCGGAGAGGTGATAGCCGTGATGTTATAGTGAACCAAACTTCTCTCTTGCATGACTTTCTTCAGGGATGCTCACCCTCCTATATGTCCCAATAGGGGAGGTAGATGACAGGGCTTATTCAGGTTGAGGATTTTAGGAGAGCAGGAAAAGGATAGAACAGCAAGGAAGTTGAGCATATAATCAAGAAAGAATAAATGTAATAATGTACTATGGAATCTAAACTAGATGGGGAGAAAAACAATTAGGTGGGGAGAGAACTAAAGACAAGAGAGAAAACAGAGGAGCCAAGGTTTAGGGACTATAATGAGATTGAAAATAGTCGTAGTGGTTGTGGGATGTTTGAATTATTGAGTGTGCAAGGGAAGTAGGTCCAGGGTTTAACCTTGGGACCAGAGTAAGTAAAAAGACCTGGGAGAAGATATGGCATTAGGGTCAGAATTTGGGTGGCAGGACCCTGTTTTGTTTTTTCCAAATTTTAATAAAATAATTAGAAAAAATAGAGAAGCTTATTCTATCCACTGTAATTACCCATCCATTCAAATATAAATGAACTTTCTCCATTATATTTTTTATGCTAGAATTAAATTGTGTTTAATATGACAACTAAAAGTTAGCTGATATCTCACTATAATTTTTTAAAGTTGGTTTTATAATTAGTCATATTACTAAAATTCAGGGACATTTTCAGTAACATCTCTGAGCTTCAAAAATGTATGTATAGAGAAGGGCTACTAAGTATTTGTAAATATACTAAGTGTGCATATATATACACACACACACACACACACACACACACATATATATATATATATATATATATATATATATTATATATTATATATTATATATACTAGAGGCCCAGTGAACAAAATTCATGCACAGGGGGCGGGGGGTGTCCCTCAGCCCAGCCTGCACCCTCTCCAATATGGGACCCTTCAAGAGATGTCCAACTGCCCTCTCACAATCCAGGACTGCTGGCTCCCAACCGCTCACCTGCCTGCCAGCCTGATCAACCCCTAACCACTCCCCTGTCAGCCTGATTGACGCCTAACTGCTCCCCTGCCGGCCCGATTGCCCCTAACTGCCCTCCCTTGCTGGCCTGGTCGCCCCTAACTGCCCTCCCCTGCTGGCCCAGTTGCCCCCAACTGCCCTCCTCTGCTGGCCTGGTCACCCCTAACTGCTCTCACCTGCTGGCCTGGTTGCCCCTAACTTCCCTCCCCTGCTGACCTGGTCGCCCCCAACTGCCCTCCCCTGCAGGCCTGGTCACCCCCAACTGCCCTCCCCTGCAGGCCTGGTCACCTCCAACTGCCCTCCTCTGAAGGCCTGGTCACCCCCAACTGCCCTCCCCTGCTGGCCATCTTGTGGCTGCCATCTTGTGTCCACATGGGGGTGGCCATCTTGTGTGTTGGAGTGATGGTTAATTTGCATATTACCTCTTTATTATATTATATAGGATCATCTACGTTTCAGGGACATGTCCTAAATTCAAAGTTTTCTAGGCAAAGCCCTGAATATGTGATACTATCAATTCTTAGTTTATCACATTCATATAAAAGGACAGTGGTTTCAGCAAATATATTTTTTTAGAGAAAAAGCATTACTTTACTAGATGAGAATATCTTTAATCTTATACTCAAATATGAAAAATGGTAATTTTGCTTGTAATTGCAAATTTATAGAATAATAACTGAACTGGAAAGAAATTCAGAGATTGTTTAATCTAGTGTTTTTTTTAAAAAAGAATTATTGTTGAAAGTATTACATATGTTCCCCTTTCCACCCCCCACTGACCCCTTCCAATCCACGCCCCCCCCCCCCCCACTCCCAATCTAGTGGTTTTGATAGTGTGGTCCCCTGATCAGCAAGTCACATTTGGATCACCTGGAAACTGTGAAAAAAAAATGCAAATTCTCAAGCCCACTCCAGAACCACTGAAACTCTAGGAGTGGGGCCGAGCAATGTGTTGTTTTTTTAAATATATATTATTGATTTTTTCCAGGGAGGAAGGGAGAGGGATAGTTAGAAACATCGATGAGAGAGAAACATCGATCAGCTGCCTCCTGCACACTCTCTACTGGGTGTGTGCCCACAACCGAGGTACATGTCCCTGACCGGAATCGAACCTGGGACCCTTGAGTCCGCAGGCCGTTGCTCTATCCACTGAGCCAAACCGGCTAGGGCCGAGCAATCTGTTTTAACAAGCTTTCCCAGGCGATGTTGCCATAGGTTCAAGTTTGAGAGCCATTGCTTTGATCCCCACACTTCTCTTTAAAGCTTGGAATTCCGGAGTTCCATAGAGATTAGGTGAAATTAATAAGCAAAGCCATGACTTTGTCTGAAAGATACTACTTTACATTGCTTAAAATACATCTTTTCTATAACTCCACCTTGTTTCACGCGTATTAGCTTTCTATGGCTGCAGAAACAAATTAGTAACTTAGCAACTTAACAAAAATTATTATGTTCCAGTTCCGAAAGGTCAGAAGTGCATCTGCGTCCTGGGCTGCATCCCGGCAGCGGCTGCCTTCTGCAAGCGCCCGCAGGGCATCCGTTTCCTTGCTTTATGCAGGACGTCTTTCCACTTGTTGTATTTTCCAGATTTCCGTTACTGATCGTGTCTTATTTTCATAAATAAGAAATGAAGTAAAATGACATAAAAAAGACGTAGTCGCCCGCAGTGCATTACCGGGCTGACTTGTACGGTGGGTTTGGGGTCTCGGGGACATCAAACACAGGCCTTGCTTTATTTGTCCCTCACTGCCCCCCGCCCCCCGAAGCGTGCGGTGGACTCTCCCCTGAGGAATTACTTGGAAAACGTCTTCAGAAATGAATGGAGACCACCAGGCATTGCATCAACTTGTGACTGCAGTGCCTCCCGCTCCCTCTTCCGGTCAGTTGGTCCTGGTTCACGGGCCCAGACCTCCTCGGAGGAATGAACTTGTCTCATTTCACGGGCGGTGGTGGTGCCGCCGCAGCCACGCTCCTCGCGGCCGGCGCGGGGAAGGCGCTCACGCACCGGGGCTGCCGCCGGGCCAAACCCGTCCGGGCCGAGCCGGCGCCGCGAGGGCCAGCCCCACGGGGAGCGGCGCCGGGCTCCACAGTCGGTGCTCCGCGCGCGGCCGGGCCGGGCTGCTGAGGGAGCGGCACGGGGGCGGCGGGCGCGGGAGCGGGAGCGGGAGCGGCGGGGGCGGGAGCGGGAGCGGCGGGGGCGGGAGCGGGCGGCAGCTCCGGCGCCCGTGGGGGAGGAGCAGCGGCGGCGGCGCGGCTGCTGTGGCGACGGACGCGAGGCGTGGGCGGAGACCCACCCCCTGCGCACGGACAGTCGCAGAGGCCTCCGCTGATGCATTCACGCCTGGGCGGGGTGGGCGGACGGCCGTAGCGGCGGCGGCGGCGGCAGCTGCAGGAGGGGCGAGGCGCGCCTGGGCGCCTGACGGTAGCGGAGGCCTCGCCGCCGAGCGCGGCGGGTGCGGCCATTTTTGCGGCCCGGGCCGAGGGGCGGCGTGAGAGTGCCCGCCTTCCAGCTCTCTTCCTGGGGCCCGCGGCGGGGGGAGGCTTCTCAGGCGGCCTGCGGGGGCGGTGGATGGGGAGTCGTGGGCCGAGAGGAGCCGGGCCTGGGAAGCGCCGCCGTCGTCGCCGCCGCGCTCAGCGCCCCGGAGGCGCCTGAGGAGAACCCCGGCGCGGCTAGGCCCGAGCGCCGGCCTTTGTGTAGGCCCGTCCGGACGCGGAGCGGCGACCGCCCCACGGCCCAGCGCAGGCCCGCCCCCCTGCGGCGGTCCCCCCCCTGCGGCGCAGCCCCCCAGCCCGGCGAGCGCGGCGGCGGCGAGGGCCATGGATTAAGGCGGCGGCGTGGGAGGAGGAAGATGGCGGCTGGCAAGAGCGGCGGCAGCTCCGGGGAGATTGCTTTTCTGGAAGGTACCTCCATGTCTGCCCTTGCGGGGCTGGGGTGGGGAAATACGGGAACCTATGGCCCGTGACCCCCAGATATTCGATTGTTCGCGCTGGGTAGGTTCGGGGGGGGGGCCGCCGGGGGGATGTCGGGGAGGGAATGGGCTGCGAGGGCGCCGGGCTCGAGGCCGTGGGTGCGAGGGTCTGGGGCCGGGCCGGGCCGCGCCGGGCGAGCGGGCGGGTGGGTCGGCTGCGAGCTCGAGTTGCACGCCTAAGTGTCACGTTTTTGGAATTTTGGGTGGAGGCCTAAAGGATGAGAGCCGACTGCGTCCACGTCTCGTCGGGTGTTCGTGGCAAGTTCCCAATGGCCACGGGGGGTGGGGTGGGGATCCGGCCCGAGCCGGGAGGGGGGAGGTCGCCTTCCTGCGGGGGTTACACCCGCCGCCTGTCTTTCGCAAAGCTGCAAGCTTCCCTCTGCAGCCCGCATTCCGCTGAGGCCTGGCCGCCTCTGGTGTTCTTACAGAACGTGTTTCTGCCAAAAATATCTTATAAGGTGATTTTATTTAGAGAAAGAATGAGGGTTCGCAATCTCCATTTTGGGGCAGTCACCAAAGCTAATGGGCAAAGTTGGGATGTTTCCCGTTTTTGATCACCTGTGAGGGAAAGGGAAACGTTTGCTGTCGGTGGAGGAACGCTAGTCTTCGGAAAACCTGCCTGTTGGTTATTGTTGGGAATGGTGGTGATGGGGAGGGAGGGTGGGAATGGGGAACCGTATTGGCTCTTTGCCGTTATATAAGGGACCCCAAAATACAGCTAAGTTCTTTGTAGTTGTGGACAAAGAACTTTGCTTAGATTGATGATGGCTTCAGGGTTTACACTGCTAACTGGCTGCACCCAGTGTTTAGGAAGATGGATGTATCTGCTTGTGGCAGGGATTGTCACAAAGTTGGGTAATTGGCAAGATGATTCTCCTATGCAATATAAGTAATACTTTTTAAAAAATAACTAATTAGAAACATTTCTAAATTAAGGACGTACTTAACTGTGGTGTAACAGGTTCTTTAAGAGGGTGCGGAGGGGTGGGTGGGTAAGCCTTGTTTATGGTTTTATTAACAAGGCCTGGAAACAGCAGTAGCTACTCCACCTTCGTCTAATGAACGAAAAGGGCCTAATAGATGTGGGTGGGAGAAGAAATCTTAATTTACCTAATGCTTCCATGCGTGTATAGCAGAACAAAAGGAATCTTAACCTTGCTATGAAGCCAACCTTTATCTGAAAGTGATGCGAATTTAATATGAAATTCTTAGTTAAGAAGATGTGGAAAGTGTGCAAGTTTTTCTGGGTTCATTTAATATTATCTCCATTCTATCTCTATTCTATTTTGAGCAGAATAGGTGCCTGTTGGAGGCTGATAGTGATGCAGCTTGTGTTGCATCATTTTTTTGTTTCGGTATTGGTACCTCGAAAGATGTCTTACTGTTGCTTATTATATTCTGTTAATGCAGATGATTGTACTTTTATGTTGTGTTAAGTTTTGGGCTTCTATATGCTTTTGATTCAGTTTAAGTTTTGACTATATGAACATGGGATAGAAAGCATAAGTAGCCAGGCCGGTGTGGCTCAGTGGTTGAGATGTGATCTATGAACCAGGAGGTCACAGTTCAATTCCCAGTCAGGGCACATGCCGGGCTTGCAAGCTTGGTCCCCTGTGTGGGGCGTGCAAGAGGCAGCCAGTCAGTGATTTTCCCCCCTCCCTCACTCCCTCCCTTCCTCTCTCCCTCCCTCCCTCCTCAAATAAATAAAAAATATATATATTTTAAAAAGAAATAGCACAAATAAAGCCAACAGATACTGGGCAGATGTGAATTTCGAACTATTGCTTTTAGTTTATTCTAACTTAAAGGTCTATGAATGTCCAGGTGATAAATTTGAGTGTAGTCATGTCTCCTTCAGCATTCTCATAAGGAAAGCAAATGGTAACTTGCTTAGAATATGAGCTTAAGGGAAAGCAAGGATTTCAGTTTCTTGTTGGATTTTCATATATTGTACTGCATTTTTTGAAATAAAAGAATAATATTCCCTAGTATTTTTTAATTTAATTCTTTTGGTGTTTTACACTTTTAATAAGAGAATATTCCACTGTAACTTGCCATATATTTTGCATTCTTCATAGGTCCTTAAGTTTTAATATTTAAACATCTACATAGTATACTTTTCTTACTCTCCAGTAGACTTCTTGAAAAACTGATGTAGGTTTTCATTCACACATTAAATATTTGGAGCCTATTCTGTGCTAGACACTGTACCAAGGTGACTATAGCAGTGTATAGTGGGGGGGGGGGGAACCCTTAAATAACTAAACAGTCCATTTAGAACAGTCTTACCCCAAGTTTTCACATTGTTCCCTTTACTTTATTCAGGTCTGCTCAGACCTGACAACTTACTTAAAATGCCACGCTGCCACACACACATACAAACACCTGGTATTCCCTTTACTGTTGTATTTTTCATATGTTTTCATGTTTTTCAGTCCTACTAAAAATAAGCTTCATGAGAGCAATGACTTTGTTTCTTCACCATCTTATGTCTTACACTTGGAACATACTTGTTGTTAATGAAATAAAGAAGATAATATAATAAAGGCTATGAAAGAAATATACTTACAGAACAAGGAAAGAATGGTAAAGCCATTTTACATAGTGTTAAAAATTCTGGAAAGGCCTTCCTGAGAAGGTGACCACTTCAGAGAGGATGATGTGTGTACAGGTTCTGAGATGATAATAGATGGCTCCATTTGTTAAAAAGGTCATGAGTGAAATGCAATCAGAGTGATGTGAAAGAGAAGCAGCAGATCTATCATACAAGATAATAAATTTTTCATTTTGAGAAGTGGGAAGTTACTGAGTTTGGGGCAGAGGGGTGCCATGATATAATTTATCTTTAAAAATCCCTGACTGCTCTGTGGAATGACTTGGAGAAGAGCAAGCGTAAAAGCAGGAACGTGAGTTAGAATATTATAGTAGTAATGTTATAGTAGTTTAGGGTTGGGATAGGATAGTGGCAGTGGAGATTGGGGAAAAGGAGTGGAGAGACTGAAGATATGTTTGGATGTAGAGCTAACAGGATTGTAATGGATTTTATCCTGAGGATCAGAGTAAGGGAGGAATCAAAGATGACTCCCAGTTTTTTATTTGAGATGTTGGGGGTTAATTTCATTTACTGATGTGGAGTAGACTGGTAGAGGACCTAGAAGTTAATAGCGCTGCTTTGGTGAAAGTGAGTTTGAAATGTCTTTATTCTAAATTATGTTTTACATTCTTATACCCACTAAGTAAATGCTATTACCAACCATTTCTTTTTCTGGCTTCATTAAGGAAAAGGAGGCCTACTATCAACTGTTGTACATTATTTTGTGCATGTAATATCCCATGAAAATTCTGTGAATTTAATTAGATCACAGCTTGTATTGAATTTTTTTCTTTCTCTTCTTTGACTTGATTCTTTCTGTACTATTCATTTAAGGTTGTCTTATAACCCCTTTTCAGTTGTGATAGTTTGGCAGGTTTCTCTTTGTTCATTCATTTAACAGATATTTATTGAGCAACTCTAATGTTGTAGGTACTATGCTGAGAGGCACAATGATTGGAGGGGCGGGGGGCGGTGAGAATGGTTTCTTCATGGAGTTTTTAGTCCAGAGAGGAAAGTCAGTGGTCAAATAATCACACTTGTAAATGTAAAATTATAACAAGTGCAGCAAAAGAGGATTATTCATAATAATGAGAATTTGATCTAATCAGGGCACTTGAAAAAGAAAATGTAGGTAGACAGTGCTTTCCAGGCAGAGGGAATAAAATAGAGGGAGCATGGCATGTTTAGGAAACTAAAAGGAGGACAGTGTGGTGCTAGCAAGGAGAGTGGTACAAGATTGGAGGTGCCATTATCAGGTTTGTTTTAAAAAAAGGTCATTGGCTACCACATAGAGAAAGCTTTAGAGGAGCAAGAGGTTATCAGCGAGACTAGTTAGGAAACTGTTGCAGAAGTGATGTTAGTTAGCTTGTTGTAACCTTTCTTTTGATATTTTCCCCTTCTCTCTGGAACCTCTTAACAAGTTTACTTCCTCTCACATTTGTTTCTTCTTCTTTTTTTAAAAAAATATATTTTATTGATTTTTTACAGAGAGGAAGGAAGAGGGATAGAGAGTTAGAAACATCGATGAGAGAGAAACATCGACCAGCTGCCTCCTGCACACCCCCCACCGGAGATGTGCCCGCAACCAATGTACATGCCCTTTCCCGGAATCGAACCTGGGACCTTTCAGTCCGCAGACTGACGCTCTATCCACTGAGCCAAACCGGTTTGGGCTGTTTCTTCTTTTTTATGCTGCACTTGTTCATATATAGTTTGCTTTCCCTTTCCTTTTTTTTTTTTTTTTTTTTTACCAAATAATTGCTCAGCAATATTTTCTTCCATTTTTTTCTGCTTTCCCTTTTATTCATACACTAGAGGCCCAGTGCACGTGTGCACAGGGTGTGGGGGGGGGGGGGGCGCGGTGTCCCCTCAGCCCAGCCTGCACCCTCTCTAATCCAGGATCCCTCTCACAATCCTGGACTGCTGGCTCCTAATTGCTCACCTGCCTGCCTGCCTGGTCGCCTCTAACTGCCCCCAACTCCGCCCCCCCCCCCCACCCCACCGACCTGGTCGCCCCTAACTGCCCCAACTCCGCCCCCCCCCACCGACCTGGTCGCCCCTAACTGCCCCCCCCCACCGACCTGGTCGCCCCTAACTGCCCCCCCCCCACACCGAGCTGGTCACCTCTAACTGCCCCCCTTGTCGGCCTGGTCACCCCCAACTGCCCCCCCCCTCCCGGTCCACCTGGTCGCCCCTCACAGCCTCCCCCGCCAGCCTGTTGCCCCACGCAGCCTGCTTGTTCAGTCATTTGGTCATCCCTCACTAACCCCCCTGCTGGCCTGGTCGTAGGCAGCCATCTTGTGAGAGCGTGAGGATTAATTTGTATATTCTTTATTATATAGGACTAGAAGCCCCATGCACGAAATTCGTGCAAGGGCTGCCTCGTGGGCCCACGGCCCACCCACTGATCGTTCCAGAAGGTCATTCTGCTGTCCGGTCTAATTAGCATATTAGCTCTTTATTATACAGGATACACACACCCACACCTCTTGTTTTCCTATTTATTCTGGCCCTTCTTCCTTTGTGGACTTGGCCCAGTAGGCTGAAAAGACTGCAGTACCAGTATTGTCCTCTATACCAGCAAAATTGCTTTTATCTCCAAATGAGAAGTGTCTTCCATTTCCTCTAAGCCATACTAGCCATACTTAATTGGTTATAAATACATGTAATTGTAATTCAACTCCATTAGTTTGTCACTTTTAACTGGGGACAGTAAATACTTCACAATACATCTTAACTAAAGCACAATTTCTTCTAGATGATTGGTATTCCATTAATATATGCAAAGTCTTTAGTTTCAGTCTGCCCAGGGGAACACGCCACAAAGTTCTCCCATTTAGCTCTGCTCATTTTTCTTTTGGTTGCACCACTTTAATTTTTAATTTATCCTTATTGTTAAAAGTATTACATTTGTCCTTTTTCCCCATCAGTGACCCCCTCCACTCTTCTCCCGTCCATAAGTTCTTTGGCTAATCTCTTCTTGAGCACTGCCCGCCCCCCCTCCCCCCCCCCCCCCCCGCCTTCCCTCTTAAATTCATCAGTCTGTTCCATGCTTCACTGTCTCTGATTACACCACTTTTAAAAACTATATCATGGTGCCATTCCTTATTTACTACTTACATAAGTATATGTATTTTCTGGTTTCATCCCAGTTGAATTTATAAATTCTACTTATCACTTTATTTCTTGTATGCACATGGAACAGTAGAGTAGAAACTCACTTGAAATGGAAGTGATTTTCATTAGAAATTCATTGAGAACATGAACTCAGAGACCAGAATGCTGGAATTAAACATCTAGCTCTACTACTTACTAGCTGTGTGATCTTGGATAGATTATTTAACCTCGGTGTTTTCATGTGTGTAAAACAAGGATAATAATTGTAGTTACCTCATAAGGTTACCATGAAAATCACTGGTAAATGTCTTAATATATATTAAATTCTTAGATCAATTCGAGTCATATAATTCTAAGCACTATATGTCACTTGGTATTACTATATTTGTTTTCTTAGCAGGTA
This sequence comes from Cnephaeus nilssonii, assembly GCF_951640355.1. NCBI lineage: Eukaryota > Metazoa > Chordata > Mammalia > Chiroptera > Vespertilionidae > Cnephaeus > Cnephaeus nilssonii. Next base: position 61,847,884 of record NC_137080.1, on the reverse strand, counting down.
GGAAAAGAACTTTCTCTTGCTTTCCTTCTCTTCCATCTTGCCACTTCTTTCATTTGAATTCTAGTTGTATTGTTTTTCTTTTACTTACTACCTTTCTTTTTCTAGGTATTAGTGGATTCTGTTTTGTGACCCATAGCAAGTTAGTGGGGAATTGGAATTGGAACTTGGGACCTGATTTATAGACCTAACCTCCTTCAGCATTTCCTTTCTCTCTCCCTTATAGTCCCTTTGCTTCTGCATACTTCCTCTTATCTACTTTACCTTTGGGAGGAGGGTTGGACAAGAAAAGGCAAAATAACAGGGAATTATGAGGATTTATCATTTGTTGATAAACAGAACTCAAGAAAGCAAAAACGGGTCTCTTAACGCCCAACCCCAAAAGTTATACAGTATTACTTCTGCCATATTCTGTTGGCCAAAATGTCACAGAGCCAGACCAGATTCAAGGGGAGGGGAATTAGATTCCACCATTCAAGGGGAAGAGTGGCAAAGAATATGCAGCTGTCTTTAATCTACACAGCCATCTTTCCTCTCAAATCCAAGTTGTATTTTTTTTTTAATTCAACAAAGTCATAGTATTTCTTAAAACTTGAAAATGACAGTTCCTGTGAGATCCAAAAGTTTCTAATATCTGGACAGTTTAGGAGGCTAAAAAGAACAAGGTAGGCCACACAATTTGTAATTTGTTTCAAAAGTGTAAATAACAGCATAAACAGTCATTATTTTTCTTAGAGTGCTAAAAATTGGGATAGTCCTAGGCAAATTGGGATGTTTAGATATTCTGCCTTGTCCCAAGTTAACAGCTACGTTGAGGCCATCTGAAACTACAGCCTTAAGTAGCAAAAACAAACAAAAAATACAAGCCAGCCTGGCCAGTGTTGCTCAGTGGTTGACCTATGAACCAGGAGGTCAAGATTTAATTTCCAGCCCTAACTGGTTTGGCTCAGTGGCTAGAGCGTCGGCCTGCAGACTTAAGGGTCCAGGTTCGATTCCAGTCAAGGGCATGTACCTTGGTTGCGGACACATATCCAGTGGGGAATGTGCAGGAGGCAGCTGATCGATGTTTCTCTCTCATCAACTTTTCTAACTATCCCTCTCCCTTCCTCTCTGTAAAAAATCAATCTTACCTTATAATAGACAAATATGCAAATTGACGCACCTTCGCTACGCCCAAGCCACGCCCACCAACCAAACCACGCCCACCAACCACGCCCACCAAGGGCACCAGCAGGGAGCCTGCACGGATCGCAGGAAACCACTGGGGGTCAGCTCCTGCGATCCTTAGCAGGGATGCTGGGTGCGGCCGAGCCCAAGGCCACCGCCCGGGGCTAAGCCCCGATCCTGAAAGAAGGCAGAAGGCGGTGGCCACAGCCAAGGCCTGGGTCCCCGGTGCCGGCAGAAAACTGTTGCAGGCAGCCAGGTGAATGAAGGTCTATTGCACGAATCTTCGTGCAAACGGGCTACTAGTAAAATATATTTAAAAAAAAGGATTTAATTTCCAGTCAGGGCACATGCTCGGGTTGCAGGCTTGGTTCCCAGTAGGGGGCGTGCAGGAGGCAGCCAATCCATGATGTTTCTCATCAATATTTCTCTCTCCCTCTTCCTTCCTGTCTGGAATCAATAAAAATATACTTTAAAGAAGCACACACAAAAAAACCAAGCCATGTTCTTACCTTTGGAGTTTTTTTGATATTTCAAAAAACATTTCACCTTAGTTTTGAATATGGGTTTTCCCCCCATCCAATATTAACTGCTTACAATCTTTGAAACAGAGCAGGGAGAGAAAAGTGCTGGTGTCCACTGTATAGTAAATTTCAGAGGTTTGTTGGTGTCTTTTTTTTTTTTCCAAAGATTGAGGCCATTTTTTAGGAAATGAAGAGCTAGAAATTCTCCAAGACTTGTTTGTAGACTATATACTAACCTATTGTCTTGCCTCTATTCAAGAATCTATAAACTTTTTGCCCCCACAACTTTGAATAGATGAATCTGCTACTAAATCTTGGGAACATCATGGCCATGGTTGACTTTGCCTCTGTGGAAATCAATATCTTCTCTGCCTCCATAATTCCAATGGCCACAGTTTGAATGAGGCGGAGGTTCCAAATGTTTTGGCATTTAATCTTTTTTCTTCAGTTCACGTTGGGTCTCCATTCTCTATTACCATCACAGGAACTATCGAAGAATGATTTAACTTTGTCACAATAGCAATTAAGTCTGAGAATCTTTTTTGTTGTTTTTTGTTAAGTCTGAGAATCTTAAGCATTTTCTTTACAATCTGGGGATCAGTTTCTGAGTCTCCTCTGTCTTCAACCATTTCCAGGCTTTACCATTTCTCAAGTTTATCTCTATCTTCTTTTAATATAAGTTTATTATAGAACTGCCAGTTTTCTCTGTCGTGTTATGCATTTGCACTTTGATAAAGTGTTTTATTGGTCTATCTGATTGAGTGCTGAGTTCCCATGTCACCTTGATAGTCCTCTTCTCCTTTCCTTGTAGCTAAAAGAACATTTGGAGCCACTTGGCTTTATCAATCATTACGGAGTTGTTAATTTACTGGCTTTGGAGCTTTGTGTGCATCAGCTTGAGCTAACTATATTTTGTGGTTGAGCTCAGTGGTATGAACCAGGAGGTCACGATTCAATTCCTGGTCAAGGCATATGCCTCTTGGTTGCAGCCTTGATCCCCAGTGTGGGGTGTGCAGGAGGCAGCCAATCAATGTTTCTCTTTCATCATTGATGTTTATCTCTCCCTCTCCCTTCCTCTCTGAAATAAATTTTAAAAAATTATTTTTTAAATTGAAAGCCAACCTCATCACTTTGGGATAAGGTAACACCATTTGATATTCATATTCCGTAGAAGATCAGTGAGCTTCCAGCAACACTAATAGCACCACACTGCTGCCTTATGATGGCCTTGGATAGAACTAGTTGCTTGTTGGTAAAAGGTCCATAGAAATCCACTGGAATGAAGTTCGTAAAGCAGAAAACACTGCAGAATAAAAAGCTGGATCCTGAGGCAAAAAGAATATTGTGGTTTTGGTGACTCACACAGAAGTCTAATTTAATTCCTCCTAAGAATATTATATTCAGACATCATTATCCTATCTAATAAAAGAGAAACATGCAAATTGACCATACCTCTGCTACGCCCACCAGTCAATCAGAGCGAGTATGCAAATTAACCCAACAAATATGGCAGCGGCCACGGAGCTGGAGTGAGCAGGAGGCTTGGGTTGCCCCTGGCGATGGAGGAAGCCAGCCCTGGCCTCTGCTCAAGGCTACAAAGTTTCAATTATAGAAGATAAATAAATCCCAATACCTGCTTCTGGCCTCTGCTCAAGGAGGCGCTGAAAAAAAAAAAAAAGGAGGGTCTGGGAGCTTGGGTCGCTGGGGGGCATGGCCAGCCTGCTGCAAACAGCCATCAGCCCCTCACCCAGGCTGGCCATGGCCCCCCCCCCCCCCCCCCCAGTGGGGACTCATACCCCATGGGGGCGTGGCTGGCCTGCAAACCACCACAGACCCCTTGCTCAGGCCACCCCACACTCCAAGGGAACCCCACCCTGACCCGGGACACCCTTCAGGGCAAACCAGCCGGCCCCCACCCGTGCACCAGGCCTCTATACTAATAAAAGGGTAATATGCTAATTAGACCAGGAGACCTTCCGGATGTTCTTCTGGACAAAGCCATGGTGGCGTGGGCGAGGCAGAGGTGGTTAGAGGCCAAGAGGGGAGGGCAGTTGTGGATGATTAGGCTGGTGGGGGGGCGGGGCCATTGGGGATAAGCAGACCAGTAGGGCAGCCAGTTGGGGCCGAGCAGGCCGTCAGTGGGGGTCAGTTGGAGGTGATCAGGACAGCGGCGGGGGGGGCATTTTGGAGTGAGCAGGCCAGCAGAGGCGCAGTTGGGGGTGAGCAGGCCAGTGGGGAGGAAAGTGGGGGCGAGCAGGCCAGCAGGGGGTGGCATTTGGGGGTGAGCAGGCTGGCAGGCAGAGTGGTTAGGGGCAATCAGGCAGGCAGGCAGGTGAGCGGTTAGGAGCCAGCAGTCCCAGGTTGCAAGAGGGATGTCCGACTGCCAGTTTAGGCCCGATCCCTGTAAACCAGCAGTAGGACATCCTTCAAGAGGTCCCAGATTGGAGAGGGTAAAGGCTGGGCTGAGGAACACACACACACACACCCTCCCCCATGCACAAATTTCCTGCACTGGGCCACTAGTGAGTTAATATTAGACAATCTATTTGTCTTCTGTACTAAAGGATAAAGGTTTTATACATTAGGAATTGGAAAAAATCACCTCAGCCCTGATCGTGCACCAGAAGGATAGAGTCCTAGTAAGTCTGGCCACTGGCCCTTTAAGAGGACCTACTGGATCTCCAGCAGCCTCTGTGCCACTTAGAGAAAATCCCCACTGAAGTTATGGGGACTTCTCTTCCCAGGTCTGGAATCCTGGGCTGGGGATCTAGTGTGGGGCTGGGACCCCTTTCTTCTCATGGTGAGGGGTGGGGGTAGGGGTAGGGGTGGTCTTCTGCAGCCTAGATATCCCACTTGATATAAATGGCACGTGGGTGTCAGACCAGCCTGTTCTGTGCCTCTGCCCCTCCTACCAGTCTCAATGTACTTTCTTTACTTCTCTAGTTGTAGGACTTCCATTCAGCCAGATTGCAGGAAGTTCTGAATGATGGTTGTTCTGTATTTTAGTCATAATTTTGATGTGGTTGTGGAGGTGACCAGTATCGGTGTTTACCTATGCTGTCTTGGTTCTCCCTCAAATTTACTCTTAATGATGTAATTTCTCCTGATTAATGATATTTTTGGTTGTGAATGCACGTATTTTGAAATTCTTTTCTTGAGGCTTGCAATGAAATTACATATATATATATTTAATCGAACTTACTGGGGAGATATTGGTTAATAAAATTATACAGGTGTACAGTTCTACAATATATTATCTGTATACTGTATTGTGTGTTTACCACACCAAGTAAAGTCTCCTTCCATCACAATTTATCTCCCCTTTATCTTCTACCTAACCCCCTAACTTTTATGTTTATTAAGAGATGATTTATATCGAATTACTAGAGGCCCGGTGCATGAAATTCGTGCACGGGTAGGGTCCCTAGGCCTGGCCGGCGATCAGGGACGATCTGTGCGGCGACCAGCAGGGCGATTGGGGGCCCCTGCTGGCACCCGCCTTGGCTAGCCTGGGGTCTGCAGGCTGGGGGCAGCTCCTGCATTGAGCTTTCTGCCCCCTGGTGGTCAGTGCGCATCATAGTGACCAGTTGATTCACTGGTCATTCCACCATTTGGTCGATTTGCACATTAGGCTTTTATTATATCGGATGTTATTCATTTAGAAGTTTTGTTTGTTTTTTGTCTTTACAAACATTCCCTTATTGTGGTAAAATATACATAAAATAAAATTTACCATTTTAACCATTTTTAAATGTATAGTTTTGCGGATTGGCACTATGTTCATAATGTTATGCAATTATCTCCACTATCCATTTTCAGAACTTTTAATCATCCTAAACAAAAACTACCCATTAAAATATAACTCTCCATTCGACTCTCCCTTTAGCTGCTGCTGTTCTACTTTCTGAAAATGCCTATTCTAGGTACCTCATATAAGTGGAATCTTAACAGTATCTGCCTGAGTGGTTTATTTCACTCAGTGTAATGTTTTCAGGGCTCATCCATGTTGTACCATGCATCAGAATTTCATTACTTTATGGGTGAATTGTGTGTGTGTGTGTGTGTGTGTGCACGCGCGCGCGTGTGTACGTGTGTTGATCCATTCATCTGTTGGTGGACATTTGGGTTGTTTCCACCTTTGGCAGTTGTGAATAATGCTGCTATAATATTGGTGTATAAGTGTCAGAGTCCATGCCCTCAGTTATTAGTTTGATATACTAGGTATATTGGTTAATAATACAGATTCTGTAATCAAAGAAAACATGATAATTTCAAGAGAAACATCAAAAGTGCTTTATTCAAAGTAATGTCCATTGCTAGCTACACATTTCCTGCATCTTTCAGGTAATTTGTGAATACCGTACCAATAAAATTTTTCTTGTTTTGAGGCAAACCATTCAGAGACCCAATTTTCCACTTCTTTGTATGTTTTGAAGTGCTGCTCAGAAAGTGCATGGGCTATCGATCGGAACAGCAAGGCCTGTTGAATACAGCGGGTGGGTTAATACTTCCCAGGCAAGATCTTTTAATGTGTCTTTAACGGGTTTTGAAGTGTGTGATAGTGTGTCATGAAGCAAAATTACTTTGCCGTGTCTTCTGGCACATTCTGGTCATTTCACAATCAAAGCGTGGTTCAAATTGATTATTTGTTGTCGCTAGTGATCAGTATTACCGGTTTCACCTGGTTTTAGAAGCTCAATACAGCACACCTGCCTGATCTCACCAAACGCAGAGCATTGTCTTCTTTCTGAAGCGATTTGGCCTTGCAGTCGATGTTGATGGTTGACCTGGATCAACCCATGATTTTGTGCATTTGGGATTCTTAAAATAAATTCACTTTTCATCGCCAGTCACAATTTGATGCAAAAAAGAGTTTCTTTCATGCCTTTAAAGCAACATTTTACTAATGACTTTTCGGTTTTCCATTTGTCTTTCATTCAGTTGATTTGGCACCCATTTTCCTTCCTTTACAGTCTTTCCCATTGCTTGTAAATGATTGGAAATTGTTTGCTGAGCAACGTTTAATCTTTCTGCAAGTTGTTTTTGAATTTGACATGGATCTTCATCCAATAATGCATGTAATTGTTGGTCTTCAAATTTTTTCGGTTTGACCTGGACGTTCTTTGTCTTTCACATCAAAATCATCACTTTTAAAGCATTTAAACCAGTGTTCACAAGTATCTTGAGATGGAGCATGTTCACCATAAGCTTCCCGAAGTATTCAGCAGCACTTTTCTTCAAAATAAAGTAATGAATTAAAACTTCCTGCAAATGCTCTTTTTTTGGCATGAAATTTGACATTTTTAAGTGTAAAAGTATCTATGATGTTAACACCTTCAGAAAATTTGACACATGAAGTTTTTAAGCTTGTTGTCAATACAACAAAATAGCATACATATCAAATCGCATATATATCAACATATGTGTAACTCCATCTATTGAAAAAAATCCGCATTATTAACCAGTACACCTAGTATACCCAGAAGTAGAGTTGATGGATCATAGAGTAATTTTATGTTTAACTTTTTAGTCAACTGCCCAACTTTTCCCACAGTGGCTGCAGCATTTTTCATTCCCACCAGTAGTGCATAAAAGTTTCAATTCCTCCACATTTTTATCACTACTACTTATTATATTTAATTTTTATAAAGAAATAGCCATCCTAATGGGTGCAAACTAGTATCTCATTATAGTTTTGATTTTTATTTAGTGAGCATCTTTTCTTGTGAGACTTTTAAAATTATGGGCTTTTCTGGGCCATTATATCTAATAAAGAGGGAATATGCTATAACCCTCACACTGTTGCAAAGATGGCGGAACCCACAGCCAATGAGGGAATATGCTAATTGACTGCCATGCCCTCAAAGATGGCAGCGCCCACAATCACAAGATGGCAGCGCCCAGTCCCCTCAGCCCTGCTGGGGTGTCAGGCACGCAGCAAGGCAAGGCCCACCTTCCTCTGGAGTCCCCCGCTTCCCCTCAGTCCCCCAGCCGCCCAAGGCCGGCCTGAGGCACAGGCAAGCCTCAGATGGCGGCTGCCCAGGGCCGCCAGAGGCTCAGGTAACCAGGGCCGGCTGAGGCTTGCGCTGCGGGCAGTGGCAGCAGCAGAGGTGTGATGGGGGCATCGCCTTCCCCTGATTGCTGGTCGCCTCCCACCCCTAAGGGCTCTTGGACTGTGAAAGGGGGCAGGCCTGCCCCCTCCAGTGCATGAATTTTCATGCTCTAGGCCTCTAGTGTATGTTATAAAACATTTGGTCCCAAATCTGAGTAATTGTGAGTTTATGGTTAGGAATTCTCTAATCATGGGAATATATACTTAGTGTGTGTGTGTGTGTGTGTGTGTGTGTGTGTGTGTGTGTGTGTATATATATATATATATATATATATATATATATATATATAAATAATTCAATCCAAAAATCCAGAGGCAAGGACAGGACATTATTATTATTCCCATTGTTGAATTCTTCAGTGAGTTTATTTGTTTTACCCTAGTTCACTCAATCAGAGTGTTGCCCTTCAGGTATTCTGGTATTCAGTCTGACCCTTCATTTTGTTGTGTCCCCAAACTTTATATATATATTGATTTTAGATAGAGATGGAGGGAGGGAGAGAGACACATTGATGTGTGAGAAACACACTTCTGCACACTCCCTATTGGGGATTGAGCCTGAAATGTTGGCATGTGCTCACACCCTAGGAATCAAATGGCGACCTTTTGGTGCATGGGAACATGCTCAATGACCTGAACCACACCAGCCAGGGCCCTGGGGCTCTAAACTTGATCTTATAAACCAGGCTCTAGGCCAGGCGTCCTCAAACTACGGCCCGCGGGCCACTTGTGGGTGTTTTTGCCGTTTTGTTTTTTTACTTCAAAATATGATATGTGCAGTGTGCATAGGAATGTGTTCATGGTTTTTTTTAAACTATAGTCCGGCCCTCCAACGGTCTGAGGGACAGTGAACTGGCCCCCTGTTTAAAAAGTTTGAGGACCCCTGCTCTAGGCCATCAGGATTTTGTCATGTTGCTTCAAATGACAATTTCAGAAGTTTATTTCTCCAGGTTCCCACTTACCAGTTTATGACTTCAACGGTTTTCAGCCATGCACTTATAAAATTTTTAAAACTCATAATGAGCATGTTTGGTTTCCTGATACGGAGGTTTTTTGAAGTGCTGCTCAGAAAGTGCATGTGCCATCATTAGGAACTAAGACACTAAACAAGTTCATCATATTGCCAACACAAAAATATTTTGTTTGTTTCCCTTCTGTTAAAAGGCAGAGATGATGAAGGTAAAGAAAAGGTCAGTTAGTGGTCTGGATATGGTTCTCATAAATAAGGCAAGCAAACTAACAGGCACTGATTTCTAGAATCAGTAATCAATTATGGAGATACAGGGTTGATTTTTAAAAATATCTCATACATATTCATTTCATACATATTCATGTGTGTGTGTCCCCATTTTTATTGTATGTTACAAATTTGAGCTGCTTTTTCTAGCAAACTCACACATGGATGACATTAAAGTGTTCTTTCTCTCTTTAGGGGAAATAAGGTGTTCATGAGCAATAATCAAAGGCATTCAAGTGAAAAGAAACTCTAGACTAAAAGAGCTTGGGGAATGCTCAATTTCATTTTATAGATAATAGCTCTATTAATGAGTACTTATCTTTGTTTTTATTTCAGCTTTAACTAGATCAGAATCTAAGAGAGATGGAGGTTTTAAAAATAATTGGAGCTTTGATCATGGAGAAGAAAGTGAAGGAGATACAGATAAAGAGTAAGATTTTTTTCCCCTCAGATATTTTATAAGAATGAAATTTTTCATTAGAAAAATAATATAAATTATTTTCTATGGAAATATTTTTAAGAGTATGGTATTCTTAAGAAAATATTGACTCTTTTATAATAGCATTAGTGAAGAAAAAGCAGTTCTTTATTGGTAAATAATTTTGTGTTATATTTATCTTTTGAAATGTATAAATAAGTGCATGCAATATATATAACTTTATGATTAAATATCAATCAGACTACAGATTTCCAACTAAATAAATTGTTCCTTAGTAAAAATAAACACGGGATTCTGTTCAGTGATTTGAAAAGCTGCCATTTATCTTGAGTAAGTGAACCTAGATTAAGACTTCTGAATTTTGTATGAAAGTTTAGATCCTGTAGTAACTTTCTTCCCAGTTAAACCCTCACTACCATGTCCATCTCAGATCAGATTATCACCAGAGAAGAGCAGAAACACTATAAATGATAAACACAGGTGTTGACCCAGACAGAAGCTAAGCAAAGTGTACATTATATTTGTTAATGTACTTGGAATTACTTCTGTGAAAAATTTCAAATAGTGGTTTTAATAGAACCTTTTGCATCATACAGAATTTGTATTACAGATTCAGCATTGCTATAGTTTCTGGGTTTATTGATCTGATTTTTTCCTTAACCAGAACAAATAGCAAATTTAGAGAAACACAAACATATACACCAAGTTCTACCAAAACTATAAATATGTTTTAGAAATTTTACACAAGAAGTCATTCAGAGTATATTGGCTAAATATTGTAGGTGCTTCACTTCTTTCTGGGCAACAGCTCCATTCATCATTACCATTTTATGTGCCTTCACTTATGAGCTATTGAACTGAAGTTTTATTTGAAGGAGAGCTTAGAACTGGTAAGGTTCTCACTTAAAATTGGTATTTTATGGTCTTTTATTTCTGATTAATTTTCAATTTAAAATAGTTTTTGTTACAGACATTTAGTACATAGGTTCTGTAACAAAGACAGCCATTTTGAAAAATTGGAATTAAATCTGAAATTAAATTGAGTAGAAAGCATGGCATTTTAAAAATATTTTTGTAAAGTGTTTGGAAGGAGAGAATTTTTAGCATTAAAAAATTGGCATCTATATAAGCAGTAATGAAACATTTTACATTTTGACTATAAATATTAGGATTTCACTGAAAATAGCTTATAGAGTTGTCTTCACAAGGGTGTATTTTGAGTTCCTCTGTGAAAAGATTTGTCGTGGGTATGTAAAAAATTGTCTTTTAAGGTGCTACCTGTCCTGTATGTTTTATTTATGAATCATACTCTTTGGTTCCTCATTATAAGTGGATCTTCAGTGGCTCTTGCTTTTTTAACAAGTTGGTATTAACATGAACTGTTTATTAATAGATATATCAGTCTGATTTTTTTAAATCTCAGGCCAGTGATTCTCAGTGAAGAGTTGATAGTTCTTTCAAAGTGGTAGAAGTATAGCTATTTTATTGTGGTAATACTGTTGGAATTACTTCCTTTTCATTAGCTAATGTTTTCTACCAGTTTGTTTCTCTGTCCTTTCCCCCTAATTTTAAATCCAAGACAGAAAGTAAAAATGAGTGACCATATATGAAATCCGTATATAAGATGACAAATATTTTATTCATTTATGGTGGGGATCAACAAACCATGATGCCACACAGGCCCAATCTGGCCAACCACTAGATTTTTGTTAATTGTTGTATTGGAACACAACTACACATATACTAGTAATCTGTGGTGGCTTTTATACTATAATGGAAAAGATGAGTAGTTGATATGGCAATAGTATGGTCTACAAAGCCTAAAATATTTATTCTATTGCCCTTTACAGAAAAAGTTTGCTGATCCCTGAATTATTAGGTGAACAAAGAGGATAAAACTGAATTTAATTTATGGGTCATAATTGCCATTTAAGGTTTCTTCCTCCCTTATTTTATATGCAGTGAGGCAAATCTACTCAGTATAGATGAAGATGAGGATTCTGAAACCTCAAAAGGAAAAAAGGCAAGTGTTGCTTTTTTAATTTAAAAATTATTTTAAAGTTATATACTAAAAATGAATATTTCAGAAGAAAATGTTAACATTTTAAATTAAGTCCCAACCTCTTTCTTTCCTATCCCAGAGGCAAATGATGTTCCCAGTTTCTTGTTTTTTCTATCAGTATTTATGTGTTAAAACAAAATGGATATTCTCATCTCATCTCCTTACACTTACATAATTGGTAGTATCCTATACAGACGTTTTCTACTCTTCTAAAAATGAATATGTCTGAAGACCATCCATGAAAGTTTATTAAGAGTATCTCCATTCTTTTCAATGTACCATTTCATTTTATGATGTACTGTTATTATTCATTACCACCACATTTATGGTGTTATCTACCGCCCTCCCCCCCCCCCCAACCCCCCCCCCCAAATAATTTTGAGTAAGTTAGCCTTCTGTATGGGTAATTTTGCCCACACACAAGTATATCTGTAGGATGAATATAGAAGGAGAGCTGCTGTATCACGTTCACGTTAGATATATTTCTAATTTTCTTATACCTGATTTATACTTAATTTATCAGCAAGTCTGAGAGTGCCCATTTCCTCAAACTTTTGTTACACTGTTATCAACCTTTTGATTTTTGCCCGTGAAAAATAGTATCTTATTTCTTTCTTCATGAATGAGGTTGAACATATTTCATATATGTAGTCCATTTATTTATTTTTTTTTTTGGATAACTGTCAGTTAATATCCTTTGCCCATTTTTCTATTTGGTCTTTAGAGTATTATTCATTCATAGGAATTCTATTTATATTGAGTCTGAGATCCACATTTTTCACATTTTGACATCTGAAATCTGTCTAGGTGCATATTATAATTTCACGACATGGTTTAATTTCAAAAATGTCTTTGCATATTAGTACATACAATAATTATACATCTTAGAAGGTCTTAGGTTTGATGAAATACCTTTTTTTGTAGATACTGGCTCATTGCTTTGATACTATTTGCTAATAATTTAAACCAATTTTTTTCTTTTGTCTTTGCTTTTGATGGTTATTGCCTTGGAGAAAATGTATTTTTTATATTGTTAAATATGTGTCTTGGGTTTAGTATCTTAGTTCCTAATGATGATAACCTAATTACTTACTTGCTTTATCCTATTAGGTACATTAAATAATTTCACAATACCAATGTATAATAATCAAAGCATAATATGCTAATTAGACTTATGTCCTTCCGGATGTCCTTCCGTCCAGAAGGACGAAGCCAGGGCTATGAGGAAAGCTTGGATCCTGGGTGCCAGAGGGAAGGCAATGCCAGCAGCCAGGGGAAGGAAGGCCTACGTGTGCATGAATTTCTTGCATCGGGCCTCTAGTTAAAATATAATTACTAATAAAATGACTTAAATTTTTTTTTATCCTGTTTCTTTCCTTGTTGTTTGGTGGCACCACCAGGTATATTCCACTAGGAATGTATATTTAAATTACTGTGTTGAAATTATTTATTCCTGGTTGCTAATTCCACCAGCTAGGTGAGAGCAAGGTTTTTTAAAATTCTGTTTTGTTCTTTAAAATATTTTTATTGACTTTGGACAGGAAAGGAGAGGGTGATATAGATAGAAACATCATTGATGAGAAAGAATCATTGATTGACTGCCTCCTGCATGGCCCCCACTGGGGACTGAGCCCACAACTGGCCTGTGCTGTAACTGGGAATCAAACTGTGACTTCCTGGTTCATAGATCGATGCTTAACTGTCAGAAGGTTGGGAAAAAAACAAGCCATGCTCAGAGAAAGGGAGTTACATTTTATTAAGGGCAGGGCCAGAGAAAAATGTGCCTTTCAAATTCTGGGCCCCCCCCACATGGAGGAAATCTTTTCTATTTATACTTCTCCTAGCTCTTTTGTCTCCCAAATTTGGAATGAGTCTTCCGGGCCTTCTGGGAAAGAAGGCCTATGTGCTGGGAAGGGGCCATGAGACCATATCCCAAGGCCTGGCCTGGTGTCAGCACTGACAACTCTGTCTGGGGCATAGTCCACGGCCTCTCTGGAATGGGAGTAGTCTTATTTTCCTTATTATTTAAGCAAGCAAGTGTTTACAGAAGCCAAAATAGCAGGGTTAAAATTTCAAACAGCAGTTTTTATATAAAATGGATGCTTCACAACCACTGAGCCACACCTTGTTTCATTTTTTAGCTTTGTTTTTTATTTTGAGGAATTGCCTTTTAAAAATAATTTATTTGTTTAATACTTATGAAAAACTATTCACGTGGTTCCAAAGTCAAATCTATCAAAGTTTTATTCAGAGAAGTCTAGCTTTTGTCCTGACTTCCTCGATCCACTCTTTCATCTGAAGTAACCTATTATACTTTAACCTTTCATTATTGTTTTGTTTTGTTTTGTTTTGTTTTGTTTTATTTTGTGTGTGTGTGTGTGTGTGTGTGTGTGTTATAAGAATACTAGAGGCCCGGTGCACAAAATTTGTGCATGGGGGGGCATGTGTCCCTCAGCCCAGCCTGCACCCGCTCCAATCCGGGATCCCTCTCACAACCCAGCACTGCTGGCTCCCAACTGCTCGCTTGCCTGCCTGCCTTCCTGATTGCCCCTAACTGCTTATGCCTGCCAGCCTGATCACCCCCTAACCACTCCCCTGCCAGCCTGATTGATGCCTAACTGCTCCTCTGCCAGCCTGATTACCCCTAACTGCCCTCCCCTGCAGGCCTGCCCCCCCCCCCCCCCAACTGCCCTTCCCTGCAGGTCCGGTTGCCCCTAACTTCCCTCCTCTGCAGGCCTGGTCACCCCTAACTGCCCTCCCCTGCAGGCTTGATCGCCCCCAACTGCCCTCCCTTGCAGGCCTGGTCGCTCCCAACTGCCCTCCCCTGCTGGCCATCTTGTGGCGGCCATCTTGTGTCCACATGGGGGTAGTCATCTTTGACCACATGGGGGGCAGCAATCTTATGTGTTGGAGTGACAGTCAATTTGCATATTGATGTTTTATTAGATAGGGTAGAGGCCTGGTGCATGGATGGGGTCTGGCTGGTTTGCCCTGAAGGGTGTCTCAGATCAGGGTGGGGGTTCCCTTGGGGTGTGGGGCGGCCTGGGCAAGGGGCCTGTGGTGGTTTGCAGGCCATCCACGCCCCCCGGCGATCCAAGCGGAGGTCCTGGTATCTGGGATTTATTTATCTTCTATAATTGAAACTTTGTAGCCTTGAGTGGAGGCCAGGGCTACGGGAAGCTTGGCTTCCTCCATTGCCGGGGGCAGCTCAAGTCTCCTGCTCTCTCCAGCTCTATGGCTGCCGCCATTTTTGTTGGGATTTATTTATCTTCTATAATTGAAATTTTAGAGCCTTAAGCAGAGGCTAGGGCTGGCCAGAGCGGGCAGGAAGCTTGGCTTTCTCCATGGCCGGGGAAACTCAAGCCTCCTGCTTGCTCCGTGGCTGCAGCCATCTTCGTTGGGTTAATTTGCATACTTGCTCCTGATTGACTTGTGGGCATAGCGACGGTACGGTCAATTTGCATGTTTCTCTTTTATTAGTGTAGATATCACTCTTCTTGGAGAAAGTGGATACACTGTTTGGCACCTCAATTTCTCATTTACTTAACATTATGAACTGTAGGTCATTCTCTACAGCAAAATATTTAGAGATCTTTTATCTCTTTTATTGCTACCTAATGCTTCAGGTAATGGGTGTAGCATAGATTGACGTACCATCAGTTGATGCCCTATTGATGAGCAGAGGTTTTTTCCAATTTTTTGCTATTATAGCTAGTGCTTTAGTAAAGCCTTATACTTATATCTTTTCATATTTTTACAGTTTATTTTTTGGGATAAATTACTGGAATTACAATTGCAATTTCAGACGGTGTAAATTTACAGGTAATTCGGCTACATATTGCCAAATGCCTCATTCATAAGAGTTAACTTGCCATTTCAATCTTACCTAATAAAGAGGGAATATGCAAATTGACTATTACGCCACAACAGTCACCATGGCTGTGCCCAAAGCAGAGGCAGAGATTCCGTAACACAAGATGGCTGCGCCCACAGTTGTGGCTAAGTTCCTGTAAAGAGCCTTAACGAACAATCAGCAGGGACCTGAGGCTGCCTGCGCTGGGCCTGAGCATGGGACCTGAGGTTGTGCCCCCCACCTGGTGGGGCTTGACAGGGGACCTCAGGCCGCACCCTGTGCCCCGGTGTTGGGCCATGGGACCTGAGGCCGCGACCCCCACCTGGTGGGGCTTGATGGGGGACCTCAGGCCATGCCCCCCACCCGGCGGGGCTTGACGGGAGACCTTAGGCTGCATCCCTTGCCCCAGCACCAGGTTGGGGGGCAAGAGGCCACGCCCCCACCCCCGTCATGCGGGGCTTTACAGGGGACCTCAGGCTGTGCCCCCTGCTGGTGGGGCTTGATGGGAACCTCTAGGCACACCTCCCACCCTGGCTGGAGGACCTGAGGCTGTGCCCCCTCCCAGCGGGGCTTGATGGGGATCACAAGGCATGTCCTCTACCCTGGGCCGGGAGACCTCAGGCCATGCACCCTCTCCCAGGGCTTGACAGGGGTGGGGCCAGCTGGGTCTGGAACTAGCCCAATGGGGGTGGGACCAGTTGGGTCTGGGTCTTGCCCGATTTCGAGACGCATGTAGGTGGGCGGGGACTTCACTTTGCTTCCCGTGGCGCTCCCCAGACTCTGACAGGATGATGATTTTCATATACCTTTTACTAATTTTCTTTCATCTCTCACACTTATAGAGAAAGGGCAAATAGCAATACTACCTAATAATAGACAAATATGCAAATTGACCGTACCTTCGCTATGCCCGCGATTGGCCAGGAGGCGTGGGGGGGCGGGACTCGGGGTGGCCGGGGTGGCCGATTGGGCTGGCAGGACGCTGAGCTCGCGTTGCCAGCGGCGGCTCGAGCTCAGCAACTGCGCCATGGCTGTGCTGCGGCACAGAAGGGGCCTCTGGCTCAGCCTCCCCAGTTACCTGAGATGGATACTCTTGGTGCACCCCTTTGTGGGCTTTGTGCACAGTCTTGTTGTAGTTAAGCCTTGATTGTTGTTGGTATCACTGGGAGGAATTGACCTTCAGTCCAATAGGCTGTGAGGATCAGCTGTGTCTATGATGGGATAACTTCTGTGCTGGAGACACCCTTATGAAGCAAGACTTGCAAAAGCCTCTGCGCTCAGCTTGGATTGGGCGGAGTCTCAGGGCGGAGCAGACAGCATTAGTTTCCCCTCAGCCCTGCCCTATGAGGCCCCTGGGTGTCAGTGACCTGCAGTAATCGCTGCAAGCACCTCTGAGAGAAAGTCTCCCTCGAGTTCCACCCACTGCCAGACAGTCCAGTTTCTCCCCGAATGAGTCTGGGTCCCCAGAGTCTCGCCCAGAACTGGAGTTGAGTGCAGTTGGGCGCTTTTGTCTCCCTCCCGCTTGAGAAAGCCAGCCGTCTACTCAGTAGCCTGCCCTCTCCATGCGCGCACCTCAGTACCTCTGCTTTCCGCAGTTGCTGTGAGTCTTAGTGTGCTTTTCTCTTTCCTGACAGTCCAGTTTCACCCCGTATGAGTCTGTGTCCCCAGAGTCTCGCCCCGAACTGGAGTTCAGCGCAGTCAGAAGCTTTTGTCTCCCTCCCACTTGAGAAAGCCAGCTGTGCACTCAGTTGCCTGCCCTCTATGCGCTCGCGTCTCAGTACCTCTGCCTCCTTCTGCTCCTCGGAGTCTCATTGTGCTTTTCTCTTTCCTTCTAGTTGTAGAATTTTCACTCAGCCAGCCTTCCTGGTTCTGGATGATGTCCATTTTGTCTTTTCGTTGTAGTTTTGAAATTGTTGTGCGAGGCAGCAGTTTAGGTCTTTACCTATGCCGCCATCTCGGTTTTTTTCTAGCAGCTGATTTTCTTAAAACTATTCATGCCTATTTATCCTTTCCTAAAGTCTTTTGTTTATCAGGGCATGGGGGTGGTGGCGTGTTACAAGTTCACAATGGCTTGTATGTCATATATAGGTCCGTACGGATCATTGCTTTAAACTAATGTAACTCCTTTTCTCCATTTGAAAATGAACATGGAATTAGGAGAAAGCTTTTATTTTAGTTCAAAGTGTCTTTGTAGTCTTCCCCTTCTCTCTCACAGAATAACCTCTTTGTTGTTGAGTTTCTGTAGTTTCATTGTTCCTCTTTAGAATGTATGTCTTTTATTAGTTCTGAAAATATTTTAGCTATTATCTTTTTGCTATTACCTTTCCCCATTATTCTTTCTGGGACTTTTATTCAACATATTAAGACCATTTTTTCCCATATTCTTTAGCCTGTATTTTACATATGAAATTAAAAAAGGAAGGCAAAGAGCAGAGAAAGAAACCATCCTTGTACAATATTAATATTCTAGGTCATTTTCTCAGAGGTATCTTCTAATTCACTAACTTATATATTCAGCTAGAATTAATCTGCCATTTAATCTATACATATATGTATTTAAAAGCATGTCAATGACATCATTTGTAGAACTTCTGTTGGTTCTCTTTCAAATTTTTCTCTCTTTTTTTTTTTTAAATAATTATGTATTATTTCCCTTTTTGTTTTAAGAACTTAAAAATACCACCCAGCTGGCATGGCTCAGGAGGTCACAGTTTGATTCCCTTTTAGGGCACATGCCTGGATTATGGGCTCGATCCCCAGTGTGGCGCATGCACAAGGCAGCCAATCAATGATTCTCTCTCACCATTGATCTCTCTCTCCCCCCACTCCCCAAATCAATTAACCCTTTGCACTCGCTTGCTTTTTTCTTGATTCCTTTATTCTACTCGGGATTTAATTTTTTAAATACCCCAGATTTTACAAAGCGTGGCAGTAGAATAAAAAACTGGAGTTTTTTTTCATACAAACTTATTTATTTGGATTTTTTTATATTTCAAATTATTGATACATTCAATACAATTCGATATACGAGCTGCTACTGATGCTAACCATGTCGAGTCACACTCGACATCCGAGTGCAAAAGGTTAAATATATATATATAATATATATAACATATTATATATGTGTGTGTGTGTGTGTGTGTGTATATATATATATATATATTATATAAACTTAAATGCCTTTAATGTCTCTAATCATGTAGTAGATTCTTTTAGGTTATATGACCTGAAGTTCTTAGTTGCTAAATTTCCTGAATACTTGTTTTTAGTTAAATTCACTATGTGGTGTTTGATGATTGTGTGGAAGATACCACATATTGACAATTTTTGCACATTTAGCTGCCCCAATGAAATATTTATTCATGCAGCAGATATCTATTGAGCATAGTGTTCTAAATGCTAGGGAGAAAAACAGACAAGCTTCTTGTTCCTGTGGAGCTTAAATTGTAGTAACTGGCTACTCTCATTAGTTACCTAATGATTAATGTTATAATACAGGGGTTGGCAAACCAAAGCTCATAGACCATATCCAACCTGTAATCTATAGTCTATGACCTGAAACAGTTTTTACTTTTTATTTAATATTTTATTGATTTTTTTACAGAGAGGAAGAGAGAGGGACAGAGAGTCAGAAACATCGATGAGAGAGAAACATCGATCAGCCGCCTCCTGCACACCCCCCACTGGGGATGTGCCCGCAACCAAGGCACATGCCCTTGACTGGAATCGAACCTGGGACCCTTGAGTCCGCAGGCCGACGCTCTATCCACTGAGCCAAACCGGCTTCGGCAGTTTTTACGTTTTTTGAATGGTTCCATCAAAAGAATACTATTTCTTGACACTATTTCACTATTCCCTGACTGGAAATCGAACCAATGACTTTTTGGTGCATGGGATGATGTTCAACCAACTGAGCCACACCAGCAGGGCTAGGTTAAACAATTCTTTGTGGGGTTTTTTGCTTGTTTGTTTGTTTTTATTTTTATTTTTTTGGTCATTCAAGAGGTTATTAAATTGTTTATTGATTACACATGATAATGGATGATCACAGACTTCATACCCATCTATAATATTGTCTGGTACTGTAATTCAATTTAGATATATTGTATAGTCTGTGCCAATAATCTTATCTAATAAAAGTAATATGCAAATTGACCGTCACTCCAACACACAAGATCGACGCCCCCATGTGGTCAAAGATGAACACCCCCATGTGGACACAAGATAGCTGGCAGAGGAGGGCAGTTGGGGGTGACCAGGCCTGAAGGGGAGGACAGTTGCGGGGGGACCCAGGCCTGCAGGGGAGGGTAGTTGGGAGGGGTCCAGGCCTGCAAGGGAGGGCAGTTGTGAGCGATCAGGCCAGCAGGGGGGAGCAGTTGGGGGTGATTCTCATCAGTTGTTTCAAAGCTGAAACCTCTGATAAATAGTTTTTGCAGCTGCTCTGGCTCTTTGGAAGACTCTGACTTGACGACTTCGGGAGGGGAGATGCCAATGATGCTTGCTTTGGGGCATCCACTAGCAGAAAGCTTTTTTTATTTTAAATCTAAGTTTATTGATTTTGGAAAGGAAGGGAGAGGAAGGGGGAGATAGAAGCATCGATGATGAGAGAATCATTGATTGGCTGACTCCTGCATGTCCCCACTTGGGATCGAGCCCACAACCCAGGCATGTGACCTGACTGGAATTGAACCAGGAATTTTTAGTATAGTTCCTTTTATTCTTTTAGTGATAGGAAGGGGGAGGAGAGACAGAGAGAGAAGCATCTATTAGTTGCCTCCTGCACCTGCTCCCACCAGGGATCAAACCTGCCACCTTTGGTGTACAGGACCAACTGAGCCACCTGGCCAGGGCAGTTCTTTTGATTTGAGATGTTCTTCATCCTGATGATTTTCCAGTCTTTTGGGGAGTAACATTGCTTGGTTTTGCCTCTTGTTAACAATCAGTACTTATATTTCTACAAACAACGCTATAAAAATTCATGCAGTGCATTTTGGGAAATCATACGTTTTGTAGTTAGATTGGTCTTTTTAAAAATATGTATTTTATTTATTTAAATATTTTTATTGGTTTCAGAGAGGGAGAGAAAGATAGAAACATCAATGATGAGAGAGAATCATTGATTGGCTGCTTCTGCTTGCCCCCCTACTGGGGATTGAGCCCACAGCCCTAGCATGTGCCTGACCGGGACGGGAATCAAACTGTGACCTCCTGGTTCACGGGCCATTATATTGTCATATTGTGAGCTACCTAAATAGTGATATATACATGTTTATATTATCATTTGAAAGTATGAAAACATCTCTGTTTTTGTGTTTATATAGAAACTTTCATGGTAAAGCCAAAGACATGGTCCACATTGAAATGAAGTAGAAGGCATATTTGGCTGTACTTCCCTACAGGTAGCATCAAGGACTGTTAAGTAGGGGAAATGTTTATTTTTTGCTCTTGTGGGAAAGAGCTATGCTAAGATCCTCCACCCTTATCCCTTCTGTTTTTGTACACTTTTTTTTTTTTATTATAAGAGCAAGTTTATTTAGAAAGTTACAGAGGTAGTAGAAGTGAGCCAACTGGGCTGCATAGGCTCAGAAAACAAGTTACAGAAGCAAAAGAAGGGCTCTAGGAGTTTAGGAGAGAAAAGGGCAAAGGTAATCTGCCTGGGGGTAGGGCGGGTAACTAAAGACATAGGCGTGCTCTGTCTTTAAAAATAGCATGCCTATTTTTCTTTTAATTTTCTCAAATATCTTTGGTGATATTTAAATGAAAAGAAAGTAATACCAGCCCGGATGGCGTGGCTCAGTGGTTGAGCATCGACCTATGACCCTGGAGGTCATGGTTTGATTTTTGATCAGGTCACATGCCGAGGTTGCAGGTTCGATCTCTAGTCTGGGGCATGCAGGAGGTAGCCGATCAATGATACTCTCTCATCATTGATGTTTCTATCTATCTCTCCCTTCCTGGCTGAAATCAGTAAAAATATATTTGTAAAAAAGAAAATAATTTTATAAAACCCATGTTCCTCTATGTGTATGTTGTCCTTAGGAAATAAAAGTATTATAGTTGAATTACTCTTCGATCCATGCCATTGCCATCCTTCCCACCCCTCCTTAATAGCTAGTATATATTACCACCTTTTTAATAAATTAGTTTTCAAATAGTTGTTGATAAATTATGGATTTCTTTTTTTTACAGTTAAATCGTCAATCTGAAATTGTTGCTACTGGTTCTGGTGATTCTTGGAAGATATATGCAAGACGAAACAAGTCTGATAATTTTAAACCTTTAAAGGGCAACCCAATTGGACTTAACATGTTGAGCAACAAAAAGAAGTTGAGGTAAAGGCACTTCAACCTTTCCTAGTAGTTGTCATAGTGAACCAGTTACTGATATGACTGGGCTGTTACATCTTCCAGAAATAGGGTTGAAAATCACTATTCATTTCTACTTTGTCAATTTAGAGGCAGGCAGTGGAGGTACATAAAAGCTAAGTAACTTTTGAGTCAGTGGCAGAATTAGAAGTAGAATTTAGAACTCATTATTTTCTTTACAATTAACATTGTATTTTGGCATGCAAGAAAACTAGTGCTCATGGTTTAAAAACTTTTTATAATAGTCTCATTTATAAATAGAGAATAAGGAGAGAAAACATCTGAATTAATTTACTGGAAATCTTATAATATTAAACATTTATTTAGAATTCATGATTTCTATTCTAGTGTTCTACTCTTTATTATCTTTCATAAACTGTATTGGAAGCATCCTATATAATAAAAGGCTAATATGTAAATTGTCCCTTAAATGCGAGTTCAACCTGGAGTTTGACCAGGGGGTTGGGACAGCTGGCCAACAACTCGTGGCCTCTCCCCCCAGCCAGCCCGGCCCCATCTGGACAGGATAGCTGGACCCCACCCATGCACCAATTCATGCACCGGGCCTCTAGTTCAGAGATAAATTCAGAAAGTGGAAAACTCTTAATGTACAATTTAACATGGCCAATTGGGTTTATACATTTTTTAAGTGGTTTTGTGCATGCACTCAGATTTTAAAGGATTTATTTTGCATTTGTATTTGTAACTTTCTGTTGTTCAAATTATTCTTTTTTTCTTGAATTTGTAGTGAAAATACACAGAATTCATCATTACGTTCTGGAACTGTTATTGATGGTAGATGTTTTCATCATGCTAATGCACAGATACCAATTGTAAAAACAGCAGCTCAAAGGTAAAGGATTCTAATTGCCTTTGTTTAGTATACATATACCATGCCCTTTAATAGGAGTTTTTTCACTCTTTTTTTAAAACCCATTTTTTTAAATTTGTGAAATTTTACTGTTTCTATTGTCTGTAAAAATCATGTCTCTGAAATAACTCATGTCATAGAATTTTATTCTTTTATATTTGCTTTTGAATAAATTACATTCTGTACAGAGACTTTTTATTTATTATATTTTAATACACATTTTTATTGTTGATAGAATTACAGATATCTCCCATTCCTACAGCCGCCGCCCCCGCCCCTGCCCACCCTCCTCAGGTCTTCACTATCCTATTGCCCGTGTCCATGGACTATGCATACAAGTATATAAATTCTTTGGTCTATCTCTTCTTGTCCTCCCAACCTCACATTGAAGTATGTCAGTATGTCCCATGCCTCCTTTAAATAAAAGCCATTTTATTGCATTATATTCCAGTTAAGTTACACTAATTTTATTACATTGGAACTTAAAGTATTTGACAGAGAAATCTTCAGCTGGTAGTTTAGCTCTGATGAGTAACACTACAGTTATTACCTTACTTTCTTTATAAGGTTCATAGGATTTTATAGTGTCAATAAATCACAATATTAGTTTTAAATGTTTTAGAAAATTTTGTGTTTTAGTAGTTTTAATTGATTCTGATGTTCTCATTGGCTGTGGAGTACTACTTGAATCTTGAAATAATGGGGAAAGCTTGGTGTTTTAAATGCTTTTTGAGGTTTTTCATAACCATCCAAAAATGATTATGAAATTTCAATTCTGAGTCAATTTCAGTTTACTAAAAATTCTTGGACTCCAACAATTAAATAAACTTTATTTCTTGCATTATGAATTGTTACATAAAAATTTTTATAACTAGTAAAATTTAAAGATTTGGTATATATGCTAGATGCTGTTCATTATTTAAAAATACCAATCTAGACTGCTACTCATTCAGAAAGTGTCCTATTACAAACCGTTGTTATGTTTACTATTTACATAGATTTTCTATAACATGTATTTTTTACTTAAAAATCTTAAATCTTTCTCATGTATTAGGATAGTAAAAAAAACCCTTTTTACTAAAATATGTCAGTTTTTAATCATACTTTTCACATAAAATATTTGGGAAATTCAACTAAAAAGAAAGAGCAGTCACTGCACATACCAAAAATTGGCTTGCTTTATTACAAAGTACACAAACAAATCGAGCTCTCTGGCCTACATGTGGCACAAACAAGAGACTAAATAAGAAAAAGAGAGTAATGAGGGGGAAAGAAAAAGGAGAGGTACAATTTTCTCATGCATTGATAGATTCCACTGCTGGTAAAGATCTGTGTTCTTGATATTCTGAAAACGTGCTCTAAGTTGAAATACTAATTTATGATCAAGTGATATGTTCTGCAACCAAAATTATTATTGCTTTTGAAGTTATCTGTTAGTTTGGATTTATTTACACTATGACTTCTCCTCATTCCCTTTTCTTTGTTGGTTATGTTAAAAAATTGACTTTATTCTGGAAATTGGTTTGTTCTGTTTTATTCTTGGTCTGCACACTTTGTTATACCATGCATGTGTATCATTACTTATGTTCAGGAAAGATTAGATTCTGTTAATAGGAACTACTATTCACTAGTAAAATTTTTCTTAAAAATAAAAAACAAAACAAAATCTGAGTAGAAACAATCCTGAACTAACGTACTTGACAAGAAAAAGTAGGAACAATAAGGAAAACCCAAAGTTTTGTCAGCAGGATAGATTCTATTTTTATTTTTTATTTATAGAATAAACATTTTTTTATACCTCCTATTGCAATGTAACTGTCATTAAAAATATTTTAAAATTCAAAGACAAGTCATTGAGAGTTTTCCCAGTTTTCTTCCTTGAAAGACATTCATTTCATACTATAAACCAGGCATAGATGGGGTACAGAGTAGTCAAAGATGAATATGACAAAGTCCCTGCCTTAAAGTTCAAGTCTGATTAAGGTAGAGGTCAGAAAGCAAGTGAACAAACAATTTCATGGTAATTGCAGTAGTAGAGATATACAAAGTATGTGTAGTACTATTTACAGAAAAGGGAGGGGTAAATAATTCACAAAGGAAGTGTTAAAGTAATAACTTTTGAGTCTACTAGATAAATGAGAACACTGCATGCAGTAGAAACCACATAGCCAAAGTCGTGAAAAAAAGATAGTTACTCATTGGTTTTCCTTAGTGTAGGCCTCAGGTGACTGTAGCACATTGGCTTTTATAGTTTCTAATTTTTATTTTTTCAACCCTTAATTTGAAATTAAAGGATATGCCACCAGTTAGTGATTCACACATACAGTCTGTTCTTGGAGTGTGGTATAACTTGTCTCGTAAATAAATCAGACCTGCTTTTTGAATAATTTATAGTGATTTAGTAAGATACGGAAACAAGTATGTCACACCTTTTTAATCTAAAAGAAATGAATGAAGATTGTTCAAGTATCAGATCAGATTAGCTACTGTATGGGAGAATATTACCATTCCAGTCTATTTTCTTACTGCTATTTCAAATGTTAATTTAATTCATATTAAAAGATGGTTTCTTGATTTATTAACAGTGATGGAGGAGAAGGGTAGTATTTGGTATGGAAAAAAGCAGAAATTAAAAAATGTATATAACTCGATACCATCTTCACCTCTAATTTTCATCAGTCTTGCTACAAGAGCACATTTAGTGGTTTATGTTTTATTTACATTTCACTTTTTGTTTTTTTGTTTGTTTTTATTAAGGGTAGGTAAAAAAGACTTGTAAGGCCCATAGGGGAAAATGAATATCTACAAAAGCACTTATACACCATACATGGGAAAATGGGCTCCTGGAATAAGCAAGATTTAATTATTAATGAAAAGCACTACTTTGAATGAATGAATTTTTGAAGTCCTAAATCAAGTCATGGATACCAGAATCAGTCAGTCAGTCTTCTTTCCTTTCTTTTTTTTTTTTTCTTTTAAATTTTAAGAGCACTGGTACACCACTAGTTCAAGAATGAGATAGCCCAACAAGAATATAAGTTGACATTTTTACAAAGTCCTACATTACTAATTAGACTTCCTTCCCGTTTTTAAAAAGCTTTATTTTTAAGTATGTAAGCTTCCCTAGGGTAGGACTTGATAATAAATACATATTGAGGAATATTATAAATGTTCCATGACTTATAAATTAGATATATTACATATTCCCTCATTTTTCTGTTATTTATACAGCATAAACTTATTTTATACAGATTGTTTCATTATTTTAAATAGCCAAGGTAAAATTTTAAATATGGCATCATGTAAGTTTATAGTAATGCTTTTTTTACTATTGAAAATATTTTTAAAAAATTAGTGTTTCTTTTTGATGTAGTTTTTGTAAAACCAAGTTACCATATTTCTTTTTTTCTTTTTTGCTAGGATTAAATTGATTTTACCTGTGTGTTCCACATGATAGGAATACAAGAGTTAATGTGGGGACTTAAGGATTTTGCAAACTGTTTTGCTTAGTTCTGAATATTTAGTTCCTTTTATAATAAAGAGGAATATTTCTAGAATGTGAATTTTATTCTAAATTGAGGGCTTTAATAACTTTACTTTTAAGTAATTGATGTTGGTAGTTTTTTATGTTTTCTATGAACTATGGAGAAGGGTGGATCTTTTTATACATTGGGATTTTGATTAGAGGCCATGATCTTAAATCCCATACCTTTCCTTGTATCCCAAACCATATACTAAGGCTTTGGTGCAAAAGTTTCAACCTTAAAATTTATTTTTCTTGCTCAGAAGCAAATAATCACATCTAATAATAGGGTTGGAACCACTAAAATTTTTGTATAACTTTCAAGAAATTGTATTGTTTCTTGAAGACTTATTTACATAACTATAAAATAACATATAGTCAAATGTTGGGTGGTTAATGAAAGCTTTCAAGAATTTTTCATATCTTTGTATATCATTTTTTCTTCCTTAAATATGTTTAGATATAAAGTATTTTCTCTATTGACAAAAATGGAAAAACAATATGTATATCTGACAAGATTCAAAACATAGTATATAATGTGTTGAAAACAAATTAATCACATTAGAGTTTTGCCTTATTTACAGTTACTAAAACTACAGTGATATATCAAAAATGAGGTCTTGCCTCTTACATTTTTTTTCTTTTTTATGTTTTAAGCAGTCTGGACCAAAAGGAAAGGTAAGCTTAATATCGATGAAATTAGAGCATGGATATAATACTAAGTATCAAATGATTTGTATGCTTTGAAAAATATCCATTGATTAGAATCATCATTAAAACTTAGTAATTATTGTAATAAAATGAAATGTACTAGTAGAAAAACATGATATTTGGCCATGTTGGTAATGTTTTACCATAATTCTTAGTATAACACTTTTTCATGAATGGTTATTATATACTTATGCTGATGTGTGACTTCTTTCCTTTTAAAACTAGTGTTTCAGTGCCTTAGTAGTAAAGTTGATTTTAATTCTATTACTAAAATCTTTCTTACTATATTTTACACTTTAGTAGAGTGAGGGGAAAATGAAATTAGAATACCTCAAGCTTGGAGTTAAAACTCTTTAACATCAAATGTATTCCTATTCTGACCCAAAAGATTTGTAACAGAATTTTATGATCGTTTGTTCCCTATGTAACAATACTGGCAAACGTATTGTTCTTTTGCAGAAATGTTGAATAATGTAAATAACATGGGAACAAAATTTTAAGAACACATTTTTTTTAATAGTGAAATGGTTGTGATTCTTCTAAGGCAAATGTCCATAAGAATAGCTTCTTTGCCCTAGTCAGTGGTCGGCAAACTCATTAGTCAACAGAGCCAAATATCAACAGTACAACGATTGAAATTTCTTTTGAGAGCCGAATTTTTTAAACTTCTAACGCCACTTCTTCAAAATAGACTCGCCCCAGGCCGTGGTATTTTGTGGAAGAGCCACAATCAAGGGGCCAAAGAGCCGCATGTGGCTCGCGAGCCGCAGTTTGCCGACCACGGCCCTAGCTGGTTTGGCTAGGTGGATAGAGCGTTGGCCTGTGGACTGAAGGGTCCCAGGTTCGATTCTGGTCAAGGGCATGTACCTTGGTTGCGGGCACATCCCCAGTAGGAGGTGTGCAGGAGGCAGCTGATCAATGTTTCTCTCTCATTGATGTTTCTAACTCTCTATCCCTCTCCCTTCCTCTCTGTAAAAAAATCAATAAAATATATTTAAAAAAATAGCTTCTTTGCTCATTGTATAAATGTAGAATATTTAATGCATGTGCATATTTTTTTTCTTGCTTTTCTAAGAGTTCAAAAGCATTTTCTGAACCCTCTACCCAAAAAAACAGGTTAACGGCCCTTATATTAAACAAATACTTTCATGATATTGGTGAATGTCAAAAGAAGGGACAGTCTATGATTTTAATTATTAACTATGAGTTTAATATTTTAACTCTGTAACTTTGTTTAACTGTATAGAGAGGGCAAAGAAGATAACGTGCAATATTTTATAAAACACATATTCCATCTTCATGAACACCAAGTTTCTGAAATATAAATTTAAGGATGATCCTATCAGTAAAAGTTTTGGGCGTATTTTACAATTCTGAAATATATCACAAACATTACTTGCTTTAGATGAATGGGTTGTGTAAATATTTTACTATTTATCTTCTGGCAAAGAAAAATTATTTTCCCATTGTGTCTTTTTATTGTTGTTGTTTGTGAGTTAATCATTATTCTTGTCAAATATAAATGAGTCATTTTATATTTTTAACTCATAAGTGACTATATGTTTTGGAAAGCTATTAATAAGATGTTTTTAATAAAATTGCTAAAGAATGCACATTTAGTAACTCTTAATACAATTATATTGAAACAGTCTCTTATTTTATAAAAATGTGTTCTTATATGCTATATCATAAGATAGATAAAATATAGTTACTGTTACATTATCAGAATAATATAACAATTTTAGGTTATTTTTTAAAATTTATTTTCTGTTATTGACAGTATTACAGATTTCCGCCCCTTTATCGCCCCCTCCATTCAGCCCCCTCCGGCCTTCCTGGCACTGTTGCCTGAGTCCATGGGATATGCATATATGCATATAAATTATTTGATTAATCTCTTCCTGCTCCCCTGCCTCCCATCCCCTTCTCCTGTGAGATTAGATTATTCTCTTATTCACAATAGCCTTGGAGGGTTTATATTAATTTTTATTCCCACTGTTTTGGCTCCTTAGGCATATTTCTGTAGAGGAAAGTTAGCATATATTTCCATAGCTATGTGCCAGGCACTCTTCTGGGAGCAGACAAAAATTTCTACCCTCTTAAGCTTATATTCTTTAAAAAAAAAAAAAATATATATATATATATATATATATATATATTTCAGAGAGAGAAAGGGAGAGGGAGGGATAGAAACATCAATAATGAGAGAGAATTATTGATCTGCCTCCTGCATGCCCCCTACTGGGGATCAAGCCAACAACCCAGGCATGTGCCTGACTGGAATTGAACAGTGACCTCCTGGTTCATAGGTCAATGCTAAGCCACTGAGCCCCACTGGCTAGGCTTACAGCTCACATTCTTGTTGGAATAATACTGAATAGGAGTCAGATGTAGAATTAAGTAACCAGCATTATCAGTAGGTATATAACTTACTCTAAAATGGTTTTGGCAATATATACCCAACTTTAAAGGAGATTGTGAGGAACAAATCAGATAATTATTTAAAACTTATACACTGTAAAATTTGAAATTGCTGTATAGTAATAGCTACTGAAATTCTTTCAGTCTTTTGTACTAAGATTAATACCAGGGACTAGATATGCAGCAGCAACTGTTTCTAAAATACTTTGTAGGGAAAACACCTGAGTGATTTAATTCAGTAGCTTAGTTACTGTTAGGTTGAATTTTGCCCATTAATCCTTTGGGTCCTTATCTAAAATTATTTTGCATTTAGCTTTGTCAGAGATAAACTGAGAAGAACTTTGCATCAGTAGATTTTACTTTGTAAATTTTTTCACATAAGCCTTCTCTCCCCCCACCCCCCTTGTGAACACTGAGCCACCTTTTGTTTTCTGATCTTTGAGGAGTAATGTCCCTTAACATATGAGGAGCTATAAATCTCTGAACTAAATTTTTTATTTATTAAAGAGAATGGTTTATTGAATAAACAAAAAGGTAGATAGTTGTAGAAGGTAATGTTTTCCCCAGTTTTTTCATTTGTACTGTATACTGGGCACAATGATGTGTGTTTTACGTGTAAGACCAAGCTGGAATAAATAATAAGATTAAGATCTAGAGCTTACAGACAAAAAATTTGCTGCCAGCTTTTTTGCTGTAGGTGACTTTGACAACTTGGGTGACTCAAATTTCTTTCTGACTCATAGACAGATGGGTTGTCAATACAGTGTCTGTGGCAGTACCAGGAATTCAGAATATTTACTATATTAGAACTGTTTTGGTTATGTTTTTCCCCCCTCCGTAGATAAAGAATCCCATTATGAAATTGAAACATACAGTGATTTTCAAATTTTAAAAAATTTAAATATGGTAGTGAATTTTAAAATAACAATAAGGTATAAAGGTGAAAAATGCAGTAAGAATATATGTATATGAAATGCTAGAAATGCTTATGTAAGGGGTGTGTTTGAAAAAGCAAGCATTATAATTAGAGATTTTATAATTTTTAAAATAATTGTTCAAATTGTTATTAGAATCATGTTGCATTTCTTTCTAATAATTTTTCCCTAATAACCTTTTAATATACATAACACATAATAATAAAATATAGCTGTATATTCTGAATTTTCACCCAATAATAATATGCCCTACCATTTTTCCCTACCATTAAGTTGGTTTCTAAAAATGATGTTTAATGATTTCATAGTAGTTTGTCCTGTAGATAAATAATCTATTTACCCCTTAGCCCATTTCTGGTTGTTTATTACTGTTATATATGACACATTGATGAACAGCTTTGTATATAAATCTCTAAATGCATCTAGTAAGATACAGCTCTGAGAAAGGATCCTTGGGGCTAGATTACAAATGTTTTTAATGCTCTTGATAAGTACTGCTGAAATGTTTCACAGAAAGGTGATACCAACATGTAATAGCATTATAAATTGCGTCTCAAGGTATTTGAGAATAAAATTATATTCAGATGATACTATCTTTCTTATAATTGTAAGAGTCACTTGAAACCTTAGAAATAATGAGTTGAGCATTATGATAAACTACAAGACTGATAGTATTATTAATTCTTTTATTCACTTCTGATCAATTGGAGTATACATTTAAAAGACTAGAACTTCATTCACAATAACAACTAAAATATTGAGATAAAATTAATGATGTGTAACTTCTTTATAAATGTACCTAAAGAATGTAATCTGGGACATGTATTATTATTTTTTGGTTGGTTATTAGGTATTAACCTTAAAGGAAGTTTAGATTTATTACTCTATAGCAATATAAATAGCCCTGGCCAGCATGACTCAGTGGTTAGAGCATTGGCCTGCCCAGAGGGTCCCGGGTCCCGTCTCTCTGCTCCCTGACCCACCCCCTCCTTTCAGGAGCATGTGGGAGGCAACCAATTGATGTGTCTCTGTAACATTGATCTTTCTCTCTCCCCTCCCTCCTTCCCTTCCTTCCCCTCCCTTCCACTCTCTCTGAAAATCAATGGAAAAAATACCCTCACTCCTAGAGTGAGGATTAAAAAATAAATATATGTAATAATATAAATTATATATACCAGGTATTACTAACTTATATATATTACACTAGTTATAAATCTTTAAAATAAAGTATATTTAATGCAATTTTAGTAAAAATCTCAGTGACTTTAAGAAATTTGATCAGTTTATTTAGAAGAATAAATATTTGAGAAAAGCAACAGACTTATTTTTTTAAAAGAAGAATAGGAAGAATGACTTGACACATAATAAAATATATTGTGAGGAAAACAGTGATTGAAAACACTAGAACTAGACTAGACACTAAACAGACTAGAGAGTCCAGGTATATTCAATTTCCAACTAACCAGTGCTATCAGTAGATATAAACAAGTTTACAGTGCCTTTGAGATGCCTGAATTATGATATTTGTACATTAACTGACAACGTAATATTTTGAATTGTGTATAATGGCTCTGCATGGTGTCCAGTGGTTCAGTTTTGACATTATCGTCCTTGTGTGGCAGTGTTTATACAAATATTTGCCCTGATAAATACATTTCTAATTACATTCTGCCTTTTAGATATGTACATTTTTTTCATTCTAACTATTTATCAATAAGCATAAGGATACAGTGGCGAACAATACATACAAAATCCATGACTCCTATAGTTTAATTTTGATGGGCACAGATAATGAACAGGT
Source organism: Cnephaeus nilssonii (assembly GCF_951640355.1). Classification (NCBI taxonomy): domain Eukaryota; kingdom Metazoa; phylum Chordata; class Mammalia; order Chiroptera; family Vespertilionidae; genus Cnephaeus; species Cnephaeus nilssonii. Next base: position 61,815,869 of record NC_137080.1, on the reverse strand, counting down.
AAACATGGAATAGGTTCTATGTAAACAAGTGTAATTGGATGATACGATAGAGAGTAATAGTATGGATTGCATGTTCAGAGAAACTCTTTACTAAGAAGCTAACATTTAACCAAGGACTAAATGAGTCAGTCAAGCCATGATCATACAGATGGCTTTTCCAGATAGAGAAGAGGTGGTACTAAGATATTAATGCAGGAATGAGTTTGGCATGTTCAAGAACAGAAAGCAAGGCCAATATGTCTTGAGTTTGAATAGCAAAGGGAAAAATATTATGAGGTGAATTTGGTGAGGTCAGCTAGGGTCCAGATTATAAAAGCCTTTTTGTAAAGTGATCTGCAGAGTTTGGATTTTATATTAGTGCCCTCAGTGGAAGCCTTTAGGGCATTTTAGTTAGGAAAGTGTTATTACCTGATAAATCTTGGAGATTAAAACATTTTGTATATGACTTATAATTTGACACAATTGAACTAAGTCAGTAACATTCAGTTAAGGCTAAACATGTTCCACTTTCCAAATAGAGATGTCCTGCAAAGGAAAAGAAATAGTCGGTGACTAGGTATTCAAATTATCCCAGCAAAGTTAAGGAGTTGGGGAGGTGGAAAGGCAGAAGTAAAAGTCTTTAAGGCCTTTTCTTGGGAGGAGTTGAAGGGGGGAGTAAAAGAAATTTAAAGACCGCAGCCTATTAGGAATGCAGTTAAACATCTTGCTTGAAGAAATAGTTGGAATCTTGATGACATCTTAAATAGAAACATGCGATTGGAATAAGGAAGCATGTCAAACTCAAAGGCTAACATGGGCTAAATAAAGAAGGTTTAAGTCTATGTGGGCTGCAAAAAATAAAAAATGTTCAATTTTCATAGAAACGTAGGTTTATTTCGATAGAGACATGCTGAATACAGAGAGCTGAAATAAATGAGTAATCATTAACATAAAATAATAAAACATTTTAATAAAAATATTTTTTCTTGAACATTAACTTACCAGACACTGAATAACTGCACAAATTAATAAGCGTAACGAAAATAAACCTATTTTTCTTGTTCTCCGAAAACGAAATATTTCCTGTTGCCTACACCAAACAAGTCAGTCCAAGACTAATGACATAGCAATCGGCAGCTAAAATACTCGCTGCTACCCTGGCTGGTTTGGCTTCAGTGGATAGAGCGTTGGCCTACGGACTGAAGGGTCCCGGGTTCAATTCTGGCCAAGGGCACATGACTGGGTTGTTGGCTTGATCCCCAGCGGGGGACGTGCTGGAGGTAGCCAATCAATGATTCTCATCATTGGTCTCCCTCCCTCTCTCTCTCTCTCTCTCTCTCTCTCTCTCTCTCTCTCTCACACACACACACACACACACACTCTCCCTCTCCCCCCCTCTCCCTCTCTGAAATCAATAAAGAAAAATATTTTTTTAAAAAAATACTCGCTACTAGTATTAGTGAAGAGAAATGTTGTGCCGGCTCATAAGGGAAATGAATGCAACAAGATTATAGTAATCAGTCATTATCGAACATTGTAGTTCATTATTAATAATTATGTGTAACAGGATTTTGTAAAAATTAAGTTACGAAATTTTTATTAAAACGTTTCTTACAAACTGTTATATTGGCTGGGCCACAAAAATATTTGTTGTGGGCCGTGAGTTTGACATGCTTGGTCTAAAGAGAGAGAGTAACTGTTCGTTTGTTAAGTCAACTGGGACGGTGGGGCGGCGGGGGGGGGGGGGATGATGACAATTAATAGCAATTGTGCAAGCCAGTATAAATAGTGGAAAAGAGGAAACAAAGTAAAACAATGTTAAGCAAATAGAAATGTAAAAATTAACAACTAATAAAGTAAGATAAAAGGAAACCATGAAGTCTATTAGGTGTTATAATAATTGTGACCAAATTGAATAAAGTTAATAAAAAGATAAACTAATTGGGTTAAATCCAGCTATTTTATGTTGTTACAAGAATAAGACATAAAATAATAATTCGTAAGTAAAGGGGTTTTAAAGTCACAAGATATGCAAACAAAAAGAGCATGAGTAGAATTTTAATAACAGTGAAATGGTATTAGGGTAAAGCACATTTTATAATGGATACAGGCTATAAGAGTATAACAACTAAGTGTTGTCATATAACATTTGAAATAAAATATGCAGGAAGTTTTTGGTTAGAGTACAAATGTGAGAGATTTTAATACATGTTTTTGAAAATTAGGCTATAAGTTTAACATGAGTTTGGAATAGGGATTTTAACTGTAAAATGAATACACTATTTTATAGAAATTTAAATTTTTTGAAATCAGAGCAATGGAAAGGTTGATAAAAATGAATTACTATTAAAACCAAGCTTAAAATGGGGGTGAGGGGGAGAATAAGGACACATGTAATACCTTAATCAGTAAAGAAATTTTAAAAAACAACACCAAGCTTAAAAAAAGAAAAGGGCACCAGCCACCAGATCCTGGTTTCTAATACCACTCTAATAAAAGGAACGTGGAGAAATTTCTGATTCTAGCGATGGGTTAAGGAAAACACAGAATGAGTGTAGCATCTTAAGTGTCAGAAACTAAGCAAGTATTCAAAAAAAAACAAAAGGGTACTTGTTTCAACAGCATATATACTAAAATTAGAACAATACAAAGAAGATTTTAATGGCCCCTGTGCATGGATGACATGCAGATTGTTAAGCATTCCATATTTTTGTAAATTTTATGTTATTTATATTTTACCAGAATAAAAAACACACACAAAGGAATGAGGTTACATCAAAACAGCACAGGAGCCAACTGAAAAAGCTTCCAAAGGCAAAAATTGAAACAATTGGATTATAAACTAAAGTATAAAAAATATTCATGAGTGGTATAAATAATTGAATACATTTATTATTGAACTATCCTAGGATTTTTTTACAAACTGCAATAAAACGAATTGGGGAAGTGGACAGCTGTTTATTACTAAATTCTAAGAAATTTGTGTAGATAGGCCCCCCTCTTCAGGAAGTGGAGCTTAACTAAAGTAACTCCTTTGGTGGGCTAGACTGACTGACTTGCTTCCAAATAGAGCGTGGAAAGGGAAAAATAGTAACTTCAGAGTGGAGAAACCTGGCAAACAGTCCACTTTTGCCAAATGATCAGGGTTAGCATCACCAGTGATAAAAAATCACATTGATATCATGTACCGCCTGATAGGTGATAAGAAGGGCACTTCACATCTGTGATACTCTTACCCCAAACTCACAGCCTCAGTCTAATCACAAGAAAAACAATCAGAAATACCTAGGTTGAGGTGCATTCTACAAAATAACTGATCACTTCTTTTCCAGTGTCAGGGTGATGAAAAACAATATAAGACTGGGAAACAAAGAGGAGACTAAGGAGACAGACTAAAATCAGTGTATCCTGGATTGGATTCTGGAATGAAAAAGATATTAGTGAAATAGCTGATGAAACCAAATAAAATCTGGAGTTAATACTAGTGTGCCTGTATTGGTTTCTATTACTCATGTGTGATGGTAATGAAGGCATTAACATTAGGAGAAACTCAGTGATGGTTATTAGAGAATTGTGAATTGTCTTTTAAACTTTTCTGCAAATCAAAAGTTATTCTAAAATTAAATTTATTTTTTAAAACTTGTATTGCTGAGGCCTGTCTAACCTTTAATGAACAGAGCATTCTGATATTAATGTAAACAATTCTGCAAACAAATAAAAGCTCTTTCAATTCATTTTATCTCGCTTGTAAAATGTTGCAACCATGAGGTGAGGTTTTATCTAAAACTTCTACGCAAAACACAAATCCTCAGAAGCCCCCCTTACCTTATATGGCATGACAGGGATGCTTCTCCTACCTTATAGGGCATGACAGGGATGCTTCTCTGCTTTTGCTTGGCTTGAGGTAGAAAAGAAATATCCACTGAGAAATTCAATCCTAGACTTGAGCTTCAGATCAGTTTGGAGTTTGAAATTTTAGTATCTGTAGAGTGATGGAACCCTTAAACCAAGAAATTAACATAAAATTTGATGTTTTTGTTCACATAGCAAATCTTTTTAAAACTAAATTTTAAAGAACACAGATAGTTTGTGGCTAGAAAGTTTCATTCTTTTTTCAAGCTAATGCTTTTATCCTGAAATTCATACATTCAAATCTAAGGCATGCTTTTATTTCTGTAATTTATTCATTATAATTTTTAAAACAACTTAATTTGCCTTGTTCATATAGGAAAATGTAGCAAATATTGGATATAGAGTGGGCATTATGTCTGAAATGCCCCGCAACTGAGGATCGGGCCCAAAACTTGGGCACATGCCCTGACTGGGAATAGAACCGGTGACCTCTTGGTTCATGGGTTGATGCTCAACCACTGAGCCACACAGGCCAGGCATAATAGTTTATTAACATTAAATTACAATACATAATAAAGTATGGATACTAAAGAATATATGCAGTGTGTTCCTCATTAGCTATGCAGAGCTCAGGGCACTTGGTCAAATTGCAAAGAGCACAGTGTATTAATGCAGCATTTTCATCAATTAGCTATGATTTCATCAATCCATACACATTTATTATTGTCTCAGTCACTACTGAATAAATCTGTGCTTATAACATTTCCCAGAATATCTATATTTTCAGATTTTTTGGCTGCTCAAACTTACCTTGTTGATAATCCTTAACATTTAAGAATATCTGTTGCCCTGACCAGTTTGCTCTGTGGTTGGAGTGTTGGCCCACAGACTGAAGGGTGTCGGATTAGATTCCTGGTCCAAGGACACATACCCTGGTTGCAGGTTTCCCACCCCCAGTAGTGGGGCGTGCAGAAGGCAACCAATCAGTGTGTCTCACATCAGTGTTTCTCTCCCCTCCTTCCATTCAGTGGAAAAAATATCCACGGGGAGAATATATATATATATATATAATCTGTTGTCCACTGTTTTAAAAAATATATATTATACAGAGTGTCCACAATTTTAAATAATATATACTACAGATAGTGTATGGAGTTTACTATAATACTGTCATACTTTGCTTTTAAAATCATCGTTTCTGTTGCAATTTAAAGTTGGTATCTTTGCCCAGCCATGTGGCTCAGTGGTTGAGTGTCCCATGCACTAAGAGGTCACTGGTTTGATTCCTGGTCAATGCACATGTGCGGGTTACAGGCTTCATCTCCAGTAGGGGGCGTGCAAGAGGCAGCCAATCAAGGATTCTTTCTTATTGATGTTCTATCCTCCATTCCTCTCTAAAATAAATTTATATATATTTTAAGCTGACAGGGTGGAAATTGCCCACTTGTACCAAATGCTGCTCAATAATGATGAAACCACCATTACTCATCAATATTAATGCAGTTTAGCAGGATTCAGAGTCTGGCATTGCTATTTAATAGTTGTGTGACCTTGGATGGGCAAGTTAATTAACCTCACTTTGCTTCTGTTTCCTCACATATAAAGTGCTAATAATATATGTTTTATAAGATTATTGTGAGGATTAAAACACTTAATAGATGGAAAGCACTTAGAACAGTACCTGGCACATGATGCTCACTATTTGCTAACTGCTGTTACAAATACACTACTGTCATTACGCTTATTATTTTCTTCCTTATGTCATTTTCATATTTTGTTTTCAATTTAGATAGTTTGACTTTTACAATACAGTATTAAATCTTTACAGGAAACTTTCTTTAGAGTTTTTGTCTAATTTGGTATTGTTCACTAGTGTGAATGGATTTACAAATAATAGAATAACCTTATTTTTAATATCCTGATTAAATAAAATAGGAATAATTTTAGAAGCTTTATTTTAGGATAGCAAAGTAGCTATTATAGCTCTCTAGTCAATTGCATTTTGCAAATCTCCTTCTTTAATGGTTTATTTATCCCATAATTAGCTATAGATTTTTTGCTTTGTATTTTAGGACCCTTATTTACTAAGGATTATTTTCAGAATCCTGAAAATCAATTGTATTTATTTTTATGTATTTGTATATATTTATATGCAAATGTAATATATTTTTAAAAGTATAAGTATATTCCCATAATGTAGTCATAATACAAGATTAAAATTCTTGTATGATTGCTAGTTTTGTATATAACACTTTTTGTACTTATTTTGGGATTCTCCTCAGCCAATATCTTATTTGCTATGTATTCTTTTATTTATACCCAAAACATGTGAAAATGAAGCATTATGAGTTTTTTTGTAATGTGTTATTTTTTAATCCTTACCTGAGGATATTTTTTCATTGATTTTTAGAGAGAGGGAAAGAGAGAAATATTGATGTGAAAGAAACACATCGATTGGTTGCCTCCTGTATGCGCCTGACTAGGGCCTGGGCCAGGGAGGAGCCTGCAATCAAGGTATATGCCCTTGACTGGAATCGAACCCAGGACCCTTTGGACTGCAGGTTGACACTCTATCCACTGAGTCAAACCGGCTAGAGCATGTAATGTTTTTATTAACTGACTAGGGGTCTGGTGCATGAAATTCATGCACGGGAGTGGGGGGGGGGCTCAGCCCAGCCTGTACCCTCTTCAATTCAGGACCCCTCAGGGGATGTCCCACTGTCATTTTAGGCCCAATTCTGGGATTCGGCCCTAAACCAGCAGGCAGACATCCCTCTCACAATCTGTGACCACTGGCTCCTAACTGCTCGCCTGCCTTGCTTACCGCCCGTAACTGCCACGCCCCCCCCCCCCCCCCCCCCATTAGCCTGATCACCCCTAACCACCTCTGCCTGCCGGCCTGATCACACCTAACTGCCCCCCTGCCAGCCTTGTGGCACCTAACTGCCCCCTCCCCCCGCCTGGTCACCCCTAACTTCCATCCCTGCAGGCCTGGTCTCACCTAACCACCCCCACCCCCACCAACCTGGTCGCCCCACACAGCCTGCTATTCAGTCATTAGTCGTCCCTCACTAACCCCCCCTGCCAACCTTGTCGCCCCACACAGCCTGCCAGCCTGCTGTTCGGTCGTTAGTATTACTGTGACAGCGTCCCAGACAATTTGCATATTCCTCTATTATTAGTATAGCTTTATGCATTTGGGGAACTACTTTGAAAGAACAGTAATTTGAATGCCTGCTATGGGGTTTGATAGATTGTCAAAACAAAAAATAGTCACTGACTTTAGAGATCTTATAATGTGTTATTAGTATATTTCTGTAATACAGTTTTGTTATTTTATAGTATTTTATATGGCAAAGAAGCTATGCTTTGCTTTTAAAGTATAAGTATTTTCTCAATTTTTTCATTTTGAAGAATATTTTTTTTGTTAGAATAAAACTATGTATATTCCCTTTTATAGGAAAGAATATCCACCTCATGTCCAAAAATTTGAAAATAATCCTGTAAGGTTAAGTTGGCCCCAAGGTATTGGTAAGTGTGCAGTTTTACCTGTTACATCTGTAAAAGGTTTTGAGTAGTCTGAAAGGTAGAAGTAAAGATATGACCTTGGCTTTAAAATATTCCCAGGTATAATATAAATATGTAAAAAAAAAAATTATAACTGAATTGAGAATTTATTTAATTTTGAATGAAATCACCAAGAAATGGTTGCACATTCAGGTGATTACAATTTGAAATCTTTATTATTTTTTGTTAAATTCAAGACTCAAATATTTTTGGGGTTATAGCATCAAAATTGTGTTTTTTAAAAACTATATAAAACCCTAATATGCAAATCAACCGAACGGTGGAAAGACTGGCAGAATGACTGATCGCTATGATGCACACTGACCACCAAGGGGCAGACGCTCCATGCAGGAGCTGCCCCCAGCCCACAGGCCCTGGCGGGGGCAGGTCTGGCGAGCAGGCGGTGCCAGGCCAGCGAAGGCGGGTGAGAGCAGGTGCCCCGATCACCCTGCTGGTTGCCCCACAGATTGGCCCTGATCACTGGCCAATCCTAGGGACTCTACCCATGCACAAATTTTGTGCACCAGGCCTCTAGTGTTGTAATATTTTATCTTGTAACTAGAGGCCTGGTGCATGAAATTTGTGCATGGGAGGGGGTGTCCCTCAGCCCAACCTGCGCCCTCTTGCAGTCCAGGACCCCTCGCTCCTTACTGTCCACCTGCTCCCTGCTCCTTACCACTCGGCTTGCTGCTTCTTATTGCTGCCATGTGAGCCTGGCTTCTGGCTGAGCTGCACTCCCCCTGTAAGAGCACACTGATCACCAGGGGGCAGCTCCTATGTTGAGCGTCTGCCCCCTTATGGTCGGTGCACATCATAACACCTGGTAGTTCTGGTCATTCTGCTGTAATGGTCTTATCCTAGCTAATAAAACAGTAATATGCAAATTGACAGTACTTTCGCTATGCCCACAGCCAATCAGAGCGAACAAGATGGCGGTTAATTTGCATATTCTGAGGGAGGGAGGAGTGAAGAAAATAGAAAGCATGGCGGCTGCGCGGGTGGGCAGCAGCGCAGCTGTGGAGCACGAGGCCATGGTGGCCTCTGAGGCAGTGTGAGCGGCAGCAATGCGGCTACAGCGGTGGCGGCGGCGGCGGTGGGCAGGGCGCGCAGTGGAAGCGGCAGGCGGGGCGTGGCGGGTGGTGTGCGAGGCCGCGGTGGCCTTGGAGGCGGTGGTGGCTGCGGGTGGGAGGCACCCCGCCCTTTCGGCCCGCCCCGCCCGCCGCAGCGGGAGAGGTGGAGGGGCGGGAGGGAAACCCGGCAGAAGTCTTGCAGGAAATATTCCTGCAACGGGTCCCTAGTATTATATAAACTAGAAGCCCGATGCACGAAGATTCGTGCAAGAATGGTCCTTCCTTTCCCTGGCTGCCGGCACCACCTTTCCGCTCCGGCCCCAGAGCCGCCTCTTTCCGCTCCGGCCCCGCCTTCCCACACTGCCCAGAGGCCATGAATAGCTGGGGCGGTGCAGAATGCCTGCATCCCACCCCTGGCCGCTCAGTGTCTGCATATGCAAATTAACCCACCATCTTAGTTGGGTTAATTTGCATACTCCTGATTGGTGGTGGGTGTCGTGAGGTATGGTCAATTTGCATCTTTCTCTTTTTTAGTGTAGATATGCCTGCATGATTGAGCTGAAACTGGCTCTCCAACATCCCCTGAGGGGTCCCGGATTGTGCAGGCCAGGACAAGGGACCCCACCAGTGCATGATCATGGCCAGGGAGAGACGTAGGAGGTTGGCCATTCAGGGAGGGACCGCGGGAGGGCTCCAGGGCATGTCTGGCCCATCTCGCTCAGTCCCAATCGGCTGGACCCCAGCAGCAAGCTAACCTACCTGTCAGAACATATGTCCCCTGGTGGTCAGTGCACATCATAGCGAGCAGTTGAGTGGCCTTAGCATATCATTAGCTTTTTATGCTGTGATTGATTGAATGGCCGACCAGTCAACCAGACACTTAGTATATTAGGCTTTTATTATATAGGATTGTCTTGACTTAAAGTGCTGATTATTCTTTATTGTATATGTTGAAACATTATTTTAACTAAAACAATTTGATAAGTTAGTATTTTTTCATAACAAGCATCATGAGGAATTGATAAAATTTCATTTTAGTACTTTTATTTTTGTCTCCTTTCTTTAGATCCAATAATGAAGAAAACAGAAGAATCTGAATCATACTTGGAGTCTGAAATCAAAAGGAAAGTATCACAGAAACGTCACAGTTCATACCAATCTACTACTCCTGTGTCTCCTGCCTCAAAAAAATCTTTAACTGATTTAGAGGTGGGTAAGGAAATTATACTTTGTTGTTAATGAGATGGTATTTTAGTAATATGATGTTTAGTATTTATTGAATTGTAGGTGAACTTTACTCATACTACTAGAAGAGACACAGAAAAGTTATTTAGGCAAACTTTTCTGACTTCACTAGATTTTTTAACTCTACAAAATCTAGAATGTCTTTTTCTGGAAAGAATATATCAGTGCCACCCTGCAACATACTCCAAATAACTGCTCTCAACCAGAATTTTTTTTTTTAATTGATTTGAGAAAGAGAGTGAGGAATGGAGAGAGGGGGGAGAGATAGATTTGTTCTACTTATTTATGCTTTCATTGATTGCTTCTTGGATATGCACTGACCAGAGATCAAACCCACAGTCTTGGTGTATGGGACAATGCTTTAACCAACTGAGCTATACCCAGCCATAGTCTCAATCAGAATTTTTTTTTAATACATTTTTATTGATTTCACAGAAGTAGGGAAAGGGAGAGAGACATGGAAACATCAATGATGAGAGAGAATCATTGATGGGCTGCCTCCTGCATGCCCCCTACTGTGAACTGAGCCCACACCCTGGCATGTGCCCTGACCAGGAATGGAACCTCATGGTTCATAGGTAGATGCTTAACCACTAAACCACACCAGCCAGGCAGGAGTAATGTTTTTAGAACCGTAGTCAGACGCGTTATCCATTGCGCCACTGGCCCGGTACTGGAGGAGTAATGTTTTTAAATGGAGTGGTTAGATCTCTCTTCTCATATATGGATCTGGTAGCATCCAAGTACAATATATCTTTATAATGACAATCTCATTCTATCATTTCATTGTCACAACAAATATTTGTTCACTTAATTTCCTTTGATATGAGGCTCAAAGTATTAAAATATTTTTCTTTTAGACTGAGTTATTTCTCTTACAAAAACAGATCAAATGGATATTTGCCAGAGTGTAGGGATAAGGAGGGATGGGTGAAAAAAGTAAAGGGGAATGTAGTCAATAATATTGTAATAATTTGCACGGTGACACATTATTTCTAGAATTAGTGTGGTGATCACATTGTAAGGTATCTCAATGTCAAATCACTATATTATACACCTGAAACTAATACAATTTTGTATATCAATTATACTTAAATTTAAAATAACAATCCTATATAATAAAAGCCCAATATGCAAATTGCCCCTTCGGGCGGTCATTCGACCGGCAAACTGGGAGTTCAACCGCTCACTATGATGTGCACTGACCACCAGAGGGAGGCACAGAAATGGTGGACTGCGACACCATGTTGCTGGCAGTGGGTGCTCAGCTGCTGGGCGTCTGTGAGGAGCCAGGCTGCAGCCACCGGGACTGCAGGGGCCCATCGGGCCCCTGGTGTGTTCACACAGGAGCAGATCTGCAAGGCCTGCCAGAAGACAGTGTGCTGCCTGCCCGGCTTCCGGGGGGCCCACACTGCGCCCCGGCCCGCGGCATCCGGCCACACTCACTATATCTCCGGGTGGGCACTCCGGAGCTGTGACTCAGGCGGTTGGGGGCCCGGAGGCCCAGGTGCTGCCTAGGGCCCAGAGGTCACCTGGGCCCTGCCCTTCTAAGCCAGACACTTGCACTTTGATCCACAGCCAGGTCTAGAGATTGCACCTTCGTGTACCAGGCCTTTAGTACAGTGTAAATACATATAATATACAAAAATAATTATTAATAGATTTAAATTATATGTTGTTACAAAATTTGATAAGTAATTATTTGGCGTAAAGTTATTGGAAATGCATCTTTTAACCTTTTGCACTCAGATGTCGAGTGTGACGGTTATTGAATGTATCAATAATTTGAAATATAAAAAAATCCAAATAAATAAGTTTGTATAAAAATAAACTCCAGTTTTTTATTCTACTGCCGCACTTTGTAAAATCTGGGGTATTTAAAAAATTAAATCCCGAGTAGAATAAAGGAATCGAGAAAAAAGCAAGCGAGTGCAAAGGGTTAATTAGAGCCATTGACTTTTTCTCAATTAGTTCATGTCTCCATGGATAAATATATGTTCTATACTGAGACAGGATTCAACATCTATTTCTGTTTCCTTCTTATTGACGTAAATGCTGAGGTAATAAGTACATAAATAAGTTTCACATAAATAAGTACATGACTATGGAAAGAATTATAGTAATATCACTCAATACCTTGAACTTTTTCTAATTTATATGCCCCAAATCACATGATACTGTCAGAAAACATTTTTAATGATATCACAACTGTAACATATAGTAAGCCTTCATTAAAATATTTTTGAAATACTGACTTAGAAATCAATTGTCTTGCAAATTTTTGTTAACCAGTACTTATAATTCATTTTTTTCAACATTTAAAATTGTCCTTTGGTTTGATTTAATAGTTTTTATACCCCAGGAAATATACCATTAGTGATATTTTAAATGGAAGAAAGGTTTAGCATTCTTTTTTTTTTTTTTATGTTTTTATTGATTTCCGGCATACCCCCTACTAAGGATCAAACCCGCAACCCAGGCATGTGCCCTTAGTGGGAATTGAACCGTGACCTCCTGGTTCATGGGTTGATGCTCAACCACTGAGCAACACCAGCTGGGCTAGCATTCTTATTTTGAAGAGGAGGAGAAGCAGTTGTGGTAGGAGATTCCTTGACATAAGCATAATCATGTTGGGTTTTTGGAAAGGTTATATGTAGAAATTGAGAAACTAGATATTGATTCCCTTAATACATTAAGCGCCAAGCCTGTTTTGTCTTGCTTTCCATTTAGCCCACGATATCCAATTTCACCAATATACTGGCGGCACCAATGACTGACTGGTCCAGACAGAAAGTATAGTGTCAGTCACCAGTGACTGACATGGCACTTTACGTGTTAAGATTATTTATGCCTTGTATGCTGGAGTGAAGGTCTCAAAAATTCCTTCAGCATTCTGCTGCTAAATTCTAACTAATATGACATATTCAGGATTTTTGTGGTAGCCATGGTGATGTGATGGGAAGTGAGAGTTAATTTTGAAATATTGTATGTATTTGTTCCATGATGTTGAAATAAAATGCCGAGGTCTTATATTTTTTTGAAACCTAAGTTTTCTGAAGAGTATGAATATTGTCCAAAATGTGGTCAAGAAAAAGAAATTCAGACCAAATGTCAAAGTTGTGATATTCTTTTTCCTAAGGATTTGCCCAGAAGTTGCAGACCAGCTATAACTTTGAATGAATCAACTGGTCCGTTATTGAGAACATCAAATCATCAGAATTCTGGAGGACAGAAGTCACAAAACACAGCATTAACACCCAACAAGTTTTATGGCAACAGTGTGGGAAAGGTTCCAATTGATATTATTGTTAATTGTGATAGACAGAATTATTTACAGGCTAATGGGAAAGTCATTTTACCTAGGGCTAAAGGAGCCAAGACCACAAATCTAAAAGAAAGGAAAATAAGCCTGTCAGACCTGAATGATCCAAGTAAGTGTTTTACTCCTTTTGGTATTGCTTTTATCAGTCCAACATTGTAAGGTGAACAAGAGTATATTTGAGAACTATAGTTTTGTGTAAGTTATGTAACATGTCTTCTTGTGTCAGTTATGTAACATTTTTTGGGTAGATGATTAAAATTGTATTCATAGTTAGCAAATAATGACTCAGCCTGGCCTGCGGGTATCAGTGGACCTCTGTGCCGCCGCAGCCCGGCCTTACCTGCCAGCTTGTTGGGCTCTAGCTTGCTGTCCATGTCGATCCCGCACAACACGAAGTAGTGCGCGATGTGGCAGGCGGCCAAGGAGGAGCCCGAGCCCGAGCCCAGGCTGTGCGCTGTGCTCTCCTGCTCATCCTGGCCCCGCTGTGATTGCCGCCACCGCTTGGGCATATAGGGGGAGTGTCCACAAGAGAGGCTCCTGCTGCCACAGCTGTGCTCGCCAGCCGAGAGCCCAGCGTCTGGCACCCATTGGTCAGCTGAGCGGCGCTCCCGCTGTGGGAGTGCACTGACCACCAGGGGGGCAGCTCCTGCATTGAGAGTTTGCCCCCTGGTGGTCAGTGTGTGTTATAGCTACTGGCCGGTCACTTAGGCTTTTATATATACATACATACACACACACACACACACGTAATAAAAGCACAGAACTTGGCCACAGTCCTAGGTCAAGTCCATGTATGCCTAGCTTTCTAACTTCAGCCTGGTTAATTTAATCTCTCTGACCTATAAATGGATACATTGCCTTGTTAATCTATATATATAAAAGTCAAAGCAACCGAACGACTGGTCCACTGGTCGCTATGATGCACACTGACCACCAGGGAGCAGATGCTCCCACAGCCAACCTTCCACAGCCAGTCAGCCCCAATTGGCCCCACCAACTTCCCGTGGCCCCTCACCTGGCTGGCCAGCCCTGATCAGCCCCGAGCCCCAATATTTGACAGCTATAAAGGACTCTGAAAATTAGTTTCTTTACCACTTTGTTTCTCCCCTAAATCTTTTTTTTTCTTACTTCAGACACATGTGCATATGTGTGTGCATATGGAATATAGTCCTGTTATAATAAATAGAAAAAGATTGGAAACATTCGGACTGGTTGAAAAAACTACAGTATACCTACTTGTAAAAGGGGAGAAATGATTTAGTATTTTATAAGTGATTTTCAAGTGATTAACCAAATGAATAAAGCCAAGTGAGTATCAGTATATAGTATGCTACCCTTTATTTAGGAAGGATGGGAGAATGAATCTAGATATTTTTTTATTTGTTTTTAATGAAAGGTATATCAGAAATTGAATTTAAAAGTGATTGGAAGGGGAGGAAACAGTATGGGAATCAGGGATAGGTGCTAGATGTCTACATATGTACTTGTTTTATAAATTTGACTTTGGAGCCATGTAAACACTTCACATAATTATAAATGAAAATTAAATTGCAAATATTTAAAAACAAAATCAAAACCAAAATGAAATAAATGAATGTCAATATATATCTATTGGTTGCTTGAACACACAGAAGAATTATTTCAGATGAATTTAAATTAAAATAATATTGTGGTTGTGCATCCTTACGTGATCTATTTTAAGTCAAACAAAACTACAAGGAAATCCTAAGTGCAGTCACAAATATTGTTACTAATATTGGTACTGAGATTTTTAAACATTTTGACAAAGCAAATAAGCCATTGTATGATTGTCTCCAGAAACCAAGATTTTCAGTGTTAGAGAAAAAGGAATATAAAAGTAAAATCAATATCTTGTAACTTTAAATTTGAATCAGAGATAAAGTGAACTTACTGCATATTTTTTCTTAAATAGGAAATAAGTATTTCCTAGCTTTACCTGCAGAAAATGCCTAGAAACAGTAAGCAACCCTCATGTAGAAACAAACAACCCTAGTTCCCATATTTGCATTTTTGAATATCATTTCCCAACAGAGCTCCTCAGAGAAATTGCCTACTCAAAGTCTGGGACACAAAGGTATTAATAAACCTAGATCATCTTGTGATATCAGGAAGTATGGAAGCTGTAAGGAATACTGTGGACACATCAAATGACTCAAGAGCTAAAATGAAAGAGCTCCCTTTGACTAATGATGGGAATACTTGTGTCACAAACAGAATCATAATTGCAATTTTTTGAAATATGTCAAATATATTAAAATCAGTTTATAATAATATCCTCCAACTCCCCCCAAAAGAAAAACTCCATTGGTTACTTTTGGAGATTGCCTAAGGTTCCTAATCATTACTCTGAAAACTGAAAAAGGAGATAAAATTAAGCTTTTTTTAAATCTTAAGATATGTCAAGTTCTATTTTAATTAAATTCAATTAAAAAAACAATATGTACCAGTACATTAGCTTATCTCTCAAATATATTTTTAAAAAGATACTGTAAAAAAAAAAAAAAAAAGATACTGTATGATGGCTGTGCAGCCTATACTCAAATATTATATTATGATAATGTTGATAGTTGATTATTTTATCATACATTTTAGTGTTATGCCAATGTAATATTAAATACTTCTAATATCATTTGAGTCTTTTCTAATGTTGATATTTTTAATAATGGTAAGATATGAAGAAAACTCTCACTTATTAGGCAGTTACTGTGTATTATTACAGAGCCAAACTTTAAATAGGAAACCTGTCATTCTGAGGAAGTTTCCAAGATGAGGGGAACTGGAAGTTAATAAGGCTAAATTGATATGTGAAAAAATACAAAATATTTTGTCTACATCAACCATGTAGGCTGATAACATAAGGAAATACATTCATGTGGCTCTTAGGTTTATTAAGTAGTTTACTTTTTAGAGTTTAACCACAACCATGAATTAATTTCATAAAACATAAATTTGTTCCCTTGTGCCAAAAAAGAAAAAGAAAAACTAAGTACTTCTCATGTAAGTATGTGAAAAAAAGTGTTATATTTTAACAACATTTAATCTGTATATATAAAGAGCCAGGGTCCATAACATCTGAAGGCTCAACCTAATACCGGAAATGGTGACCCAGCACTGTCTGCTGAGGGGGCTTCGGATTAGGCCCAGAGAGAGACCTGCAGAGAGAGGCAGGTTCTGATCTGCAGCCTCAGTGGCAGCTGTTTATCAGCCGTTGCCTCTCTATTTCTCTCCATTTGAAGCCGCGCCTCTGTTTCTCTCGGCCTCCGGGGGGCTGCTGATCAGCCCCACCTCTCTGATCAGGCCCAGAGATAGGCCCAGAGACACTGACTGGCATAGAAACTGACCAATCAGAACCAAATCTGAGTGAAGTGCCAGAAGCCAATGGCTGCCTAGGAGGCAGAGCTTTTGACGCTGACTGGCATAGAAACCAACCAATTAGAACCAAGTCTGGGTGAATTGCCAGGAGCCAATGGCTGCCACAGCTATTTGGTGTAATGTGTAAGAAAGCGGTTCCACTTTTTAATGACCGCTTTGGCAGTATAGTGCATATGGCTGGCTATCAGTCCAAATATAGGGATTATGTGTTTTTGTCTGCCAAGAGCATCTCCTGCTGAAAAAGGCTCTTCCCTCCCCATTTAAGCAGTCCTATCCTATATAATTTATCTATACTAATAAAAGGGTAATATGCTAATTAGACCAGGTCAACCCTCCATCTTCTGGACGTCCGACTTCCTTCCAGACAAAGCCATGGTGGTGGAGGCTGAGCCAGAGGCAGTTTGGGGCAATCAGGCCAGCAGGGGGAGGGCAGTTGGGGTGAGATCAGGCCAGCAGGGGAGGGCACTTAGGGACGATCAGGCAGGCAGGTGAGCAGTTAGAAGCCAGCAGTCCCAGATTGCGAGAGGGATGTCCGACCGCTGGTTTAGATCAGGCCTAAACCAGCGGTCAGACATCCCCCAAGGGGTGCCCGATTGGAGAGGGTGCAGACTGGGCTGAGGGAAACCCCCCCCCCAATGCACGAATTTTGTGCACTGGGCCACTAGTATTAATAAAAGCTATCATTTATCAAATACTTATATTCCCTGCTTTGTGGTAAAGATTTATACACTAATTTGTTTAATTTAGTTTTCACAATCATAAATGAGGCAACCTAGGCTTATGGAGATTGAATAAATAATATATAGAAGTCTATGTATTTTTCAACAGATGATTTTTGTATGCTTTTTCTGTGCCAGGCACTTTTTTAGACTTTTTGTCAATAAGCAAGTGCTCATATACTTACTATAGATTGCGTGGTCAAGCAAAAAGTGATTTTTAAGCTAATACTTCTTGCTAAAGTGCAGAGTGCTAGTGGGATTGTGATTCTGACAGAACAAGCTTGTGGGTATTTGAGGAACAGAATAAATAGCTAGTTGGACTGGAGAATAAAGGACGAAAAGTGGAATAGTATAAGAAAGTTGGAGAAGTAGGCAAGGCCCAGATTATGTACATTTATAAACCAGAGTAAGGAGTTAGGATTTGACACAAGTGCAGTGTGGGTGACTTTGAGGAATTATGATATAGGGATGGATTTGGTAAGATGTATATATATAAAAGCCTACATGACCGAACTATCGTATGATTGGTCGCTATGATGCACACTGACCACCTGGAGGCAGACACTCAATGCAGGAGCTGCCCCCTGGTGGTCAGTACGCTCCCACATTGCGACCACTGCTCAGCTTACCAACAGGCACCAGACATGTGGCTCATGGCTGGCTCCCGCAGCCCAGAGAGCACTGCAGAGTAGCAGCGAGCCTACTGAGCGGCGGTGGCAGGAGCAGCGGGGCCGGGATGAGCAGAAGTGGCAGGTGGCATAGGAGAGCTGGTTTTGGCCCGATCTCCACAGACAAATCCATGCACCAAACCACTAGTTTAATAATAAGTATAAGGTATAAGAGTAAATTACCTTCATAATATCTTTTCTTGCCCATGCTCATTTATTCATCAAGATTAATTGAGCATTAGGCATGGTCCAAGTTCTTCCAAGGACCAATTAGGATTTTAGTGATTCCCTATATGAGATAAAATTATGTGGTCACATGAAGCTTCACACATATTTAAAATTCATGCTATTTGTGAACAATTTGTATGCAGATTATACTTTAGCTTTTTGGAACTTTGAAATGGATCTACTGATTAAACATTTAAACATAGGTGAATGTTTCTTTGTGGGTGATGATGATGGATTATAGAATCAATTTCATACTTGTATGTTCTTTTTAAAAAGATGTCAGTTACTATGCTTTATTTTTTTTAATTGTTTTATAAATTTAACTTTTCACCAGATAGAGTGGATTATATCTTCATTTGCTTTTATAAATCTCAGATCTGGAGGCGATCCAAAGCAGATTTGGTATTCCCCATTTTGGTAATATATTTACATTTTTAACTGCCAGAAATGAAGTACATGAAGTATTTAACATTTTTTATAGTCATTTTGTCCAGTGATGATGATGATGACAATGACAGGACTAACAGAAGAGAGAGCATATCTCCTCAACCTGCTGACTCAGCATGTTCTTCCCCAGCACCATCCACTGGAAAAGTAGAAGCAGCACTAAGTGAAAATACCGGTAGAGTAGAGCATGAACTAAGAAGCATTCCAGCAGATTCAGAATTAAATGCAGTTCCGTTGCCAAGAAAAGCAAGAATGAAAGATCAGGTACCTTTTACATTTATTGATATTTATCCAGATTATGTCTCACCTTTGGGAGGAATGGATGTATTTGTTTGGAGGGTAATTTGGCAGTGTTAATAGGAGAAAAAGATAAATTATTCATTAAGTGGGGCTTAAAAGCCACTTGGAAGATTATTTGGAAGAACAATCCATTAAGTCACAGGTTAAAGTGTAAACAATTAAGAAGAAATAATGTCACAGCAGCAAGTAAGTATAAACAAATATATTTGTATAATTTGGGAACAGAGATAAATCATTTTTAACTTGGTTGTATTCAACTACATCATTGTTCTATTATATTTTACTATATAAAATTTTCAAAATATTCAGATGGAAAAGATAAAAATTATGGCAGGCAGTAGACAAACAATAGACCTAGAGAGCAATGTTTGTAATGCAGATGACATATATTATGTTAATATATGTAATAAACTAAGAACTCTGAAAGATTAAAGAAAAAAAGAAAGTGAAAAAAAAGGAATAGACAAAGAAAATTCAGATAATAAACTACCACATGAAAAGTGTAAATTAGTAAGTGAAAAATGACTTTACCATGTTCCCAAATTATACTAGTATCAAGTATACTTACTTATACTTACATGTAGTTGTAACACTAATATTATTTCTTCTTGCTGAATAGATTACACTTGAACCTGCGATTTAATGGATTGTGCTTCCAAATAATCTTTCAAGTGGCATTTTAAGCCCCACTTACTAACCATATTCTAAAAAGACTTTCAAAATAAATACAAAATCAGTTAATATAAACTTCTGCCAAGAATCTGAGGACAAGAGTACTTTTGTAATTTGCTGATGGTAAAGAAAAGTGTTAGGATCTTTGGGGAAAGCAGTGTAAAAATATCTATTGAAACATTTTAAATGTGTATGGAATGACCAAATAATTTATTCCCTAGACTCAATGTCAAAGGAATCCTCCTCTCCAGTACATAAGAATGTATGTATAAAAATGATTGTTGGCATATAACTGCATACAAAATCATTGCCCATTAATATGGAAATGGATGAAAAATTTATGGTATATCCACCTCATGGACTATTGTGCAGCCACTGACCAAAAAAAATTCAAACTATATTAATGACTTAAGTTTTCTACATGGTACTGTTAAATGGGAATACCAAGATGCAGAAATATGTGCATATTTTCTTATTTTTGTAAAGAACTTTTAAAAAAGATTTTTTAAAACCTGTAAAAAAAATTATATATGGGGCCCTGGTTTGAAGTGTGTTCCTATACACCAAAAATATTGTAGGTTCGATCCCCAGTTGGTCAGAATGTTGGGGCAGGTTTTGAACAGTTGATCAATGTTTCTCTGTCTTTTTCCTCTCTCTCTTTCTCTCTCTCTCTAAACAATTTTTTTAAAAAATCAAAATATATCCTTGGGTAAGGATGAAAAAAAGTTAGACATTGGTTTATATATACATGTCAGGGATTATAGGAATATAGATAAAAATATGGGAACATACATATTTGGTTGTTAAGATGGAAACCATAAGGAATTAAAATAAAAAGCAATTATAAAGATAAAAGAAAAAATAGGGATTAATATTTTTAATATCTTGAAAGATGACTTTCCAAATGTGTCTGCACAAGCAATAATAGCAAATGAAGTGATGAATATATTTGAGTAAATATATTCATGAAATATATGAAATACAGAACAGTGTAGCAAAACATCATAAACATAATTTGATAGGTAAATGCAAATAAAGAAAAAATAGGGAACTGTGACAGTATGAGTTGGTCCTTTATATATTTTTAATTTCTTAAAAATCAAGAAATAGAAACTATAGAAAAATGACTAATGGAAACGAATAGAGTTCAAACTAGTAGTAAAGTATTGAAAATGAAATTAAAGCAATATATTTTGTTAACTGTCAGTGCTAAAAAACTTTTCACGTATAATAGTATCTCATTTTGGTTAGTATTTGGAGGAATGGAGTATTGAGTATGTAAACTGGTAAAATAATTGCTGGAAGGCAATTTGGCAAAAATCATATATATCTGGATTTAGCTGTGAAAATACTTATTGGAGAATAATGTGTCGTGCAAAAAGTCCAGAAAGAACTCAGATGTCAGCATAGGAGAATTAATTCAATAAATAATGGATTTCCATGTGATAGAATTTGTGGGCGAGCAGTTTTCAACTGGCACATTGAACAATTAGGGTTCCTCATAGATATTTTAGAGGCTCCTTGGAAGAGTATGGACTACCCTAGTTCTAGACTTAGTCTCTACTATGGATTCAGCTGGAGCAGTTCTTAAATTATTTATCTACTTACTAGAGGCCAGTTGCATGAAATTTGTGCATGGGAGGGGGAGTGTCCCTCAGCCTGGCCTGCATCCTCTCCAATCTGGGACCCCTTGGGGGATGTCCAACTGCTGGCAGTCAGACATCCCTCTCACAATCCGGTACTGCTGGCTCCTGACCGCTTGCCTGCCTGATTGCCCCTAACTGCTTCTGCCTGCCAGCCTGATCGACCCCTAACCGCTTCCCTGCCGGCTTGGTCGCCCCTAATTGCCCTCTCCTGCCGGCCTGATCACTCCCAACTGCCATCCCCTGCTTGCCTATTCTCCCCCAGTTGTCCTCCCCTGCTGGCCTGATCACCCACGACTGCCCTCCCCTGCTGGCCATCTTATGGTGGCCATCTTGTGGCAACGTCATGCATGACGCCACCTAGGCTTTTATTATATAGGATTATTGAGCTAATAATTCGTTTGAAGAAAGAATTCTAAAGCTAAAAAGAGTTTTAAAATCCATATGATAGGTTTTTATTAATATGTGGGAAAATAGGATAAATCTGCTAGTAAGCCTGAAAGAGCAGCTTACAGGAACAAATGTGCTTACAGGAACAAAAATTAAAACACATTTTGTTTTAATTTTTTTTTTTCTGTGACATAGATCACAGAAATGGCTCTATAGGTATAATGAGAATAGTGCTTACCTCTATGCATTGGTCATTTTTCTTTTTTTACCAGGATGATGTTTTATTCTTATGTTGATAATAAAGTTTTTAACATAATTTTAATTTCTTTAAATTTAAATTATACTTATACTAGAGGCCCAGTGCATAAATTCATGAATGGGTGGGGCCTCTCTGGGTGGCCTGCAGAGATTGGGCTGAAACCCGCAGTCCAACACTGCCTGCAGCTCCTACCTGCTGCTCCTGTTCATTTTGGTTCCACTGTGTCTGCCGTGGGCTCGCGCACAATCAGTCCCAATCAGGAGAGTCTTGCACTGCCGCAGCAGCACTCACCATCCCTGAGCCCTGCGTCTGGCGCCCTCTCGAGGAGAGTGGCCTGTGGGATCGGGCTGAAACCAGCTCTCCGACATTCCCCGAGGGGTCCTGGATTGCGAGAGGGCTTAAGCCAGGCCAAGGGACCCCACTGGTGCATGATCGGGCCCGGGAGAGACCGCAGGAGGGCTCCAGGGCGTGTCTGGCCCATCTCGCTCAGTCCCAATCAGCTGGACCCCAGCAGCAAGCTAACCTACCAGTTGGCGCGTCTGCCCCTTGGTGGTCAGTGCACATCATAGTGAGCGGTTAAGTGGCCTTAGCATATCATTAGCATATTACGCTTTGATTGGTTGAAAAGTGAACTGGTCACCAGACGACCAGACGCTTAGCATATTAGATTTTTATTATATAGGGAAAATATTTTATGCCCTGGCTGATGTCACTCAGTGGTTAGAGAGTTGGCCTGAGCACTGAAGGTCTCAGGTTCAATTTCTGGTCAAGAGCACATGCCTGGGTTGTGGGTTTGCTCCCCACCCCAGGGCGCATGCCAGAGGCAACCAGTTGCTGTGTCTCACATCAGTGTTTCTCTCTCTTCTCTTGCTCTCTCCCCCCTTTTCTCCTTCCCTTCCTCCCTTCCACTCTCTGAAAAAGCAATGGGAAAAATATCCTCAGGTGAGGATTAACCAATATGTATATGTATTTAATATGTGTATCAACTAGTTTTTAAAGTTTAATATATAAAGAAGCATCTTTTATTAATGCAGATAGCTATACCCTTAAATCACCTGTTTTCTAAATTGTTGCTTTAACCCCTGGTTCTACAACCACTACTACTGTTACTAGCTAATTTATCTAGTATTTTACTGTGCATGAAGCACTGTGCTAAGCTGTTTATAGGCATTAGCTCATTTGAGTAAATACTCTTACTCTTCATATTTTACAATTTAAGAAACAAAAATTTACGGAGTTACTAAGTTCACAAAATCAGATTAAAAGATGTGTAACTGATTTGAAACCAAGCAGTCTTCCCAGAATACCATTTTTCACTGCTGTGCTATTATTTTAATTTAAAGTAATAACTAGATAAAGTATATAACATACAAGAGTTTATTATTATATAAAATCAAGAAATTACTTCATCTGACACCACTGAAGTAACTTAATCTTATGTTTTGATAATTACATTTCTCATATTGGGTCTTCTGCATATATATACTTATTTCAAAGCCTTGTTTTAGTACTTTATTAAGTGAAAATTTTTTTCTTTTTCAGTTTGGTAATTCTATTATCAACACACCTCTGAAACGTCGCAAGGTGATTGCTCAAGAAACTTTAGTTGATCCTGTATCTTTAAACTGCCCAACTTCCTATGGCAGTGTCATTTTAAACTGTCGAAGTATACGAGTAGGGACACTCTTTCGGCTATTAGTAGAACCTGTAATTGTAAGTACATTCTTCTGCGTTCATTGTACCAATTATAAGATTCATAATTCTGTGGCTAAGGCTAATAAGTAATACTTTAAAATATTTAATTTAATAGAATATTAAATTATTTTTATATTTATTTAATAGTATATAAACAATCCTATCTAATAAAAGAGTAATAGCCATCACTCCAACACACAAGATGGCTGCCCCCATGTGGACACAAGATGTCCACCACAAGGTGACCAGCAGGGGAGGGCAGTTGGGAGGGACCAGGCCTGCAAGGGAGGGCAATTGGGGGCGATCAAGCCTGCAGGGGAGGGCAGTTAGGGGTGACCAGGCTGGCAAAGGAGGGAATTTGGGGGTGACCGGGCCTGCAAGGAAGGGCAGTTGCGGGGGGGGGGGGTCCCAGGCCTGCAGGGGAGAGCAGTTGGGGGGACCAGGCCTGCAGGGGAGGGCAGTTAGGGACAATCAGGCTGGCAGGGGAGTGGTTAGGGAGTGATCAGGCTGGCAGGCAGAAGCTGTTAAGGGCAATCAGGAAGGCAGGCAGGTGAGCAGTTGGGAGCCAGTAGTCCTGGATTGTGAGAGGGATGGCTGACTGCCCATTTAGACCCGATCCCTTGAGGGGTCCCAGATTGGAGGCTGGGCTGAGGGACACACACACACACACACACACACACACACACACACACACACCCGTGCATGAATTTCGTGCACCGGGCCTCTAGTTATAAATAAGTTCTCACATTAAAATCAGTAAAAACTTTTTTATTATTCATTGTTCATGGTAGTGACATATTCATTGTGGGAAGATACTTAGTAATTTAACTGAGTTAAAACTTTCCACTTCTTACTTTTTAAAAATATATATTTTTATTGATTTCAAAGAGGAAGGGAGAGTGGGAGAGAGATAGAAACATCAATGATGAGAGAGAATCATTGATTGTCTGCCTCCTGCATGTCCCCTACTGGGGACCTAGCCTGCAACCCAGGCATGTGTCCTTGACTGGAATCGAACCTGGGACCCTTGAGTCCGCAGGCTGACGCTCTATCCACTGAGCCAAACCGGTTTCGGCTAGTCCTTTTATTTTTATCTGTCATACGAGTTTTCTTATTATTTTACTGCTACCAATCCAATTCAAATTTTCATTTTCTGTTTGAAAATTTAATGTAATCTCCTTAACTAGCCTTCTTAGTCATCATTTTTTTTTCTTCTCTAATATGCTCTATATATTGTTGGACAATTGATCTTCCTTTAGCACTGCACTGTTTTGTAAGCCTTTATAATTCCTTAACTTGGTGTGCTTGGCTATCCATTTCTAACCTTTTAAACTCTGTCTTGTATTCTTCTTTATACAAGAGTAATACCTTTAAGAAAACACATTGTATTAGGAAATTGAAAAGGTTGCTTTATTATTAAGTCAATTATGGTAAATAATAGCTATTTATTTTCTAGGATTCATGATTCTAGAACAAATACGATCAATAGGGGGAAATCTTTATAGGTTAAGTTTATAGGAGAAAATGAAATGTGGACCTGATTTCTTATGCAAGAAAAGTCATATGGGAAAAGAGCAATTTTTTTCCCCATCAAAAAACTCTAGCTTCTCATGATTTAAAAACTAGAATGGTCTGAAGTACTCCAGAGATCTAAAGCAAATTATATATAGACTATTTATTATTGCCCAGCAATATTGTTATATAGCAGGGTTTTCAGGGATTTATGAAGCTTCTATTTTGTTTCAAGCCTTCATGGTACAGATGATCTTCTATGGTACTGTCAGATCATAAAAATGTTATACTATGTCTTATATATCAGAAATTTCCAGGAATATCTTGTAGGTTTTATGTCTTTCCCCTCACATTATTCAGAGCACAATTATTTAGAACTCCTTGGTATGATAATTAAGGCTGATAATTTAGCCATTTAGTTGAAAGTTACAAAGTCTCAAGGCTATCTAGCAAGAATGACATCAAAATTTGAATGAACTTTTTACATGAAAGTTACAGATTAATATGTATATGATCTACTGAAGAAAAACTGAATTTAGTTTAAAAAAGAAAAGGCAGTGTGTATAATAAAATAGGGTTTTTTTAATCTTAAAATGCTAAATGAAATATTTCAGCTAAAAAGTAGTTGTGCTTATGATATGGAAATTTTCCATCTGTTATTAATCTTCCTTGTACCATGGGATTTAGCCAAAGAACATTTTTGATAGGGTATAGTGGATCTGTAATTTCTTCAGATTGTGTGTTAAAAGATGATTTGACATTTTCTTTCTGTACATAACTTCCTTTATGTTTTGCACTGAAACGATATATCTGCCATGTCATTATTTAATCTAAGAAACAGATTTTAAGTATTTTACAGTGGAAAGATTTGACACACTGACTTCAACAAGTGATTAAGCTTCTATCAATAGTGGGGCTGGCTGACATCATGTGCCTTCAATGTGGTGCAGTCCCAGGGTGTTGTACATTTTTTAGAACCTAGCTTGGATTTTTCAAAGGCTATGTTATAAAAAGCAGAGGGAGGTTTCTCTCTGTTATAGACAGTAGTAAACAAAAGAGAGACTAATGTAACATTGCCATGACAGAATCATCAGTTGGGGGAAAATTAAGGCAAATATAAAGGACAATTTTGAGCAGTTGGGGAAATTTGAGTATGAATTGTATGTTGAATGAACTTAATTTTTATTTTCTTAGATGTTGTAGTAATGAACCTGCCTTTATACTGGTTTAGCAAAAGGGAAATGACTGTGTGTGTGTGTGTGTGTGTGTGTGTGTATCTATATATATATATATAAAAGCCTAAGCGACTGAATGACCGGTCAACCGGTCGCTATGATGTGAACTGACCACCAGGGGGCAGATGCTCAATGCAGGAGCTGCCCCCTGGTGGTCTGTGCACTCGCTCAGCCAACCTCCCACGGCTGGCCAACATCCCACAGCCCCTTACCCCGGCCAGCCAACATTTGCCGCCCCTCCCCCGCCAGCCAACCTCTCATGGCCCCAATCAGCCCCAATCACCAGCCAGGCTGAGGGACCCCACCTGTACACAAAATTCGAGCACCAGGTTTCTAGTATATACATAAAGAATGATTAAGTGTAGGAAGATATTAACAGTTAGTGAATCTGGGTATAAGTATTCAGGTATTTATTGTAATACTAGAGGGGGGATCACCTCATCCCGGCCTGATCCCTCTTGCAGACTGGGATCCCTCTCGCATTCTGGGACCCCTCGCTCCTTATCACCTGCCTGCAGCGGAGGTGGGGAGAGGCTCCTGCCACTGCCATTGCACTTGCCAGCCATGAGCCCGGCTTCTGGCTGAGTGGCACTTTCCCTGTGGGAATGCACTGACCACCAGGGGGTCAGCTCCTGTATTGAGCATCTGCCCCCTGGTGGTCAGTGTGCGTAGTGACCTGTCATTCCACCGGTCGTTCCACCATTCTGTCGATTTGCATATTAGGGTTTTATTATATAGGATTTTCTCAATTTCTCTTCGAAATTACAAAAAGTAAGTCAATAGTATAAGAATATTCTCAGTATTTGAATCAGAAAGGTGAAGGCTACCTTTCTGAGAGGTAATTTGGAAGTGGGAGGTTATCTTGTTTTATATTTAAGCACATGGTAGATGATTCATTTCTTCTGCCCTCTGTAATCTAAGTGCCAAATAATATGTCATTTGGGGTGTTTGTAGCAAAATCCTCATAAATCAGATTGGCATTAATTTGTTTTATTTTTTTAGTTTTGTTTAGATTTTATCAAGATACCACTAGAAGGTAAGCTATAATATGTCTTTTTGCTAACTTAAATTTTGTTTACACTAAAACACTTTACAGGAATGAAAGATTAAATTATATATACATGATTAGTTATTAGATATTTCTTAACACATTGCGGACGAATCATGAGAATTCTCGCTTCATACTACACAGTGTTTTACAAAGTATCATACTTTAAAAAGATATTAGCTTGTAAGAACATGTAATAAATAACTTCAAAATGCAATGAGTATTTAATTTTAAAGCGTGCCTTTAACATTTATGTAAAACATTTTTTGTACTCTTTCAATAGAAACTTATCTGGCCACTGGGTAAAGCTAGCAATAAAACTACTGGTCCGCGATGTGTTAATAATGTAATTTCATTCTGTAACATCACAAAAATCTATGTTTAATTGTAAGTATACTTCATTAGAACCCCCTTTTGGAAAAATAATGCAGAGGCTTCTTTAAGATAGTAATAAAGATTTTTCTTCATTTCCCACTAGAAGTTGCTATTTACAGAGCATAATAAATGTGTTTTACTTTAAACTTGTATTTTCTCACACTCTTCTTCATTTATGAATTTGCTGTTTTAAGAATTGATTCATTTTCCATTTCCATTTGTTTTTCTCCAGAAGCAGAAGCTGATCCAGTAGGCTTTTCTTTAAATACCTCTGATCTAACTAAATGTGAATGGTGTAATGTTCGTAAATTACCAGTAGTATTTCTTCAGACGATACCACCAGTTTATGAGAAGCTGAGCATGCTGATGCAAATGAGTATGGATGATAAAGTTTGGACTCATTGTAAAAGAATGCATAAGTTAACAAGTAAGTTATGTAGATTGGATTATAATAAGTACAATTCATTGACTAGCAGAATGTGAGTATGCTTTGATAGATCCTTTACATGTATATTATATTATATTATATTATATTATATTATATTATATTATATTATATTATATTATATTATATTATATTATATTAGAGGCCCAGTGTAGAAATTCATGCACTGGTAGGGTTCTTAGCGGCTGCTGGCTGCCAGCCAAGTACTCCCTCCCTTCCCCTGGCTGTCTGCCACGTCCCCTGGTCAAACTCCCAGATAAACTCCCAGTCGAGGGGACAATTTGCATATTACGCTTTTATAACATAGGATTATATTATATTTATTAGGAGCCCTGCGCACAATTCAAAATCCTGCGGCACTCCCCAGGCCCACAGCAGCCACTGCCGGTCCGGCCCTTCCTTCCTCTCCGGCTCTTGAAGCAGCCACGACTGCTACTGATCAGGCCCTGCCCCTGCTGCCTTGCCCCCAAAGCTGCACGCGCAACCTCCTGTCCATTCAACCCATGATGGCGTCCCAGTTAATTAGCATATTTCTCTATTTTTTTTAAATATATAATCTATCTATAGATAGATTATATTCCTTACAAGAACCTTGTAGGATAGATATTACTTTACCCTTTTATAGATGAGGAAAAGCCCACATGAAGTGGAAGTTCTAATGATAAAACACAGGTTTGCTCATTGATAAAGTTTTTGAAATGGTTAAAATTCAAAGGTCTGTACTCTTTGACCTTGTATTATCTGAGTAAAATGATTTTTTAAAAATTTTTTTCAATTAAAGTTTACTTTCAATATTATTTTGTACTGGTTTCAGGTGTACAGCATAGTCCTTAGATAAAATGAACTTTTTAAAATGCACTGATAGGTACTAAGTACAATCATATAAATCAGGAATCCTTGAAACTTAGCCTGAATTGGAAGTTTGCAAGTTCGTGGAATGTATCTTCAATCTCTATAATAATTGATATGGTTCTGATGTTTATGGCAGAGCATGAATATTTGTAAAATAAATACTTTCAACAGAAATTGCTGCTTCAGCTTAAGAGTTTGCACATTAGTGAATCGCAGTTTTTACAGTTAAATTCTCTAGCTCACTTGGAAATTTCTTATTTGTGTTTGATAAAATTTTTAATTTATACATATGTAAAACTATAAATATATTTTGATCCTATTAAATGAAGCAAATTAGTTATACCCAC
Source organism: Cnephaeus nilssonii (assembly GCF_951640355.1). Lineage (NCBI taxonomy): Eukaryota > Metazoa > Chordata > Mammalia > Chiroptera > Vespertilionidae > Cnephaeus > Cnephaeus nilssonii. The sequence continues at coordinate 61,786,606 of NC_137080.1, read as the reverse complement.
GAATAGATTTGTTCTTGAGCTACTGCTAGAGTAATGTGTTCTGATTCCTTTCTCTTAATAATCTAGGTGACATTGTCAGGTAATACTGTCACTGATCTTCATTTTATATTTATTGTATATACATTGCCAAATATTGTTTTGAACATTGATACGGGGATTTCTGGTGATGTTCTTGGAATAACTAGTTGTTACTCTTTTTCTAATAACTTCTTATATACTTATTTTTTTCTTTAAACTTATAGTTATATTGATTTCTTTTCAGATTTGGAAGAACAGTATATAATTTTAATTTTTCAAAATGCCCTTGATGCTCAAGCAAATACGGTATTTGAAAGTATTGTTACTGAAATTGGTATAAAGAATAATGTATCCAATTTTTTTGCGAAAATTCCCTTTGAAGAAGCTAATAGTAGACTTGTTGCCTGTACAAGAACCTATGAAGAGAGGATCAAAGGAAGTTGTGTTCAAAAAGAAAACAAAATTAAAAATGTAATTATGCTTTTTGATTTTTAAATAATCTTAAATAACATATAGCTTTAAGGGGAAATACATTTTATTATACTATTCATTTCAGAGTTAGATTTTTAAAATTCCATCTCAGAATTATTTGCTTTTATATGCGATTTGTAAACTATCTTGTGTCGAAATATAATGGTGAATAGGTGACTTTGTGACAAAAATAGTATTTGATACAGGTCTAAGAAGCATTTTTAGCTCCTTTCTATACTCTATTCTTTTTTAAAAATATATATATTTTTATTGATTTTATTGAGAGAGGAAGGGAGAGAGAGAAATATATTTTAACTGCCTCCTGCACGTTCCCCGCTGGGGATCGAGCCTGCAACTTGGGCAATTGCCCTGACCAGTAATCAAACTGGTGACCTTTCAATGCATGCGTCAGTGCTCAACCAGTGAGCCACACAGGCTGGGCTCCATACTCTATTCTTTTTTTACTTTTCATATTTTTTTACTCTCTTTTTTTTTTTTTTTCTCTTTCAACATACATATACATTACTGCTATATTCCAGTCTGTTATTACCCTGCTGGTTTCCACTGATGCCATGGGCTTCAATAAAAATAAAGGAGTTTTGGTTCCTGATGTATACTTATATGTAACATGTACATACATGGTTGAAAACTTGGGAAATGAAGAATACCTACCATCCTGACTCTCAACATATATATCCAGTTCTAGAATAAGTAATATAGTAGGTAACTCTGAAGACACCTGAATCAAAGGCAGTATTGTAACACACAGTATAGTGTTAAATAATATAAATATAACTTAAATACTTTAAATTTGTCCCTTACCACAGCAACTGAATTTTACTGACTTAATTTATTGGGAACACAAAAATCTTTCAACCTGGCTATACACTTGGAGATAGGGCTATCCAAGGCACAATCTTAGTGAAGTTGACAAGGCCTCACCATAGAAGTTGAGGAAAAGAACAGAATAAGAAAAGGGGAATCATTCTCCTTCTTTTGAAAAATTGTCTGCAGAAGATAGTTCTGGAGGAAAATAGAACAGCTAGAGCAATGAAGTAGCTGGGATGGGCTCAAATTTCAGTGGAAGGCTCTTCCTTTAACTCCTTGACTCTGGAGAACTGAAGCTCATTGTACTATGTTTCCTCAGCCTCTGCTCCATTTCCTATGGATTGCTTAGCCTTCCCTACTAGAAGAAAAATATACTATATCTGTTCTTTGGATTTTAGTAACATAATCTAATTTAATATGGGTATAGAGATTTCAGACAAGATACCAGAGACCATTGTTTCAAAAATTCAAGAGTATCAGTGTACCAGAAATAATAAATAAATAAGTGAACCCTTGTTTTTTCCTGTTTCTTTTTTAAAAACCATGCATTCTTTTTAGATTCATATTTTTAATCCTTTTTAATTAAAAAAATTCTTGCCTTGTGCTTGCTCTTTATATTGAAAATTTTCCCAATTGACTTTGAATTGATCATTTAATTTCCTTTTCCAGGTGCCCCTGGAATCTAGAGTACAACTTAGAAGCAAACAATTTCAGTTTTTTGATGATGAGGAAGAAACTGGAGAGAGTCACACCATCTTTATGGGTCCTGTGGAAAAGTGAGAGAATTCCTTCACATTTACAACACTCTTAAATTTCTTCTCTGTTTTATTGCATTTCAGTTATATACACACACACAAATATTTGATAATCTACTTTTTAAAAAATTTTTGTTACAGGTTGATAGTATATCCACCACCTCCAGCTAAGGGAGGCATCTCCGTTACTAATGAGGACCTGCACTGTCTAAGTGAAGGAGAATTTTTAAATGATGTTATTATAGACTTTTATTTGAAGTAAGTTAACTTTCTGCTAACCTTTTAGCAACTCTTTAGCATTCTATAATGTGTATCTTTGTTTTCTGAGTCAAAACTATTTGGGTTTTGAATGCCATCATTGCCATTTAGTGTGGGAAGTTAATGTCTCTACCTGTGGTTCCTCATTTTAAAAATTATATCTAATAAGGTTGTAAGGATTAAATAAGATAATACATGTTAAGCACTAGGAAAAATACCTGGCACATGCAAAGTGTTTTTAAATGACAGCTTATTATGTTGTTATTTTTGTAGTGTTTTAAGCCTTTAAAAATTGTTACTACCCTAGGGTAGGTACTAATTTTTTGAGCAAGCACAAAAGTATGATCTCACTCATTTCCTTCAGTAAATGTCCAAGTGCCAGCTTATATACCAAGTACTGTGTTAGAAGTTTATTATCGTAGGGAACACAAATACGGGATTGAAGTAATAATAGAAGACAAAGTAGAAAAAAGAATGTTTCATTCTCTTCAGAGATTGGGAAATATGAGGGACCAAGGAGCTTCCCTGGAAGAGCTTACATCATGACCCAATATACACATGCATATACATGTATGTGCAGTGTGTTTATACATGTATAAGTTTGTATGTGTTTACTGGTTTGTGATATAAAATGGTGTGTATATGAAACAAAACAACTTAAATATCAGTGTGCTTAGAGCTTTACAATACTTTCTAGTTTATTCAAATTATTTCATAAAACAAAACAATTTTTAGAAATCTGATTATTAAAAGCTGCTGAATGATTCTATAGCCTACTAATAGTTGCAGTCCACATTGTTATAACAAGTGATAAGTATTGATGAGAGAAGTCATGTAAGTGTGTTTTCTTAATATCATTTTGATAAGCATTTTTATTATGGAAGTCTAGATGAGAAATGATTTAAAGAAATTTAATTAGAGTGATCTAAGAAGCCTAATTAGGTCATTTTTGTTTGAGGGAAAAGGAAATAATAAAATGTTTTAAGAGGTAGAGTTGTTTAGCAGGACTCCAAGCCTGATTGAATGGTTATTCTGAAGGATAAAAATGGGTTTCAAATAACTCCTAGTTTTCTGACTACAGAGACCTGCTAAATGATTTTGCCACTAACTGAAGCAGTGAATTCAGAAGCAGAATAGGTTTGGGTAGGCTGGGGGGCGGAGGGGGAAATATCCCTTTTAGATGTCTGATACAGCAAAAGGAGAGTGCCAATAAACGGTTGAATATATGGTTCTGGATGTCATTTGAGTTCTGGCTGGACATACAGTTAGGAGGCTTTACTTTTTACAAGTAGTAATTTAATTAGGAAAATTGATCAAGCCCTGGCTTATTTGGTTCAGTGGATAGAGCGTTGCTGTGGACTGAAGGGTCCCAGTTCAACTCCGGTCAAGGGCACATGCCTGGGTTGAGGGCTCATTCCCCAATAGGGGGCATGCAGGAGGCAGCCAACCAATGATTCTCTCTCATAATTGATGTTTCTATCTCTCCCTCTCCCTTCCTCTCAGAAATCAATAAAAAATATATTTGAAATAAATAAATAGAAAAGAAAACTGATCAAATTATTTAGGTAGGGATTAAAAAATGAGAAAAGGCTATAAGGACAGAACCTGGACAACAGAGTTAGATAGACAGGGAAGATAGAGGCTCCCGTGAATAAATTCTGAAGGTATTTGAGAGGTAAGAAGAAAAATCCAGAGAGTATGATATAAAATTGAAGGGAGGTAAACTCTTTAGAGCTGGATACATTTAGTGGTATCAGCAGAGGTCAAGGCAGATAAAGGCTAAGAACAACTTTAAGGTCACAGTTACCCTAAGCTAATTAGGGTCCAGTATACATCCAGACTTCACCCTAGTCCATAGGGAGGGCCAGGGGGATAATGAGGTACTCCTCCCCATCCACTGGAAGCCTTCCACCCCCATCCAACAGTAACATGGAGCCCTTCCACATTAATGATGGCCTAGTGGAGAACCTAAACCTCCACCCCACCTGGGAGTAATGAGTTGGTGCCTATTTCAAACACTAGAGTGTGGTGCCAGGGAAAGCCTGCTAAAACACAAGAATTAAATGAGATCCAGAGTCTTACAACACTCAAATGTCCAGATTTTAAAATTATTTGTCTCACCAAGAACCAGAAAGATTTTAAACTAAATGAGAAAGAACAGCCAATAGATAGTCAACACCGAGATTACACAGATATTAGAATTATCTGACAAATATTTTAAAGCACCCGTCATATAATTTTTAATGAACTATTATGAACACATGTGAAACTTTGTAGAGTGGAATAAACACAGGCCAAGTGTGTCTTATCTACAAAAAAACTCCAAAGATAATTACGTGTGTGTGTGTGTGTGTGTGTGTGTGTGTGTGTGTATGAAAAGGATGGAAGAAGAGCATGCAGATATTAATAGAGAGCAGGAGTTACTCTGTTAACATCATATAAAGTAAACTTCCGAGCAAAGACAATTAGTTAATTACCAGGAATATAGCAGGACATTAAATAGTGATAAATGAGTGAATCCATCAAGAAGACCTAGCTGTCCCTGACCAGTTCGGTTCTGGTCAAGGGCATGTACTTGGGTTGCGTGCATATCCCCAGTAGGGAGTGTGCAGGAGGCAGCTGATCGATGTTTCTCTCACTCTCATCGATGTTTCTAACTCTCTATCCCTCTCCTTTCCTCTCTAAAAAAAATCAATAAAATATATTAAAAAAAGGAGAAGAAGACCTTGCTGTACTTATTGGGCATGTGCCATAAAACAGAGCTACAAAATATGTGAAGCAAAAACTGATAGATCTAAAACTGGTTGGGGAACTTTTTTCTGCCAAGGGCCATTTAGATACTTATAACATAATTCAAGGGCCATACAAAATATCAAGTTAAAAATTAACCTCCTATATTTGGTCAAACATTTAATTAACTCATCCATAATGCCTTGGCAGGACCAGACCAAATGATTTCATGGGCCTTACACGGCCTATAGGCTGGACATTTCTCACCCCTGATCTAAAAGGAGAAAGGGAAAAATTCACAAATATAGCTGGAGACTTGAATTCCCCTCTCTCAACAATTTGATAGGACAACTAAACAAAATCAACAAGGATACAGAAGAATGCAACACTAGTAGGCTTTACCTAACATTAGGGGGTAATATTATACTCCAATTTATATTAACTATACCCCCCCATTATCAAAGATATTATTTTTTCTTTTGAAGAGTTGATGGTAATGGAATATGTTTCAGTAAATTATAAGTGTGTTACAGATTTGCTGACAAGAGAAACTGCCCTAGATTTTAAATGCCTAATTTTGCAGATGTAGATCCCTTTGAGATTAAACAGTCATTCAATGACAAGTTCAGACAAAGCTCTTAAGCAAAATCAAAAGATGTTATCTCATACCAATATCCAATAAGCATATGAAAAGATCCTTGACATTATTAGTCATCAAAGAAAATTCAAAACCAAAATGAGATGTCGCCTCACACCCATTAGGGTGGCAACTAAAAAAAAAAAACCACTCAAAAAAACTAACAAAAATAATGTGGACAAATGGCACCCTGTGTACTGTTGGTAGGAGTGTAAAATGTTACAGCCAATATAGAAAACTGTATGGTGGTTCCTCAAAAAATTATAAATAGAACTGTCAAGTGATCTAACAATCCCATTTCGTGTGTATATCCAAAAGAATTAAGAGTAATGTTGCAAAGAGATTTTTGCACACCCAAAGCACTATTCATAATAGTCAAGAGGTGGAAACAACCCAAACTGTCCATTGATGGATGGGTGATAAACAAAAGGTGGCTCAGTTGGTTGGAGCGTTGTCCCGTACACCAAAAGGTTGTGGGTTTGATTCCCACTCGGCACATACCTGGATTGTGGGTTAGATACTGGTCAAGGTGCGTACAGGAGGCAGCCAATCAATGTTCTTCACATCGATGTTTCTCTCTCTCGCGCGCGCGCTCTCTCTCTCTCTCTCTCTCTCTCTCTCTCTCTCTCTCTCTCTCTCACACACACACACACACACACACACACACACAAAATAACAATACATATCCTCAGGTGAGGGTTTAAAAAAAAAAAGGAAACCTGTCACATGCTACAACACGGGTGAATCTGGAAGACATTATGGAATGTGAAATAAGCCAGTCACAAAAAGACAAGTACTATATATTTCCACTTAGATAATTTGTCGTCAAATTCATAGAACATTAAAGTAAAAATGGTGGTTACCTGGAGCAAAGAATTGTTATTTATTGAATATAGAGTTTCAGTTTGCAAGTTAAAAAAGATCTGTTTTACAACAATACTGAACACCACTGAACTGTACACTTAAAAATGGTTAAGATTGCACATTTTATGTATTTTTCCATAATTAAAAATATGTTCTTTTTTTTCTTTTTTCTTTATTGATTAAGGTATTACATATGTGTCCTTATCCCCCCATTGCCCCCCCCATTCAAGCCCTCCCCCCCCCCCCATGTCTGTGTCCATTGGTTAGGCTTATATGCATGCATACAAGTCCTTTGGTTGATCTCTCTCCCTTACTCCCACCCTCCCCTACCTTCCCTCTGAGGTTTGAGCGTCTGATGCTTCTTTGTCTGGATCTGTTTTTGTTCATCCGTTTATGTTGTTCATTATATTCAATAAATGAGTGAGATCATGTGTTATTTATCTTTCTCTGACTGACTTATTTCACTTAGCATAATGCTCTCTAGCTCCATCCATGCTGTTACAAATGGTAGGAGCCCCTTCCTTTTTTACAGCAGTGTAGTGTTCCATTGTGTAGATGTCAATTAGGTCAAGTTGTTTGATATTGGACTCATCTTTGTCCTTAACTGATTTTCTACATACCTATTTTATCAATTATTGAGAAGGTTGTTGATTTCCAGTTTTAATTATGGATTTGTCAGTTTCTCCTTTTAGATCTATCGGTTTTTGCCTTATGTATTTTGAAGCTCTGTTATTAGGCACATACATGTTTAAGCCTTCTCAGAGATTGATTCCTTTATTATGTAATGTCCCTCTTTATCCTTGATAATCTTCCTTGTTCTTAAATCCACTTTGTTCAAAATGAATGTAGCTATTCCAGCTTTCTTTCGGATTATGTTTACATGGTTCTGTTTACATGCTACCTATTTCTTTACCGGTTTACTTTAACCTGCTTAAGTCTTTTTATTTAAAATGTTTCTGTTTTTGAAAGCATATAGGTAGATCAAAAAACTAAGTTGAACTCCTAATATTTTGTTTATATTTTAGTTTATTCTATTTCATACATAAATAATATATAATTTATACTACAGTAGACATTTTATAGTCATTTGTTTATACTCTTGAAATTCTTTATATTTTCAGGGGACCCCTTGACATTTTATAGTTACACTTTAAAACAAATTTTATACACTAAACTTAATTATCTACAAGTTCTATCTTTTCTGATGTAAATCAGTATTCCAAATAAAATTCTAACAAAACCCATGATTTTAAAAAAATTGCATATAGGGTGTCCAAAAAACTGTGTACACACTTTAACAGCTAATAGTTCAATTTTGAAAATGAAATGTATATTAATAAACACTGCTTTTATAATTATTCAAAGTGTATGTATACATTTATGGGGGACACCCTATACTTGTAACATTCTTTTATATATAATATAGTTTTATTTATTTCAGAGGGAGATAGAAACATAAATGATAAGAGAGTCATTGATCAGCTGCCTCATGCACGCCTTCCACTGGGGATTGAGCCCACAACCCTGGCCTGTACAACCAGAATCAGAACATGACCTCCTGGTTCACAGGTCGATGCTCAACCACTGAGCCACACTTACGACATTCTTAGAAGTGAATTTTAAAAAGAAACTTTTAAAACTTCACTATTAAAATCAGTTATTTGGTTGTTACCAAAGCTTCTCATTTCTTTTCTAACTCTACGAGTTAGAAATAAACTTTTAAAGTTTGTCAGTATTATAAGAATTAAAAAGGCATTGCATCTAAAGAATGTTAATAAAATGCAGAGAAGAAAAGAATTACTTTAATAAAAAGTACTTTCAAAGACCCATATTAGTAGACTAGCAGAGTAACCTTAAAATAATCTTTTAACTTCATCCTATAGTTAAGTCATGATTTGATTGTTAGAATGTTCACTTTATGAAATACCAAGTGGACAGTTTTACCATGACATTCAATATTTAAATGTTTTATACAGAAAGAAAAAAATGTACCCAAATGAAGGAAATTCCCACAAGATTTTGTAATAAAATTTCCCTTTAATCTATACTAATAAAAGGGTAATATGCTCATAAGACTGGGAGACCTTCCAGACAAAGCCATGGTGGCGGGACTGAGGCAGAGATGGTTAGGGCGATCCGGCCAGGAGGGGAGGGCAGTTGGGGGTGATCAGGCTGGCGGTTGGGGAGAGTAGGGGGCGAGTAGGCCAGCAGAGGGGAAGCAGTTGGGGGCAAGCAGGCTGGCCGGGGGGCAGTTGGGGGTGAGCAGGCCAGCAGGGGGGGAAGTTGGAGGTGAGTAGGCCCGTAGGTTGGGGCAGTTGGGGGTGAGCAGGCCGGCAGGCAGAGTGGTTAGGGGCAATCAGGCAGGCAGGCAGGTGAGCGGTTAGGAGCCAGTGGTCCCGGATTGCGAAGAGGGATGTCCGACAGTCGGACATCCCCCCAGGGGTCTCAAATTGGAGAGGGTGCAGGCCGGGCTGAGGGACACCACCCCCGTGCATGAATTTCGTGCACTAGGCTAGTAGTTCTATAATAAGAGACATGGCTTTCCTAATTAAACTTTATGGTTCTAGCATATGTACATTGTACATTTAGAAAAGCTATATATAGTCACAGAAATACCAGTGGATGTATGCCAAATCAGAAAGACAAACACTTTACAAGGCATGGATTTGTTTACATATGAAGTTAGAGTCAGTTTTCTTAAATCACAAATAACTTTTTTAAGTTGAATTATCCCTCTGTTAATTTGACTCACTTTTACAGAGCGGCCATTGAAGTTTGGGCTGGTGAAAGCTGCATGGTTCACCAATTATGATATAGCCCCTAAATTCAAATCTAGTTCACTACATGCTCTATTTTGAGTATATTATTGTAAAATTCAGTGATTGATTTAAATTGTCATGAGATGATTCACTGTCTTATCATTTTCTTTGTCGGGGCACACTGAGTTGCTCTAAAGCAAGAAATTTTGTAATTGGGTCCTTTTCATCAGAACTTGAGCTTCAGAATGATCATTTTATGCTAAGGGACATGTCTCTAGGTGTGCCCTCGGGGACATTTGCTGTTTCTGTGTAAGATTTCACAAGGCTTTTAGATTATCCTCATTTTAATAAAATGCAAATGGTCATTAGCTTGATTTTGCATAGTTCCTTTGAGGATTTTAACATAAACAAATTTAATATATCATAATTTTTCCTTGTGATATCAAGGAACCATCGTTGCTTGTTTTTGAGGTAGACCTAAAGAAGAAACAACTAAGGCAAGGAAAAATTAGAACCAATATAAGATCCCTTTAATAATTCATTGTTGGCCCTAACCGGTTTGGCTCAGTGGATACAGCATTGGCCTGCCGACTAAAGGGTCCCAGATTCAATTCAGTTAAGGGCATGTACCTTGGTTGTGGGCACATCCCCAGTAGGGGTGTGCAGGAGGCAACTGATCGATGTTTCTAACTCTCTATCCGTCACCCTTCCTCTCTGTAAAAAATCAATAAAATATATATCTTTTTAAATAATTCATTGTTGCAACCTTAACACTGAATAGGTTCTATTTATTTTCTGTTTTGTTTTTTTTTTTAAGTAATATATGACTAGGTTTTTATGGTTTATTAACTGAACTATTTAAAATAAGCAGCACATAAAAACAATAGGTATATTAAGATATAATGCACATAATATACAATTCACTCATTTAAGGTGTGCAGTTCAGTGGTTTTAGTATATTCAGACATTTGTGCAATATCATCACAGTCAGTATTATAATATTTTCATCCCCCCAAAGAGCCCCAATAACCATTAGCAGTGATTCCTTATTTTCCTTCAGCTTCAGTTTTAGCTTCAGGCAACCACTAGCTCTTCTCTGTCTGTGGATTTGCATATTCTGAACATTTCATATACATGGAGTTATACAACATGTGCTCCTTTGTGACTAGTTTTTTTTTTCACTTACCACAGTGTTTTCAAGGTATCAGTGCTTTATTTCTTTTTGTTGCTTAGTATATTTCATTGTATGGATATATATCACATTTTATTTTCCATTCATTAGTTGATAGGCATTTCTGACATTTCCACTTTGTGGCTATTATAAATAATGTCATGAATGTTTGTGAATGTGCCCTTGTTTTAGATCTTTCAAATCACAGTTTTCCTCTCAAATATACTTTTTATTACTTGAGAATTATCTGGTAGTTATTATCTAGAATATGAAGTCAACTCTGCTTCTTTCAGTTGTAAGGAATAGAAATTGATGGTGGCTAAATAGATTACTGCCTGACTGTTGTTAGTGTGAGGTAAACTGCTATATTCATTATATTGGGATTATTTTTTATAAAATAGATATTTGGTGCTTGAAAAACTGAAGAGAGAAGATGCTGACCGAATTCATATATTCAGTTCTTTTTTCTACAAACGCCTTAATCAGAGAGAGAGGAGAAATCTCCATGAAACAACTAATCTATCGTAAGTCAAGCTCTTTGAAAATATTGAACAGATGTAATAAGTTACTGAAATTTAACTTAGTAAAAAATCACTTATTTGTGCCCTGGCCAGTGTGGTGTAGCTGTTTGAGTTCTCCCATGCACCAAAAGGGTCCCATGAACCAAAAAGTCACCAGTTTGATTCCCAGTCAGGGCACATGCCTGGGTTGCCCGCTCAATCCTCTGTAGGAGGCAGCTGATCAATATTTCTCTCCCCCTCTCCCTCTAACATCAATAAAAACATATTTTTAAAAGAATCACTTATTTGTATTGAGGCGATATCATTTGTTATTAGTTAATAAAATCATAATATTGGGTTGTATCCAGTATAAAATGTGGATCAATATCCACAATATTCTAAAGCCTTAAGAATATGTAGAATTCATAAAGGTTTTAGGTGTAATATTTAGATCAGTATTTTCCAAATATGCCTATGGTTTTTTAAAAATTACTTGGATACTTATCAAATACTAGAGGGATGGTGCATGAAAATTCATGCACTGGAGAGGGGCTCCGTCAGCCTGGCCTGCCCCCTCTCACAGTCTGGGAGCCCTCAGGGGCGGGAGGCAACACCCCCATCACACCTCTGCTGCTGCCACTGCCGGCAGTGCAAGCCTCAACTGGCCGTGGTTACCTGAGCTTTGGGGGGCCCTGGGCAGCTGGGCAGCCACCATCCAAGGCTTACCTGCACCTCAGGCCCACCCTGGGCGGCTGGGCAGCCAACATCTGAGGCTTGCCTGCACCACGGAATGGCCCTGGGGGGCTGAGGGGACTGGGGGACTCTGGAGGCAAGTGCGCGAAGCGGCCGGACCCGCCCTGGTGGGGCTGAGGGGACTGAGCGCTGCCATCTTTGAGGGTGTGGCAGTCATTTAGCATATTCCCTGTTTATTGGCTGTGGGTGCCACCACCTTTGTGAGGGTGCGACAGTCAATTAGCATATTCCCTCTTCATTAGATAGGGTAGATTGTTTTGTTTTACCCTAGATGTTCCACACTACCTAAGAAAGAAACCTGTGAGTTTGTACTTTTTTTTTATCCTCACCCGAGTCTATTTTTTCATTTATTTTAAAGAGAATGGGAGAGAGAAGGAAAGACAGAAAGAAATATTGATGTGAGAGAAACACATCAATTGGTTGCCTCCTACACTCGCCCTAACCAGGGCCCAAGCCAGGGAAGAGTCTGCAACCTAGGTACGTGCCCTTGATCGGAATCCAACCCAGTACCCTTCAATCCACAGGCCGACGCTCTGTCCAGTGAGCAAAACTGGCTAGGGCGAGTTTGTACTTTTAATAAGTTGGATGTTTCTTCTCAGATAAGTTAAGGAAATACTGTTCCACTTATTAGGCCTGATAGGCCTGTGTACTTTTGTTTATAATGCTCCATTTAGTGATTGCATCCAGCTCTAATTAATACTTAGTAATTGATCAAAAGATACACATGAAGAGTTGGTTTTTTTTTTTTATCGTAAGTGCTGTTAAATGCTTGAATTGAAGGCTGATGTGGATAATACAAATAGTTCAATGATTCCTAATTTTCATCTTTGAGTTGATGATAGTGATTGGTTTTGACCAGTGGTCGTAGTGTATTCTTCTTCATCTACGGTAAGATAATGCTCACTTTTCTTGCTCTTTTTTCTGCTGTTCTCATTGGTCATGGTCTGATTCGCTTCTCAATGTGATTGCTTGTGCAATTTCTGCAGTAATAAACAATAATAGCACTGATTTACACTAGTATATAGTAGTAGGAATTAAATATCTCTTTTTTCCAGATTCAGTGATGGGCAGTTTCACACCTTTCTAGCTGTTTTGTTTTCTTTCCCCAGCTTGTTAAGTCATCTTTTACAACTGTTCTGTTAACATCTTAATACTCATAATTTATAAATTGTTGCATATAAGCTGAAGCACTAGGAACATTTCAGAAACTTGATAGTCTATCTCTTGTCTTACAGAATACAGCAAAAGCGGCATGGGAGAGTAAAAACATGGACCCGGCATGTAGATATTTTTGAAAAGGATTTTATTTTTGTACCCCTTAATGAAGCGTGAGTAAGAATTCCCTTTCTGTAAATGTGGCAATTTTTAGAAAATGTGTTTAGGATGTGAAGATTTCATCCATTTTAAACTCCTTGAAATTTCTTCTGTATATCTGTACTTATACTGCTTTTTTAATGATAATTGATGCAGCTTTCCAGTAAATCATATAAGATACTGAATTTTACAAACCCTAGATAAGATATTTCTAATTTTGTTTTATTGGTCAATGTAGAATAATGTTAATTTTTAAAATGGAGCTGCTTGTGGTCTAGCAAACATCCTACATAATAAAATGGTAATATGTAAATTACCATCACTCCGCTACGCCCACGATTGGGCCAGCAGGAGGCACAGGGGGCGGGACTCAGGGTGGCCGGGGTAGCTGATTGGGCCAGCAGGACGCTGAGCTCGCGGCGCCAGTAGCGCCGCGAGCTCAGCGTCTGTGTCATGGCCACGCCGGAGGCTTTCGGAAAGCCTGGGGCACCGGCGGACAGACAGACAGCCGGCTCCCCCGCGATCAAAAGCCAAAGCGGGGGAGCTGTCTGTCTTTCTGCGCCGCGCCGGAGGCTTTCGGAAGGCCTGGGGCACCGGCGGACAGACAGACAGCCGGCTCCCCCGCGATCAAAAGCCAAAGCGGGGGAGCTGTCTGTCTGTCTGCGCCGCGCCAGAGGCTTTCGGAAGGCCTGGGGCACCGGCGGACAGACAGACAGCCGGCTCCCCCGCGATCAAAAGCCAAAGCGGGGGAGCTGTCTGTCTGTCTGCGCCGCGCCAGAGGCTTTCGGAAGGCCTGGGGCACCGGCGGACAGACAGACAGCCGGCTCCCCCGCGATCAAAAGCCAAAGCGGGGGAGCTGTCTGTCTGTCTGCGCTGGCACAAGGCCTTTCGAAAGCCTCCGCCGCGTTTCGGAAGGCCTGGGGCACCGGCGGACAGACAGCCAGCTGGTGCACCAGGTGCATGATTAAATCATGCACTGGGCCTCTAGTTGTATAGAAAAAGCTACTTTGCCCTAGCCGGTTTGGCTCAGCGGATAGAGTGTTGGCCTATGGGCTGAAGGATCCTGGATTCGATTCTGGTCAAAGGCACATGTCCCGGTTGCGGGCTTGATCCCATCCCCAGTGCGGGGTGTGCAGAAGGCAGCTGATCAATCATTATTTCTCATCATTAATGTTTCTATCTCCCTCTCTCTGAAATAAATAAAAATATGTTCAAAGAAAAAGAAAAGGCTACTTTATACAGAAAGATGATTAGGTCCCATAGAAGAATTTGAATTCTTAGTTTAAAACACATTTAGGCTCTTAACCAAGAAAAAGAAGAAAAGGTGGCTAGCTAGATTTTTGTCATTCCCTCAAGTTGAAAGCCATGCTGACTACTCAAAGTTATTTTCTAAGTAAAAGGGGATAGTTAAACATTTGTGTTATTTCCCCCAAAAGAGGCATTGATTTATAGGATAGTATTATTATACAATTTAGACTTAAATTTGTTTGTATTTCTTTTTTTGTTATTGTTTTCCTATGCTCTGCTATCAAAGATCCCCAGGAATATACCTGTAGTTGGATAATTTTGGGCTTATTACTTTATCAAAAGAGAACACATACCATAGACAACCATGGAGCCTCTCAGTGAAAGTGTGTTTGAAAGTGCCTATAACAAAATTTGGGCTTTAGTTTGGTGCTTTGGGGAAAGATCTAAGGAAGCAGTGGTTTGCTTGGGTAAAGAAGTAGCATTCACTTATTAAGCAAAAAGGGGGATTTTGATATTTGAGGGGGTTGGTTTTATGACCTTGTTTGTCTCGCCTTAGACAAATTATGAAATGGCCTTGCTTTGCCTCATACTATGGTTGCAGAATAGCCTTGTCTGAGGTTGGTGTTCTGTGAGATTGTTTATATCTACTAAGCTTAACTGTCTCAGACTAGCTTCTGAATATTTTTTTTCTCACTATGAAAAACAAATTCACTGTACAGTATAATCAAGCTGTATTTATTTAAAACCCTGCTTTAATTATAACATTTGTGTTCTCTAATCAGTTCAGCCAAAGATAGGTAGACTAGGTCAAAATATTGGTTATGGTGATAAAGCCCAACTTAAATATATAGTCAAACAGTTTAAAATTAATCTTCAGTTTCTTCATTCTTCTCAAAGTTCCTTGCCATATATTTGTTATATAAAGTAATATGTAAGCTGCCTAATAGGTGAAATGGAGAAAATACACTGAGTGGCCAGATTATTATGATCTCTGAACACATAGTAATCTGCCCACTCCATGTGTTTGTATCTCAAATGGTTACCAAAAGTATTCTAGACTTTTGCTGGAGATCAACCACCTATTTGCCCTGAGCTTTCTATCAGCCAGTGCAAAGGGGAAAACTGATCAGGTGCACAATATATAGTATCTTTGTATCAAATAAATGAGATACTCAAGAGAAGTACACTGAGTGGCCAGATTATTATGCGTTCAGAGATCATCATAATCTGGCCACTCAGTGTACATAAAAAGCCATTTGTCAGAAATGAATTATAAAAATTTTAAATAGAAATATAATTTGAAATACACACAATTTAGCAACAGAGGCACATCCTTCTTAGTCACTATCTGTTGTGGTTAGAAACTATGATCAGTGCTTCCAATAATTTTGGAGAAAAGTAGAGAATGAATAAAGATGTGGAGCCAGAAAATGATTCTGCAAGAGTACTATGCCATTTGTGGATGGAAGAATAGCCCTAATTCATGAGGGTGCATTTTGTTTCGTTTTATTTTTATTTTTTAAATATATATTTTTATTGATTTCAGAGAGGATGCGAGAGGGAGGGAGAGAGATGATAGAAACATCAATGATGAGAGAGCATCATGGATCAGCTGCCCCCCGCACGCCCCCCACTGGGGACCGAGCTTGCAACCCAGGCATGTGCCCTTGACTGGAATTGAACCTGGGACCCTTCAGTCCGCAGGCCGACGCTCTATCCACTGAGCCAAACCAGCTAGGGCTCGTTTTATTTTTAAGAGGTACACCACAAGTATTTATATACACTGATTATATTACATAGACTGCCATATATTTGTCATCTGTTTTATTTTCAGTTTTCCTGGTGGTGTTAATTTCTTTCCAATTAAAAGCTATTTGTTAAAAATTGTCATAGTAATTGACAAGGGGCAGAAATTTGATATTTGGATCTAATCCATCTTCAGATAAGTCGAATTACCTGTTTTAGCCTCATCTCCCACTGGTGATTTAAGCTCAATGTAGCTGCTATTAAAAGGATCATAAAAGCAAAATCCTGGCTCTTAGAGGTTGAAAGTGATCTCAGGTGTTTCCAGCTTTCTTCTTTTAGCTAGGTGAAGAAAGAATTTTCATAGTTTCTCAGTGAGGCACTAGAAAATTTATAGCTTATATTCACGTTGTCATAACTGAGAAATGTTAAAACCGGTGATAATTACCACCATTTGTCCACCATCCAGAACTGCAATATCATTGCTGACATGTACACATAAGGAACTGTTTGACATTGAAATTGGGTCTCAAAAAGAACTGTTGGCCCAGAAAGAAACTCACTACAGACTGATTCAATTGCCTTTCAGCATAACCATTATTGCTTGTCTCATTTTCAGTTCTTACAAGTGTATTTCTAGTAGCACATGATCTCACTCATCTAGGGGAAATGATAAACAACATAGACTGATGAACAAGAACAGACCCAGAAATAAGGAGGCATGGATCAGACTGTCGGGCCTCAGAGGGAGGGTAGTGGAGGGTGGGGATAAAGGGGAGAGATCAACCAACCAAAGGACTTGTGTGCATGCATATGAGCCTAACCAGTGGTTAAGGACAATAGGGGGGTGGGGGCATGCGTGGGGAGGGGTGTGGGATGGGAATGGGGGGATGAGGACAAATATGTGATAGCTTAATCAATAAAGAAATTTAAACAAACAAACAAACAAAAAAATGGTGATAAACTTAGGTTACTACTATAGGTTGAGAGTCACTGTATTACACTATATTTAATCGACTTTTAAAACACGTTTTTTCATATTTTAACATTTCTGAAATTCAGGTGTGACATATTAGCTGAGTCTTAGAGTTGAAGTGAGAAAGTTGGTGTGCTGCTATTTCTACCACCCTAGCCTGACCTAAGTCCACAGCATACTGAGGATTAATAATTAAGGAGAGAAGCATTCTTCCACCTGTCCTTTAAAATAATGAGGATGAAGCCAACCTCTGATCTTTCTACTTAGGCTATCCAATGAAGAGACAGCGTTGTTTTTTAGTATTGCCTTGGGGTAATTTAACATTTTGCAGAAATGAGAATATAGCATAACTTTTATCCTCATCACTAGATTTATTTTTTCATTCAAAAAAGACCTATTGAACATCTTACTATATTACAAATATTGTGCTCAGGCTAGTAATTTCTCTAACATCTATGGCCTGCTCCTTTTAGTTTAGCATGTAATACTACCTAGCATATAGTAAGCACTTAATAAAATTCTTCATTAGATTAATGACTATTAGCCAATATTAGCTGTATAGCTTCTTATTCATGGTTTATATTCTGCTGTTGGGAGCTATGGTACCTGAATTCAGCTATATCATTAGCACCCACTTGATACCTAGAACTCTACTAGTATTTTCAGTTCTTCTATAATCATTACATTAGAAATGTATTTCATTTTAGTGTATTTACATTTCAATATAGCATGAGACAAAGGATTATTTGATACTTTCAATGTTAAGCAATTCCTACCTTATTAATAAGAGAAACACAGACATGGTTAAAGTTTTTAAAAAGCTATATATATGTATAATATTTAGAAAATGTTCAAAATTATACAGTCTGATTAGACTTCTGAAGACTTTATAATCTTAAGACTAGATAGATTTCGATCCTTTTACATAAATAAAGCAAAGGGAAAGTGAATGGGAATGATGAATTGGCAGAGATATTATTTATATTTTGTTAAATTACCTGAAAAAAATTATAAATTTTTATTCCACAAGCAAGAAAAGGTTTAAAGGATTTTTTGCAGAAGTGAATATGGGCTACAAAATTCTAACAAAACTTAGGTTGAAAAAAATTAGGCATTCTTAATAAATTTCTTCAGAAAAGCTTTAGAAAAGCATTTCAATTGATATTTATTGCCAAATATAACTTTTCTAATAATATATTCATTAGTTTCATTTGTTTTTTACAGTGCACATTGGTTTTTGGCTGTTGTTTGTTTCCCTGGTTTGGACAAACCAAAGTATGAACCTAATCCTCATTACCATGAAAATTCAGCCATGCAAAAATGTTCAACTGTAGAGGACAGTTGTATTTCTTCTCCTTCAGCCAGTGAAATGGACAGTTGTTCACAAAACTCTTCTGCCAAGCCTATATTTAAGAAGATGCTAAACAAAAAGCATTGCATAGCTGTAAATGATTCAAGTGCTGAACAGGACGAAAGTGACCCTCATTATCGGAGAAACATATGCAGTGTGAAATGTAGTCTGAAAAAAATAAATCATACTGCAAGTGAAAATGAAGAATCAAATAAAGGAGAATCTGCATGCCAGAAAATTGTTGATAGGACTAAAAGTGAGAATGGCCTACAGAATGAATATTTAAGTTCTATGCACCATACAGGTATGTTTCTAAATGTTTTGAAAGAATTAAGGAATTCAGAGTAAATTGGGTTTCTTATAAACAGGATTAAGATTTCAGGATCACTTTTTATTAAAAGTCAGATTTATTGAAGTATAATTTACCTACAGGAACATTTCATCATTTTATAAGTATAGTTCGGTGAGCTTTGATAAATGTTTATAGTCATGTAATCACTACAACAGATTTAGAACCTTTGCATCACTCCAAAAAAATTCCCTTGTACAATCAGTCTTCTTCCTGCACCTCTACAAAGAGTGCACGTTTAAAATTATAGTACAAGGTCTACATTTTCTACTGATAAGATCTTGGATTTATTTTCATTTTATAGGAAATTCATTGTATTCAAGATAAATAGTCATTGCATAGTCTTACACCTGTAAGGTGAATTAGTTCAGTCTTCTCACTTTACAGATAGGAAATTGGAAATCAAGTGGCCAGAGGCAAAAATGAAAGGTTTTCCTCCCAAATAGTTGACATTGAAATTAAAGGTTAGTTCCTTATTCTTCACTCTCCTTCATTTTTTAAGTGTGAAGAAGGGCACTGGTCCAGCCTGTCTTTATTTCCCTTCAGTTTTTTGTTGTTTTTTTTTTTAAATATATATTTTATTGATTTTTTTACAGAGAGGAAGGGAGAGGGATAGAAAGCCAGAAACATCGATGAGAGAGAAACATCGACCGGCTGCCTCCTGCACACCCCCTACCGGGGATTGCCTGCAACCAAGGTACATGCCCTTGACCGGAATCGAACCTGGGACCTTTCAGTCCGCAGGCCGACGCTCTATCCACTGAGCCAAACCGGTTTTGGCTATTTCCCTTCAGTTTTAATAATTTTTCTTTTCCTGAATCAGTTCCATATTTCTAGCACTTGTTATGGAAATCTGAGGTTTCTGTTCAAATACTTAAATTTCATGTGAAGTCGATTGTATAATTTTCTCTCCAACCCCAAGGTAAAAAAAGTCTACTCCATTAAATCCATAAAGTGCTATAGTGTGTACCTTGTAAACTTTAATTAAACTGTGAGTAGATCCTAATATATATTTTTAGAGGAAAAAGGTCAGTATAAAGCATAGAAAATGTAAATTCAAAGCATGTAAATTCAGAAAGAACCTATCAAAAGTTGTGAATGCTGAGCATACTCTTGGTACTTTTACCAGCTTATTTTAGTAAGTCAGAAGAAAGCTATTGCTGAGGCCTTATAAAAATATTTTTACTTTTTATTTAGTTTGACATACTAAGCTGCATAAAGCTAATAGCACTAGAGTTTTTATCTATGTGCCCTTTTGGAGATAAGAGGTAGAAAAGAGGAATGGTATGTGAATTATATCTTCATTGAACGATTTTTTTTTTAAGTTCCCCTTAGATCAGTAATTTTATCCATTTTAATGTGAATTCAAATTAAAAATGAATTAAAGTGCATGATTTAAAAACTAAGCAATGGGACAAAAACCTAGGGCTTCATATACACAAACTCCAGAAATTCCTAGTGGCCTTCTACTACAGATTAATGTTCCAGTCTTTAAAGCTGTAGTAGCAGTTAAAGTTGAGTAAATATTCTCACAAATGCTAGTGGAGACCGCAGTAGGAATAAACTGTTTTACGTAATTTGCCTTTCAATATTTGCTTATTCTGAGTATTCTTTTTTATTATTGTTTGTGCATTTGGTATTTGTTTTGGCTTTTTTTTTAGTATGTGTATAATATCTTTCTTAAAGAAAGTTAATTTACCTTTATTGTGTGTGATACACTGATATTTTCTGTTCTCTTGAATTAATCTAATAGTTGTAGTGTCCCACAGTTTGAAAAAAAAATGGTGCTCTAAAGTAGGTGTGTGCAATTTTCAAGAATGAGGTCCCATAGCTTTCATCAGATGCTTCAAAGGGATCATTCACCAAGAAGCACATTAAAGAAGAGTTTCTCTAGAGGTAACCTTACTACTACCTCAGAGAAGATGGTTAAGCAGTCTATCCTACATAAAATGAAAACTTCACTAAAAATTAGGTTACAGAAAGCTTATAAAATTTTTGTGACATGATTAATATCTCAGTAATTGATTTCTGTTTGGACTGAGAATATAGTTGGCAGGACTTAATGAAGCATTTTAGACAGTTTTAATATAATTTTAAGCATCAAATACATACAGTCAGAAGCCTTGTCTATTAATCCTCTCTAATAAAATGGTAATATGCAAATTAACCATCACTCTGCTACATAAGCCACGCCCACCAGCCAATCAGTGTGAGTATGCAAATTAACCCCAATCCAAGATGGCTACAGCCACAGAGAGCAAGGTTTCCTAGGTAACAGAGGAAGCCAAGCTTTCCATAGCCGTTGCAGGCCTAAGCCTCCACTCAAGCTACAAAGTTTCAATTATAGAAGGTAAACAAATTCAAACAAATGGCGGCAGAATGGAGCTTGAGAGAGCAGGCCAGGTTTGCCAGCGGCAACAGGGGAAGCAAAGCTTTCCGCACACCCTGGCCGGGCTCACCCGCTTAAGGCTACAAAGTTTCAATTGTAGAAGGAAAATAAATTCCAGATACCAGGGCCTCCCCTTGGGTTGCCAGGGGGCGTGGCCAGCCTGCAAACCACCACAGGCCCCTCGCTCAAGCCGCCCCACACCCCAAGGGAACCTCCACCCTTATCTGTGACACCCTTCAGGGAAAACCAGCTGGCCCCCACCCGTGCACCAGGCCTCTATCCTATCTAATAAAAGAGTAATATACAGATTGATCGTCACTGCAACACACAATATAGCTGCCCCCATGTGGTCAAAGATCCTGCCCCCATGTGGACACAAGATGGCCACTACAAGATGGCTAGCAGGAGAGGGCAGTTGGGAGGCAGCCGGCCTGCAAGGGAAGGCAGTTGTGAGGGACCAGGCCTGCAAGGGATGGAAGTTGAGAGGGACCAGGCTTGCAAGGGAGGGCAGTTGGAGGTGATCAACCCTGCAGGAGAGGGCAGTTATGGGTGACCAGGCTGGCAGAGGAGGGAAGTTGGGGGCAAACAGGCTGGCAGGGGAGCAGTTAAGCATCAACCAGGCTGGCAGCGGAGTGGTTAGGGGGTGATCAGGCTGGCAGGCAGAAGCGGTTAGGGGCAATCAGGAAGGCAGGCAGGCAAGCATTTGGGAGCCAGCAGTCCTGGATTGTGAGAGGGATGTCCCAAATTGGAGAGGGTACAGGCTGGGCTGAGGGACAACCCCCCGCCGTGCACGAATTTCGTGCACCGGGCTTCTAGTGTCAGATAATATGCTATAGTAAATAAGTGGAATTGTATATTATCACAGGAATTAAGTTCTTTTAAGGTCAACGGTAGGAAAATAATATGTGGTATCACTACTTTCATTTGCTGTTTTTTCAGTTGGGCATCACATGAAATAGTTGTCTTATATGGAACATGAAAAATGTGTATGTTTAATCTCTAAACTCAAACTCAGACATCTTCAAATGATCTCACTATGAGAAGCTCTCAGGAACTGGGACTGATTGAGAGAACAGCTGATGGAGTTACCTCCTCTCAGTTTATATCAGAGCATTTGTTTACTGAATGAAATGGTTGAAGGAATTGATTACACTAGTTAAATTATTGTTCCATTTGAAATGCGTATATAGTTTAATTTGTATAAACTTCATGTGACAGTTTTGTAGATAGAAATAATTTGCCTCTAGAATAACTTGATTGTAATTTACTAATTCTAAATTACTAATTCTATATTGCTTGAGGATTTGAACTAATTTTATTCAAATATAGTTGTTTTGGCTTTAAACATAAAATACAGGTGTATGAAAAAGATGAATTTAAAAAGTTATTCTTTGCATAACTAAAGGATTTTCCCTCATACTTTATTAGTTATTTAAAGTAGTGTTTTCAATTACATTTAGATTTTTATACATGTCTTTTTAGGAGCACATTTAATTTTTGTTTCCTCATTCCATCTTTCTTAGATTACTATTCTTAATTCCATTCTAAAATCGTATGCCAAAATAAATTTTTCCTTATCTTAAAATTATACTTTTTAAAACTTGGAAATAGTATGCTCTACAATAAACAATATTGGTATAGTTGGTATTAAAGTGCTTGACTCAGTTTTCATGTAAATCATGTTCCTTTGAAACATTTTACGTGATTAGCTTCTTTAAGCAAAACTATAGATTTTTAAGATGATTCTTGAAATAGACCTTTAAAAGTATTCATTTCAAATTTTTTGAGTCATTTATTTTTATACTACCAGCATCTACATTAGGTTTGTGTTTTATTTTATTGAAAGTCTATGAATATAACCAGACATGAAGGAAACATATACAGAGTTGGGGGACTCATCCGTAACTATTCTAACATGAAGATTATTTTCATTTTTGTCTTTTTCTTTTATTATTTATCCAAAAGCAAGCCTATCTTAACTTAATTTTAATCATGTTTATTTTTTTTATCCTGTATTGTACAGTTTTTCATATTTTCAGTTTTAGTTTTTAAAATGTACAGTATTTCATTTTATGTTCTACCATTTATTAACTGTCTTATTAGACATTTAGTTTATTTTCTGACTATTGTAGCTTTTGTTATTAGTTAAAGATAGCTGACATACCTAGCACTAAAATATTTATTTATATACATCTGTATGTATATACATTCATATTTGTATTTAAATATACATTTATATTTAATCATATAATTGATACCTAGTTTTTAAGTTTTAATGAATTTTAAGGTCTGAAACAATGCTGTAATTGACATGTCAATTCAAGGTTTAATTAAAAGTAATTTATTTTATATTTGGATACTACCTACATGTTAAGGCAGATTTTGTATCCTTAATTACTATATCCTTTATTGACTACCTGCCTAACATCTTATAGCCTATATACTATACTATAAGTTATATGCATGGACTTTTTTATTACATAATGTTTCTTATTAATACAGATGGTTTAAGCAAAATCAGACTAAACTATAGTGATGAATCAGCTGAAGCTAGTAGACTGCTTGAAGATGAACTCATTGACTTTTCAGAAGATCAGGATAACCAGGTAAAGCTTGCTTGACAAAAAGTTCTGATGTTTTATCTAATTAAGTGTTTTTCTTTGGAGTCTTATAGGTAGTTTCTTCCATGCATCTGGACTTGGTTTTCATTTTAAAACACAAATTAAGTTTTCAGTTCAGAGGTTACTAGGATAAATGTGCTAGTGCTGTTTTCTTTTAGTTTTAAATCCTTTCCCTCCCCCTCCCAACCCCCATTGTAGATGAAACTAATAATGCCCACCGTTTTAATAGAAAATTAATTATTTAAAATCAACACAGCCACCAGCCCTACCACCCTTTCTCTTCCTCTTTTAAATTGTTTATGGGCCATATCTAACCTTTGGTCTAGCTTGACATTCAAAAAACAAATGTTTAACATTTTGATTATATTAAACTAAAACTTTATTATATTACTTCTTCCACATTTTCAGTGATTTTTTGGGGGGTGGTCTAATTTAATGTATATGACAGGAGCAAATAATATTTAGTTAAAACTAACATAGGTCTATTCTAATATTTAATGTCTCACTTGCTCCAATAAACTTTACTAACACCAAGAATAAAGTATATTATTTAAAACATTTTATAATTTCAGTGAAAAATAGCTTTATATCTAGAGAAAAGTTTTTAAGAATCCTATAGCATACTATTTCTTTAATTCTTTAACTTTTTTTAGTTAAGACAAACTGAATTTATCTAGTAGTGAAGATAGCTTTGTACTGCACAATTTTTCTTTCTTGTTTACTCTTGTGAACAAAGCCATTTTTTGTGATGTTTATAGTATGTGGCTATAAAACATAGTTTTTTCTCAAACGTATACAGACATATATTTGGATTACATATTAGGCTTATAATGAGCACTCATGCTTCTGTGGTCATAGCAGTTATTTCATTTGTAAGGTTGCCAAAAGCTTTCTCCTAGAACAAAATAAGCTTTGTTTTACATGAAAGACAATTTATAAAATAAGACAGTGTCATTAAGCTATCTTCTCTCAAGTGAAGTGGATATATGGTTTTGTTAAGGAAAACAGTGTTTCCAAAAACCCTTGAAATATTTAATAGTTACTCATGTCCTATTATGAAACAGTTATCTTAACCAATTAACTTAATTTTTGTAGAAACACCTAAAATCAGAGCAATGGTATTTGATCAGAGAAGAATCAGTCATAATATAGTTAGTCTTTAAAAATGTATTCTAGATTGAGTAAATGATGTAACAGTTTTTCAGATTCCTTTGATTTGTAGTTTCTTTGCATTAAAATGTCAGTGTTGTGATATTAGATAATTGGAATCAAGTGACATACCAAATTTTTGTGTTTGATCACCTGACTCGAAATTTTTTTGACATACTAACAGTAGGCTCTCTTTTATAGGATGACAGTAGTGATGATGGATTCCTTACCGATGACAATTGCAATTCAGAAATAGGACAGTGGCATTTAAAGCCTACTATCTGTAAACAGTAAGCATTAACTACATATCTTGCACATTTACATAATTTTTATTTATGTACCTTCATAGAATAACACATGACTAGACAGTTTAAAAAAAATTTTTTTTTTTATTTCAGAGAGGAAGGGGGATGGAGAAAGAGATAGAAACAATGATGAGAGAGATTCATTGATCGGCTGCTTCCTGCACACCCCACACTGGGGATTGAGCCTGCAATCCGGGCATGTGCCCTGACCCAGAATCAAACAGTGACCTGGTTCATAGGTCGATGCTCATCCACTGAGCTACACCAGCCGGGCTAGACAGGTTTTATTTAAAAAGTATAAAGCAAAAGTCACAATGGCTGTCAAGTTCATTGAGGAAAACTGGGTCATGCCCAATGTCCAAGGATCAAATGGAGAGAAAGAATAATTATTTTAGTCCTCTATTTTTTATGTGTGCATGTGTGCACACACAGACATTTCCACCCCAAAAGAGAGTGCGTTCATTTTGGTTTTCAGAAGTAATACTAGGTATATTCTGAGGTCTCTCTAGGGACTCCAAACTTCTTAGGTGATCAAGTATTGCCTATTTGTAGACCTCATCTTTTTTAGCTTCTTTTTCTTACATTTTTTTTTTCCTTTGTAGAAAATGTTGGCCAGAACTCCATTAACAGCTTTTGAAAAGCAAACTTTATTTATAAAGAAAAATATAGAGACCTTGAACAGTTAAGAGATCTGCTCCAAATCCCATAAAATTTTAGCCAGGCAGAACCTAGATCTTTAAACATTCCAGGACATTTTGCACTACATTAGACTTCCTTACCTTTACTTGGGTATATAACAAAATTTTGAAGGTTGAGTCTTACTTATAGTAAGTGTTCAAAGTGGAATCACTGGATTCTAAATTAATTCTTGTATGTGACAATTACCTGTTTTGTTATCTGTAATAAGTTTTAGTTAAAAATGGGATTATTTTCTTCTATTTTTGCATGATCCTGCTTTTGGTAGACTATGGGGTATTCAAATTTTTAGAATGTTTTTGACTTCCTATTAAATTTTGAAGTATTTTTAGAAACCTACTATGGAACTTTATTGAAATATATTGACAACTAAAATATGGTTAAATTACTACTTTGGTATTTGGTATTTAAGTATTATTAGGGTATGTATGTCTATAAGGTTTAGTCCCACCATCCTCCCTAACGTTTACTTGGGCATGCAAAGGGAATATTGAAGGTCTTAAATTTTATCCCTAATGCACATCTCTTTATGCCCTTTTAATATTATAAAGTGTTAACATTTGGTCCTTTCTACCATGCAGACCTTGTATTCTACTG
Organism: Cnephaeus nilssonii; assembly: GCF_951640355.1. NCBI lineage: Eukaryota > Metazoa > Chordata > Mammalia > Chiroptera > Vespertilionidae > Cnephaeus > Cnephaeus nilssonii. The sequence goes on along the minus strand of NC_137080.1, from coordinate 61,760,124 downwards.
ATGGACTCACTCAGAGGCCCTTCTCGATCAAATGTTGTAAAAATTCTAAGAGAGTAAGTTCAGAACTGCACTTTGTATTCTGTTGGAAATAAAAGACTATATATCTTATCTAATAAAGAGGGAATATGCAAATTGACCATCATGCCATAACAGTCAAGATGGCTGTGCCCACAGCTGAGGCCGAGTTCCCATAACGAGCCTTAAAGAGCAATCACAGGGACCTGAGGCTGTGTGGCACTCGGCCAGTGCAGGGGACCTGAGGCTGCACCGCCCCCTCCCCCCCGCCCGACTGGGCTTGACAGGGACCTCAAGGTGTGCGCCTGGGCCGGAGGACCTGGGACCTCAGGCCATGCACCCCGGACCAGGGGACTTGAGACTGCGCCCCCACCAGGCGGAGCTTGACAGGGGACCTCAAGGTGCACCCCCGGCCCAGGCCGAGGGACCTCAGACCGCACCACCCACCCTGGCGCTGGGCCAGGTGACCTGAGGCCATGTCCCCCACCTGGCAGGGCTTGATGGGAATGGGGCTGGCCAGGGGTGGGGCTGGCCGGGTCTAGGTCTCACGTGATTTTGAGGCACACGTGGGTGGGCGGGGACTTGACTCTAGTTCTCATGGCGCGCCCCAGACTCTGACAAGAGGAAGATTTTCATATACATTTTACTAATTTTCTTTAATCTCTGACACTTCTATTATAGAGAAAGGGCAAATAGCAATATTAAAATATTTCCTCTAATTCCCTTTTAATGTGCATGAATTTCTTGTATCGGGTCACTAGTATATATATATTTATATATGTATATTCTTACTACATATTCATTATTACAGGTATTTGGAGGTGGAATGGGAAGTTAAAAAAGGAAGCAAAAGAAGTTTTTCCAAAGATGTTATGAAAGGCTCTAATCCAAAAGTACCCCAACAAAATAACTTCAGTGATTGTGGTGTATACGTATTGCAGTATGTAGAGAGCTTTTTTGAGGTGGGTTTCAAATTGTTGGATATGAGATAATAAATAATAAAATACTGTTTTGGATCTTATGTTATTATAAAATAACAATAAGTAAATACTTTGAAGAGTTTAAAAAACTATCACTTCAAAAATTATTCCAAAGAACAAAAACTTCCAAATTGGAGAATTTTTAAGACATAAAAAGGTTATATATTTCATCACATCCAAGCCTTATGACCTCATTCCTCATCACTAATCAACTCCCCTTACCCCTGGCTCTTTCTACCTTAAGAAATCTCTCCCATGATGCGGATTGCCCCTTTCACTCTCTTTTCGCCTCTTCACAGATATATTTCTGGAGATGTGTTTATATTCACTGTCTTTATTTCCACAAATTCTACTTCTCAAATCTCTGTAGTCTGGCTTCATCCTCATTCTTTATATATATATTTTTTTAAATGTATTTTATTGATTTTTTACAGAGAGGAAGGGAGAGGGATAGAGAGCTAGAAATATCGATAAGAGAGAAACATCGATCAGTTGCCTCCTGCACACTCCCTACTGGGTATGTGCCCGCAACCAAGGTACATGCCCTTGACCAGGATCGAACCTGGGACTCTTGAGTCCACAGGCCGACGCTCTATCCACTGAGCCAAACTGGTTAGGGCCTCATTCATTATATTGAAATTGTTCATGACCTCTAAGCACCATTTGACACTGACTATTCCTTCCTCATGACACTCTCTTACTTTGACTTAAGAGATGCAATACCACTCATGCATATTTCTCTTGGGTATTCTTTACAGATATATTGACTCCTTCCTTTTTTTAATTCACTATTCAGTGTACCATTAATGTTATCACTTCGTGTTAAATATGTTCAATTCTTTATTTCTGATGCCACTTTTGAAGTTCAGTATACTAGCATCACTATTCTAAACTACTACCTCCTACCTTCTGTTTTTTCAGAAACCCAAGTCTAGTCATGTTACATTAAATCTTATAATGGCTTCCTGTTGCTCTTGGATTAAAGAAAATTCATGTGGCTTGCATGATCCAACTCCTGTCCAAGCCCCTAGCCTCATTTCCTACCATTCTCACTCTAGCATTCTGTATACCAGCCACCTGAATGTCATTCAGTTTCTCATTGTGTCATGTTCTTTCTCATCTCTAGACCTTGATACATAGTTCTTTACCTGGAACATTCTTTCCTATTGCTTCTATCATTTCTTATTTGGCTAACTCCCAACTTCCGGTCTTAGCTTAAATATTACTTCTTTTTGGAATTGTGTTTAGCCCCCACATATGTATAGGACTTTCTGATTCTCCTGTCACAATATTTGTCATATTCATTGTTTTAATTGTTATCTGTCTGTCTAGACTGGAGTCAACAAACCTTTTTATAAAGGGCCAGATATTAAGTAATATTTTAGGCTTTGCAACTGTATGGTGTCTGTTCCTACTCAGTTCTCCTGTTGTGGCAAGAAAGCATATACAGACAACATGTAAATGAGTTAGTGTGACTGTGTTCCAACAAGGCTTTATTTACAAAAACAGGCAGTGAGCAGAATTTGGCCCAATAGCCACAATCTGCTGACCCCTGATCTAGACTTTACCATCTGTAGGCAGAAGCTATCTCCTGTGCCTAGCAGAATGCCTGGCATGTTGATAGATAATGAATGAATACATAATAAATGAGTTGTTGATTTTTAATTTTTAACTTTGGAGTGCTTTTGTGTTTTAACTTAAACTGTTATTTCTTATAATTTTCTAATATGCATCTAATATTTTTATTTTCAGAATCCAATTATCAATTTTGAACTACCTATGAATTTGGCAAACTGGTTCTCTCCCCCAAGAATGAGAACAAAAAGAGACGAAATTCGAAACATAATTCTAAAGCTGCAGGAAGATCAGAGTAAAGAGAAAAAGAAGTATAAGGACACGTACTCAACAGACACATCTTTGGATGAAGGGACAGAACAAAGTATCGACAGTATCTCAGATTGACCATTTCTGATTCTTGTCATTGTTGTCCTGAGAAACAGTGACTTTCATCTTTGGGTACAGACAGTAAAGAACTGAAGTGCTCACTACTCAGAGTGGTTTGAAAATGTTAATGCTTGTATAAATGTCATATAATTAATTTCCAATGGAGTATGTATTAAGTTAGTCTGTAAATATGTTAATGAGGCCAATTTTTCCAGCATTTATAATTATTTTTTTCACTTGTTAGGAAGCATTTGTTATGTATTTTCTGTTAATAGTATTGAAAACTGCAACTTCTAAACACAAAATAAATAAATATTTATAGGAGGACATGATTAATTTGATATTCTTTAGTGAATTTGTATTAAATTCCTCAGTGTGTGTGATATATTTCATGGGAATATTCAAGTATCTATGCTAATTTTTTGACCTTTTGCATTTGTTCTAAAATAACTTGAAATATGAAAGTAAGATGAACTCTAAGGCATTTTGAACAAGAAAGACATCTTTATGTGCTTGTATAGCAGGGGGAAAAAAACAACAGCTTTTTAAATTCATATATTCCCTTGTGTCCAGAAAACTCCAAAATGGAATAGATATTTATAATTTTACATAAATATTTAAGGAAAAGCAGTAATTCAAAGAATAATCTTGAATTATACTAAATAACTGTACTTTATCATCTATTATTGCCAACTACATTTCTGAAGATGTCTAAGGCTCAGGTTAAAACTATTTTGATAAGTGCAGCTTGAATTTCAAATATCCCATGTTATCTTTCTATATTATAGCTTAAAATATTCTACAATCTGTGTGATATAGTTAATTGATAAACATTTTAAATCTGTGAACACAGCAATTTAAATAGGAATTAACTATTTTTTGTAATGGCTTTTGCTATTTTTTCATTGCTCATTTTGTTCTTGTTATTTTGATAAAGTATCAGACTTTGCACATGCGTTTTTTAGTGTAAATTATTTTTACATGTGAAAGTAATATCTTTTGATCAATTGCTTAATGCAGGAAAAAAAAATCCCCTACCTTGAATTCCCCTTTTAAATTCTTAAAATGTGATGGTTTTGATGACAGATTTACAACTCATATAGGAATCTTGCATATATCTGCTGAAACTATTATTTTCAAATGAAACATTATACATTTCTTTTGAATTAACTTTGAGACTATATATATTTTTTAAAAGTCATTTTTGTTAAAAATGAATTTCAAAATGCACATATGTATAACAAAAATAGTTGAGAATATAAAGAAGGCCATTTTTATCCGCATTTATTTTATCTTTAGTCGGGCCATTTCTGGCATTGTGACCAACATTTTAGGATATTTTCTTGAATTCAGTAAAGTCTGTGGGTGTGTTTGGGGTAGATTGAGACACACTCATTAAGGGAAACCTTAAAATGTATGTTTAGGGAAGATCATCATTAGTGCTTTTAGTTATAGCTTTGTTACTTTGAACTATCAGAACATTTTTAAATTTCTGATTACATTATTTGTGTTTTTTTAGAAATGCCCTAGAGCTATTAGCCCAAATAAGAAAAATGAGTTTAATCTTATTATTTACTGAATATGTAATACAAAAAGAAATGGAAATTTTTTAATGCCTGATAGTAAACAAAATTCATATATTTAATTTTTTTAATACACTGTATTTTGTCAGAATTTGAAGTTACTGAAAAAACTATTCTAAAATGCTCATTTGTTTTTGTTTTAATTTCTGATGGTTACATTTTGCATTCTTAATCTTGTTAAGAGAAAACTATAACTTGTCCTTTGTGCCATCTCAAGTCAATCACATTTTGACATGAAACATATAGATTGATGCCTGTCAGCTCTCTCTAGAGGTAGAGTATTCAGATATTTCATATTTCTCCCAATCCATGTAAAATTCTATTTTTAAAAGTTATGCTAATGACTTTGTTTTACATGTACTAGTATATATTGAAATCTTTGGAGACTTCAAGGGTGAGCTCCAAAACTAGACTTGAGAATCTTTGGTGTATATGCACATTTACTTGGTGATTTTGTACTGTGGTACTTCTTTCTATATGTAGTTTAAAGTTGCTACTGGCCTTTAAAATGTGTCATTAGTATTTGGAAGTTGTGAAACAGAATTTTAAAGTTTAGAGGTTTGTTACTAGACACTGAAACTGCATGACAAGTATCTGGTGTCTTAACTAATTAGATCTGTTGTATTTGTTTTCTTGTTGGATAGAATAACAGTTAATCATTTTTAGAAGAGTTTTAGATTACTTGCCATAAAATTTGTATGTGTCTCAGCTTGTGGTAGTTTAGAAGCAAAGTTGGCATTTAACTAGTTCGTTCCCTTTGGTGTTATTGTTAAGACAGCTGAAAACTTAGTGGTATTGTTTCAAGTTCACATAAACTTAAATCAGTTAAGCAGAGTAACTTGTGCTTAAACTACTAGTCCATTCTATGTAGGCGGTTTTATTTGAAAAGGTAAAATAATTATCTAAATTATATCTTGTTTTAAGTCACCAAAATGAATTCAGTATTCTTTTCTTTTAAAAAAAACCTAAGATTTGTGAAGATTGTAAGATATAACGTAAAATAAACAGCTTTAATTTCCCAAACATCACAAATTATACTTAAAGTCACAGACAGTTCACTGAACAGGAGTAATAACGGATATATATATATATATATATATATATATATATATATATATATATATAATTTTTTTTTTAATTTCCATTCGAGGACATGCTTAGAGAGAAAGAGAAATAACAATGTGAGAGAGTAACATCGATTGGTTTGCCTCGCCTTTCGTACACTCCCCAACGGGATCAAACTCGAAGCACAGGTATGTGCTCTGACCAGGAATTGAACTGGTAACCTTTCAGTGCATGGATTGATGACACTCAACCAACTGAGCCACTCTAGCCAGGCAAGGATATATTTCAATATATACATATATATGATCAAGAGTTGGTGGAGTGAAGCTACTGGAATATTATAGAATAACTTAGAAGAAACAGAACCCTTAAAAGATAAGGTAATGTGCTGTATATTTAGAAGAAGTACAGATAACAAGGTTGCTCTAGAGATTACTTTCAGGACAAAAAGAGAGGAGATTATTGTGGAGGCATGCTACAGACTAGCAAAGTGAATGTAAATGTATAGTTTACCAGTAAGAACACACAGGTAACACTGGACTGTATTGGGAAGTGTAATCTTCTAAATGCACTGAAATACTCCAGTAGGACTTTGTTTTTCTAATCGTAGGGAGGGAAAAAGGGATTATGAAAATGCTTCAAAACTTTAACCACAGAGGAAGAATTGGTTGATCAAGTCAAAGAAATGTGTACATTGGGGGAAAGTAGTTCTACCATCTTAATTCTAACAAGCCAGATCAAGGAATAATGATAGGGTACCCTAAACTACCATTAAGGAAATCAGAGTGCACTGTACTCAGGAAACTACCATAGACCCATGGCCTGAAACAGGCAAAAAAATTGAAAGCTTACAGGTCTTCACTATCTTTATTGCAAATAACATTTAAATTGTCCTTATTACAAATGATTACAGTGAAGGGCATATTATCCAAAGCAATTATTTTAATCTAGAAATAGACATCAAAATCCTGGGGAGCTCTTCGAAAAACACATGCCTCATGTCTTAACCCCAGTGGTGCCATGTGTTTTCAAATAATTCCTCAAGTAATTCTGGTATGCATCTGTGTCAAGCCACTGATTGGAAAGGATCAATATATGTCCCTGACAGTTTTTAAGTTGCTAGTCCCAGAGGTAATAAAGTTTGTATTTTATTTTTTCAAATGCTTTAGATACCACTTTGCTCCCACCCTCCACCCCAAAATTTTCATAAAGAACTTGAAGAGGTTAAGTTTCTATTACTAAGTCTTGAAAAATTATAAAGAAAATTATTAAGGTACTCAAAGGTTAGATACTGGCAGATAAATCATGTTTTTCTAAAGGAATAAAGATTCTGGCCCTAGCTTGTTTGGCTCTGTATAGAGCCTCAGCCTGCAGACTGAAGGATCCCAGGTTCGATTCCAGTCAAGAGCACATGCCCAGGTTGCAGGCTCAATCAAGTGGGGGGCATGCAGGAGGGAGCCAATCAATGATTCTCATCATTGATGTTTCTGTCTCCCTCTCCCTTCCTCTCTGAAATCAAAAATATATTTAAACATTTTTTTAAAGATTGTGCAAATTATAAAACTCTTGAGAAGATGTGAAAGTGAATTATTAAATGGGTGGTGTGTGAACTCTTAATGGTCACTAGAAGTTTGGGAACCACTACAATAAAGGTGGTTTTATATTTTTATTAGAACTCTGAACTAGTAAATCTAGAATGTAGCCGGACTAGCAATTCTCAGAGTGTGTTTGATAACTCTGGTTCTGTGGTCAAATACCTGTAAACTATTTAAACAAAGTTAAGCAGGTTTCTTGGAACATTTAATATGCTAATACAGAGCGATTTAATGAGAGGAAAATATAGAACACAGCATGATAGATACAGAATTTGGCTATATCTTCCTCTTTCTCCTGGTCTGGTTTTCTAAACTGCCTTATAAATGATCCACAGAATTAACTATTGTGGTGTTTGTGAACTGAACTTTAAGAAAAGGTACTTTTGAAACCTCTCTGAGGTTGGTTACTTATTTACATTTTATTTCCCTAATAGTTGGGTATATGATTTGGAGACTTGAAAATAATTGACTAGAGTCCTGGGAAAATGAAAGTCAGATTTCATGATCCTGATCTTTTGTCTCCAAGTCATCTAAACTCATCACAAGTAGAAATTGTGCAAAAATATAAATGTGAATTGAAGAATTATCTGTCAGCTTTTTCCTCTGTTTATATCTTAACTGATTCCTTACACCTTTCCCAACTTGCCATCACCCTTTACTTTAGAATTAAACTGCAGCAAACTATACCTGAAAAGTTTTCTTTTCCTTCCGAAGAAATCTGCAAAACAGCACTTTTAACTTAATACACACACACACACACACACACACACACACGTATAATTCTCACTGGAGGATATATTTATATATTTGTATTGAGTTTTAGAGAGAGGAAGGGAGAGAGGAGAAAACATTGATTGGTTACTATGTTAACCTGTACGCACCAGAGATCGAACCCGAAAACCTAGGTATGTGCCCTTTTGGAAGACCTTCCAACGAACTGAGCCACCTGGCCAGGACGGCTTTCAATATTTTTAATACTCCAAATAACTGAAAAAAAGTTGTTTAATCCTGTTAATGAGACATTAAATTTATCATAATTAGCTACATACGTATTGATAAAGAACGTGATCCAAAATAAATTAGATGAACTTTGTACTAAATGTTGGAAATTTAAAACAGCCCAAACTATATAATGTTATTAACTAATGTCACCCCAATAAATTTAATAAAAATAGCCAAACAGATACCATCCTCTCCCCTCATGGTGCTTCCTCATAGTGTAATGGGTTAATCAGCCTCAAAAGTTAATAATTTCAAATAACTGCCTGCAGGGAAAGTACAAAATGTATTAAAAAATATATAGCCTCATCTGGAAGTACTGGGGAAGTCTTCCCTGAAATAGTGACATTTAAACTATTGGAAGACATTAAACAGTCTGAGAGGGCAAGAGAAGAATTGTGTTTATAGTTTGTGCAAGGGCTTTGAGGTAGGGAGGTGTGTGGCTTTTCCTAAATGATAATGGCTTCACTTATTAAGTATGTATTGTATGCCAAAAACTGTTGTAAGCTTTTTAAATGTATGAATTCATGTATTCACCATGACAATAATATGAGGTATGTATTGTTGTTATACCCAATTTATAGAAAGACAAGCCCAAAGAAATCATTTCTCCAACAAGGCTGGGCGTTGGACACACCATCTTACCCTAGAAACTGTTATCCTGGCTAGATAAAAGAAGATGAAAATAAGTAAGATGTACATATTTTTTTAGAGATGCAGTGTGAGAGAATCTTGTTTACTTTGGAAAATGGTTATATGGATTCTTTGTTATCTTTCAGTATGTTTAAACATTTTCATAATTTTTAAAATAAAATTAAAGAAGGCCTGTGAAACTGGATCTTAGAATAAGGTGAATGGGTAAACTGGGACCTGATCACGCAGGGCATTGAAGCCATGTTCAAGATTTTAGTCATTATCCTAAAAAATCACTGATGCCTTTCAAGCAGAGGGATGACATGATTGACTGTGAATGCTATAAAAATCCTAATGCCAGTAATGAAAGAATCACAGGGGGCAAGAATGACTATCTACTTTAATTACTACCTACTATAGTAATTAAATTAGTCATGCATAGTTACTATAGGGTAAAAGGTACAATTATTCCTGTGATTATAGGATGCTGAAAAAAAGACATAATTTGGATATTTCATTTGAGATGTTCCTTTTAAAAACATGCAACAATAGGAAAGTTCCTTTGCCTCAGAACTTTCTTGTTTTATGAATAAATTATTGTCAAAGATACTTAAATGTAAATGAAATATATAGCTGAAAATTGGACAGAAAATGATTAACTGATAGATAATTGATTTTAGAAACAAAATTATAAAGCATGTGAAACTACCAAAGGAGAAGCATTACATTTTTTATAAAACCGAAGTGTTAAATTTTTAAAACACATATAATAAAAAAGAGTGTATAAAATAGCATAAAATACCAACATTTCATCACAGAAAAAGTGTTTTTTCAATGTAAAATTAAACCAATTATACCAGGTCATTTGTTGCCTGACATTTCCAAACCTATCTTAGGGAAGCTGCCCAAAGCACCTGCCCATAGCTAGTCCTCTCCCATCCCAGTCTCCTTCGTCACAGCTAATTGGACTCGGAATTGACACCTGCTCTCAAGGAACGTTAGTTTGTAGTGATATGACCTAGGAAATTTATTTTTAAAAAAGGAAAGAGCCAATCGGATCTGATCATTGGGAATTTATATTGAAAGTAAGAAATATTTGCAAATTTGAAATGTAGCAGAGAGAGGAGAGTGTGTTAAAATGACAGTCTGAGTTACCTTATTTTTAAGATAATCCATATCCATATATATATATGGCTTATACACACACACACATATTTAACCTCTGAATTACGGCTACATCTTACCAACTAAGGAATGCATTTGCATCAGAATCACCTGAAAGACTTGATCAAACATATTACTAGGCCCCATCCCCAGTTTCTTACTCAAGATTGTCTTCAGTGGGCCCTGTAAATGGGCATTTCTAAACAAGTTCCCAGGAAAGATCACACATTGAGAACCACTGATCTATTTCTTGGCAGCATTTTTAGTCAGGTGTGTAAAAACCTTTTGATGCAGGTAAGACAAAGAAAGCACTAAGCATCAAAGACCCTTGGATTCCATGAAGTACTGTATGAAATTATCACATCTACTCAATAGTATATGTAGTAATTAAACATGTAAATAACTCAAGCATGTAAACACACCACACAGCTTTGCTATTTGTTAAAACTGTTATAGTCTGAATTCTTCTCTGCTTTATAACCTATTTTAACAACTTTGTATGTATTCTTTCATATTCCCCCCATATTCATATGATCTTTATAGTAATATATGCTTAAAGATGTATTGTTTTCCTTATAAAAACTGGGATAATATAAACATTTTTCAGCATCTTTCTTTTGTCTCTCAGCAATAGCTTGTGAAAATCAAGACATCAGGTATAATCAAAGTCAGTTATATGATGGACCACAATATATTTAGATATTCCCTTACTCTGTCCTGATTTGCTTGGTTATGCTATAGTAAAACTCCAAAATCTCAGTGGTTTATCCTCCCAAAAAAGTTTTATTTTGGGGGATCATCCTACTGATAAAGCCCTAGGTTGATACAAGAAGTTTCCATGGCCACTAGAGTGTGGGAAGGAAACCTGGTGAGCAGAACACTAACTCAAAGCATCAGCCCAAAAGTGGCACATCACTTCCAATCACACTGAACTGGCCTAAGCTGGTTAACCAGCATTCCTAATTTCAAAAGGAACCAAGAAAAGTTCAGTCTTACCATATTTCCATGTGAGGAATATTTTTCAGCAGCATGTCTACCAACCACACTACTAATGGCATCCACTTCATTTCCAGTTTTTTGCAAACATGAGCATGTAATATATTTCTCTGATTTTATTTTTTTAATAGAGGCCCGGTGCACGAAATTTGTGCATGGGGGGAGGTGTCCCTCAACCCAGCCTGCACCCTCTCCAATCTGGGACCCCTTGAGGGATGTCTGACTGCCCTCTCACAATCCAGAACTGCTGGCTCCCAACTGCTTGCCTGCCTGCCTTCCTGATTGCCCCTAACTGCTTCTGCCTGCCAGCTTGATCACCCCCTAACCACTCCCCTGCCAGCCTGATTGATGCCTAACTGCTCCCCTGCCAGCCTGTTTGACCCTAACTGCCCTCCCCTGCAGGCCTGGTCACCCCTAACTGCCCTCCCTGCAGGCCTGGTCACCCCTAACTGCCCTCCCTACAGGCCTGGTCACCCCCAACTGCTCTCCCCTGCAGGCCTGGGTCCCCCCTAACTGCCCTTCCCTGCAGGCCCAGTCGCCCCCAACTTCCCTCCTCTGCCAGCCTAGTCACCCCTAACTGCCCTCCCCTGCAGGCTTGATCGCCCCCCAACTGCCCTCCCTTGCAGGCCTGGTCCCTCCCAATTGCCCTTCCCTGCTGGCCTTATCACCCACAACTTCCCTCCCTTGCAAGCCTGGTCCCTCCCAACTGCCCTCCCCTGCTCGCCATCTTGTGGTGGCCAACTTGTGTCCATATGGGGGCAGCAATCTTGTGTGTTAGAGTGATGTCAATTTGCATATTATTCTTTTATTAAATAGGATAGAGGCCTGGTGCATGGGTGGGGGGTGGCTGGTTTGCCCTGAAGGGTGTCCCAGGTCAGGGTGGGGGTTCCCTTGGGGCATGGGATGGCCTGGGCGAGGGGCCTGTGGTGGTTTGCAGGCTGGCCATGCCCTCCGGCGAATGAAGCAGAGGCCCTGGTATCTGGGGTTTATTTATCTTCTACAATTGAAACTTTGTAGCCTGAAGCGAAGCCAAGACTTCTGCTTGTTCCGTGGCGGCAGCCATTTCTGTTGGGATTTATTTGTCTTCTATAATTGAAACTTTGTAGCCTGGAGTGGAGGCCTCGGCCGGCCGGGGTGTGCAGAAAGCTTGGCTTCCTCCATCGCCAGGGAAACCCAAGCCTCCCTCCTGCTCGCTCAGTGGCCTCAGCCATCTTGGTTGGGGTTAATTTGCATACTCGCTCCTGATTGGCTGGTGGGTGTGGCTGAGTGATGGTTAATTTGCATATTACTCTTTTATTAGATAGGATCTACTGACTAGTGGCCTGGTGCACAAAATTTGTGTACATTAAAAGGGAATTAATTAGAGGAAATATTTTAATATTGCTATTTGCCCTTTATAATAGAAGTGTTTGGCTGGCCCCACCCCATTGGGCAACACCGAGACCCAGCCAGCCCTACCCCGATCAAGCCCTGCTGGGTGGGGGATGCAGCCTCACGTCCCAGCGCCAGGGAGGGTGGCATGGCCTCAGGTCCCCTGGCCCTGGCGCTGGGGCATTGGGCGCAGCCTCAGGTGCTGGCACTGGGGCGGGGGGAGCGTGGCCTTGGGGGCATGGCCTCAGGTCCTCCAGCCCCGGCACCAGGGTGGGGGGTGCAGCCTCAGGTCCCCCGCCCTGGCCAGGCGCCATGCAGCCTCAGGTCCCTGCTGATCGGTCATTATGGCGTCATGGTGTGACGACTATTTGCATATTAGCCTTTTATTAAGATTGTTTTATTTCTTTGGAATAGATTCTCAGGGGGTGCTGGGCTAAAGATCATATGTACTTTTAATTATTACAGATGTTATCACCCTGTTTTCCAAAAGGATATAGGATTTTACATTTCTTCCACCAATTTTTTTTAATACAAATTTTCCTACATCCCTAGCAGCAATAGGTATTATAGCTCTTTTTTATTTTGTAAGTCTTGTGCATGTAGAAGTTTTTTCATTATTACTTTGATTTGCATTTCTCTTCTCTCTGGTTTAAATTTATCTCTGGTTAAATTTATTTTATGACAGATGTACCTACCATTTGTCCATTTTTCCATTGAATTGGTAGTTGCCTTTTTTTCCTTCTTTTAATATTAAGCCTTCAGCATGTTACATTATCATCTGTTATAACTAGCTTTACATAATCTAGTATTTGTCTGTAGACTTTATAGTATATTTTCTATACCAAAGGTTTTATTTTTATGTAGTTTATGAGTTTTCAATCAGTTAAGTTGCTTCTTCTTGACTCATGATAGTACATATAGTCACATACTTGCAAGATTTTTAAAAATTTCATTTTTAATTACAGTTTACATTCAATATTTTGTATTAGTTTCATATGTATAACATAGTGGTTAGACAATCAAATACTTTACAAAGCACAATATTTTCTTTTTAATTTAAGTTTCCAAACTGGAATTCTTGTGTATAGCAAAAGGTATGGGTGTTATATACTTAATTTTCTTCAAAATAGTCATTTGTGTCAGCATCATTTATTAAAAATACTTTGGGCCATTAAAATTATTTCTCAGCCCTAACTGGTTTTGCTCAGTGGATAGAGCATCGGCCTACAGACTGAAGGGTCCCAGGTTCGATTCTGGTCAAGGGCATGTACCTTAGTTGCGGGCACATACCCAGTAGGGGGTGTGCAGGAGGCAGCTGATCGATGTTTCTCTCTCATCGACGTTTCTAACTCTCTATCCCTCTCCCTTCCTCTCTGTAAAAAAATCAATAAAATATATTTTTTAAATGATTTTCCATCTTTGTTATATAGTAAATTATGTTACTAATAGGTATTTCTGAAATTTTCATTTATTTCTTTAATTGGTCTACTCATTACTTTATTTGCCTGATAACTGTAAAACATAGCGAAAGCTGTACCCAAAGGAAGTTTATGGACTTAAGCACTTTCATTATTAAACCTAAAAATAAAAAATAAAAGACTAAAATCTCATGTTAAGAATTAGAAATAGAACAACAAAAAAACATTTTAAAAAAAATAGGAGGAAGAAATTAAGGAATATAAAAATCAATGAACTACAATTTACTGTATCACACTACCATTCCCTATCCAAAAAACACACAAGCATTTGGTTTTTTAAACATAAATTAGATAAACACCTAAGCCTAATCAAGGAGAAAAGACAATGAGAAAAGAAAAATAAAAAGGAGAAAGGCTTTAAAAATTGACTTTAACATTCAACTATTCCATGCCATAAAAATGGGTAAAAATCTCCCAATTTATGAGGCCAGCATACCTTTAATAAAAAGTTCCAGTAAAAATGGTGTCAAAAATGAAAACAAAGGGATTATGTAACATATGCTTTGAGACTGACAAACCCTAAATAAAATATTGGCAGTTACAATCCAGTAATGGCAAATAAATGATACCCTATAACCAAGTTGAAGGATGTTCAGTATCAAAAAAATATAGTAATTATTATTTCAAAGATTAAAGACAATTTTTATGACAAAAATCAGTTATTAATAAAAATCTTTGAATAGAGGAAACTGTTAAGATATGATATAGACTGCAACTCCTAGTAACAAATATATTAAATGGTGAAATAACCAATTAAATTAATATAAAGCACTAAACAGGCTCTCATACTATTCAACATTGTTTTCACACTTATAGCAGATGTAATAACACAATAAAATAACTGTAAAATTTGGAAATTAAGAGATAAAAGGTGTGGTTTTGCTGAGTAGGTGATTAAGAAAATTAGGAAGCCTGTTTTAAAGGAAGAAGAAAATTTGTTACATTTCCTGGATAAATACACAATAAGAATCTAGGAAAGAAATTGTGTGTGTGTGTGTGTGTGTGTGTGAATTATTCACAAGAATGACCAGGTACTATAAAATATTTAGGACTCCTATATAATAAAAGCCCAGTGACCATAACAGCAGAACGACCAGAATGACTGCTCGACCAGCCACAATGAGGTGCATGGACCACCTCTTGGTCCCTTTCCCCGGCCAGCAGGCTCCCATCGCCTGATGGTGAACAGGGACCCGGGGTTGGGTGGTGGGGATGCAGGTGGCACCAGGCCAAGGCTCCCGCCCCACCCATCGCCCCCCACACAGAGGGCAACCTGTGGTAGGGGCAGGGCCATGAGCAGGAGGGACCGGCTGACCTCTTGGTCCCTCCCCTCCCCCCAGCCGTCAGGCTCCGATTGCCCAATCGCCTGATGGCAAACTGGGAACCCAGTGGGTGGGGGTCGGGGGTGGGGTGGCTGCTGGCAGCCAGGGAAGATGGCCCTGATCGCAGGTGAGGCCTAGGGACTATACCCTCGCACGATTTTGTGTGCTGGGCCTCTAGTAAATTTAATAAAAGCACATGACCTGAATGAGAAAACTACACTATTTCATTGCTTAGACCTGCAGGAATGGAAAGACATAGATAATCACATTCTTGATGGAAAGGCTTAATACTGTAAAATCCTCAATTCCTTCCTAATATGTAACTATAATTGAAATCTATATAGTGCCAGTAGCATTATTATTTTAGATGTTAAAAACCTCAAACCTTATATAAAAGAAAAAACTGCCTGAGAGGAGTCAGGAAAAAAAGAAAGTCAGTAATCCAATTGTTCATTGTCACCACCCCTCTACCTGCTGTTCATTTAGGTTGTGAGCTTTAGAACAAATTAATTGCTGCTTGTTATCTGAGCAGTATTTGAAGTACTAATTAGCATGTTATAATAACAGTTCTTCATTTGTTTTTAACTTTAAATCACTAGACACTTGGCTATAAATAGGATAACCACAAGACTCCTGGGGAGAAATTATTCTCTAGACATAGCACTGGTCATGATTTCCTCAAGTTGCCAAGTAACCTAAAAGTCCAGGGCATGTCAAGGTTCATGGACTGGAGACTCTCCACCCTTTCTGGGAGAGGGAATGGTTGTCAGACTTTTCCTGTCTTTGTCAGGATTTTTGACAATGACATCACTGATAAATATGTTTTAGGTTTGCCCCCATATAAAAACCAGCCCCCTCCCTCACTGTCTTCCCCCACACACACCAGGCCTCCCCCCTCACATTTCTCTCTCACACACACAAAACTGAAAGTTTCAGGAATATGCCACACTTATTTGAAAATAATGAATTTTGGGAAATTTGGGGGATATATATCAAGGCAGATTATTTTCTAATTCTGTTTATTTGTTATTAGCATGATCAAATTAGCATGAGCAATAAATTTCTTTAAAAACATTTGTTTTAAAATATCCAAAAGTAGCCCTAGTTGGTTTGGCTCAGTGGATAGAGCGTCAGCCTGTGGACTGAAGGGTCCCGGGTTTGATTCCGGTCAAGGGCACATGGCCGGGTTGTGGGCTTGATCCCCAGTAGCATGCAGGAAGCAGCTGGTCAATGATTCTCTCTCATCATTGATGTTTCTATCTTTCATTCCTTTTCCCTTCCTCTCTCTGAAATCAATAGAAATAAAAATGAATAAAAATATATTTTAAAATATCCAAAAGCAAAATTAAAAATTTTGATTGTACCTAAAACTGACCTTACACATTTTTATGAATTTGTTAGACCTAATTAACTTAGACTGGTTATCTTCATATTATTAATAAATATGCAAATATAATACTTATTTCAACTCAGGAATACATGTTATTTCTTTGGAAAGTCACAGGTTTTCTCACGGCAATTTTTAAAAAGGACTTTCCTATTCAAGAATCATGATATTCATTTCAATCTGACTCCTCTAAGAGAAAGTAATTAAAAATTCAGAAAGCTAAAAAAAAAATACTGAAAATCAGCCCAGCCAGAGTGGCTCAATGGTTGAATGTTGACCTGTGAACCAGTAGATCGCAGCTCGATTCCAGGTCAGGGCACATGCCTGGGTTGCTGGCTCCATCCCCAGTTTTGGGTTTGCAAGAGGCAGCCAATCAATGATCCTCTCTCATCATTGATGTTTTTCTCTCTCTCTCTTCCTCTCCCTTCTCCTCTGAAATAAATAAATAAATATATATATATATATATATATATATATATATATATATATATATATATATATATATTTAAAAATATACTGAAAGTCTCAGTCAGCTAAAGCATTTTTAAAAATCTAAGCTTCTATTTAAAGTATAATTTACTTACAGAAAAAAATACATAGAACATGAATACATATATATATAACTCAATGAATTATTGCCAAGTGAACCCATCTTTGTAACACTGCACAGGTAAAAAAAAAAAAAAAAAAACACAAAAAAACATTATCAGCATCTCAGAAGCCTTCTACATGCCTATGCTCAATCTACCATTCCTTTTTAATATATAATTTTGATAACTAATAAGTACAACAGAATAGATTATTTGGATTATTAGGTTATTTTTCAGCAAACATTCACTACCTACACATCCATAGTAAGACTGGTTATCCTGTCCCCTTGATGCTAGACTTGGTCACCTGACTTTTTTTGACTAATGAAATGTTGACAGATGAGCAATGTGCCAATTCTGAGCCTAGGCTTTAAGGGATATAGCATGTTTCTGACATCTGACACAGAAGAATATACCTCAGGTAGTAAATGCGCCTTTATCTTCAACCCCATAATGAAACATATAGAACAGACCTGAATTTACCAGTAGCCTGAATTAGAGTTACCCCTGGAGACCTATACTTGCCAGGGAGAAAAAGAAATGCGTTTTGTTATATGCCATTGAGATTTTATTGGCTACACAGCAAAGGCTGACTTACATAATAATCATTTGGTAAATCTCAATAAAGCCTAAGTAAATGAACTCAGGTTATTACTCTGCAAATCCATTTAATGTTTTATACATTCTAACTTACGGTTATTATTAACTGTAGGATAATATTTAACTCTGCCACATATTTAGACACTTCCTGGTCAGTAATTATACTTGCTACTTCCTTGATCTATTTCAAGATACTACTATTTTTAAGGTAGGGAAATCAGCCACTACCAATCTTTTCATTTTCCTGAAGAACGTTGTATATCAATGATTTGTTTAAATACTACCCCCATATCCAGTGTTTTCCTGTTTTTAAATATTATATATATATATATATATTTGTATTATGTTATCCACTTTGATTATTTAATTCATATATTGAGCTGAAATTAAAGGATAACTGGTGAAAATAAATATTATAAAATTTCATATTAGAAAAATGAGATAAAATGTACTCTGTACATAAATTCTTTTTCTTAAAAAAATCTTTAGTGTTGCCCTACCTGGTTTGGCTCAGTGGATAGCATGTTGGCCTGAGGACTGAAGGGTCCTTGGTTCAATTCTGATCAAGGGCACATGCCCAGGTTTCGGGCTCAATCCCGGGTTGGGGGGCGTGTTAGGAGGCAGCTGATCGATGATTCTCTCTCATCATTGATGTTTCTATCTCCCTCTCCCTCTCCCTTTCTGAAATCAATAAAAATATATTTTAAAAAAATGTTTATTGTTGAAAGTATTACATATGTCCCCTTTCCCCCTATCGACCATGTACTTAAATTCTTTATAAATATTGAATCACCTGTGGAATAATGATTTAAATTTAAATTTATGTTCCATGGAGAATTGGGCAAATCCCCTTCTGTTCTATAACAAAGTTCTAAAATGTTAAAAAAAAAAAAATTCAATTCTGAAGGACCTCCACGCAGGGGTCCTCAAACTTTTTAAACAGGGGGCTAGTTCACTGTCCCTCAGACCGTTGGAGGGCCGGACTATAGTTTAAAAAAAACTATGAACAAATTCCTATGCACACTGCACATATCTTATTTTGAAGTAAAAAAACAAAACGGCAAAAACACCCACATGTGGCCCGTGGGCCGTAGTTTGAGGACACCTGGAAGAGTATGGACCTGGCAAAGCTCAAGTTCATTCAGCTCAGTCATTTGCACAAATGTTGACTGTGTGCATGTGTCTTATGTCCCAGCTGACTCTGGATGTCCAAAGATAGTTCAGATCTCAGTGAGCTAGCTCCCAGACATGTAAATAAGACATTCAACAAAAGAGGAAGGATGCTAACATACAGATCTGTACTGGATATTTCAGTAGACATTAAATCCAATTTGAGTGTTGAATTGTATTTGTGATATTAATATCTAAATATGGATCAACTAATCACTGAAATGATTAACTTTAACTTGTCATGAATTTGAGATTAATTTATAAAAATATAATTTTTCAGAAACAAATACTATTAATTTTTGTTTTTTTCTGGACTATATATGTAGCCTGTGGAGAACTGACCTTTCCGATTTGTTATTGAAATTTTTATGCAAATTATCTAGTTATAACATATATTTATGTTTTCCTTTCTTGAAATTAATTCACTTGTTTTTATCTTTTCCCAAAATGTCTTTAATTTTATTTTATATCTGATTTATAAAATGAAATAGTATTTATAAATGCAACTGTAATAATTTATTCATAATATGTAATAAAAATAGTCAACTACTTTTCTTATATTTCTGGAAGTAGTATACAGCTATAGCAGAAAGTCTTCTAGACTAGGAAAAATTTTTAGAAGTTACGTCTTATATAAGTTACTATGAATTTTTTAATATTCAGATTTCATCAAAACTCCACATAAAAGGAAATTCTATAATTGACTTGTATTAATCTCTGTGTTTAAAACAAAGGTAATTTAAAATGTTTTAGCATTAGTTTTATTTTTAAAGACTTACTTTCTTGCTTAAATGTACTTACAAACTTTTCCAGCAAGTAACAAGTTCAAGATTGTATGTGAATGTATTTTTTTTAAAGTATTTGTTTACATTATTTGTACATGGGATTGATAATATGCTGTTTATAAACCTATTTTTTAGTTTGCAAAATGCTTTCATTTTTGCATGATCTTACTTAGTCCTTTCTTGAAGGAGAAGGTATTATTATCATTGCTATTTTATTGATGAGTAAATTGAGTCTCTGTGAGATTAAGTGACTTATATAGGTCACAGGCCTGAACAGTTAGGCCTGGAACCTGGTTTCTCCACACACTATTCACTTCATATTAAATACGGATTAATGTAATTCTGCACCTTCAGAATGGCCTTCACTCATTTGCTTTCTTTTAATATCTGCAATTTGCCTAGCTTACATTTGACCCATTTAAGTTTGAAAAAAATAATTGGCTTTTCTCTGCCTTCCTTCAAATTACTGCACTCGAACTGAAGATCACAAGATGTGGCAAATTAGGTGAAAGATCATTTTAAAGTCATTTGATAGTTCAATTAAAGTGTTTGACATGAACTTTGGTTACACTTTTGCTGTGTTTCAGTTTTAATGATAATGATACTAAGAACAATTCAGGAAAAATTAGCTGAGAGTTTAAATAAGAGAAAGTATAGTTACAGAAATTTCTGGGGGATAGAATGACAAGAGATGTGCAGTGATCTGGTCAAGGAATTGTTTTTTTAAAAAAATATCTTTACAGCCCTAGCCAGTTTTGCTTAGTGTTAAAGCATCGGCCCTCGGACTGAAGGGTCTTGGGTCTGATTCTGGTCAGTGCAGGCTCGATCCCGGGCCCGGGTTGGGGCGTATGCAGGAGGCGGCCAATTGATGTCTCTCTCTCTCACATCAAGGTTTCTCTCTATCTCTCTTCCTCCCTTCCACTGTCTCTGAAAATCAATCAGGGACTATCCTTGGGTGAGATTAACAACAACAAAGAAGTATCTATTGACATTTTAGCTTTAATTTTATTCCTTTATATTGAAAATCTTTTAAAAGTATATTGGCCTACTTTCTAGAGTAAATTCAGGAATGATGTTTAAAACATCACTCAGTCTTTTTTACAGAAATGATTTATGATTTTACAGTGATTACATTAAACATTAGTGGTTTTTCTAAAAATAAAATATGGGAGATGCAGATGTTGGTGGTATATAAGGATAAGCTAAGATAATACCCTAAGGAAGAAAATCATGACAATCTCTTTAGCGATCTGCTTATTTCCTGTAATTTATTGTCCTGTATGTTCCAGATGATTACTTGTAGTGCAACTTGCTAATAACTGAGGCAATGATCAAAACTTCTTTTAGAAGTTATAATGTAAATAGTCATTTATTCACTAAATAAACACTTGATCACCTACTCATTCCTCTTTTGTAAGATGAGAATAACAATAGAACTTTTTTTTTGTATTAGTTGGTGTTCTTGGTTGAAGATAACAGAAATAAACTCTGGCTGAATTATCCAGAAAAAGAATGCATTGGTAGAATATGATGTAGCTCACAGAATCACCGGGGATGGTGGAGAACTGGGTGTGTAAAATGTGGAGGGCCATCATTTAGAATGTCGCTGTTGGCACTGTCACGACCAGACGCTGGTTGCTACAATTACCTACACTACTGTGAGTTATCTCTACCTCTATCTCTATCTCTGCATCTTTGTATCAGTTTGTCCAGATTCCAAGTTTCAGGTGAGAGCATCCAATTGACTTAACCCCTAGTTGCCAGATAGTGGGGAGAAAGACTTTGTCCAAACTCACTTGCCAAAGTGTGAGGTGAGCCCTGCTCCCACCAAGACTCAAAATTAAAAATTCTCCACAAATAGGATGGGAGTTCAGAAGCTAGAGAGGCAAAAAGCAAATGCTCACCATACTACCTTCAAAGGGCTGTGAAGCCCTAACCGGTTTGGGTCAGTGGATAGAGCGTCAGCCTGTGGACTCAAGGGTCCCAGGTTCCATTCCGGTCAAGGGCATGTGCCTTGGTTGCGGGCACATACCCAGTAGGGAGTGTGCAGGAGGCAGCTGATCGATGTTTCTCTCTCTAATTCTACATCCCTCTCCCTTCCTCTCTGTAAAAAATCAATAAAAATATATTTAAAAAAAAACAAAACAAAAACAAAGGGCTGTGAAGATTTAATGGGATGATTATATATATAAATTATACACACACACACACACACACACACACACATATAAAGAGCTTAACAGTGCTGGCATCTAGTAAGCATTCAATAAATTTCAGCATTGTTATTATTAATTCAATGAGACAAGAAATGTGCTAATCTCTAGGGATAAAAAGAATAGGGCAGAATTTCTTTAAAAGCTCAGTATTTTATTAATTTAAATGTTTTTATTGATTTTTAGAGAGAGAGGAAGGGAGAGAGATAGAGAGACACATCGATGATAGAAACATTGATCGGCTGCCTCCTGCACACCCCCTACTGGATCCAGCCCACAACCCCAGCATGTGCCCTCACTGGGAATTGGAATTGAACCAGGGACCTCTTGGTTCTTAGGTTGACACTCAACCACTGAGCCACACTGGCTGGGCAAAAGCTCAGTATTTTAGAGAGTTGTTATGGAGCAAACAAGTATAAAAACATAATTATAAAACCACTTAATAAGTGCTACAATATAGGTATGAAATGGGTGCTCTGGAAAGTAGGGAAAAGAAAAATCAATTTTTCCAGAGACAGGACAGAGAAAATAATACACTGAGTTTTGAAGATTGAGAGGAGCACCATGAAGAGCTTGGTGTGTTTGAATTCCTATGATGTGAGTAGGTTCAGGATTGTGAAGGATTCTATATATCATATAAATGAGTTTTTAAAAATGTTTTTATTCATTTCAGAGAGGAAGACAGAGGGAGAGAGAGAGAAACATCCATGATGAGAGAGAATCATGCATTGGCTGCCTCCTGGGGATCGGGCCCACAACCTGTGCAGGAATTAGGAATTGAACCCTGACCTCCTGGTACACAGGGCAACAATCCTCAACCACTGAGCAACACTGGCCAAGCATAAATGAGTTTTAATTGATCTGAAAGTCACCAGGACTAGAGATAGGGGATGACATAATTAGATTTGGAGGGAGGAGAGGTGAAAGAACGGACTACAATGAGCAAAGGTCATGTCAAGAGTTCAGATAAAAGATGATGGCCTGCTCTTAGGGAGGATGAAGACATCAATTTAGAAATAATTTATGACATAGAATGAACTGAATTCAGTGACTTCAAAATTAGGAGTGAGGAAGGGACGGAGTTCTGGGTGACTTCTTGAGACTAGTAGCTGTTAATACCATGATTTTAATAGGGTCTATTAGCAAGGGGATCATTTGAGGCAGTTGGGAAGGAAAAGAGAATGAGTTTCTTTTTTTTTTTTTTTAAATATATTTTATTGATTTTTTACAGAGAGGAAGGGAGAGGGATAGAGAGCTAGAAACATCGATGAGAGAGAAACATCGATCAGCCACCTCCTGCACACCCCCTACTGGGGATGTGCCTGCAACCAAGGTACATGCCCTTGACCGGAATCGAACCTGGGACCTTTCAGTCCGCAGGCCGACGCTCTATCCACTGAGCCAAACCGGTTTCGGCAAGAATGAGTTTCTTTGGGGTGTTCGGGCTGTCTTACTTTAGGAGTTGGTAACACAGATGCAATTGAAGCTGTTAAAGTAGATGTCAGCCAGGGAGACTGAAGAGACTCTGTAAATGACTATGATGTAGATTTTTGTAAAAACGAAGGAAAAAAGTTACAAAATTTTGCATATGTCTTAAGAGGGGGGATGGTACAAGGAGACTCTGAGAAGAGTCTTACAAGTATTTAATGGGTGAGAACAAATTAGAAAAACCTACAAATGTAAATATGAAATAATATTTAAGTGCAGATTTGGATGCAAATATGATACAGTTATAGCCACCATGCTTAACAACAGTTATAGCCACCATGCAGTTTTCCAAAATTGTCAATTCTCTTACTGTTTGTTCACCATCTGTCCCATTTATTCTATAATCTATAATAATAAAAGCATAATATGCTAATTAGACTGGACATCCTTCCAGACGTTCTTCCTTCCGGACAAAGCCGCAGCGGGCGGGGGCCCAGGTAGAGGCGGCAGAAGCCCCCAGCTGCGGCGGCAGCGGGCGGGGGCTGCGGCAGAGGGGTGGGCAGGGGCCATGGCAGAGGCCTCCCCGGCCATGGTGGCAGTGGCAGGCGGGGGCCAGGGCCAAGGCCCTTGCATGAATTTCATGCATCGGGCCTCTAGTCCTATATAATAAAAGCCTAATATGCTGTGTCTGGTTGTCTGGTCAGATGTTCACTGACCACCAGGGGGCAGACGCTCTGATTGGTAGGTTAGCTTGCTACTGGGGTCTGGCAGATCGGGACTGAGTGAGATGGGCTGGACATACCCTGGAACCCTCCTGCAGTCCCTTCCCAGCTGGCCAACTTCCCGCGTCCCTCTCCGGCCCCAATTGTGGACCGGTGGGGTCCCTTGGCCTGGCCTGCGCCCTCTTGCAATCTGGGACCTCTTGGTGGATGTCGGAGAGCTGGTTATGGCCCAAGGGCAGAATGACTGGTTGTTGTGACAGGCGCTGACCACCAGGGGGTAGATGCTCAATGCAGGAGCTGCCCCCGGTGGTCAGTGCGCTCCTACAGGGTGAGCGCTGCTTAGTCAGAAGCCGGGCTCACGGCTGGCAAGTGCAGCAGCAGCCGGACATCCCCCAAGGGCTCCCGTACTGTGAGAGGGTGCAGGCCGGGCTGAGGGACACACACACCGCACCCCCCCCCCCGCCCCAGTGCATTAATTTTGTGCACTGGGCCTCTAGTAATAATAATAATAATAATAATAATAATAATAGGTACTGTTTAATGAGTGCCTGCCATGTGAATGCCATCATGCTTGGCACTTGGGACAAAAAGATAAACAAGTCCCCTACTCTGGCCTCAAGGAGCTGATAGTCCAGTTGGGTGGTACTTACAAGCAAACTAAAGCAGCAATAATGAAATAAGTGTTGGAAGAGATATGTGCAATAGGTGCTGAGCGGAAGATGGAAAAGAGCACCAAACTGTACCTAAGTTTTGGAAAAAGGGAGTTTGGGGAAACTTCTTGGAAGGGAAGGCTTAGTTCTGAAGGATTAATTGGATTTAACATGGCAATACTCCAATGTAGTAATAATAATAATAATAATAATAATAAGCACTTCAGAATGGTTTGAATGTAAAGTACAAGAAATGGAGAAGGGCAGTGGGTGAAAGTGAGGGTGGAGTGAGCAAGGCTAAGGAAGTGGTTAAAAATGTGAATTTCAAAGATAGGCAGGTAACATTGTGTGAAGAAGCTTGGTTAGGACAGTTTTATGGGGTTTAGGACAGTGACAGAGCAGGAACAATCAAAAGACATTCACATTTAATTGCATTTTAAAATATATATTTTCATTGTTGACAGTATTACAGATGTCCCCCATTTCCTCCCTTTACCCTTCTCCACCCTGCCCCTACTCATCCTCCCCTCAGGCCTTCACCACCCTATTGTCTGTGTCCATGAGCTATGCATATCTCTATATATAAAAGGCTAAGAGACAGTCCGACTGACCCGTAGATATGATGCACAATGAACACCAGGGGGCAGATGCTCTGGCTGGTAGCTAAGACTTGCACTCACCACCAGGGGGCAGACACTCAGCGCAGGAGCTGCCGAGCTGTGGTGACTTGGCAGCGGCAGTTCTTGGTGATGAACCCCAGAACCAGAGAGGAGGGAGCCCGATTGCAGGGTGCGTCACCCGAGAACTGCCCTCTTGCAATCTGGGACCCCTTGGGGGATGTCAGAGAGCCAGTTTCAGCCCTATCCCTGCAAGTCAGGCCGAGGGACCCCACCTGCCAGAGGGACCCCACTCACTCTGCAGACACCCTTCAAGTTGCGGTGCCGCCTCAGGTGCAGCCGGCGGGGAGGGACTGCGGGAAGTTGGCTCCAGGGCGTGTCCGGTCCTTCTCACCCAGTCCTGCCCCACTGGCCACCTTCTAATTAATTTCATTTCAATGTGCACATATCCGTGCACCGGGGCACTAGTAAGTCTATAACTTCTTTGGTTTATCTCTTCTCCCTCCCCCCCCACCCTCCTCCCCCCCTCCCCCGCACACACACCAAGATATGTCAGTCTGTTCTATGCCTTGGGTCTTATTTTGTTGGTCAATTCATTTTGTTCATTAGATTCCACAAATCCACAAATGTAATATTTGTCTTTCTCTGATTGGCTTATTTCACTTAGCATAATAGTCTCCAGATCCATCCATGCTGTCTCAAAGGGTAAGAGATCCTTCTTTTTTACTGCTGCATAGTATTCCATTGTGTAAGTGCACCACAGCTTTTTTATCCATTCACCTACTGAGGAGCACTTGCGCTGTTTCCAAATCTTAGCTGTCCTATATAATAAAAGCCTAATATGCAATGATGCACACTGACCACCAGGGGGCAAATGCTCAATGCAGGAGCTGTCCCCTGGTGGTCAGTGTGCTCCAGAAGCTGGGCTCACTAAGGAGCAGCGAGCAGGCGGGGGTTGAGGAGCTAGGGGTCCTGGACTGTGAGAGGGATGTCCACCTGTTGGCTGGTGGACATCCCCCAAGGGGTCCCAGACTGTGCAGGCCAGGCTGAGGGAACCCTCCCCAAGAGCACAAAATTCTAGTTGTAAATATTGTTGCTACAAACATAGGGGTGCATATATTCTTTCTGATTGGTGTTTCAGGGTTTAGGATATATCCCCAGAAGTGGTATCGCTGGGTCAAACAGCAGTTCCAGTTTTAATTTTTTGAGGAAACTCCATACAGTAGGTCCTCGGGTTACGTCGGAGATCCGTTCCTATGGCACGATGTAACACGGTTTTCGCCGTAAGTTGGAACCCACCTACATAAGCACCTACGTCACTCACATGGAGCACACACACAGCAGTACTGAAGTGAAACAGTAAAAAAAATTTAAAAGGAAGATAACAGTGCCTGACCTTTACTTGTGGTAAATAAATAATAAAAAACATAAAGCACATATGTACATAGGTCGAAATGAAGGAACTTTTTTATAAATAAATGGGAGATGGCGACGTAACCATGAAACGATGTACGTCGAGTCCGACGTAACCCGAGGCCTGCCTGTACTGTTTTCCACAGAGCTGCACCATCTGCACTCCCACCAGCAGTGAACTGGTGTTCCCTTTTCTCCACTTGTTTTTCGTTGTATTTTAACAAGAGATCCCTACTCGGCTAGCCAAACAGAAACAGTTGGAGGATCATGTAAGACGCCTTAAGGAGTTTGGACTTTGTACTCAGGGTAGCGGAGTGCCACTATAGGAGTTTAAAAAGCGGAGTAATCAGACTTTTATTTTATAAAACATAAACCTGGTGGCATTGTAGAGACTGGATTAGAAGTGGACAAGATTGCAGCCTGGAAAACTTAGATCTGGTTAGGTGGCTAAAACAGTACGCAAGACCGAAAACGATGGCTTGAAACTAGACACTAAAGAGGGACTGGAAACACACGGGAGATACGGAACTAGAAGCAGAAGGACTCAGTAGGGGATTGGAAGTGGTGGACAAAGGAAAGAGAAAAAAAATCACACGTCATCACAATAAACTGAGCAGGCTTCTATCCATCTGTCAAAGCCTTTTAATCTGACATCCAAAATGAAGGCAAAGCCATAGACTGAAGCTCTCCTCTCCTCCTGTTCTCCACCCCCAACCTTCGTTTTAAAATCTAGTTTTATATACTTAAGATTCACCTCCTGGCAATCTGGAACTAAACTTCTGAGATTGCTGTAAATTATTTCCTTTCTTGGTTTCTCTTCCTCTTTCTTACTTCCCTATTTGGTCAATGTTTTAGTTGTCTCCTAAAATATCTCATCATACCTTTTCCACCAGAAGAAGTGCAAGATCTGACTATCTGAAACTTGCCTCTTATCAGAATCTTGTGGATTCCCTGACGTTTTCTAGTTGCTACTCGGACATGTTGCAGGAAAAAAAAAAAGTGTAATTCTCATATGTAGGTATCTTTTGCTTTTTCCCCTCCCAGCGGAGACATTCAGCATTCTAGTAAATGACCATTTTATTTTCTTAAAAGACGCTTCTTTTCGTCGTGAAGGCAATGTAGGTTTTCATAGCACCCAATGTGCACAGCTAATTCATATTTAATTTTCAAATGTGACTCATTGGCATGTCATTTGCAGAAGCAATAACATTTAAACGACAGAGAAGATCGCCGCTTTAATAAGTAAATGGGAGGGGGGGGGGGCGGCGGAGGCCCAGGAAATACAACATTTCCACCTCGGACCCCCTGCGCCCCAAAAGCAGAATCCGAAGTTAGTTGCGCCGGAAGGGACTCCCTTCCCAGGGCAGCCCAGCCCCAGCCCCTTGGACGGACTGCAGCGGAGGGCGCCCCGGTTCTTCCCTCCGCGACAGCACCCCCTCGCTGCGGCCCGCGCCTCTGGGGGTCCTCGCCCCTCGATGGCCAGCGCCCTCCCTCCCGGCCGATCCCGCACCGTCTCCGTCCCCATCCGGAAACCCAACAGCCGCGAAGGCCCTTTCGCGGGGGCGGAACCGGGACGCAGCGAGGCCCGCGGCGGCCCCTCCCCGCGCCGCAGCGCCCACCCCGCGCCCGAGGCGGTGGCCGCGGAGCCCGGCGAGCGGAGGGGCGGGGCGGGGCGGCCCCGGGCGCCGAGCGCCCCCTCCCGGAACGCCGCCCCGCGCCCCCGCGAGCCCGGCCGGCCGGCCCGCCCCGGCCCGCGGCGCCCCCGCCCCCTCGGGCGCTCCGTAGCCGTGACGTGCGCGCGGCGGGGCCGGGGACTCGGTGGGGCGCCGGCTGGCGGGCGGAGACGGACCCGGGATCTGTCCGAGC
Source organism: Cnephaeus nilssonii (assembly GCF_951640355.1). Classification (NCBI taxonomy): domain Eukaryota; kingdom Metazoa; phylum Chordata; class Mammalia; order Chiroptera; family Vespertilionidae; genus Cnephaeus; species Cnephaeus nilssonii. Next base: position 61,731,538 of record NC_137080.1, on the reverse strand, counting down.
AGGAAGCGAGGAGCCGCCTGGCCGCCGCCTCCGCCCCGTCCTGCGCTCGGCCGCGTCCCCGGCCTCGGCGCTCCCCTCGCCGCCTCTCCGCCCGCCCTCCGGCCTCCGCGGCCGCACGCAGCCCCGCCGGCGCGCACCTGCCTTCGTGTCCGCACAGGTGAGTGTCCCGGAGCCCGAGCCGCGGGGCGGCCGCCCGGCCCCTCGCTGCCCCCTCCCCCCCGCCCGGCTCCGAGGCCTCCCGCAGGCCGCCCAGGTGGCCCGCGGCTCGGCTCGCCTCCCGAGGACCCGAACAGGTGAGGCAGGTGGTGGGTGGGCCCCGCGGCGGCGGCGGCTCGCGGGAGCGCTCGGCTGGCTCTCCCTCCCCGCGGACACGGAGAGCCCCCTCCCGGCTTGTCGTCACCCAGACGCCCTCGGGCATCGTCCCTGGCTCCCAGGGAGACGCGGGTCGACCCACTCAGGTGTCTGCCCGGCACTCGGACCCTCCGGGGTAGTCTTCTCTCTCGTCAACAAGCCGGAAAGCCAGTGCGGGAGTGAGGTCGTTGGTCCCGGGGTGTGAGGACCAGCTGACTAATCGTTCAATCATGTGGGAGCTCCGGCCGGGACGGTCCCCGTCTGCACTTTCAGTCCGGAGGAGGGCCCGGCCTTTGAGTATGTTAATGTGTATGTTACCCAACCCTAGCGTTCTGTGTTTGTGAATGGACAGAACGCCGTAAAAGCCAGGGAAAGGCTCAGTGCTGGGATGCTGACAGAGGAAGGGATGTTTCTGTCCGGAACACCGGCGTCAGGGGTCTGCGCTGAGCGGCAGAGACACGGTCCGTTTCACCCGGCCTGGAGGCCGTGGTGGAGCAGCGCTGCCGCGAGAGCCGCCGGGTGCGGGCGAGGCTGCGGGACACGCTCAGTTCAGGTTCCGCTGGCTGCGACGCTCCGGCGGTGCAGATGCAGTCTGTCTAAATGCAGCCAGGGTTTGAGCGTTTAAAAAAACGCACGTTCTTGAGATGTAGCTGAGACTCTTCACACCATAAAATGTGCATCTTGACCTTGGGCCGGTGATGGTCATGGTACAAAGGTTGGCAGCCAAATGGCCTTTCTGTACAAATTAACTAAACTTCGTAGATGTCTTGGGACTTACATGCACAGTGGTAAACAGAAGTCATTTTAGTCTTATGCAGATTTGCCCGTTGCGTTTGTATGATCTATGTGGTTTTCAAATTGGAAATGGTTTAGTGAAAAAAAAAAAATTGCCTTGGTGTCTTTTATCGTTCACTTTAGAAACACCACAAATTGAGCTGTAGCCAGAGCGTGGAACAATGCAACTGTTCAAAATAACTCATTGACTTTTAAATATCCAGCTCATTTGGAGTATTTTCAGTTGCGCGGGAATTACATGCACAGTGGTAAACAGAAGTCATTTTAGTCTTATGCAGATTTGCCCGTTGCGTTTGTATGATCTATGTGACATGCCATGTATTGTCCTCCCGGCTTTTTAAGTTACATTTTTGTTTGCAAAAACTAATTTTAAAAGGGAGTTCCAAAAGTGATGAATGACTTTAAGAAGAGATAATCATGATTAAAAACTCTCTTTATGTGATATATACAACTATATATATAACGAATACATTTTTCATGAGTGTGTACAAATACAAGTAAGAAAAATGTAATAAGATATTGCAACATTTAATGTAAGTTAATAGGTATTAAAAACAAGATCATAAATCATAACCCATGGGGCTTATCTGAGATGGATTTTTTCATCTGTTTATGTTTATGTGATCAAGTTTTAAAATAACAGTGGCCAGGAAATCTGAGAGAGGCTGAAGGCTCTTTTCTCATCCTGTTGTGACTTTGCCTGGAGACTGTGGTGTATCATGTAGCCCATTGTTTAGACAACTGGGCTGTCTCGGGGTTCTAAAATACAACTTTCTTCAGAAAGTTTTAGGACTTTTGACCATGGAAGCACCCGAAACATTTTTGAAAAAATTTACCAATTGTCACTATATATTGATAATTGAATCTTCATTGTCGATATGAAAAGGTCAGTTTTTAAAAGATTTCCAAACCTTTGTGCATTTTTCACTTCTCTGTGTTAAAACATTTTAAGCAAAAGATTGAAAAAAGCGTTGCAACTTTAATAAGTTTCAGACAAGTTAATTGTGATCCCCCTTAATGAGATACTTCATAATTTGTGAACTGGCCCTTTCGTAGGATCAGACTGTCACCCGTTTATTAGGCATCTGCCATAATCAGAGCACTAACTGAGGGACCTGATGTACAAAAGAATTCAAGGTTGGTGGTCTTGTCCTTTTACACAGGAGGAAGTTTAGGCTTATCTCTAAATATTAAATATTTGCTCAAGGTCGTGTAGCTCCAGAAGGACAAAGGCTGGATTCACACCCAAGTCTCGAAACCCCTCTCCTTTCAGACAGACCAGGTTGCCTTGATCTCATTTGGTAGACTGTTCAAATAAACCTGCAGAACTGACACTGTTAAAGAATGTGGCTTGAGGGCTGAAGAAGGCACACAGGAGTGACGATGAGATAGGCCAGGAATGTGGTTCTGGAACTAATTTTGAATTCTGCATCTGTTTCTTAATTCTTAAGATAACAGCCTTGAACAGTAATATGATGTTGCTTTATCATTTCTGGTGTAAATTCCAGAATATTATACATATTGTGCACTTTTTATTTTGATGGGTTTATAGGAACTAGAATTAGGCTGTAACGTAACACTGGCTTTTATTGTAGCTAAAATGAATAGTATAATGTTACTGCTTAGGAGAGAACTTAAAAATTTTCCTCAAATTAGACAGATTGTTTGTTACCTGTACATGCTGTAGCTGTCTTTTAAATGTTATATAACTCTCTAATCCTGGGGGGTCGGGGTGGGGGAAGACTTGCTTTCAGATTATGATTAAATTGTCAACTGTACTATTTGGACATTTTTAAAAAAAATTTGCTTTTAATTTAGATATGGCTCGTGTTTATTTGAGAAATGTCCCTTGAACTATAATAACATAAATGAGCACACAAAGTTCATCTTTTGTAACAAAGTAGGAGTCATTTCAGTGGTAGAATGTAGTTAGATAAATGATAGGAAGAAAAATGATAAGAAGGCTGAGTTGAGTGACTACTTTTACAGGTGTTTCATAATTTGGTTTGAACTCTTAAGAATTTTGCATCTTGAGGGTACTCCACCATATCTCAATAACGCAAGGATACTCAACTGTAAATACAAAACCATCATCCAAGGGCTTAATATAAATTATTAACGGATGGTCTGTAATACACCTGTGTGTGTGTGTGTGTGTGTGTGTCTCTCTCTCTCTCTCTCTCTCTCTCTCTCCTCTCTCTCTCTCTCTCTCTCTGCAGGTGTAGATAATCAAGAACTAACTAAATTTAAATAAACCTAAATTTTATTTTTGAGGCATTGTAGAGTATTTTGAGGAACCAGACGGTTTTACATTTAAAAACAGTTATGGTTTTATTTGACAAATGTAGGGGACTGTTAATCATCTTAACATATAAGTATTAGACTATTTTTCTATTCATGGTTTTCAAAAATAAACTTTTTTTTCTTATTGATTATTATAAGAATGGCATAATGGTTTAAGAAATTACCACAAGCCCACCAAAATCTCTCCCTCTGAGTACTGTAGCGTAGGAAGTAAAACCGGAAGAACAAATCTGGCATCTTGAGAAGTTTTACTCTAGTGTTAAAGAGAGGGAAGTCCTTTTCTATGCAGTGAAACCAAAGTATTGCAGCACATTCCTTGGGTGATATTCACATAGGTTACCATTCACATCCACACTGCTTAATGTACACAAAGGAAGGTGATGTTCCTGAGAAAACCACAGGCATCTTTTAGGTGTGTAATGTCACTTGTTACTTTAGTTGAAAGTAACCTGTTGCTTAAACTTTACAAGGCCAGGGTAAAGTATTGCATGTAGCAGAATCTAAAATTTCTGTTATAGATGGATGAGCATCTTTTTCAACCAATATTTACTGATGGCCTACTGTGTTTGCAATATGACTGTAGGTGAGAACTGGATCTTCCCTGTGCTGGCAGATCTTTGGGTCCAGGAGGTAGAAAGAGTGGCAGAGACATAAAAAAAAAAAAGATGAATAGAAATATTCATTTAAAATCTGAAGATGTTTATATTAAAGATTAACATACCTTTGTATGGTGCTTTGTTGTTTTGGAAATTAGTTTATGTGTATTTGGTCCTTAAAACAACTTGATGAAATAGATGTGGTAAACTTATTCCTATACTGAAGCTGAGTAAATAGAGACAGAAATTAAGTACCTGTTCAAGGTCACCTATGTGGCTGCTGAGAAGCATAGCTGAGAATGGAACTTCTATCTGTGTATTCTGTAGTAAATCCCTCTTCCCCCGGTTCTCCATCTCTTCGATGTTAGTTATGGTTAATCACTTAGCAGTGCTTATTTCATTTCATGGCTTTAATTCAGATGGTCACTGAAATGCTCATTGTTAAATAGTTTGTTTTTAAAGTAAGGTAGAATGATGAGGGTGATGTATCATGGAACCACTTTAACATTTTGAATAGAGTAATGGAGCCAAGGTTGGTAATTAACTTTTCTAGTTGAAGAGTTTTTAAAGAAAACTCAACAATTAGTTAAAAAGAAAGAAGAAAAATGTTCTGAGGGAATTTTGAAAATAACTTACAAGTTATTGGCACATTGTTATTGATCTGATGATTATACTTGTCTTTTGTAATAATGAGCTAAGCTGTGTCTTCATTGGTACCTTTATACCTTCATTCATTTAACAAATATTTGAGTATTTACCATGGGCCAGGCATTGTTCAAAGTGCTGATGATGCAGTGATAAATTAAGACCAAGTCCCTATACCAAGTGAGTGACATTTTATTATTGTTTTGAATTAAGGTAATTATAGACTCTATACTAGTATGTAATCAACAGGGCTGACTCTAAAGTTGGGAAATAGACAATTGTCAAAGTGGTACAATTTCAGGGCTAGTATAAGACTCATTTGCTCTAAAATATTCTACTCCTGGCCTTCAGTCCACTGAGTTACACACTGTTACCAGTGTACTCCCGAAAATAAGATAAGTTCTATCTTTTATCACAGTCCCAGGACACAGAGCTGCGAGAAAATAAATCAGACCTTGTACTGACTGATACGTTGAATTTTGTAGGAGAGGTGGTTGGCAAAGTAGAATTTTAATAACAGTTATTGTTTATTGAGCTCTTGCTCAGGTCCTATGTCAAACAAGTACTTGAACTCATTAGCTCACTGTGTCATTTCAGTGCACTTAGCATTATGACCCTCATTTTCCAGATTAGGAGGCTGTAGCACAGAGATGTTAAATTTGCTCAAGCCCATAGCCGATACTTGGAGCTGGATTTTGGATCCTTTATAGTACCTGGCGTGTCGTAGGTACTCATGTGGAAAGAGTGCGGGCGTACATACAGACTTGTGCCGATGTGGTGGCACACCGTGTAGGTGGAACACCTTGGTGAGTGAGGGATGGGTGGGGAGAGTCCAGAGAGCTTGCTGGGTGAGTGGTTGGAGTTGCTGGGAGGGTGGGGACAGGGCGGGTTATTGTTTGCCTAGATGCTTGGCCCTCAGGCTTAATCCTCCTTAAATGCACAAATGCTTGGTTGTCCAGCTCCTGGTAAGAGGACAGGCAGACCTGAGGTGATCCTGGCTTTGCTACTCGTTACCTTTGGTCAGGTTACTTAGTTTCTCTGGGCTTTCGTTTTCCCATTTGTAAAATGGAGGCAACAACGCTACCTAACTGGTGTAGTTCTTGTGAGCACTGAACCAGCTGATATTACATGTAAAGCACATATCACACTGGCATTATGATTGTTACTATGGTTTTTTTATTGGACAATGTTTAATGTGGAATGTGAATTCAAAGGAAAAAAAGCAATATATTGGAAACTTTGGGTGGAATCTTGAAGTGGGCCAGTTTTAAATAGTTCTGAAATTTAGGTGTGCATCAGAAATACCTGGGGGACTACTGAAAACAGGTATCAGGGAGGTGTGGGTGGGGCCTGGGCGTTAGCATTTTAACAAACTCCTCAGTTGATTTGTTTGCTTATCAAAATTTGAGAACTATCAGTTTAAACCTTTTTTTTCATCCTGTGCTTAGAGAGGGCTTCAACAATAGCAACAACAACAAAATTACTTGGATTAATCAGGTAGATGAAAGTGAAATATCAGTTACCAGAATCTCTTCATTGATTTTTTTAAAGCTTATTTCAGCCTTATCGCATTTATCTTGAGAGAACAATGCGGTGTGAAATTACATACCTAAATTTAATTATGATGAATATTTCAGCTTATTAACCAGCTTCATGTGGAAGTAAGCTAGTTATATTTAATTTTTATATAATACACAGATAGCAGTAATATATAAATAATGTTCATATAGATCTTAAGTCCTTTTTAAACTTTTTAATTGGGTTTCTTTAGATAATGGACTGTTTTTTTAGTAACCAGACTTGGTATTGTTAGTTGCATCAGGCAAGGTCCCAGTAAGAAAAGAAATTTCATCCTTGATGGTGCAAATGAAGAGATTGTAGAGGTTAGGGAACAAACAAGGGATGGTGAAGCACCCAGGGAATAGCAACAGCAAGAAGCCCTGAATTCCCCAGAGATGAGCGAGCAGAGAGCGGCCTTTGTGGAGGAGGGCCCAGGGGAGCTGGCTTTGAGGCAGGCAGGGAGGGAGGGGACGCTCCCCGCCCTGTCCTCCCTCTGCCTTTAGGTCTGTGCCAGTGACTTCCATTTCTAGAACCCAGTTGGGGAGCCTAGGTCATGATCTATGTAGGTTCTTCCTCCCAGGCCAGGAGCAGAGCAGTGAAGGGATTTTGGGGTGCAATGGAGCAAGTGGAAAATAACTAGGACGTTGATTAGAACCTTAGGGAATTTGTAGTATTTCCTTAGTGCATTTAAAACAGTTTTTAGCATTGTGATACATCTGCAAAACTCTCGAGACTACTTGACTTATATTTATGCTTTTAGAAAATAGTATGTTCACTTTCTCATTTAATGGAACAATTATTTTAGGAACTTTGGTGATTTATATAACCAACTGAGTGAGAAACATAATTTAGGTTAACACAATGCATATTTCTTAATATATTGTTAGGCCTTAATGAGGTTTTCTGACATTTCCTTCATTGGGTAGTCTTTGTTTGGTAGAATAACTTTTTCATTAAAAAAATCTTTTAATGACTACATTTCAAAATTTCTAGCTAGAATAGTCCTTTGCCTTCTGGAATTTATACTTCTATTCACTTGGACACTTGATAGCAAAAAAACCAGAACACAGGCTTGATGTGGTAAATAGTACTTTTATGAAATGTTCTTCCTCCCCAAGTCCTTTTACAGACATTAAATTTTTGTATAAATCTGTTGGGAGTTTGTTGTTATTCAGCTGTCTTTTGCTAATGAGGATTTTACCTAGTTAATCTGAATTTTGGTTAAGAGTCTTAATCCATGCTCTTTATTTTGGACAGGTTGTTTAGGATTACTAAAGAAAAGGGTTTCTCTTTTTAAAGAGAAGATATGAAGGTTCTTAGTATCTGAGCAGTACTCCCCCCAAAGCGATTAGATTATGGCTTGTCTCTTCTTCGCTTGGGAGTCCAGGGAAAAAGAAGTACAGAATTTTACTCAGATTCAGCAGCAGCCGTCTTGGTCACAGCTTCCAGAAAGGGAAGAACCATATTGTCTGGGGTTGAGCAAATTAATCACATAACAACACCTGGCTATGAGACTTTAAATTACAAATAAAGGGTAATTCTAGATGTAAATATAATTGGGTCATTTTTTTAAAAAACAAATTCGTTTTTCATCTTGTTTTTAAAAGAGTATGGTGGGAGAAGAACAGGTTTGTAGTAAACCAGTATTTTGGGTAGTAAAATTATGCTCAGAGACTGATTTTTGTCTTTGCCAGCAGTTTATTTAGCACAGTGAATTTCATAAGCCAATAGCATACAGGATAATGTCGCTTTAAAAAAAATTGAAGTATAGTTGATATACAACAATATATTAGTTTCAGGTGTACAACATATAAGGACTCAACATTTCTGTACCTTACAAATGGATCACCACAAGTCTAGTAACAAACTGTCACCATATAGTTATAGCGATATTATTGATTATACTAGTATTCCCTATACTGTACGTTACATCTTCGTGACTTATTAGGATAATGTCTCATAGTAAGCCAGAAAGAAATAACGTACTCGGAGGCAGGGATAGATTAATTGCATTGTTGTTTCAGGCAAGGGGAGATGAAAGGAATGAAGCCCAGATTTAGATTACTCGTAGGTGTCCCTTTTTACATGAGTAGGCACTCAGGAGAGGTACTTGGCCAAGGGAGAGCTGACACCAGCTGCTCTTGTTGCTAGAGCCGTTGCTAGGGAACCATGCTCCCATGTTGATGAGCAGGATGATCTTAGCGGGCGCTGCTTCTCTGCTTTCACCACTGTCTAGGACAGTGATGGGCAACCTTTTGAGCTTGGTGTGTCAAACTTCGCCAAAAAACTGAGCATAACTCGGGTAGTGTGTTACTTTGAGGAAAAAACTAACTCCAAGACTCTAGTCGCAAATGTTTCATTCTCAGGAGCAGCAAGTGTTTCATCCTCGGCATGCGGCCGCGTGTCATCAGAAATGGCTACGCGTGTCAGTGCTGACACGCGTGTCATAGGTTCGCCATCACTGGTCTAGGAGGAATTGCCTCATGGAGGCAGGAGCTAATGCCCCAGTGATCTTCAGAGAGCTCTTTACATCAGCAAAGTGTCACCTTGCCCAGACCCAAACTCTCCAATAGTCCTCATAAATTCTCTAAATGTCCCCTTGCCATAGTTGCTTCTCTCCATGTTCTTATCCATAAGCCCCGAGTGGGGACCCTCAGCAGCTGGGCTATTGAGTGATAATCAGGGACAACAGATGAGATGATGGCATCCTGACACATTCTTCTATCCAGACAACTTCTAAAAACAGCTTTTATTTGTCTTGTCATAAACACATGGATTAAAACAACTTTATTAAAGTCATAAGCAAGTGAATTTGAAATCATATCAAACTAATACACAGCAACCAAATAGCACCTGTGCTCAGAAATCATACAGTTAGATATTTTCTCTGTAAGTGGGCCTTTTTTTTTAAGGAGAGATTTCAAACTTTCGTGGTATCTTCAAAAAAACATATTGTTCATTTTGATTTGACACTGATAGAATTAGTATCCCGCAGGAGAGAATTAAGGCTGTTGGTTTTTCCATATTATGCTCTTTGAATTCCCTGATTTGAGGATTGAGTTATTCCAGAGAGAGCTTTTCTCTGGTTCCTTGTTATTCTTTTTCTAAAATTAGATGAAATAGCTGTGTTTTGGTTTGTGGGCATGATTTGCTGTCTGTTATCCTTTTGGTGCTTTGGGGAAGAACAAAGTGTATGCATATGTATGTGTTTTGAAGAGAAATGTATTAGTTTCTCTGCTTTTCCTGTCTGTCATTGCTGACTTGAAGATGAGAAGAGTAAGATGACTGATGTAGCTATTATGCTTGTCTTTGAGGTTTCAAACAAAACTGTGGCTGTGTTGGCCATTGAGTTAATGGAGACAACAGATGAGTGTAAAGCATAAAACTAGTCATCATGTACTCAGTGGCTAATTGAGGAAGTTTATATTAGTTCGAAGGATTTTTCTATCAGGTGTGGTGGGGAGGGGAGAGGAGGAAGGGAATTGAATGAGTTTGAATATATGAACAGATTTCACAGCAGATTTTTAGAAACCAAAAAAAAAAATATTTCAGTTAGAATTTTGTATTACATAGATATATATTTTACTGATAAGTTTGCTTTTTTGAAAAGGGGGTGCAGCATAAATTAAGACTATATAAACCACTTGTTTAATTTGGTGACTCAATGGGTTACTAACAAAAATGGAGATAGCCTGATGGCTACATAATGTTAGTGTGTCAGGAAATGGGCTATTATTTATTAGAGGTGTGCTTCTGGAACTGGTCCAGAATCTCATGGACTTGGGTCCTGCTGTTTAGTGTACGACATTGACAAAGGTTAGTATTTTCAGTACATACAGACAGCTGAGTAGGTCATCGGGATTTAACAGTGAAGGGTTTATATTGCCGGTTGGGAGTTGGCAGTATGTTATAGTGATGGGTTAAATGAGTGATCCAAAATGACCCTAGACCAGTAAATTCTAATAATTCTTGAGGACCAGCAGTGTGCCACCCCTTTGAGTGTTTCATAGTAATTTTCTCATTTAATTGTAATGTTGACCCTATGAAGTAGTTCTTACCTCATTTTACAGCTGAGTACTGAGGTCTAACTAACTTGCTAAAGTGATAAGTGGTGAGGGGGAGAGCTGAGAAGTCTCCAGGTGATCTGGATCCAGAGCCTTCGTCCCATTTAGAATTTGAAGTTACCTCTTTTTTTTTTCTTTTCTTTTTTTGGTGTTCTTTTAAAGATTCAAAGCTTTGAAAACCCCTACAGGATTCATTAGTACTGTTTTTCTGTGCTTAATCAAGGATGGTAACATCGTGACACTCATGCAGCTGTTGCCTGCTTTCAAGTTTAAGGTAGAGACCTCCTCTGTGATGCCCTCTTTCATTCTCACCCTTGGATTTCTGCTCTCCACGGTGCTCCAGCTTCCCCTGCCAGTTGGTGCGAGAAGGGAGATTCCTGGCATGCAGAGTCTAAACCATTCCTTATGGTTTTTAAATCCCATAACAACTACCATTTTAATTCATAAATTTGCTTTAAATGTATTCTTGTAAAGTTTTGTGTAAATTAAATGAAGAATTAAATTATAATTTTGTCTTATCCTGGAAAACTTCATATTTATTTAAAGGACCCCAATAGTGATTTCTTTTGAAAAGAGAGGAATCTTTTGGTAAAACAAATGATTGTTTTCTAAATTACACTAATAAATATGAATCTTGCACATATTACCTTTATAGAAACATAGGTCTGGCTGTATATACATTTTATATAAATGTGCCTAAATTAAGTTTGAGTTCATATTTTGCTTGATATTACTAATAAAAAGGGAATGGATAATCGTTTTTTTTCTTAAATGCTACTTGTTGGATTGCACTAAAATGTACTTTAGTCGGCTTATCTACACTAAGAGTAATGTGTGTGTGTGTGTGTGTGTGTGTGTGTGTATACATATATATATGTACATATATATATATGTATGTATATACATATTTAATCCTCACCCGAGGATTTTTTTTCATTGATCTTTAGAGAGAATGTGGAAGGGAGAGAGGAAGTGGGGGAGAGAGAAAGAGAGAGAGAAAAACATCGATGTGAGAGAGACACATCAACTGGTTGCCTTCTGCACATGCCCAGACCAGGCTGGGAATGGAACCTGCAACCAAAGTATGTGCCCTTGACCAGGAATTGAATTGGAGACCCTTTGGTCTGAGGGCTGACGCTCTAACCACTGAGTGAAACTGGCCAGGGCTAAGAATAATTTTTTAAGTGATAGGTTGAGGGTTAATATATAGCACAACAGTAAATTGTTTGGGTCATAAAATTTATTAGGTAAATGCTAGTGTTCTATATAAATGCTTAAATCAGTGTTTGATGCTATTCTGAAATAAATTCTCTGAAAATAACACAATTTTTAGAGAGATCATTTTATTAAAAATTGTTGTAGTTGAAAGCAGACAAACTATTGTTTGGAAAACATTTCATGTATCCCTGGCTAAAATAGTTGTTTCTTGTACCTAATACTATGCTAATGAGGCCATGAACCCAGATTCATTGTAATCTATGTTCTGTCCCTAAACATTCAACGGAGACTTACTACTCTGCAACTTCCTAATTAATAGATTCAGTGGCCTCATTTAGATCATTATTATTTTCCAACCTCTTAAGCTACTGACCAACTAATTTTCCTTAAGCTCTCTCTTCTTAGATTCTATGGTCATGCACTCTCTCAGGTTTCCGACTTTTCCTTTTTTATTGTTTAATTTTCTCTGCCTGTCCCTTTGCTGTTCATATCTCATAAAATCCTGTACTTTGCACTTTGCTCTACTCACTCTGTTCTTATATTTGATAATTATCTCAGTCCTGTGGTTCCAACTGTTATTCATATGCAGATTTAATACAAAATTTCTTTCCCTATCATGTTGACCAGCATTTCTAAACTGATATTCTACAGTAGCGAATTTTAACTGGTGTGCTGCAAGAATTTTTTAAAACATGCAATACTGACTATTTAGTCCGGGGCACTGAACTCTTTCCTCCTGAGATTGTCAAATAAAAAAAAATGGCAACAGCCAATAAAACAATAATTGTTCAATGTGAAGGAATCAAAATTATAACTGTTTTCTGTTGTCAAATCAGTAAAAAATATATTTTTTGTTGTGCTGCAGAATTTTGGTAATTAGTTTATGTGTGCCATGAGATGAAAAAGGTTGAAAATCGCTGCTCTACAGACATCTTAAAATTTCACATATTCCCATCACACCCACCTCTTTTTAGAAACTTTCATTTTCTTCCTTTTTCCTTATGATGCTCTCATTACTCTGTTGTTTTTGCTCAGAACTTTCACTCATTTTTCCCCTCTTCACTTGGCATGTTTGTCAGTTGTCAAACCCTCTTTTGCTTCTGGAAGGTCGTTCTTCACTCCCTATGCCCTCTGACTGAAGCAGGCCTTATTACTTTTCTTTCCATGTACATCTCCCTATATTTGGCCCTTTTTTCCTTCAGTGTATGGTCAGTCTATCTTGTGCATTGCCATTAGGGTTATATTTCAAAGTAGAAATGTGACTGTAATATTCTCTAGCTAAATAAGAATCCATATTAGCCCTTCATTAATACATTTAAGAGTCCAAACTTTTATTGTGGGATTTGAAACCCTTTGTGTTCTAATCTCTTGGCCCACTTTTCCACCTCAGCCATTGTTACTCTTCTGCCATTATACTGTAGCCCTGCTGACCTATTCCTCAAACATGTCCCCATTTTCTCATCTCCCTAGTCTTACTCAAACAGACTTTTGTCTTTTGGTCAGCCTTACCCATTTTTCAGAACCTGCTTGAATAAATTTTTCAAAGTCACTTTTTCAAATTTGCTGTTTGGAGTTACACCTATATTATAATATTTATCACAGTTTATGTGATAATGTATCTTCTTTCTTTTTTAAAAAATATATTTTTTATTAATTTCAGAGAAAAAGGGGGAGGGAGAGATAGAAACATGATGAGAGAGAATCATTGATTGACTGCCTCCTGTATACCCCACACTGGGGATCGCAACCTGGGCATGTGCCCTGACCTCGAATGGAACTGTGACCTCCTGGTTCATAGGTCGATGCTCAACCACTGAGCCAAGCCGGTGGGCTCTATCTTCTTTCATTTCCCTACTCTCACTAGATTGTGAATGACTAGAGTGAGAACTGTCTAGCAAAAGATTTGGTAAGGTTTTATGTAGATGAGTGGATCTCAGGTCTTAGAACTCCTTTGCACTCTTAATTATTGAGGACCCTAAAAATTTTGTTTATCTCTTTGGTTTTATTTATCAACTAGAGGCCCGATGCACAAAATTCGTGCAAGGGGCTTGACCCCTGCAGACACGGTGGCTGCTTCTACCTTGGCCCCCACTGCAGCGGCTTCATCTGGTAGGTCGCCCGGTCTAGTTAGCATATTATGCTTTTATTATTATAGGTATTTACTGTATTAAAATTTAAAAATTATTTAATTTATTTTAAAACAACAATAATTAATAAATGCATGTTAATAGAAATCATGTATGTTATGAAAAATAACTATTTTCAAAAACAAAAGTTAATGAAGAAAGTGGCACTATTTTACATTTTTATAAAGCTCTTTACTGTCTAACTCAATAGAGGATAGTTGGATTGTCCTATCTGCTTATGCATTCAATTTGTTGCATTATGTTTTGGTTGAATTGTATATGAAAAAAATCGGACCTTACACAGACAGATCATTGAGAAAGGAAGTATTAATTTGACCTTTTCATATAACTCTGTATATTCTTCTTTGATCCTTCACCAAAACTCAGCAAGTGGTCATTTCTTAATGTTCCAAAGTAGAATCTTTAACCATATCATTGAACTTTCTGTACTGTGTTATATTACAATTCATTGGTCTGTTTAGCACTTTGGATCTTTTAACCATGCATTATTTTATAATCTGATGTATTGGTCATTTGGAACATACTGTTTCACTGAATTATGCAGGTTTTCTAAATTTATTTAATATCCAAATCATATTTTGCCCTGGCTGGTGTGGCTCAGTTGCTTGAGCATCATCCCATGCACTGAGAGGGCATCGGTTCGATTCCTGTTTGGGGCACATGCCTCAGTTGCACACTTGATCCCCAGTGAGGGGTCTGCAGGAGGCAGCCGATGGATGGTTCTCTCTCTCTCAAAAAAAAAATCAATAAAAACATATTTTAGAAAATCATATATTTATCTCATCAGAAAAGTCTTTTTAAGTATTTAAACTTAAACAGCATAAGCTATTATTCTCAGGTCAGATACATGTTTTCCCAGATTCTACTTTTTTGTTGTTGTTATTAATCCTAACCTGAGGATATTTTTCTATTGATACTCTTTTAAGAGAGAGTGGAAGGGAGGTGCCCAGATTCTACTAGGGCGCAGATTCAGCAAATACTTGTCAGTTGCTTTCCTTGAAGTAATAGGCTTCACTCAAAAACAAACAAAACCTGTTTGCCAGAAGCCAGAGTTTCAATAACTACAGTTAGTCATTCTCTTCAGTGAAAATGGTGTTTCATGAAAAATAAGAAAAGGTAGGCAGTTCCTGAAGGCTAGAACTCACGCATCCACACAAATATTTTCCTTGAGTCAGCCATCATACTTTGTACTTTTATGCACAATTTCTATTTTGTCATATATTAAAAACATGTATATTTGAGGGTGAAGATCTAATAAAATCAATATATTTTACTGCTTCAACAAAGGTATTCTAAAGTGAGACAGCATTCTTTTTACTGGGACCACTGGTATGTATGGCTTGGTGCCACTGCCTTGATTCTAGGTAAACTGGTAGAAGTTTTACCCATCATTGGATCTGCATTATCAGAGCAAATGTAACCACAGTGAAAAAGGCCAATGTGTAAGTGTTATTATGAAAATAATTTTGACCTTGTTGATGTTCTGAAAAGGTCTTAGGGATCTCCAGGGGTTCCACTGACCACACTTGGAGAACTGCTGGTCTGGATAATTGTTGACTTGAGTTGTGAATGTGTTCAGGTTTCCTGTAGACCACACATGTAGAAGCCTAGAAAGTTCTAGTTAGACATTACCCCAGAGTTATTTTTATTCCAGTTCTTTATTAAGAAGTTGAGGAAACAGGTTTAGAGAGGTTAAGAGACTTGGTAAAGTTCATTCAGCTAAATTACTGGAAGAACTGAAAAGACAATTCATATGGCTTGATTAATTCAGAGTTCATTTTTTCTATCAATATTGTGCAGTTAACACATTTAAAGGTCATTTCAGACACATTTTATATAAAGCTATGACAAGAAAATAAGCATTTCTTTTTATGCAATAATATGGATACTGTCAAATAGAATTCCTTAGGGGATAGATTTTTTAACTCTATGACCCAGAACTCTAGGACCAGCTTTCATCTATTTTTTTTTGGGTAAAGGTTACACATACTTATTACTGAACCAGTCTAGTAGCATAGAAAAATGTTAACAAAGAGAAAAATCTTTCTTCCAATAATTTTCCAATAAAACATGTCCAACTGATTAGATAGTAGTGATCTTTTCAGTGATGTGATAAGTTGTAAACAGTCCAGACACAGCATAAATATGTGAGCCATCTCATGTGCAGTTCCTTCTAGACCTGGCTTGGTTCTTCTCCAGTGTCTCCTCTTGGAGTCGTACTTGATTTTGTTATCAGTTTCTATCTGAATCCATTGGGGAAATGGGCCGATTTTGCTTTTGTTTCTTGGCCAGGAACCTCTTGATCCCGAAAGTCTAGTGAGAAGAAATGGTGAAGAGGAGTCAACCACCAGCTTTCATCTCTTTTTCTCACCTCCTCTTCTTCTGGATGAATATGAAATTACTTGCTGTGGTCAGTTGGCAGGTCATGTGAGAAATTGAGATAATGCAATAATTCATGGGTGATCATTACTTAAAAAGCCCTAGAAAATATACCCTGATAAAACTCAGTATAATCAGTTTGACATTTAAGAGAAGAGCATATTATGTATAAAAGTGAAAAATATTTGAGCATCTTTTAGAGAGTATTTAAAAAAATAATTTTATTATGGAAAGTTTTAAGCATATTCAGAAAAGAAGAGGAGAGCATATGAACCACTGTTTCCATCACCCAGATTCAACAGTTAGCAACTCTTTGCTAATCTTACTTTACCTTTTTTTCTTAATCAACAATTATTCCTCCTCCCTCTGCATTATTTTAAATCAAACCCAAGATAGCATGTAATTTTATCTTCTATAAACATTTCAGTTTGTAGAAGAGACTATTTCTTACAACTTGTATTTAGGCATACATAATGAAGTCAGGACTTGATATCTAAAATAAACTTGGATTAAACTCTCAGTAGTTTTTTTCTAGCCTAACCAACAAAAAAACAAACCAATGAAAACCTCCCTTCCATCCTGCCATGATCCTTGTTCTTTTGCCTTATTTCTCTTTCCCTTACTCTAAACTTCTTGAAAGAGAAGGCTTGGTTCCCTGTTTCTATTTTATCTCCTTCACACTTTTCACTGCAGTTATCATTTCTGCTTCAACTACTATTCTGAAACTGTTCAGAGATGACCAGTGCCCTTCCCATTTTCAAATCTGCTGTCCTATTTTCAGTTGTCAGCAGCCTCCCCTGAATCATTTGATGATGTTGACAACCCCTTCTTGTTGAGACTTCTTTATCCTTTGGCCTAGTACTCCCTCCCCAGGTACTTTCTGTATGCTTTTACCCATTTTTTCTCATTCTCCCTTGAACATGTCAGGTTCCTGGCCATAGTCTTTTACTGTTATATTAGTAATTTTCTATTCTGTCAGACTTGGTGCCCCCTTTTTAAAACAATTATTTTGCAATACTCCATTTACTACACTGAAATGAAATTAGTAGATAAAAGCCCGGTCAGTGTGGCTCAGTGTTTGAGCATCGACCCATGCACCAAGAGGTCTGGGGTTCAATTCCTGGTCAGGGCACATGCTTGGGTTTAGGGCTTAATCTCCAGTGGGGGGCATGCAGGAGGCAGCTAGTTGATGTTGATGTTTCTCTCATTGATATTTATCTCTTTGTCCCTCTCTCTCTCTCTAAAATCAATAAAAATGTATTAAAAAAGAAATTACTAGACAAAAACATACCAATGTGCATGCATATGTATATAAATATACAAGTCTGTACACATAACATAAAAAATATACTGAACTAACACAAAATCAAGTAATTATAAATTATGTGTATTTATCACAGTAATTAAATCTATCAATGCTTATGTTAATAATATTAGTATTGCCTGGCTGGTTTGCTCAGTGGTTGAGCGTCGCCCCAGGAGCCAAGAGGTAACTGGTTCCATTCCCGGTCGGGGCACATGTCCTGGTTGCAGGCTCGATCCCCAATAAAGGGTGTGCAGGAGGCAGCCGATCAATGATGTTTCTCTCTCATCGATGTTTCTCTCTCTATCCTTCTCCCTTCCTCTTTCTCTAAAAATCAATAAAGGAGAAATATTCATATTTAAATCTGGTTGGGTGGCTCAGATGGTTAGAGCATCATGTTGTACACCAAAAAGGTTGCAGGTTCTATCCCTAGTTGGAGTGTGTATGGGAGGCAAATGATCTATGTTTGTCTCTAACATTGATGCTTTTCTCTCTCCTCTCTCTCTCAAATCAATAAAAACATATCTTCGAGTGGGGATTAAAAAATAATATTAATTTTATAAATATATAAAATTGAATTTAAATATCCATTTATTTGTATTAGTTATATATTAATATATGTATTTCAGTATGTGGAAGCTTAGGTAATTCTATACTGTAAGACAGAATAAAGTAATGAGATGCTACAAATTAGACTAACAAATAGGTATGTTATGTTGGTGACTCACATGTCATGATCAGCATTGCTCTCTAATGTTTTTCCAAAATGACGAACATCTTTTGGTAAGGTTCCAAATAAAGGACAGTCTTCTTTCCATTTATATGGTATTGTATTTCTGGAAAACTCAATGTATATTAAAGCAGTGCAAAAAATATTTTGTATATATGTATACATTTATTGGATTAGATTTTGGGCTCAACTATGTTTTTTAAGTTTGCTATTCATGTTACCTTCTATATATCATTAATGGCATCAGGATAATCTATATATATAAAAAGCCAGTGACCATAACACTGCAAAGACTGCAACGGCAGGTCACTATGATGTCCACAGTGGCCAGTGAATTGGCCCGATCGGGGGTGGGGCCGGCCGACCAATGCCCCCGTGGCCCTTCCCCCAGGCCAGCCCTGCCCCTGATCAGCCTGCTGCACCCCAATAGGGGGCGGGGCTGGTGGGCCAACCTCCTGCAGCCACTCCCCCCAGCTGGCCCCACCCTCGATGGGCCCCCACCACCCTGATTGGCCTGCAGCCCCTCCCCCCGGCTGGCCCCACCCCTGACCACCCCCTTTATCCCAATAGGGGGTGGGGCCAGCTGGCAAACCACCTGCAGCCCCTACCCCCGGCTGGCCCCACCCCGATGGGCCCCCACCACCCCGATCGACCTGCGGCCCCTCCCCCCAGCCAGCTGTGCCCCCCGACTGGCCCCCCTACTCTGATCAGGGGCAGAGCCTGCTGGTCAACCACCCATGACCCCTCCCCCAGGCTGCTGGTCCCCGTTTGGCACCCCCACCCCATTTGTGGGTGGGGGCGGCAGGCCCACCGCCCACAGCCCCTTTCCACGGTCGGCCCCACCCCTGATAAGCTCCCACCACCCCGATTGGTCCACGGCCCCTTCCCCCAGCCAGCTCCGCCCTCGATTGCCCCCCCACTAATTGGGGGTGGGGCTGGCTGGCCAACCTCCCACAACCCCGCCCCCAGCCCCATTCAGGGGCGGGGCTGGCTGGCCCACAGCCCCTCCCCAAGGCCAACCCCGCCCCAAATCAGCCACTCCACCCCAATTAGGGATGGGGCCCACCGGCCAATCACCCGTAGCCCCTCCCCCCAGCAACCCTGGCTTAAATCGGGGTGGGCCTGCTGGCCAACCTCCCGCCATCTCCTCCTCCCAACAGGCCCGGCCCCGATCGGCCAATTGGGGCCGGGTCAGCCGGACCCCACCCGTGCACGAATTCGTGCACTGGGCCTCTAGTTTGAAATAAAAAGTAAAAAGTCCTTATACCCCTTCACACAGGAGCCATATCAGTTTGGACTGTCCTAGATGGACATTTACTTTGGCTGCAGTTTTATTGAGTCTTCTTTAATTTATTCTTGAATGTGTATAATTGTCTTCAGGTGAGACACTGAAGCTTTTAAATTCTGTGTCGAATATGCAGAGAATTAGTGAAATAATAAAGACATTTATACTGCTGTACTGAAATTCTAATAATTTTAAATAGCATACAGTCATTTAAAAAACTCCAAAGATTCCATTCCAACAAATTAATAGCAATTTATTGCATTTTTAAATGAATTTACTACAGAAGTAATATTTTGGCTCTTCAAACATTTTACTGTCAACATTTTAAAAGTCCATTATCTGTTGCAAAATGCATAAGTAACTTTTTTACCCGTGGTTTTAGATTATTGATATACCAATAATCTGGTATATTTTGGATCTGAATATAAATATAAAAATTTTTCTTTGTTTTATGAGAGAGTTGTGCCTCAGATGTAGCAGTCTACTTTTTACCTTCAAGGTGATTGTGAGTTTGAGGATGAGCAAAGGGTAGAAGGAAATTATTGCTGTAAAATATATTATTTTGCTATATAGAGAGAACATAGATTGCTATACAGATGTATAAAGAGATATCATACTGAGATACCTATTTGAAAACATGGCCAGAAATAATTTTCTGATACTGTTTATTAGTATAGTGTTAAGTACCTGTTGTTCTTTTTTTTTTTTATTGATGTCAGAGAGGAAGGGAGAGAGAGAGAAACATCCACGATGAGCGAGAGTCATGGATCGGCTGCCTCCTGCACGCCCCCCACTGGGGATCGAGCCCGCAACCCAGGCATGTGCCCTTGACCGGAATCGAACCCGGGACCCTTCAGTCCGCAGGCCGACGCTCTATCCACTGAGCCACACCGGCCAGGGCTACCTGTTGTTCTTGATGTAGTATTTGAACTTCTAAACTACCCCCCTTTATATCTTTCATTTTTTCCAATGACTTTATTTGAAAGCTAGATGTCTTTTAATTGACTTATCTTTACTGATTTATTTTGATGTCAAATTGATAATTTAGCTGAACCTTGGTGGATATCACTGTAATTAAAGAGTCCTAGTGTTGTTAACAAGAATAGTGTAGATGACTTTGCCCAAGAAATATACAGAAATGTAAACATATAAAACATATATAAGTTAGCAATGCTTTTTTATACATGTTTTCCTTGTAAAAGGATTCTGCAATGGGCCCCTCCTTTTTTGTTTTGTTTTGTTTGTTAATTCTCACCCCAGGATATTTTTTCCATTGATTTTTAGAGAATGTGGAAGGGAGGGTAGGTGGGAAGGTGAGGGTAGAGGGAAGGGAGAGACAGAGAGAGGCATCCATGTGAAAGTGACACATGGCTTGGTTGCTTCCCACATCTGCCCTGACAAGGGCCGTGGATCAAACCTGCCACCCAGGTACATGTCCTTGACCAGGAATCGAACCCGGGACCCTTTGGTGTGTGGGCTGATGCTCTAACCACTGGGCCCTTTTATTGGCCTTTCCTAAAGTATGTATATATCTCCAAGAAAACGATTAACACTTTGCACTCGCTTTTTTCTCGATTCCTGCTACCGATGCTAACCGTGTCGAGTCACATCTGAGTGCAAAAGGTTAATGAACAAAAAGGAAAGAGATGAATCAATATATGTTTTAGCTGAAGATGCAGTATTTACACTGAGTGGCCAGATCTCTGAATGCATAATAGTCTGGCCACTCAGTGTATATCCTATATAATAAAAGTCTAATATGCAAATTGTCCCCTCGACCAGGAGTTTGACCAGCAGGCAGGCCAGCCAACCGCCCATGTCCCCTCTCCCTGGCCAGGCTGGCTGGACCCCACCCATGCACAAATTCATGCACCGGGCCTCTAAAATATATATATATATATATATCTCCTACCTAATAAAAGAGCAATATGCAAATTGACCCTAACTCCGCTACACCCACAAGCCACGCCCACAAGCCACACCCACCAGCCAATCAGGAGCAGATATGCAAATAAACCCAACCAAGGTGGCTACAGCCACAGAGAGCAAGGTTTCCCAGGCAATGGAGGAAGCCAAGCTTTCCGCCTGCCCTTGCAGGCCTAAGTCTCCACTCAAGCTACAAAGTTTCAATTATAGACGGTAAACAAATCCAAACAGAAATGGCGGCAGCCACGGAGCTGGAGAGAGCAGGCTAGGGTTGCCCCCGGCAACAGAGGAAGCCAAGCTTTCCACCTGCCCTGGCTGGCCCAGGCCTCCACTCCAGGCTACAAAGTTTCAATTATAGAAGGTGAATTAACCCCAACAGAAATGGCTGCCGGCCACGGAGCGAGCAGGAGGCTTAGCTCCGCTCCAGGCTACAAAGTTTCAATTGTAGAAGGTAAATAAATTCCAGATACCAGGGCCTCTGCTTGGGTCACCAGAGGGCGTGGCCTGCAAACCACCACAGGCCCCTTGCTCAGGCCTCCCCACGCCCCAAGGGAACCCCCATCCTGATCCAGGACACTCTTCAGGGCAAACCAGCTGGCCCCCACTCCTGCACCAGGCCTGTATCCTATCTAATAAAAGAGTAATATGCAGATTGACCATCACTCCAACACACAAGATGGCTGCCCCCATGTGGTCAAAGATCCTGCCCCCATGTGGACACAAGATGGCTACCACAAGATGGCCAGCAGGGGAGGGCAGTTGGGAGGCACCCGGCCTGCAAGGGAGGGCAGTTGAGAGGGACCAGGCTTGCAAGGGAGGGCAGTTGGAGGCAATCAACCCTGCAGGGGAGGGCAGTTAGGGGTGACCAGGCCGGCAGAGGAGGGAAGTTGGGGGCAAACAGGCTGGCAGGGGAGCAGTTAGGCATCAACCAGGCTGGCAGCGGAGTGGTTAGGGGGTAATCAGGCTGGCAGGCAGAAGAGGTTAGGGGCAATCAGGAAGGCAGGCAGGCAAGCAGTTGGGATCCAGCAGTCCTGGATTGTGAGAGGGATGTCCGACTGCCCGTTTAGGTCCAATCCCACCGGGATTGGGTCTAAACAGTCAGGCGGACATCCCTCGAGGGGTCCCAGATTGGAGAGGGTACAGGCTGGGCTGAGGGACACCCCCCCTCCGTGCACGAATTTTGTGCACCAGGCCTCTAATATATATATATATGTGTGTGTGTGTGTGTGTGTGTATATATATATATGTATATGTATGTATATGTATGTATATGTATATGTATGTGTGTGTGTGTACACACACACACACACACACACACACTGAGTGGCCAGATTATTATGTGTTCAGAGATCATAATAATCTGGGCACTCACTGTATATTTGTACACCAGATGCTAAATGTATTTCTCCATAAAGTTTAAGGGAAAAAGTCAGCTAATAGAAGTCGCAAACTAACATTTAAAATTCTCCCAAATTGTATAAAACAACATGAAATCTTTACATTATTTCCTGCAATAAAAATGAGACTTTCTAAAATAGTTACTGTATCCATATGAAAGTGATTGAATTTCCATTTGTCACTGTTAGAAGTGAAAACATAAATAAATTCTAGGGTTGTTCTCAAAATCCTGATGCCTATGCCACAGCTTACACCCATTACATCCCAGATCTTGGAGGATGAAACCTAGATATCAATACTTTTTAAAAGGTCTCTAGATGATTCTAATGTACAGTTCAATTGTTTTTACCTTTTTATGTTAAATCTGTGTAAATAAAACTTTCAAATACTGAGGAAACTAACAGTGGTGATCAAACTCTAAGGGAACATTTACTTGAAAAGTCACAGATGTAGAAGTAATTTGTAGAAGAAATGGGCTTAGAAAATAAGTTATAGAGATAAAGGGCTCTTGGAGCTTAGAAGTGAGGAAGGTGAAGGTGATACACCTGGGGAGAGAGAGTTGGGGGAGGGCAAGGTACAGGTGTGCTCCTGGTAGGGAGAGCGGGCTGGGCCCTCTGTTCTAAGGGTTTTAAGGGTGAAGATTTTAGGGGAGGTCCCAGGGAGAGATGCCATCAACTTTACTGGTGTGTCTCCACTGATTGATTGGTTGGCACCAGGGCAGGGGGGTCGTTATTCAATGCAGCTGTCCCTGAGGTCAGCCTTGGCCATGGCATTGCTTGTCTGGTTTTGCTCGTTTTCTGGGCCTGCAGCTGAAATACAACTGAGGTCTAGATGTGCTCTCTAGGGAGGAAAGGTCACCCTGGGGACAAGGTCCTATGCTACATTTGTCCTTTGCTAGGCTCCCAGGGCTTTTTGCCCTGGTGACCTTCTGTACCTGGCCCATCATCCTTGCTCTGCTCACGTCTGTCCAACTGCCTACCACATTTTTGCTTATGTAGACATATTTGTGTAATTAAAATTAAGTATGTATGAAAAGTTTAATTTCACAGAAAAGTTTTCTCTATGTATTACTGTAATTTTACATTTATATTGAGTAGGTTTAATAAATGCATGCATTCACCAGTCACCTCAAGTAAACAGATGCACACAAGTGGAGGCTTGGCTTAGCACACATGGGAACATTGGCCAGCACTAGTTAAAACTGCTGCAGAAAGTCACACCAAGTGACAACAGAACCAATTATCGCATGCGATGTGGTATCATTCTGGAACATTGTTTATGAGCAGTGACTCTTGGATTTAAATATGTGGACTATAGTTGTTGATATGTAATATTTATTTATGTTGGTTAAATTACCTCAGTGTTTTTTCCCCAACATATGGCCTATTCACTA
The DNA here is from genome assembly GCF_951640355.1 of Cnephaeus nilssonii. Lineage (NCBI taxonomy): Eukaryota > Metazoa > Chordata > Mammalia > Chiroptera > Vespertilionidae > Cnephaeus > Cnephaeus nilssonii. The sequence goes on along the minus strand of NC_137080.1, from coordinate 61,707,444 downwards.
AAATTTGTTAAAAATAATAGTGAATTAATAACAAAAAAATAGCCTGTTAATTTAATTATAAGCAAATATTGGTTAAAAGCATTTTAAAATTAACAGGATGTTAATTTTTCACATATGACATAGGGACCGGAAATTTTGTCTGTTAAATCCAAAGTTGAGGTCTGCAAAATTGAGGGATTACTGTAACCTTCTTTTGTCTCTTGTTCCTCATGAAGATTCTTCATGTCTAACCTAAAATGCTCTATCTTTATATTTTGACTAGCATTCCTGTTGCAGGAAAAATCCTGCAATAGGGTTTCCTGCTGCACTCTACCCAGCCCTGCCTGCTCTCCTCCCTTGTCCCCCGCCCCTCGTTCTCCGCCAAACCCCCTGCTTTTCTCCCTTCTCCGCCAGCCGGCTCTCCTTCCTTCTCCCCTGGCCCCGCCTCCGCTCCTCCCTTCTCCTCCCCCTGGCTTGCTTGCTTCTCCGCAGCTTTGCTCCCTTCTGCAGCTCTTGGCTTCTTTCTATGCTGTCTTGATATGCAAATTAGCCGCCATCTTTGTTGGGTAATTTGCATATTCATCCTGATTGGCTGGTGGGCGTGGCTTGGGCGTAGCGAAGGTGCGGTCAATTTGCATGTTTGTCTATTATTAGATAGGATAGATGGCCTATATCCTTCTGCAGGCCATTTGATCATTGGTGTGTATGTATACATATCTACCCCTAAATAAACACATTTTTTAATCCTTATCATTCATGTAATTGAAGACTGAAATTATTTCTTTTAATCAACATAGCCTGTTACAGTAAATTTTTTTTTTAATCCAATCAGAAAATTCTTTATTGTGACTGCTATTTTGTGTTTTAGTATAAAGGAAACATTTTACTTTAGGAACCATTGTTTTACTAATGTTGCTGATAAAGAGAAGGTAGTGGTGAGGAAATAACTTAAACCAGTTCAGACACATCAGGATGGAAACAATGGAGATGGTAAAAAGAGGTTGGATTTTGGATATATTTTTTCCCTTAACTTTACTAAGGTGTAATTTATCTATAATAAAATATGCCCAATTAAGAAAAACAGAAAACAATTCACAGTATGGAGCACCGAGATTCTGGAAGGACTGGAAACTGATGGGATCAAGAGCACTGAGAAGAGTTGGGGCAAGTTCAGGTATAGAGGAAGTTACAGAAGTGTTTACAGTTGGAGAGGCTGAGTTTTAAGGGACTTTATACCTTATTGCCTTTTTTATCCCTCCTCCCTTACCCTCCTTTCATGTAGACATTAGTTCATCATAAGTTTTTACCTGATGGAGGTGATATTGGGCTTTTATTGGGGTGCTGATGTTTGGAGACAGTATTACGAACAATGTTAGTGATGTTATTTTAGTAATTATACTGTTTATGAAAGCAACTTGTTCAACTACCCTGTTCAAAGATTGGATTTTAAATATGTTTACCTGACTATTCAGAAAATATTTAAATTTATTCTGTGAGTTAGGAAAGTAAGTATAAGTTTATGTGTTTATTAAATTAATTTTTTTGGTGACATTGGTTAATAACATAAGTTTCAAGCTTATCTGTGTATTTTTGATAATCACTTAAAAGCAGACTATGTAATTGCAATAATTATGATATTGAATCTGTAAGATGTGAATTAATACAATTGATGTGGACACTATGCTAGTGACAGTGGTAAGAATGAAACAGTCTCTAGCAACTTGAAATTTCACATTCTGGGAGGGAAGGATATTTACATATGAAGGATATTGTAAACACTTGATTGAATTTGCCCAAGTTTTATACAAAATTATGAATATTCCTTCAATTATAATAAGTAGTAAATAGGAATTGGAATGTTTGGCTTAATACTAAACTTCACAATAGACCCTTGTGGAGAAACTAGGGTTCAGAGTAAGAGCTGAGTTTTTGGAAGAAATTTTAGGGAACTGGAATTGATTAAATTGAAAAGAAGAAAACTAATGGGGTGATTCAGACATGTTTTCAAATATAGAAGACTAGAGGCCCGGTGCAAGAAAATTCATGCACTGGAGCGGGGGTCCCTCAGCCCAGCCTGCCCCCTCTCACAGTCTGGGAGCCCTCAGGGGCGGGAGGTGACCTGGCGATCAGGGGAAGGTGACGCCCCCATCACACCTCTGCTGCTGCCACTGCTGGCAGCGCAAGCCTCGGCTGGCCCTGGTTTCCTGAGCTTCGGGCGGCCCTGGGTGGCTGGGGGGCTGAGGGGACTGGGCGCCTCCATCTTGTGGCTGTGGGTGCTGCCATCTTTGAGTGTGGGACAGTCAAATAGCGTATTCCCTCCTTATTGGCTGAGCACTGCCATTTTTGTGATGGCCTGAGGGTCAATTAGCATATTCCCTCTTTATTAGATAGGATAGATAGGATAGTGATAATATATCAATCAGAATTTTTTAGGGAAAAGAGGAAAGCTTGATCATCAGCTGCATTCTGAGGGATTTAGACCAGTTCATTCATTCATTTAAAACTGTTTGCCTGCCTAATATGTGGAAGCACTATGCCAGTTCTCAAGACTCATCTGTGATCAGTGCAGACATGACCCCACCATCATTAAACTTATGTTCTGGTAGGGAGACAGACCTTAAACAACTGTTTATCATCTGGCTGTACGTCAAAGGAGCTGTTCTGTGGATGCTATGAGAGCACGTGATAGGGGAAAGATGTGAGAAAGAACAGTGTAAAGTGGTGGCAAAACATTAGGATGGCTATGGGGATACCTTGTGACTAATCAGTCTTCTTTAAGAACCCTCCACCCGCCCCCCCCCCCCATATTAACTCTTTTGTTCATTTTGGAAATTCCACATAAGAATCTTTTATTTATTTTTTAAATCCTCACTCAAGTATATGTTTATTGATTATTTTAGAGAGGGGGAAAGGAGAGGAACACAGTTGGTTGTCTCCCCGACTGGGGATTGAACCCGCACCTAGCCATGTGCCCTGACTGAGAGTCAAACTCGCAGTCTTTTGGTATACTGGTTGATGCTCCAACCAATTGACCAGGGCAAGAATCTTTGCTATGTCTATCATGTAAAGACAATCACTATCGTTATTTTTGTGGGTATTTTAGTATTTTTTTTTTGTGTGTATGTGTCTGTGAGCCTGTGTATCTTTTTTTTTTTTTTTTTTTTTGCCTGTGTATTCTTTATAAAAAGGCTTTGTTTGGAAAGCCTTAAAAATTTAATGCATTTTTATTTCTATACGGTGATTTGGGAAATTTTATTTCTACATCTGTAATTTATGATTGCTGGGTTCTCTATCACTGCGTATAAAGAAAAATAATTATCTTTAGACACTACCACAACACTTTGCCATAGCCCCACTTAAGACCTGCTTAATGACTTATGTAGAGGAATGTGTTTATTGAGGTGTTGTATATAGCAGGCAATATGTTTTCTGTGTTTTAATTTTTATATAATTAAGTGGTTATGAATTATGTATTTCCCCCCAAGAATATTATTTAAAAGCATGGTAGTTCAATATTTTTGCACCCAGTAGTATTAACGAATTCATATTAATTATAACCTTATAGAAATGTAAACAATTAGACTTCCCTACCATAATACAGTAGTTTGAATAAACATATCATATATTTTTTGACAATTTTAAAAATATATTCTTGTGCCTTCCTGCTACTGTATTGTTGATATTCTTCTATATTCTACTGGATTTTTTTTTGTCACTTCTAGAGAATGAATGTAATTTAGTGTTTTATATAACTGTTCATTCTTTAAACATTGAAATAATTTGAAGCAACTTAGGTGTTTTTACTTTTCATGTGTCAACTGTCTTCTACCTTTTAAAACATGACTTATCAAGTGACTGTTAGAAAATTTCATGGTGTATTTCTTAGAGATTTTCTCCAATGAGCAAAATCAAGGAAATGGAGTTTCCCCTTAGCTTTTAATCCCCTCACTTCTCCAACTTGTGAGGTGTTTCTTTAACATTTGGGTGTTTTAGATGGGAGATTATTTTATTGTAACTGTATGTTAGATTATACTTTAATATTATAATTTGTACATTGTAAATGAGGTGATGTTTTCGTAGTCCTTAATTATGTCCCAGTAGGACCTATGTGCTCTCTCCAGTACATATGATCCTCCTAGGACTTGAAATTTGCTGTTGCTGGGTTGCCAGTGATAAGGTTAGAGTCTGCATAATAACTGGGCTGAGCAAATTCTTGTATGGCTATTAGCAGGCGTGGAAGAATGCGTGCAGGTCACCTCTGGGTCAGGAACATGTGCAGAAGGTAATGCTGCCTTAGATCCTGGCATGGGGGCCTGGCTGGCCCTTGTCATTGAAATTTGAATGAGACACGTTGGCAGCTGTCCAGATTGGAATTAAGCCTTCTCAAGTTCCAGGCCTACCTTGGCTCCTCTGAGGGCAATGCATGGGGATAGCAGCACCCCGGGTGGACGCCTGGCTTTGCCAAAGATCGGTCTCCCATCCTGAGAGCTGTGCTGCTTATCTACTGACAGTCTGGGAGAAGATTTCCAAATACAGGTCAGGAGGTATATATGACCTGTAAAAGGATCCTCTCCTTTTCCAATTAGGTTATTCAGGGCTCGAGCTTTATTCGGTTATTAGTTTAATGTTATTTTGTTATTGGTTAAGAATTTTTATGTCTAGTCAAAGTTTAGTAATACAGTTGTTTGAGAGAATATGGCCTGTATCAGAAATTCCTACTGCTACCCTTATAAAGGAATGGAAAATGGCTTTCTTAGTAACAGTAATTAGTAACATGTATAAGGTAGGTTGAATACAAGGTAGCTTGTTATGTAGAACACATTGGTGTTTTGTTTTGTGTTCCTGGAATGTGTAGCATATCACTGCTTTAAGACTTCTTTCTACTCATCTTTTCATACTCTGTTCAAAATGGATCTCCTTTGTCCTGCTCCTTGTCCCTAATCCTCCCTTTCCCCCCAACCTGGCAGTCCCCATGCCCGTGATTACATTGTGTTAGCACTTTAAGTGTTGCTGTTCAGCAGTTTACTTGTCTTTTCCTTCAATAGATTGTAAACAGTCTGGTTTTATTCTTGTGTGTTCAGGGCCTAGTACTTTGCCCTGTTATAATAGATGACCAATAAATGTCTATTCAGTGAATAATTTCATTGCAAATTCACATAGCAAATGCAAATATATTATCTACTACTTTTAAAATTTTCTCAAATTCTTAAGCTCTGGGTCATCTCATTCACATAAAATCTCTTAGAGGTGGTTGAGATTGGGATTGTCAAAGGCCTAATCAGCCCGAGTACCAAGAATATTGCTTAAAAAAAATTACCCCAAACTAGTAGCAATGGTAAGAAAGGATTTTTTAGGGGAGTGGAAACTACAGCTGAAAGGATGTCTCTTAAGAACTTTTTCTTAATAATTTGGGAGGGTGTGGTACAGGATGATTGGCTGAGATGAGATCATTTCCATTTGTGAAAATAATTTAACCTTGGCTTCTTATAACTATTAGAGTTAGAGCAATCATTTTGAAAAATCACAAAGCTAAATTTAGTAACTTAGGCACATTCCCATTTAAAAAAATATGTTTTTATTGATTTCAGAGAGAGGAAGGGGGAGAGGGAGAGAGAGAGAAATATCAATGAGAGAGAATCATTGATCAGCTGCCTCCTGCACGTCCCCTTTTGGTGATAGAGCCTGAAATCCACTGTGCCTTAACATGGAATCTAACCGTGAACTCCAAGTTCATGGGTTGACATTCAACCATTGAGCCACTCCCGCTGGGCCATATTCCCATTTTGTAACTTCCATCCTGAGGTTTTGTGTATTCTTTTTTTCTGGCCTCAGGGTTGACTTAAGTCTGACTGAGTATGAAAGACTGTTACACTTGTAAACACATATACAATTGAAGGACAATTTGAATCTTCATAGAATTTGTTTTACTTTTAGATGAAAGTCACTTTAAAGATAATACTTTTTAAATTATAAAAGCAATAGCTATCTTTCAGAAAGTTTGAAAACTCTGAAATGTGTAAAGGACAAAAGAAAAATTACTTGTAATGCCACCATTTAAAAATAAGAAGTGTTAATACTTTATATACCATTTATATAAAGTAGATACACTTTATTAACACGTCAAGTGCCCAGTCAGTCACCGGTGACTGACACTATAATTTCCATCCGGAAGACAAAAGAGGCTGGGTGCTTAACGTGTTAATCTATATATATAAAAGGCTAAGTGACCAAAGGTATGTCTGTCTGACTGTCTGACTGACCGGCCCGCCAGTACATATGTGCACTGGGGATTTAAAAATAAACATTGACTTGCACATGCACGATACATATAAAGCTCTCGCTGGTGCCAATTGCACGCGACCGACCGGCCGGTACACATGACGCACAATTTAAAAATAAATGTTTACCGCATGAATCTTCTAATTAATTTCCTTTCCATGTGCATGAATCTGTGCACCGGGCCACTAGTTATATATGAAAGTTTAATAAAAATGTTTATATAAAATTTAAAACTTAATTTATTCTTATTGCCAAGTCAGATAAATAGTATGCTCTTCTTTGAGTTTTTTTTTCTTTTAAAAATAAATAACTAATTTATCTGGAATTTACTTTGGATTATGGTTGGAAAGTTATTTTAAAATTGTAATATTTAGTCTTTTTTATTTTTTATTTTTTTTTGCCACTGAGAAAGAAAAAACTGATCTTTTGAATTGTTATTTAGGTAAGTGGTTGTTGTTTTTTTGTTAATCCTCACCTGAGGATATTTTTTCCATTGATTTTTAGAGAGAGCGGAAGAAGGGGGGAGAGAGAGAGGAGAAACATCAATGTTAGAGGGACACATCGATCGGTTGCCTCCCATGTGTGAACTGACTGGGGTAGGGTGGGGGTTTGAATCTGCAACCCAGGTGCCCTTGACTGGGAATTGAACCCGAGACCCTAACCACTGAGACACACCAGCCAGGATGGGAAGTTTTTGAATAAATTCCTCATATTCTTTATTAAAGCCCCATAACATTTTTGAACAATATCTTTTTACATTATGTTCATTTTGAATAATTGACTAATAAGTGAATGCATTCTTTTGCCAACAACAAATCAAAACAGTTACAGAAATAGTTCATATTTCCCTAGACCTGGTTGCTCATCATTTGAAAACTAAGCACTGTTTTCATTTTGGTATGTAAACTTCTGCATCTTTTACTATTATTTAAAGTTTTAGGTTTATAGAAATAGTAGTTTTGCAACTTTACTTTTTCATGTAACAACAAGGCCTTAAGTGTCCGTGTTGAAAGGTACCATTCTAGCTCCCTATTTTTAACTGCTGCATGGCTGTCTGTAGTCTGGATATTGCATAACTTATTAAACTATTTTCTTTACTGATAGGCATTTAGATTGTTTGCAGTTTTTCTCACTGTGGTACAATAAATATTCACCAAGAAGTGCTGGTTCAGAGAGTTTACTAGTTTATAGTCTCACTAACAGAACAACTTGATATTATTGTTGTTTTATTATCAATGTGATGGGTGAAAAATGCATCTTGTTATTGTTTAATTATATAATATATATTATAATATCTTTCCTAAGGGGAAAAATCAGAATTTAATGATGAAAATGGATAAAATATGGTGTTCTGGCATACTTTTTTTTTTTTTTTTTTAAATATATTTTATTGATTTTTTACAGAGAGGAAGAGAGAGGGACAGAGAGTTAGAAACATCGACGAGAGAGAAACATCGATCAGCTGCCTCTTGCACACCCCCAACTGGGGATGTGCCCGCAACCAAGGCACATGCCCTTGACCGGAATCGAACCTGGGACCCTTGAGTCCGCAGGCCGACGCTCTATCCACTGAGCCAAACCGGTTTCGGCATGGCATACTTTTTTACAGAGACATGGCTGGCTATTTGAAACATAGATTTTATGATTAAAAGGCAAAAAGCTGAACTTAGGATTTTATATAAGGAAGCACTTAATTTTTTTCTCCAGTTCATTTTAGTTAGTTTTTATTTGACTCGAGCTGTAACACAGGGAAAAGGTATTCTTTACTTTCCAGTTTCTAGGATCAGATATTTTAAAGTTTAAGACCTTGGGAAACATTTCCAAACTCGACAAAACACAGTTTGTTTAATAAAATATGGAACTAATGCACCATATTATATTCTGGTTTAGAGGAATGGAGAAATAAAAATTAAAATGGTCTGGAAAAGAGGCAAGTAATGGATTAATTAGAATTTAAATATACAATTAAGGGTGTAGTTTTTGCATTGTTAAATTTAAGTATTGATCAAAGAGATTTCTGGTCAAGGAGTTGGAGCTAGGTAAATGCTGTGCTCACCTCCCACACCCACATCAAAATTAGAGCTGAATTATAGAATAACCGCTCTTGAGAACCGTCTGAGCAGAACTCATACAACTAAGGATATAAAGAAGAAGCCACGTCAAGAATGACACAGTCCACATGGAAGGGGGAGGAAGTGGAGGGAATTACTTCCCCACATCTCTCGGGAGGAACCTCATCCTTGTTTCACCCACTTGTCTGTATGGCTTTGCTCCTTGTTCTTTCTATAGCACAGCAGCCTTCTTTCGGCAGTTCTGTTTTGTAATTGGTTTTGTTTTCACTCTGTATATGTAAATCTGTGGTTTTGAATAATGACAAAAAAATGATCATAAAACACCTTAGCTAAGTTTTAATTCACAAAGTTGCCTTTCATTAGTGATACTGTTGTCAGGTTTTACTTTAGGAACTATATGTTGTGTTCGTTAACATTTTTGAGTAATGGCAAAAATCATTATCAAAATAGGACACTTTAAATATGTATATTAACATTCTACCTAAGCATATTACGATTTTTTTGTTCTTTACAGAGACAAGGTTGGGCATGTGCTAGATTTGAAGTTTTGTAGAGATGAACTGATAATGGTATACACCTGCTTCCCCAGAAACTTCAGTCTTAGCATCTGACATTGTATGTTTTGTGCAGGTTCTGACCTAACATACAGCCTTATTTAGCCATTTAGGTTGAAGAGGGTATTTACTATGCATCTGTTTAGTAAGCAAGAATTAATAATTCCCATCACTGCATTAAGTGATGGCAGTATATGTGTATGATTCTTGTCCTCAAATTCTAAGGAAAGATTAAAATTCAGCAAAGAAATATAAAACAAAGCAGAGAGAAACTAATGCCATATAAAGTTAATAGCAGGCGCACAGGAAGGAGCACCTAATTCTGAAAAGGGTTATGGTGGAAGACTTCAGGGAGGTGAGATTTGCATAACTTTTGAAGTAGTGAGCAGAAATGCAGCATGTGAAGAATAGGGGAGAGACCTGGCTAGAGGAGTGCAAATTGTGTGTGTGGAATGTTCAGGGTGCTTGGGCACATGCTCAGTGCAGAGGTTCCCCCGGAGAAATTGGCCCATTCAGTCTAGTGAGAGGGATGCTGAGTGCCTTCATCTCCAAAATGGAGTTGACATGTTGATCTGTGCTGGGTGATAACTCACTCAGCTTTCCAGGTTTTCAAGATTGCATGTGTTTCCTCTAGTGTCACTTGGAGAAACGGTTTCTATTCAAGATAAGATAAGACAAAAGGATGGGGGGAGTGGGGTGTCAACCTAAACCGTACCAGGACAGATGAGGAGCTGTGCTGGAGTTCCCAGCGAAGCCAATTATTCGGAGTAACCTTACTCCAAATATTAAAGTGAGGTGAGTCTTGTAAAGTTAGGCAGGATAATAGGGGTAGCTTTGGGATGGATTTCACAGTTCTTTGACTTAGTGGAATTTTCATAAATAAAAATCCTTTGCATTTTGCATCTGAATTTGTACTGGGCATTTTGTTTGAAGGTAATAATAGGTTGGAATGCAATTAATATTCATTAATTACTTTAATTCATATCAGTTCAAATAGCTTTATGTTGTTGTGGATTTATCTTGGTTTCTGTGCCTTCTTTTACCCTTATATTCAGGATGATGATGGTATCTTCCATAGAATCTGAGTTTTATCTTTTCTCTATAGCTGGTTAAAAAAAAAAAAAGAAAGAAAAACGATTAGTCACTGACTATGGTGATTTTTGCAAATCTCCTCTTATTTTCCCTTTGCCTGCATTTATTTAGTTTACCGTGCTAAGCCAGTTACTGTTTTCCTAACCAGTTAGTGGCTCTGGTTGCTACACTTTTCATCCTTCTCTGATATCCCATCCGTCGATTCATGTTTCCTCTCTCTTCTTTTCCTTTTCTCTTTTAAGGCTGTTTTCCATCTGTCCTTGTTTCCCGGCCCCATATCTATTATTTTTGTGCTTACTATCTCTTACTCTGAAAACAGATTCTCTGTCCAAGGATTCTTCATGAATCTTCTCTGAAATCTACTTGTTGCAAATTTAGCTTTCGACAAAAGAACAATCGATAGATAGTCTCTGATATCCCCGATAGTTCTTTGGTCTCTCTTTCCACAAAGTTCCTGTAGTTTTCTCCCAAAGTTCTATTTTTCTTTGTCCTTTGGGAAAGAGCTTATTGGTATAAGGTCTTTGTTTTGATTTCAAGTGAGAATTATGATTGAGTTCACTGACCCAGGAACCCCACTTGTGAAATGAGGACTTTGAAATAGCCTTTAAATGAGGCTTTCAGGATTCCTCCCTTCCTGTCTCTTCCTGAATGTTGGTGACAGCTTACAGGGTGGAGCTCTTTATTTTAATACTAGAGGCCTAGTGCACAAATACGTGCATGGGTGGGGTGCCTCGGCCTGGCCAGCGATCGGGGCCAATTGGGGCTGTCCAGCACCTGTTAGGGCCGGCTGAGCGGGGGTGGGGGGTGCGGGGGTGGGGGGAGGGGGAACCCCAGGAGGTTGGCTGGTTGTGGGGAGGGACCATGGAAGGTTGGCCGGCCAGAGGGACCGCAGGAGGTTGGCTGGCCATGGGATGTTGGCTCCTGCGTTGAGCATCTGCCTCCTGATGGTCAGTGCACATCATAGCTACCAACCGGTTGTCTGGTTGTCCTGTCATTCGGTCGCTTAGGGGTGTGTGTGTGTGTGTGTGTGTGTGTGTGTGTGTGTGTATAAATATTTTACAGAGGGGGTAGTTTCCACCTATAAGACGGCATTTGATATTTTATTTGTTATTGTTGTTTTAAACATCCTACTTGCCTCAGTAAAACTGATGCATACCATAATTAGACAGCCTTGGGCTGTGTCAGGAGGTCATTGGTATCGATTATTTTGACAATAAAGGCATTTTAATGGCCATTTTTATTATCATTTAGTGTTTGCCAGCTGTTTTGAAAGAGTTGGAAATTACCTTCTGGATTGAAACAGTTACTTGAATTTTACATATATTTGTGAATCTTCTAAGTGGGGCAGAGGAAAAAGACAAGCTTAGTTTTAGGGAGAAGTCAGAGTTCTGCCTAAAAGTAAAAAGGGTTAGAGGAGAAGGTTTGAATATAGGTCTTATTCATTAGAGTTTGTCTTCAGTGGAATCATGGTGGGAAGGACCTTTTGTATGCATGGGTTGAGAGATTCTGAAGGAGGGTGACTTTATTTCAAGGGCAGTGGGTTAAGAGAGAAGTTTGAAATAACTAGGGTTGGGCATGGAGGATGGAGGTGAAGGTGGAAGCCAGAGTTAGGAGTGAAGTAGTAGAATCAGGCTGGGGAAAACCAATAGACCACATAACGTGGCAATTAAGGAACAGAGCAGAGTGAGAGGGACACTTTAAGGAGGTAAAGAAAGAGGATAGAGCAGAAGAATGAATAAAGTACCAGCCTGCTTGAGATAAAAACTGTTGTAGTTTGAACTGTTCTAGGCAAACTGAAAGCTGTTTGTTGATTAATTTGTTAATCCTTGAAACTATTAGAGGAGGCACATGTGTGATCGGGTAAGGAGTCATTTTGTAATTCATTGTGCATTAGTATTCAGTGCATGCTTTTGTTCTTCAGGTATGGATTTGTCATATGCATAACATTTTCATTAAGTGAATTTTCCTTTCTTCATCTAGTAATTTAGTCAGTGACTATTTTACTGAGTGCCAGCTACAATCCAGGCTCCTACAGCTCAGGAAAAGGGAGAGAGAGATGTCAAAGTCCAGTCTATTCTATTGCTGGGTAAACAGGAACCAGTTTAGTATAAAGTGGAAGTCGCATTGGTTCATATGGGATTTTCCCCTACAAGTTAATCCTTTGAAGCACAGAGTGTCAACCTTTCTCATTTTAAGGAAGAAAGTCCTAGCAACATGTAAGCCATGAGAAAAGCTGAAAATTCTGCTAAAATGCCTTCTTTGGAAGAAAGTAGTGTAGTGCAGTAATGAAGAATACAAATTGTTAATTTGTCACATTTATGCATCTTTTTCTTTGTGGTTAGTTTTCTCCCTTGTTTTAAGTTCTTCCCTATTCTGAGGTCAGGAAGATGAATTAGTGGATAAACTTCTAGAAGCTTTATTGTCTTTCACATGTAAATTTAAAATCTCCTCTACCCTCCTCCCCAACACCCACACACCCTAGTGTATAATTTTTGGCCACGATGTACGTGTAGGCCTTTTATTTATGTATATATGCATGGATGTATTTATTTATTATTTTTTAAAATATACTTTTCAGAGAGGAAGGAAGAGGGAGAGAGAGATAGAAACATTAGTGATGAGAGAGAATCATCAATCGGCTGCCTCCTCTGTGCCCCCTACTGGGGATCAAGCCAGCAACCCGGGCATATGCCTTGACCGGGAATTGAACTGTGACCTCTCGGTTCATAGGTCAATGATCAACCACTGAGCAATGCCGGTCGGGTAGTCTTATATTTAATTTTTTCCTGAATGTATGTCTAGTTTTTCTAGTAGCATTTGTTGAAAAGGTAGTCTTTCCTCTGCAGCTCTTTCATTCTGCCTTGCTACTTTTGTTGTAAATCAAGTGTGTGTGTGTGTGTGTGTGTGTGTGTGTGTATCTCATTGTTCTGTTTCATTGACCTGTTTATTCAGGTGCCATTGCCACACTGTCTTATTATTGTAGCCTTATAGTAAATCTTATGTCCCCATTTAGTTCTTTGAGATTGTCTTGGCTGTTCTTGCCCTTACATTTCTCTATTAATTTTAAAATCAGTTTGTCAAGTTCTGGAAAAGAAAAATGTTGTAATTTTAATTGAGATTGCATAGAACATAAAGATTGCTTTGTAGAGAATTGCCTTCTCATTTAGGATTATATTGCATTGCTTAATTTACTTAGGTCTTTATTAATTTCTTTAAATGATGTTTTATAATTTCATAGTGTTCTCTGTAGTAGTCTTACATTATTATTTTTTTTCTTCTTAACAGCTTTATTTCCTTAAGTGGAAGCAAGTTTGTGTTTTTCTATTCACAAATGGTTACACAAATTCTCATACATGATATCACTCAATCCTACTCGGCAATAAAAAGGGTCTATTGATATATGTAACAACCTGGCTGGACTTCAAGGGCATAGTGCTGAGTGAAAAGCTGGACTAGCTGTGCTAACCTTAAACCAAAAGGCTCTTTATAGCATCAGCCATCTTTTCTGGGAAAGATATCTCTGTACTTGCTCTTGTTACTACACAGAGACCTCTATGCATCAGAAAGTAGAAAATATAAACATTTTCACCTCCTCCTCTCACCCCCCATCCAGTGAAAGCTCTTTACCAGGTAAATTGGTGGCTCTGAAAAGAGCTTTTGTATTCTCAGGTAGTCTTAATCCTTGTTTCTTTTCGGGGGCAGCCTTCTTGGGCTCGGCAGATTTTGGCTTGGCTGCCTTGGGCTTGGGGCTTTGGCCTTGGCTGGACTTTTAGCCGCCTTCTGGGTCTGGGCTGCTTTCACCTTTTTCAGACTCTTGGTCACTTTTTTGGTCCCTGCAGCTGCCGCCAGCTTCTCAGCTTTCTTTCTTTTTTTTTTTTAATGAATCTTTATTGTTCAGATTACAATTGTTTCTCCTTTTTCCCCCCATATCTCCCACCACCCAGTTCCCACCCCCCCTCTGCCCTTACCTCCCCCCCACTGTCCTTATCCATAGGTGTATGATTTTTGTCCAGTCTCTTCCCATACCCCCCCCACAGACACCCCTTTCCCCCTGAGAATTATCAATCCATTCCCATTCTATGCCTCTGATTCTATTAAGTTCACCAGTTTATTCTGTTCCTCAGATTTTTAATTCACTTGACTTTTAGATTCACTTGTTGATAGATATGTATTTGTTGTTCATAATTTTTATCTTTTCTTCTTCTTTTTCCTCTTTTTAAAGAATACCTTTCAGCATTTCATATAATACTGGTTTGGTGGTTATGAACTCCTTTAGCTTTTTCTTATCTGTGAAGCTCTTTATCTGCCCTTCAATTCTGAATGATAGCTTTGCTGGGTAGAGTAGTCTTGGTTGTAGGTTCCTGCTATTCATCACTTTGAATATTTCTTGCCACTCCCGTCTGGCCTGCATGGTTTCTGTTGAGAAATTAGCTGATAATCGTATGGGAGCTCCCTTGTAGGTAACTAACTGTTTTTCTCTTGCTGCTTGTAAGATTCTCTCTTTGTCTTTTGCCCTTGGCATTTTAATTATGATGTGTCTTGGTGTGGTCCTCTTTGGATTCCTCTTGTTTGGGGTTCTGTGTGCTTCCTGGACTTGTAAGTCTATTTCTTTCATCAGGTGGGGGAAGTTTTCATTCATTATTTCTTCAAATAGGTTTTCAGCATCTTGCTCTCTCTCTTCTTCTGGCACCCCCATAATTCTGATGTTGGTTCGCTTGAAGTTGTCCCAGAGGCTTCTTACACTATCTTCAACTTTCTGAATTCTCTTCTCTTCATACTTCTCTGGAGCAGTGTCCTTGGCCTCTTTGTATTCCAAATCTTTGAGTTGATGCTTGCGATCCTCTAGTCTGCTGTTGGGTCTCTGTATAATATTTTTTATCTCAGTCAGTGTATGTTTAATTTCTAGTTGGTCCTTTTTCATATCTTCGAGGGTCTCATTGAATTTATCGGCCTTTTCCATGAAATTCTTGAAAAACCTTATAACTGTGGTTTTGAACTCTATGTCCAGTCGCTTGTTCTCCTCCATTTCTTTGGTTTGTGATCTGTTTCCTTGCCTCCTCATTTCGCTGCTTCCCTGAATTGGTAGGGTAGCTTTGTGTACTAGATGTCCTATTGGTTCAATGGGTCAGCCTCTCAGTTACTTGAGGTGGACACTCTTGGTGTACCCTTGTGTACTGTGTGCCCCCCAGCAGGAGCTACAGCAAGAACTAGTTTTCTCCTCCTTTGCTTGGGCGGTTTTGGAGCAGTCTGACTGGAGCTGCAGTTTATTTGGTTAAGTTGCCACAGAACAGGCCATTTATATGCAAAAGCCGCTGTGTGGAGCCTGGGCAGGTTTGTAGAATGTGCGGGGCGGGCCTCAGGGCGGGGCGGGATCTCAGGGCGTCCCTAGGCTGGGGCGTGGCCAACGGCAATGGCTGGCGTCAGCCGTCTCTGCCTTTCCACGTTTCCAAGTCCCTGCGCCCCGCGTTCCAGCGCAGTAAAACAATGATTGCTGGGCGCACCTCTGCAAAAAAGTCACTCTCACTTTCTGACCCGATGGCTGAGAGTCCAGCTTTTCCCCGTAGGTGTCTGGGTCTCCCGCGAGTCCCCAGAAACTGGGTTTCAGAGTGATCGGGAGCTTGTCTCCCTGCGGGTTGAAGAAAAACCGCGCGCCCAGTCGCCCGCCGCCAGCCTGATTCGCGCGCCTCCGTACCTCAGCTTTTCAGCGTTTGTGCTCCTTTCTCTCCTTAGTTGTAAATCTTCCACTCAGCCAGCTTTCCCGTGGTTCTGGGTGGTAGACGTTTTGTCTTTTAGTTGTATTTTTGAAATTGTTGTTCGAGGCAGCAGATTAGTTGTTTAACCATGCCGTCATCTTGGTTCCTCCCTCTACATTATCAGCTTCTCAGCTTTCTTTGCCTTCTTCTTCGCTGTCTTCTGGGCGCTCTTCTTGGGGGTAGCTGACCCCTTGGCCTTTTGGATTTCTTGGCTACTCCAGCCACCTTCTTGAGCATGGCCGGTGACATGCTGCTGTGCTCCCTGGAGGTGACCAGAGCCTTGGCGATGAGCTCAGGCTCCAGAGGCTCAGAGGCCTTGCGCTTGGCGGCACCCATGGACTTGCGGACCTTCTTTTTCCTGGTGTCTTCTCCGTGGCAGGAGCAAGAGGCGTGGCAGGTGAGGTTTCGGACATGATTGTTGGTTGTGATACCTGGCAATAAAAAAATAATAGGTCTTTGACTTAAGTCCATATTTTTTAAACTTTTACTTTGCTCTAGTTTTAGATTTCCAGAAGTTATAAGAACAATCCTACCTTATAATAGAGAAACATGCAAATTGACCGCACCTCCGCTATGCCCACGATTGGGCCAGCGGGAGGCTGGGGGGCGGGACTCCGGGTGGCCTATCTGGCCGTTGAGAAGATCAAGATGGCGGCGCCCAGTCCTCTTAGTTCCGGGGGTCCCTGGGGTGATTGGCACCCTGGGGGGCGTGGCCGGGCCCATGCAGCCGCTCCTGGGGGTGCCTGGGGCGATCGGCACCCCGGGGGGGCGTGGCCGGGCCCATGCAGCCACTCCCGGGGGTGCCTGGGGCGATCGGCATCCCGGGGGGGCGTGGCTGGGCGCATCCAGCCGGTCCCGGGGGTCTCTGGGGTGATTGACACCTCGGGGGGCGTGGCCGGGCGCATCCAGCCGCTCCCGGGGGTCTGAGGCAGGGGTTGAGGGGTGGTGCCACCTCAGTGGAGGGGTGCTGCACTGCAGGGTACTGGACTGACTGATGTGATTCAGAGAAGCTCCCAGTGCTAATGGGCCTCGCTCAGGCGGCTTCACACTTCAGAGGCAGTGACTCCTGCTCCTGCCTTGACCCAAAAGCAAGCTCGCTACACCCTGCCCCATAGCAGAGCATGCCTAGGCAGTGAGTGGGAAGCCTTCCACCTGCTTTGGAGAAGGGGGGTCAGTAAAAAATGGGGGGAGAGGAAAGAATGTGGAGCATCCGCAATGAAGAGGTGCTTGAGAAAGAGGCTCGGAAGCCTGACTGGAAGGTTTGTTCCGTTTGCTGGGCCTCTGCCCCTTAGGAAGCGCAAAGAGCATGGCTCTGAGGGCTTCCTGTGTGCTGAGTCAAGTTCCACAGCCAACTGGAATTGGCCTCAGTTTCCTGGTCTTTAAAATGGATGAAGCGTGTCCCAGTGCCTTCACTAGCTTTGATGGCCAATTGAGATACTATATAAAGAAAATGAGGGAAGAAATGAGAAAGAAAAGGAAGGACGAGCAACACAAAAGAAAGACTGAAAGGAACTTGTAAACCCATTGTCACTTAAATAGGGAATATAGTCAATAGTGTTATAATGATGGTATGATGCCAGGTGGGTACTAGAAATATCGGGGAACACTTTGTAAAGTATATGATTGTCTAACCACTGTTCTGTAACTAATATAAAACCTGAAACCAATACAAAATAATGTTGAATGTAAAGAAATGAAAATTGGAGTGAAATTTTTATAAATTTCAAAGTTTAAATAAAAGCTGTAAAGGAAGGAAGGGGAGAATAAAAAGTGTTTTTCATTTTGCCACTTCATTAAAAAGACAGTTGTCTTTATATGGTGCTTTTATACTTTTCTAAGTCATTATCTCATTTTAATTTCCGGGCAACTTAAAGACAAGATAAGTATTCCCTTCACTATTCAAAGAAAGGAAATCTTGGTGTCTGGTCCTAATGATTCAATCGTCAAGCCCTTATTGTAAAGCAGGGTTAGTAAAATTTTCTGTGCAGGGTCATATCTATACTAATAAAAGCCTTGGGGGTGATCAGGCCAGCAGGGGAGGGTATTTGGGGGCAATCAGGCCTGCAGAGGAGCAGTTAGGGGGCAATCAGGCCAGCAAGGGAGCAGTTAGGGGGCAATCAGGCAGGTAGGTGAGCGGTTAGGAGCCAGCGGTCCCGGATTGTGAGAGGGATGTCCAACTGCAGTTGGACATCCCCTGAGGGGTCCCATATTAGAGAGGGTGCAAGCTGGGCTGAGGGACACCCTCCCCAGTGCACGAATTTCGTGCACCGGGCCTCTAGTAGTATATAAAAATTACTGCCTACTCTTCACCCAGATTCCTAAATGAATACCTTTACCACATTTTATTTCTCCTTCTCCTTTTCTTTCTATATATAAACACAACTGACACTTAAGACTTGTCTTTTGAGTGTAAATTGCATACTTACACCTCCTCCTTTACTCCAAACAATTTCCATGTGTATTTCCTAATAACAAAATTATTATCCCATACGACCACAAGTCACGCTTACCAATACTGTAATTTAAAATCTGTAGACCTTATTCTGAAATCATGATTTCTGCCAAATATATCTTTCAATGCAAAAGTAAATCCCAGATCATGTATTGCGTTCTGTAGTCATGTTGCTTTCGTCTCCTGTCATCTGGAACCATTCCTCATCTTCCTTTATGTTTCATGACCTTGAAATTATTTAATAATTCAAGCCTCTCTATTTGGATTTGTTTAATACTTCTTCATGATGAGATTTAGATTTTATATTTTGGCAGGAGTACCAGAGAAGTGGTATGATGTATTAAGAAGAGTTTTGATTATTTGGTTAAGGTGGTGTCTGCCTCCTTATATATAAAGTTACTATTTTTTACTTTGTAATTAATAAGTATTTTTGACTTTGAATTTTATCAAACTTTTGTACTGTTCATATTGAGTTCTAATGACTGTTTTTTTTCAAAGTCAAATTTATGGAGGTATAATTTATGTAAAATAAAATTCACTACTTATTGCTGAGTAGTTTTATCATTGTACAGATATTTATTTATTTATATTTTTAAATATATTTTATTGATTTTTAAAAAAAAATATATTTTATTGATTTTTTTACAGAGAGGAAGAGAGAGGGATAGAGAGTTAGAAACATCGATAAGCTGCCTCTTGCACACCCCCTACTGGGGATGTGCCCGCGACCAAGGTACATGCCCTTGACCGGAATCGAACCTGGGACCCTCGAGTCCGCAGGCCGACGCTCTATCCACTGAGCCAAACTGGTTTCGGCGTTTTTATTGATTTTTTACAGAGAGGAAGGGAGAGAAATAGAGAGTGAGAAACATCGATGAGAGAGAAACATCGATCAGCTGCCTCCTGCACACCCCCTACTGGGGATGTGCCCGCAACCAAGGTACATGCCCTTGACCGGAATCGAACCTGGGACCCTTCAGTCTGCATGCCGACGCTCTATCCACTGAGCCAAACCGGTTTCGGCCCATTATACAGATATTTATCTTTTCATCTGTTGATGGATATTGGAATTGTTTCCACTGTGGGGCAATTAAAAAAAAAAGCTGCTATGAACATTCAGGTATGCCTTTGTGTGAATGTTTCTCTTGGCTAAATAACTAGTAGGATTTCAGGTAGTATGGTAAGCAATAAATGAGAGTTTCAGTTGTTCTGTATCCTTGCTAACATTTGGTATTGCCAGTTTTAGACATTTTAGCCTCGCTTTGGCCAGTGTGGCTTATTGGTTGGAGTGTCATCATGTATACCAAAAGATTGTGAGTTTGATTCCTGGTCAAGTTTGAAATCCAGGTTGCAAGTTCAATCCCTGATCAAGGTGTGTGCAGGAGACAACCGATGGCTGCCCCACCCCCGCCCACTCCCAACCTCTCCCTTCCTTTCTTTCTTAAAAAACAAACGTATCTTTGGGTGAGGATTAAAAAAAATTAGCCTTTCTAGTGGATGTGTAGTGGCATCTCTTTTTTTATATACAGAATTTTATTTAGAAGCTCTTTATAGTAGGGGAAAAAATGAGGTAGAAAATGTATTCCCAATAAAATGGAATTTTAGGGCAACAAAAGTCTAAAAGGCCACAAAAGAGAAATAGCACCACTGTTACTTGAACAATGGCTAGTTATTTGCATTTTTGGCATTGTTAATCACTGAATCTGGTTTTTTTTCTGAATTCCACACAGAGCATTCACTACATAAAAATTTATCATAAAATACATGCTTTCTACACACATTTGAGGACAAACTATCAGCAGAAACAAATCAGTACAAATGCGTCAGGGGCCAAACAAAGGATCGGAATAGCCTGTGGACAAAGCAAATGAGAGAGTTAAGGAATGAAATATTTTAAATGTCATTAATTAATTCAGACATGGTACTGCTTTTTCTGCAAAAAAAATTAACATTTAGTAACATGCTAACGAATTTTATCTCCAAAAATATTAGTGCACTGGCAAAGTATTCTGGTAACAGTGGAGGGCTATGGACGGCAGGTACCCAGAACACCTTGCAGGTCCCTAGGTAGTGATGGCCTTCTCTGATCACTCCCTTTGTCAGAGGTCCAAAAAGAACTTGTGGCGTGATACCTGCCTGTTGAACTTCTGAGCAGCAAACTTTAAGGAGTCAGAGGAGTTCCCAGTGGGCAAGGGAAGCAGAGAAACAAGTTAAATGTAAAGTTAAAAGACAGTAAAATGGGATATAACCCCCATTCAAATCCCAGAGATGTGGACAAGTACTCAAAAGTAGTAGGTAAATTTAACAATTGAACATACATAGAAAGACATAATACATAGAAATTTCAGGGTAATTGGAAAGATCATGAGAGAAATGCTCAACGAAAATCAAGCTATTCAATTCAAAGATCTCAGGGCTGAAATGTATCCTCTGTTCATTTAGGCAGCGATGCCTCTTAGCAGAGATGCATTTGGACAAGGACACCAAATGGCTTTCCAGAGCAACTTATTTATTTATTTATTTTATTTTTTTGTAATGTATTTTTATTGATTTCAGAGAAGAAGGGAGAGGGAAAGATAGAAACATCAGTGATGAGAGGGAATCATTGATTGGCTACCTCCTGCATGCCACCTATATGGGATCGAGCATGCAACCAGGGCACGTGCCTTTGGCCGGATTTGAACCCGGGACCCTTCATTCTGCAGGCTGACCAGCTAGGGCTCCAGAGCAACTTTTTAAACTTTCCTTCTAGGCCAAGGTTAGGCCTGTGAAGATTCAAGCACACCTGCAAGGCCTGTGGACAGCAGGGTCCAAAGGTTCCAAGGTCTGGCCCTGCCTTCCCAGATACAGGAGCAACATACAAACTCTCTTCTCAGGTTACATTTTGTATTTTGAAATATGGAATCGTATTTTAAATACTTGAAGGCATTTATTTATTAAAATATTCTCTCGGAGGGACCTGGACAGTATTATGCTAAGTGAAATAAGTCTGCCAGAGAAAGACAAGTATCACATGATCTCACTCATATAAACTGATGAACAGAATAGATCCAGAGACAGAGAAGCATGGAATAGACTGGTGAATCTCAAAGGGAAGGCGGAGTGTGGTGCTGGGAAGAGATTAATGAAAGAATTTATATGCAGATGGAGACTGAAGCCAAGAAATCATGAGAAAATTGAGACTCAGAAGGGCAGCAGTGGAAGAGTTAGGAAAGATCATCAAGAGCAAAGATGTGTCATTAGAGACCAAGGCTAAGATCATCTACACTCTTGTATTCCCAATTACTACGTATGGATGCGAAAGTTGGACACTAAAGGAAAACAGTGGGTTCATTTGAAATGTGCTGGAGAAGAGCTGTTCGGATACTTTGGACCACCAGAAAGATGAACAAGTTTGTCCTTGAGAAAATAAAGCCCGAAACAATGCAAAACACTGCTGGAGGCAAAAAGGGCAAACCTGAAGTTGTCTACTGTGGGACTATTATGAGAAGACAGGGTTCTGTGGAAATGTTGATAATTTTGGGAAAAATAGAAGGCAGCAGGAAAAGAGGAAGAGCAAATATGAGATGGATTGATTCCATAAAAGAAGCCACAGGCGTGAGTCTACAGGAGCTGAGCAGGGCTGTTGAGGACAGGACATTGTGGACCTCACTCATTCATAGCGTGGCCACGAGTTAGAGCTGACTTGGGTACATAACACACACATTTCTGAAAAAGAAAAAAAACCCTCAACCAAATAAGTAAAGATACACCGTTGATTTACATGTTAGCATGTGAAAAAAGTGCATATTAGAATTATTGAGCTATATGGTATTTCATTTAATCTTCACAATAGCAGTTTTAAGTGGGTATTACCCCCTTATCAATTACAAGTTTCTGTCATGGTTTTCGGAGTAGCTCTTTAATCACACCTGTGGCTGTTGACTTCTCAAATGCTGAATCAAATGCAGAATTACACAATACTGTCATTTAATTACCCCTTATTAGACATTTAGCTTATTTCTAAGTTTCTTTTTTCTTTTTCTGTTTGTTTTCTTCTTTTTCTCCTCCTCTTTCTTTACCTTTTCCCTCTTTTTTTTGTAAATACCACTTCAGAGAATATTTTTATAGGTAAAATTCTGATTATTTTCTTAAGTATAGATGCCTAGAAATACAAATACTAGATCCAAAATTCTAAATATTTTAAAGACTCTTATTATATGCATATAGCCATTTTGCTTTTCAAAACTATAGTTACCAGTTTACATTTTTCATTACAGTGCTTAGAGATATATGCTCCATTGTTCTTTAGTGTTCATTAGTAGTAGTATTATTTTTAGTGTTCATTATTACAATAAAATTTTTTCTGATTCTGCAGGCAAAAATGGTTTCTCACTTTAATTTGCATATTTTTGGATTACAAAATTGAAGACTTCATCACATTAATTTTATAGGAACTTATCATTGGTGTATAACTTTCAGGTATTTTTTGTGTGGTTATGAGTACATTATAAATTAAATACATATGTAATTATATATCTGTGAGGATATTTTTAATTACTAGATTTATTTTTCTCCTGGAGTAGCATAATAGCTATATTTTTAATTGTGAAAAATAATTGATGCAATTAGAAAACTTAGGAGTGTTAAATTTCTAATTTTGATCTGTGGCTCAGTTGTGGATTTCTCTAGGTGAAATTTCATGTTTTAAAGAATTAATGAACTTAAAATATATAATGTTTATAATCCAGTTAATGCTGGGATACATTTTTAATTTCTGTGAAGCCCAATTAAGTATCTGAAAAACTATATTCTATAATTTGTAAATTATATTATACAACATTAAATTATAATATTATATGCTTACAATGTGATAAAATGTGCTATACTAAGTGGTAAAAATAAACTGGGGCTTAGTGATAAGCAAAGATTCTCCTTTTCTCTTGAGTTTATTCCATTAGGAAAGAGTACTTCATTAAGGAGACTGATTTTTCAGCGGACTTAAGAATGAAAAAAATTATTTCTACTCTGAGCTTTCATAGTGATCTGTTTGAATACTTGTAAAGCAGAATCATATGGCTTGACTATTTTGAAAAATTCCTTTTGAGCCACACTAACTGCTAACTATTTCTAAATGTCTTTCGACAATACATATTGTAGTGCATACTTGAATCTTTTTAGGGAAACAAAAAAAATTGGGTGTTATGTAATATATAATAAAATGAGAGTTTTCCTGAGACATAATATTTCTACTAGTAGGCTCTGATCCAAACAGATTTTTAAAAGAAAGTAGAAGAGTTGGCACAGTTTAAATGAAAGCAAGTGGATGGACAAAGGAGAGCCTTGTTCTGGTGGTCTGTGTTTTGTAGCTATGGATGAGTCACTTAACTTCTTCCAGCCTTTGTTTTTGTATTTGGAAATGAGCACAACAACTCGGGTCATTGATTGTTCACATTGTAAAAACAGTCAAATTCCGATATTCTTTGGAAGAACTGGTACACCTGTCACTGTTGTTATTTGGTTCTAAGTTTTGGCTTAAGATGAGTTTATTGCCCAGCTTGATCCAATCCAGCACATTTTAAATGATTTTGCTCTTTTGATATTAATGAGGTATCCTGGATGATGATATGGGTTATCAATATTTTGTTAACAAAATAAGATACTAGATTATTTTCTAGAAGATAAGTTGGACTGTATAATTATTTTCTACACAGTTAAAAGAGGAGAATTTGTGCCACAGAGATTAAGATCTCTAACATGCATCTTGGTCATTACTCCAAAAAAATAACAACAGTGTTTTCTGTCAAGCTTATTTACAATGGTAGAGCTTATATGATATTTCTGTATTTATCCAGCTATAGACTCTTTATTTAGGATGTGTTTGAGAATATTGAAATAAAGTAAAAATACTAATCTTGTAGGCCTTTTATGGGATTGCTATCATGTGGTGGATACAATAAGTGGAGAAGGGTGAACAATAGTAATGGTTCTGCCAGCTTTGGGTACTTAGATTTTTCATTTATTGTGCCCTTTTTCTCCGTAAAGAAACATTTCCAATTGAAAGTTAGTGAGAATACAAGTCATTGAGAACATAATTCATTTACCTGAAATGTATTTTATGGCAAACTTTTAAATATTAAGTTAAAAAAACTCTTAAGTAACCCTGGCCGGGTAGCTCAGTTGGTTGGAACATTGTTCTGTACACCAAAAGGTTGTGGGTTTGATTTCCAGTCTGGGTACATACCTAGGTTGCGGGTCTGATTCCTGGTTGAGGTGTGTCTGGGAGGCAACCAATTGATGTTTCTCTCTCTCTCCTCTCCTTCTTTCTCCTTCTCCTTCCCTCTTCCTCTCTCTCTAAAATCAATAGAAACATATCCTCAGCTGAGAATTAAAAGAAAAACTTCTTAAGTAATAACTGTGTTAATAAAGTAGTGGGGCTTTTCAAAAAGCAATGACTAAAATTTCAAATATTGTGAAATTGTCAGATTAATAAGCTTTGTTAGACATTCCCAGTGCAATGATGAAAACAACTAAGTCAATTATTCTATGAAAATATTTTTCCTTGTTAAACATTTCTTGTTTGCATACATTTATCTGTTCTTTCTTTCCTGGTACTTCATTAAAATGATAGTACAGGAATTTAAAAAAGATATAAATCTACCAGGGCAAAGAAATTAGAAGGAGGCAATAGTAGATGAGGGGTTTCAGCAAGTTTGGAGAGAAGAATATTATCTGACTTGGTTAAGCAGAGGACTTTGTATTTAAGTTCTTGCAAAGCGGAGATCAGAGGCTAAGGGTTTGGAGGTTTCAGTTATTATGTAAGATGAGGTTTAAGACTCAGGGCAAAAGCTGGTGGGGTTGGTTGAAGGCTATATGTGAAGAGGTTAGGCCTCCAGTTCCTTAACTGTCTTGCCAGAGACCCAGATGCCTTGTTCTCTGGAAAACGGAACTTTACTAGAGGACAATGAACAGACACTTTGGTGGGAACATTCCCACAAAGAGTTTAGTACTGCCCTGTTACTTTAGGATGAAGTTTACCAGGTGATAGTCTTGACCTACTTAAACAGAGCTTCTAGTTAGCTTTTTAGTGCCTTTTAAATGTGAATAGAAAATTAGATGAAAGCCTTTCCATGAAAGACAAGAACAGAAGCAAAGTAGAGAAAAAGCAACAAGAAAGAAGCAAAGACAATAGAGGGAAATTAAAAATGTGAATAGAAGGATTAGAAAGTCAAGTGGAGACATTTCCAAGAAGATGGACTAAAGAGGTAAAGAAATGGGTAATGGAAAAGAGGAGAAAATAAGAATAGCAGTCTCATAGCAGTGCAGCATCAACTTATAAAACTTTTAGAAAGAAAGAACAAACAACAGAGGAAGACATTTTAAAAGAAGTAATAGAAATAATATGAGACCATTCCTCAGCTCTGTACAGGGTGGGCAAAAGTAGGTTTACAGTTGTAATACAAATAAATAATACAATAATTAAGAAATAATACAAGAATAAACTGTATTTCATGTACTCACAACTGTAAACCTCTTTTGTGAACCCACATATATAATCTGTGCCTCTGGACTGAATGTGCTCTCAGAGTGTGTAGCAAAATAAATTCACACATTGTACACCGGGCCATGTCATCATGGAAGTTTAGAGCAACCATGAAGGCCAGATTTTTTAAGCTTCTAGCTTAAAGGCGAGAAATGAAGAGGAGTATAAAATGATCAGAATCTGAAAGGTAGAGGCAGTTCTGGATGTACAAATACTTGTTATACCTTTAAAATCCTGAAGAAAAATGACTTTCAACCTAGAATCCACTTTTGTGTTTTTTTGTGTATATGTGCGTTCAACCTATCATTATCATTCAAGTACAGAGGTCGAATAAAGACATTTTCGGGCATGAAAGGACTCTGATATATACCCAGGAGAGAGCAGTGAAGGGATGTTCCCGAAAGACAGCGGGGCAGTAGGCGTAGAGAGCAGCCATGCAAGGGTGGGTAAGAGGAGATAGTCCGGAGAAGAGTAGAGGGGCCCTGTTATTGGTTACATAAGCCCTTTTTAATGGTATAAAAACCCTCTTCTGTCACTTTAATAAAATTGAACATAAAGTATATTTTCATGAAATACTATTATTGCTGAATGGAAAGTATGAGAAAATTGTATGTACTTAGTACTACTTTAGTATTAAAACCTGAGCTGAAGAAGAAAAAGAAAGCAGGCTCAAACTGTGAGTGTGAAGAAATTCTTCATGAAGACTACTCAGTAGTTCTAATGGATTCTATTCTGGGATGGTAATTCTTGTGAATTGAGACTAAAATGTAGCTGAGTAGAATTTTAATTGTTGAATAATCACAGTGTAATTAAATCCAGAAGATGTATGAGATTATAAAAATAGTAAATGAGTACTTGAACTACTCTGAGAAAGTTTTTGGATTCAATTGACCTTAATAACTAGGGACTTTATAAATAAAGTTGATACTGTAAAAACTTATGATTGGATTTTGGTGTAGGTTGAAAGCAGCAGCTGTAAAGGAAACCATTCATAGCTGTGCTGGTGGTTAGGAATAAAGAAAGGCAAAATGCCCAAAGTGCAGTAGAGGAAAGGGTTTTCATTGTGAGATCTACTTAAAAAAAAACAAAAGTCTGCTTACTTTTAACTCTATTTAGGAAAACTGAAGCCTTTTAATCCTATAAATAGTATTTCTTTTGGATGTCCTGCTTTATGAGCTGAGAAGATGTATGAAGCTTTGGATCATTTAATCACTATTTTACATTTTAGAGTGATTATTTTTGTGAAAAGTTAATTATTTGGTTAAGTTTTTAAGTGCTTTGTCAAAATCATTGTAGTCATAAAACACTTTTATAGGGGATCATAACAACACATAAATCGTGTTTGTCTCAAGTCTTGCTGTGAAAAATCATAAGTCCAGGCAGATTTTCTACTCAGAGAACTCCCCATATAGTGCTTGATTTATTTAGTTGCTTATTAATCTACTTTATACTGAAATCTAAAAAGGAAAATTTAACTCACCTAAACTTTGCCAACTGTTTGGTAAAGTTGTGTTTTCATATAGAATGTTGGGAAGATAGTTCACATTTCTCATTTTGTATACTATCTGAACATTCTTGTTACATATTTTTATTGATATGTCAATTAAGAAGAAACAACAATATAATGATATTTTGTAATTGAATCAATAAAGTGAAAATTTCCAATGAAAAGCTTCAATCCTTTTGGTTGTCTCTCTGACTCTTAGCCAGTAATTTAAATGCAATAGTAACTGGAAGACAAAATTAACTACACTTATCATCATGTTTGCCTTTTAGTACAGACCACTTAAGCTAAGAAGTTGTATTTGTACTTATTTGTTATTGAGCCATTAAATTTTAAAAATCAAATTAAGACTTTACCAGCAAGAATTAAACATTTTAATGTTTATAAAAGTAATAGTAAGAGGGTTTTCATAAAGCCTTTATTTTGAAACTAAGTTTATTTCTTATGCCATTAAAAAGTAGGTTAGGACAGCATAATATTATACAGCCAGGTCTCTTTGTCCAAGGGATGAACCGGATTCGCTTTAGCAGGGCTCTGTTGCCTGCCTGCTGAGTTTGCCCTTTGGGTGTCTTTGATGAGCTGAATTGAACTTCATGCCACCATCTGTGAGAAGAAAATTCAGTTCACCTTCAGTTCCTGTTTTTGTGTGATGTATGCATGAACATATATGCATACACAACCCAAGTTAGTAGAGTTGATAAAACTTAGTGTTATGAATTACATGAGAACTTAATAGAATATTCTAGATTTTATTTGTTTATTAATGAAAGAATGATAAAGATTATAATGGAACAATACCTTCTACCCTTTCTTTTTCTTTTTAATATTTCTTTTTTTGTTAATCCTCACCCGAGGATATTTTTCCATTGCTTTTTTAGAGAGGGTGGAAGAGACAAGGGAAGACAGAGAGAAACATTGATGTGAAAGAAACTCATCGTTTGGTTGCCTCCTGCAAGCGACCTGACCTGAATCGAACCCGGGACCTTTGGTCCTTAGGACCACGCTGTGTCCACTGAGCCAAACCAGGTAGGGCTCTAGCCTTTCCTTTCAATCTGTATGTTTCTCAGAGTTTATGCCTCCTGATCATAGCATTTGAGATTCCCCCACCCCCACCCTTACCCCCTGTTTAACGAGTTCTATCTCAGAAGAACTGTGTTGTCTGAATTGGATTGGTCTTTGAAGTCACCTCTGTAAAATGACCCTGCTGATTGTAGATGAAAATCTTTAACTTCTGTTTTGGGACATTTTAGGAGAGTTAAAATGCCAGAGATGTCACAGATGTGTTTAAAAGATTAAGGATTGTTCAGACCTCTTATCACCTTGATTAATTATAGTGTACCATCTAGATGGTGGTTTTGTTCACGTGTACATCTTTTAATCTCTGAAAAGTCTGCATAACATTAGCCCAAAGCTTCAATTTATGCTGCTGTGTTGCAATTTGAGTGGAGTGGGCCATTTTACATAGGTGTGTTCCTTCTGGAGAAAAGGCCTTTTGATTTGAAGAACAATTTGGTTTCTTTTCATTAACCACTTATGGGGAGACCAATATTGTTTGTTGGTGGAGAAAATGAATTAAAGTTATAGCCTTTACAAATTCCTTTTGTAAAAGACCAGAAAATGTAAGAAATAACTTTTAAATCTAGTAGTAATTACAAAACTAGCTAAGTTCTGGATATAGTAAATTAGATTAATCACAGTGTATGGAAAATTTAAATCACTCGGGATAATGGCTTGCTATTATATTCTGGTAATTTTTTTTAACATCTGAAAGAAAATTTTTGAGCTTCTGAAGTAAACTGGTATATTTAGATTCTGAAGAATAGAGGGCTTTCTCTAAATGGTCTACATTTTGGCCAGGTTATGTTAGTATAGATTGTCTACATAAATTATTTGAATTATGTCTAAATTCATATCTGTTTTGTGGTAATAGTTTATGGAGGAGTTTATATCTGAAATATAGTTTATGATTTCTTCTCTGAAAATCTAATAAGATCATATAACCAGTTCTCACAATTCATATTGTGCATATTTGGAGTAATTTCCTGATAATTTCAAATAATCATATAAAATATTTTTAATATTTAGTAACTATATCATAAACTTATTAATAAAACGTGCTTTTATTTTTACCCTTTTTTTTGTTAGTAAGTTAATCTTCACTATACCATTTAAGTGTTCCGAGGCTATTTCTAAGAATTGAGGAATGGACCTAGCTTAAAACTTCAATCAATACATTGGGCTTTCTAAGGTTATATTTGAAAATACAATACTGTAACTTTTGTAAAAAATGGTCAGTCATCAGGACCATGGCTGTGATCAACTGGACCTATAACTATTAAAATCAGAAAGAGTGTCATAGTTGGCCTAGATATTTAAAAAAAATGTTTTTATTGATTTTAGAGAGAGGGAAAGGGAGAGGGGTAGAGAGAAACATTGATGGGCTGCCTCCTAGAAGCCCTCTACTGGGGATCGAGCCCGCAACTGGGAATTGAACCAGTGACCTCCTGGGAATTGGGCGTGTGCCCCGACTGGGAATTGAACCAGTGACCTCCTGGTTTATGGGTTGATGCTCAACCACTGAGCAACCCTGGCCAGGCAACATTTTTCTCTCTTGATTTCTTAGACAGAAAAACATTAGAATTCACTCAATAGCTAAACCTAAAACAGTGGCTGGCACATAGTAGGTATTTAGTTAATATTCATTGAAAACTAAATGAGTGAATATAAAAATTATTTATTAATTAAGTTGAGGTAGTCAGTTTTTAGATCTGTTATCTTGAGATGTTTTCTTTATTTCTTTGTTGTGACTCTGGACTTAGTGATAGGTGTTGTCTCCCAATTGTTAATGAATGTTCATTACTGATATAACCAAGATATTCACAATAAAGTTTAATGCTAATGGTTTTTAAAAACTTGATTTGAGAGAGAGAGAGGAAAAGAGAAAGAAACATTGGTTTGTTGTTCCACTTCTTTATCATTCATTGGTTGATTCTTGTATGTGCCCTGACTGGAGCTTGAACCCACAACTTTGGCATATTGGACAACGCTCTAATCAACTGAGCTGCCCTGCCAGGGCCAATACTAATGTTTAATGAATGCATGATACAGTATTATATAAATTCAGTAATTCCCATACTTCGTAAACTAGCTGAACGAGATTAACTTGAAAATATTTTCTAGGAAGGCATTTTAAAAGGTAACTTAGTGACTAAAGGGAATCCTGCTGAGATATTTTTGAGAATTTTGGTGCACAGAGAAGTATTTTTTGGATTGAAATGCTCAGTGAAAGGTTGTACTAGGTACACAACAACATCAGCAACAGCCAACTGTTACGTGGTGCCCAGTTCTCTCACAGTGTCTGGACACCAGGGAAGCTAATAGCCTTAGGACACGCTGATAGAGATGAGAGAAGTTGCCAGTTTAAAGCTTGTGTGCCAAGGGTGCACATAACATTCTTTTGATCAGCAGGGCTAGGGCCTGGCCAGATGAAAGAGTAGTCTTTTTAGAAGGCAAATTTGATACATCTGCATCACTCCCTTACCCCCAACTAGATTTTAAGATCCTGGAGGGCAGGGATTTTTGCCAATCTGTTTACTGCTCTATTCCAAGTGCGTGCTTTCCTATTATAAAGATCCATGAGACCAGACCATGTCTCTATTTGCCCATCATTACATCCCTATCACCTAGCAGTATGTGGTACATAGTAGATGGCTAAATAAATAAGCCAACAGAATGAATGACCCTGGAAGGCAGTCTTAAGCATTCGTCTTAACTCTTTAATGCTTTTTTTCTATCCTTTTTGGTATCTTATTCCAGATCTTCAGACCAACTCTAAATTACTTTTAGCTAGTGCTCAATTTCTAATACCCTAGCTCAGTGATGGGCAACCTTTTGAGCTTGGTGTGTCACACTTCGCCAAAAAACTGAGCATAACTCGGGTAGTGTGTCACTTTGAGGAAAAAACATTATTTCGCAAATGTTTCATCCTCAGGAGCAGCAGATGTTTCATCCTCGGCGGCTGCGTGTCATCAGAAATGGCTATGCGTGTCAGTGCTGACACGCGTGTCATAGGTTCGCCATCACTGCCCTAGCTAATAAGATATAAGGCATTATAATTATCACAGGTATAATTTTTAAAGGATAATCTTTGAAGGTAATGGTGACATAACAGGCGATGGCTCTTATTTTGTGGTATGGATCTGCTCTTCCTGCTCATAGCACATGGTCATTATTGGAATCGTCACTGGAGTTGCAGAGAAAAAAGAATAATGATGTGTATATATATTTGTCACTCCAGCCTCTAGTATGTTTGCTTCTTAGAGAACCTCTTGGGGATAATGCTTCTCACCTTTCAACAAGAATAAATGAAAGGTGCCCTGGCTGGTTTGGCTCAATGGATAGAGCATCAGCCTTGGGGGGTGGGGGGGTGGAGTCCCGGGTTCGATTCTGGCCAAGGGCACATGCCCATGTTGTGGGCTTGGTTCCCAGTGGGAGGCATGCAGGAGGCCGCTGATTCTCTCTCATTATTGATGTTTCTATCTCTCCCTCTCTCTTCCTCTCTGAAATAAATAATTATATTTAAACAAAAATAAAAAAATATGTTTAAAAATAAATGAAAGGTTAGTATAGTACCTCTGAAAGACTACAGATTGCCTTTTATATATTACTTAATGACTACTTTTGGGCTTACTGTAAAAATGTCTGTTGTTAAATAAGTACAAAAAACAATAATTTTCCGTTGATCATAGGGTATTATAGAGCACTCCCTCTCTTTTCCTGAATAACTTAAGGAATTTAAAGGTTCCAGTGATTCTTACAGTTCTTTTTTTTACTTTGTATTTCTGTAAAGCATATGTAGTCAGCCTTTCATATGTTTTAAGTACTGCGAGTTGAGACTGTCTTTTAAAAATTCCCTTTACAATATCTTTTTAAGTACTCTTTATATGGAAACATGATTATAGAAAGTGTGAAGGGTAGAATAAGATAAGTTCAGATAAGAATCTAGGCCAGATTCACCTGGTCCCAGGGCAGTAACTGTCTTTGATGGCAGCACTCAATGTGGCTGTCTCTGGGGTCAGACTGCTCCAGTTCGGACTGGTAGTTTGCCTAAGTATAGAGTTCTAAGTTGGAAATCATTTTCCTTCACTATTTAAAAGGCAGCAGGTTGACTTCCTGCTTTCAGTATTGCTGAAGCCATTTTGATTCATGATCCTTTGGCTACGACCTGTGTTTTTGTCCTCTTTTTTTCTCTTCCATTTCTAAGGAAATGTGTAGCATCTTCTCTTTATTTCTGGTGTTCTGAAATTTGAAACGGTGTCTTTTTTCCAGTTATTATGTTGAGGACTTATTGGGTATTTTGGCTAGACTCTAGAAAATAATGCCTTTCAGTGCACCTGAATTTTTTTTGGCTGTTTTAAAGCATTCTCCCCCCCCTTTCTCTCTCTCTTTTTTTTTTTTTTTTAAAATATTTTTTATTGATTTCAGAGAGGAAGGGAGAGAGAGAGAGCGTGAGATAGAAACATCAATGATGAGAGAAAATCATTGATCGGCTGCCTCGTGCATGCCCCCCACTGGGGGGGGGGGGGAATCTAGTCCACAACTTGGGCATATGCCCTTGGCCGGAACCGAACCCGGACCCTCCAGTACACAGGCCGACGCTCCATCCACTGAGCCAAATTGGCCAGGGCCCTTTCTCTCCTTTTAAAAGGAGGGGGAAGAATGTCTGCTTTTTCTGGTATTTTGATGCTGAATCTTTTTACTTCTCTCATTTTCATATCTTTTTTCTTCTACTTTTTCTTTCTCTCCCCCGCACCCCCCAGCTTTCTCTTTTTTTCCTTGTTTTTTTCTGAAAAAAAAAAAAAAAAAATGGCCTCTACTTCATTTTCTATACCTTCTAATGAGTATTTTGTTATTATGTTGTTAAAGGAAAATTAGTCTGACACTTGTTAAAATAACAAGAAAGACTTTATTCAGGACTATTGCAAAAGGAGTGTATTAGTCTGCATGGACTGCCTTAACAAAAATACCAAACTTTGGGTGGCTTAAACAGAAATTTATTTACTCATAGTTCTGGGGGCTGGAAGTTCGAGATCAGGGTGCCAGCATGGCTGGGTTCTGGTGAGGCTCTCTGGCTTTAGATGGCCACCACCTTGCTGTAAGCTCACATGGCCTTTTCTCAGTGTGAGTGTTTGGGGGTGGGGTGGAGGAAGGGGTGAAGGGGGAGAGAGAGAGATCTTCTTTTTATAGGGTTACAAATCCTATTGGATTAGGATCTCACCTTTATGATATTTAAACTCAGTTACCTCCTAAAAGTCATATCTCCAAATATAGTCACATTGAGGGTTAGGGCTTCAACATATGAATTTCAGGGGGGTTACAATTTAATCCATAGCAAACACATAAATTCAATCTGTAACGGGGTTATTACAATATAGGAGAGAGATCATGCTCAAATTCAAATACAGCAAAGACAGCTGGGGGATTTATAGCCAATGAGCCAGTGGATACAAAGTAATTAGGAGGAAATAGCAAGGGTAGAGGATTCTTGCTGAATGCAAGTCAAAGGTAGGGGGTGAAGAACTTGATCAGCTAGCAAGGCTAGAGGGATTTCTCTACACTGGCTTATTCAGGCCCAGCAAGGACAGGGCAGACATGGAAGGCCTCGTTGAGACCTAGTCAAGACTGTTCAGAGGAGCCCAACTAAGGTTGGTCAAGGATAAAGTTTTTGTCAGCACCTCGCAATTTTTGCATGCATGCCTTAGTCGTTTTTAGTGTTTCTCATGCCAGAGACCCTCTGTTTCCTCCAGAGAATAACCTCTAAGCATCTCTTGGGGTGGTGTGGGACCGGGAGTCATTTGCCCAGCAATGTGGAGTGTGTGTGTGTTGGTGTTAGGAAAGCTCTTTCTCAAACAGCTTTCACCTAGTCTTACTTATGTTAGATTTTCTCTTTGCACCCTTGGTTCCAGAAGTATCTCTATACTGTAGTTTTTATGTCTTTTGAGATTCAGTGGTATAATTTGGGTTGTTTTTCATCTTTCCCATTCCTGGGGATTCACCTCTCTTGGGTTTGCGGTCAGTTGTCTCTCCTCTCAACCATTTGCTTTCCAACTTCCAAAATGTTGTTGTTGTCTCCTCTTTGGTTCTCCCCATCCTTGTGGACTGATGTCTTTTTAAGGAATTCCTTTACTGTAGATGAAAGGTTTGAAGAAGAATATTAGATGTGTGCCTTTAAATCTGTTATCTTAGCTGGGAAGTTGCAGCAAATGGTTCTGAGTGGGGAAGCAATTTGAATAGTTCAAGGGAATTTGCCATTCTTTCTCCACTTTGGGGGCTTTGCTTGCTCTTATTTCCACCCCCCATACTTAATTATTCCTCATGACTATTCTGTAATTTCCCTTTGAATTTCAAACTATCACAAGACCATTTTCTTGAACTTTACTGGTGGCTTCAAATAAGGGATGTGGGGAAAGAGGTGTGACTACCATCTATTGGGTGTCATTAAAATAGCGATCTCAATTTTATGTCACTTAATCCTTATAGCAATTCTATAAGGTAAGTGATACTATCACATATGGGTAAGGATGAAGATAAAGATCAGAGAGATTAAGTAACTTGCTTAAGAGCTAGTCAGACAGTGGTGGAGCTTAGTTTCAAGTCTAGGTGTTTGTTTTTTTTAAAAATATAATTTTATTGATTTTAGAGAGGAAGGGAGAGGGAGAGAGAGATAGAAACATCAATAATGAGAGAGCATCATTGATCAGCTGCCTCCTGCATGCCCCCTACTGGGGATTGAGCCCGCAACCTGGGCATGTGCCTTGACTAGAAATGGAACCGTGACCTCCTGGTTCATAGGTCGACACTCAACCACTGAGCCACCATGGCCTGGCTCAAGCCTAGGTTTTAAGATCTTTCAACTCTTTCTAGTCTGCCATGTCCTTTTACTCCTCCCAAACTGTGAACAGTTTATTCATGCACTCAGTGAATACTGAGTTGCCTGCTCTGTGCTGGGCCTTGGGGACATTGAGAGTATAACCCGACAATCAATGGGTCTGTGCTGCCTATTACTACTTGAGCCAATTAAGCAGAGACGGGGTTGAATCATATATGAGCGTTTATTCCAATACTGCCGGCAGTAAGGGAGAACAGCAGGTCAACCACAAAAATCTGCTCTGCAGCCCCCCCCCCCCCCCCAAATCAGCTGCTTATATAGGGTAGGACAAAGATTACACAGGGGAATATGGATTATAGGTATGGGAAAGTAGGAGGCTGGGGTGGGACTCCATTGTTTGGGCAACAAGTTTTTAATCTTTCCATGAGAATGGACTGCATTTCAAGGTTGACTCCCAGGCCCCGGGGGCATACAACTCCCAATCAGGTCAGAATGTCCTTTCTTTAACCAACACAAGACAGTCATGGTTAACAGAGCATGATTATTTCCCATAACCATAGCTAGTCCCCAGTGTTCTATTCTTGCCCCTAACAACAGGACTGCCCTGATGGTACACGACTGACATGATCAGATTTACTGTTCAATAGGCTTTCTGGTCATCTGTGCAGAGGCAAGAATAGGAGTAGGCAGCTAAGTTCATTACAGAAGTCCTGGTAAAGGGCTGTCTTGGTTTTGACTGGGATGGCAGAGGAGATAAAGAGAAGTGGGTGGATTTAAGATACATATTGGAGATAAAGCTGACAGGATTGGGGGGAGGTGGATTTGGAAGGAGCTGCAAGAATTGAGGGTGACTCCAGGTTTAATTTGAACTGAGTGTCTTTACTGATATAAGAAAGAACAGGGTGATGTGGTGAACAGAATAGTAGTGTAATAATAACAATGTTACGTTTATTAGTTATATCCATTGGGAGATGTCCAGTAGGCAAGTAAACATCTGGGAACTCAGCAGTATTCTGGGTTGGAGAAAAAATTTGGGCATCCCTAACATATAGATGATATTTAAAGCCACGGGACTAGATCTGATTATCCAGGGAAAGGGTGTAGGTGTTGTAAAATAAGTCTGAAATAGTGTTACTGATTCATTTCTATAGAGAATCCTCATTTAATTTTTTAACTCGGAATTACACTTACACCTAATAGCATTTGCTGCATGGGAAAAGCAAAGCCCAACATGTAGCCATGGCCTGAAGACATTAACCAATAATCATATTGCAAACATGCCAATAATGAACAGTTTTTTGATTGAGCTATATACCAAACACCCTTGACTTTCATGGGAGACTAGAACTGAGAGTATCAACATGGTAAATCCCAGATTTAAAAATGCCACGTAAGAGGAGACTTATGGCACACTCAAGAACTCTTCTTTAAGCATAGATAAGTACTAAAAAATTCCCATTGAGATACTAAAACCAGACCATCTGGACTCAATCAATAGCTCATTCATTATTACACATTGTTTCATAGAATCCAACCTCATTTAAATTAAATATTTTATACTAGGGCACTGGTTCTCAACCTTTCTAATGCCGCGACCCTTTAATACAGTTCCTCGTGTTGTGGTGACCCCCAACCATAAAATTATTTTCGTTGCTACTTCATAACTGTAATTTTGCTACTGTTAATGAATCATAATGTAAATATCTGTGTTTTCTGATGGTCTTAGGCTCTACAGCAGCGGTTCTCAACCTGTGGGTCATGACCGACAGGTTGAGAACTGCTAGCAGGGTCAATTAAGACCATTGGAAAACACAGATATTTACATTACGATTCATAACAAAATTACAGTTATGAAGTAGCAACGGAAATAATTTTATGGTTGGGGGTCACCACAACACGAGGAACTGTATTAAAGGGTCGCAGCATTAGAAAGGTTGAGAACCACTGTACTAGGGGACCAGTGCACGAATTCATGCACCTTGAAAGGAACTGTGAGCTGTGAGGCTATGGTGGGCACAGGGTCGGGTCTCGACCCTTCCTCCACACCCTCGCCTGGCTTCTCCCGCCACATCCCCCTATTGCCTCTCTGCTGGCATCCCCGCTTCCCCATGTTGACAGCGCTGGCCCCGCTCGCACCCACTGAAGGCACAGAGCGATTGGGACCAGTGCCAGCAGCAGGTGCGAGCGGAGGCTGCTGCCCTGATCACCCCTCAGGAGTAGGGGGAGGTGGAGAAGCCCTGAGAGGCAATCGGGGTCGGCAGTAGGTGCGAGAGGTGGCTCCGGCGCCAAGCAATCGGGACTGGCAGTGGGTGCGAGCGGGGCTGGAGCTGGCAGCAGGTGCAAGCGCTAGGCAGAACCATGGAGCACGGAAGCAAAGAATTTTCAGTAATCACTAGAGGCTCACCCCATGACAGCGACTGGCACCCCGCCTTGGTCTGGCAACCCCGCTTACCTGCTCCATTATCCTGCTGCAGCCAACACCTGCCATGTTCCGTGTGCGCCCTCTGGTGATCAGTGCATGTCATAGCAACCGGTTGTTCGGTTGTTCTGCCGTTCAGTCTATTTGCATGTTAGGATTTTATATATATACCAGAGGCCTGGTGCATGACATTCGTGCACTGGGGTGGGGGGGTGTCCCCTCAGCCAAGCCTGCACCCTTTAGCAGTCCAGAAGCCCTAAGGGGGTGTCTGACTGATGGCTTAAGCTGCAGTCAGACATCCTTAGCTCTGCTGCGGAGGTGGGAGAGGCTCCTGCCACCACGTCTGTGCTCACCAGCCGTCAGCCCGGCTTGTGGCTGAGCGGCGCTCCCCCTGTGGGAGAGCACTGACCACCAGGGGGCAGCTCCTGTGTTGAGAGTCTGTCCCCTGGTGGTCAGTGTGCATCATAGTTGTTGCGCCCTTTGGTTGATTTGCATATTACCCTTTTATTATATATACTAGTGGCTTATTGCAGGAAGATTCCTGCAATAGGGCTTCCTGTTGTGCTCTCCCCTGCCCAGCCTGCTTGCCTCCCTTCTCCTGCTGCCCCGCCTGCTTGCCTCCCTTCTCCGCTGGCCCCTCCTGCTTGCTTCCCTTCTCCGCCGGCCCCGCCTGCTTGCCTCCCTTCTCCTCTGGCCCCGCCTGCTTGCCTCCCTTCTCTCCCAGCCCCGCCTGCTTGCCTCCCTTCTCCCCCGGCCCCGCCTGCTTGCCTCCCTTCTCTGCCGGCCCCACCTGCTTGCCTCCCTTCTCCCCGCCCCGCCTGCTTGCTTCTCTGCAGCTTCGCTCCCTTATGCAATGCTTGGCTTTCTACACTGTCTTGATATGCAAATTAACTGCCATCTTGGTTGGGTTAATTTGCATACTCGCCCTGATTGGCTGGTGGGCATGGCTTGGGCTTAGCGAAGGTGCTGTCAATTTGCATATTACTCTTTTATTAGGTAGGATATGTATAGATGTCCTGGACCCTTTCAGGTACTCTCAAAAGACAGAATTATACACACATTCTTTTTTTTTTTTTAAATATATTTTTATTGATTCTTTACAGAGAGGAAGGGAGAGGGACAGAGAGCCAGAAACATCGATGAGAGAGAAACATCGACCAGCCGCCTCCTGCACATCCCCCACTGGGGATGTGCCCGCAACCAACGCACATGCCCCCGACCGGAATCGAACCCAGGACCCTTGAGTCCGCAGACCGACGCTCTATCCACTGAGCCAAACCGGTTTCGGCAAGACAGAATTATAAATATTAGTTCTGAGAATGCCAAGTTGAGAATGCCAAGTGTGAAAGAAGCTTTATAGGAACACTTGAAAAATTGATCAGAATTCACAATAGGCAAAAACTGGAAACAATCCAAATGTCCATCAACAGGACAGAATGTAAACAATTGTGGCATAGTCGTTCAGTGGGCTAGTCTACACACCAACATGGTTGAATATTAGAAACATTCTTTTGAATGAAAGAAGCAAAACACAAAAGCAAATATCCTATATGATTTCATTTACATAAAATTTAAGGAAAGGAAAAAAGTAATCTATGATGATAGGAACCAAACCAGTAGATGTCTGTGGGGAATAGGGAGTGACCAGAAGGAAGCACGAGGGATATATTGAGTGGGTGTTTGTTAAGTGGATATGTCCATTTGTCAAAACTCATCAACTTTTGTATATTTAGAATTTGTACATTTCACTGTATATAAGTTCTACCTCAGTAAAAAAATAAGAAACCAACAGAAACAGTATGCTGAGTGGTTTGTGAAGATGTGTATAGGGGACACTTGGGTGAGGCATCTCTGTAGTCTCAGATTGTCAGGGAAAGTTTCCAGAGGAAGTAATCTCTCACATCTCTCAAATTTATCCCTTGAAGTCTAAACCAACTTATTGTTCAACTCTTAGCTGAC
The DNA here is from genome assembly GCF_951640355.1 of Cnephaeus nilssonii. Taxonomy (NCBI): domain Eukaryota; kingdom Metazoa; phylum Chordata; class Mammalia; order Chiroptera; family Vespertilionidae; genus Cnephaeus; species Cnephaeus nilssonii. The sequence goes on along the minus strand of NC_137080.1, from coordinate 61,667,971 downwards.
TTAGCACAGTAACATTCATTCCCTAGGATGACTTTAATTTTTTGTGCAATCAGAATTCTTTAGGTCATGAAAGGGAGTGCTTTTATAAATCACACTGGGACAATAGGTAAAACCTGAGGCCATTGTTCTCTATGTCTGTACTGGTCAAAGTGGAGTACTCTACTGCAATGCAACTGAAGGGAGGAGGTAGCAAAGCAGGTGGTACCTGAGGGTATAGCAGTCTCTGCTTGGTCCTTATCTAAAGGTGGATGGGGGAGGGAGAGGCAGTGTGCAGCAAGGTGGGAGGGGCCGTGGATTACCCGTGGGAGGGATAGACATGCATTTCTATGAATTGTAGTTTACACGTTAATTTTTAAAAAAGATGTATTTGTGTTTTATTTTCAAAGTTATTTATGTTGCTTTATTTGTTCCTTTGAAACAGGACACAGTGGATAGCTCCCTTCAGAAATGGAGGACGGAAAGCCCGTTTGGGCGCCACACCCTACAGATGGATTTCAGATGGGCAACATTGTGGATATTGGCCCTGACAGCTTAACCATTGAACCCTTGAACCAAAAAGGCAAGGTGAGTTTCTCACAAAGATTTCAAAATTTGGTTTCTTTTTATCTAGGTGTCTCCCTTATCAATGAGGTAGATATTCCTAGCACAGTGTAATAGGGGAAATCAGTTTTCTGGTAAGTGAATCTTAGTTTTCTGGTGAGTTATGTGATTAAATCAGAAGTACATACCCTAGGGAAATATTGGTGCCTTAAGATAAAATCAGACAGAAATTCAGTGAGCCTTTCATTATCATTTTTTAAAGGGGAAAAAAGCATGATAAAATATATCATTCTTCTTTATACATATTACTAAATTTATTATATATGTGATATATGCAACATGTTACAAAGCAAAAATATGAAAAGTGACTGGCATTATATTATCAAATTTTGCTTATTGCTTTAGCTTCTAAACAATTCTTTTAGGCTTTTTATTAAATTTATTAACATGGGATTGGAGTAAATGTATTTCTAATAAGTAAAGATATTTAAATCTGAAACATACCAATCTATTGCTGTTTTTGCTCTAATGATAGTTTTTTAAAACAGGAAAGCATACTTTAATTTTGTAAACATGATATCTATTTCCTTTTATGCTTTGACACAGACCAGACAGTATTACAAAATGGGAGTTGGGGAAAAGGTGACTTGGGTCCCTTTCAGTATGTCAGGTCTCTTTTTGTGGGAGATCTTTACAATTTCCAGTTTAATTTAATATTCCTGTTAAAGGTCTTCTGACTAAATTTTGTTGATGCCATTTCTGTTTACTTTTGCTCCGCGAATGTTCATGAATAATTTATATTCTGCTGATACATGGTTAACTAATGCCATATGACTGCCTTCCTTCTGGGAACCTTAGAAAAACAAGGTGGATCCCTCATGAGTCTTTTCACAGAGAAAACTATTCTGTTACTGTAAACAACCTGGAACCTAAATGCATAATATATAATGTGGCATGTTAGAGGCGGCCAGTTAAAGATACCCTCAGGGAAGCAAAGACAAAGTGTTCCTAAGTTTTCTCTCTTATTAACAAGCACTTATTTGTACTTACAATGCAGTATATATTTAAGAAAATGAAAGAGTCAAAACAATAAACTCAATTTATTTTTATTTAAACTTGGAGGGGAGGAAAAACTTTCCTCTATTAATTTGGGCCTAAGAATTAAACTGATGTAAGACAGATTTACAGTAGAAAAACATACAATTTTTATTAAATTTTCACATGCACAGGGGAGCCTTCACAAGAAGAACTGAAGAAGTGCCCAGAGTGGAAAGCTTTTATCCCTTTTAGACAAAGAAACTATTTGTGAAGATGGGATAAGACAAAGGAGTTTGGGTTAGGGGCAGGAAATTGAGGTTAGGGGCAGTCAAGTGCTTAGGAAGGTAAGGGTTACTATGACAAGGTTTGTTTGTATAGATTTCTCTTGGCCTCTGTTCCCCTCCTTCTGGTATAGGGAGGGCACTTTGCACATGGGATTTTTATGTCCTGTTTTCAGGAATAAAAAGGAGGGTCAGAGTGCCCATTTTGCACCTTCTATTTCTCAAGTGCCTTTAACGCAAAATAATTAATACGCTAAAGTAGCATATTTTGGGGTGACAGAAATTTAGTGAGCCTTTCATTGTCCTTCAAAGTCTTTTTTCATTTCTGTTTAACATATTTATAAGGACGGTAAATCAGAAGGCCAAAATGGAATGAAAAGTACACATGCTACTTACGTATATTGTTATTTAGGTATATTCTGTTATATCCGTAGGTGACAACAGTTTAGTTCAAGCATAGAAGAAGTTTGATTTATGATATCTATGCCTTTTCACATTTTAAATATTTTACGTGCTTTCAACTGTGCCTTATGAGTATTAATCAGGTACACACATTGAACCAATAAAAACACTTAAAATGTAAATTGTAAGCCATGAAAACTGTGGATCTGATAATTCTATAAACTAAAGTTGAAGCTTCTTTTCACAAGCACTTTTTGAGGTATAACAAATTCTCAATAATTGCTTTTAATCTTAATTTCCCCCTACTTCCTGATTGGAGTCTTAATAAATTGTAAAGTATAATCATAATCATGTGGTTAAAAGAGCCACAAGAGAAGCAGTCTTTTGCCTAGGTAATTCATGGTGTGGAGATCATCCACTTTTAAATATTAAGGAATTAAGTCCATAAAGTGATGGCCAAGTCAAGTAGTTAGTTCTATTTGCTGATACAGTACAAGCATAGAAGAGGGAATGATTTAATTCTAGTGGGGAACATGTCTTTGATGATAGCAATGGCTTTTAAAGATTTAAAAAAATCTATTTAAGAAATAGATTTTACATTGCATTAGGTATGTGTAGTGTGTGTGTATATTTATAAGAAATAGATTTTATATGTTAGCAACTATGTGTACTAGTATTGTGTGTATTCATAAATGAAACAATTGGTAAAATGAAACATCCTTACTGCATGTGTGCATTCTGATATTTTCTAATGTTTTTTATTTTGTTAAAAATGCTGTCTTAAATGTCTAAATTGATTTTATGTTCCATATTTGCAGACTTCCCTTCAGGCTAGAGCCTAATATAGATGGCATTTAAGGGTTGATATTTTCCTTCCCCTGTCTACTTTGCTAGTCTTATCTTTTGTTAACCAACAGTTGCCCCCTCATACTCTTGCCATATACTTATTCTTGTGTATTTTTTTCTCTTTCTCGTTCATCCTTTCCCTCCACAGTGTTTATCAAGCCACCCCCCCCATCCCCCCCCCCGCCTCCCAGGAACTAGGCTTTGCTGGGTGCTTTTTGTTGTTGTTCACAGTGCTCTTTTTGCCTGGAATGCCACTCTCCATAGCCCTTTGCTTAGCAAATATTTATTTCCAAGACTCTGATTGAGGTCACCTCTTTTATGATAAAAGTTTTCACAGATACCAGATCCCTCTCCTCTTCTCCTCCATGCACTAGAATTTACTGTTGATTACTCCTTCCTGGACGAGTGGTATACATTCTTAGCCTGCTGTAATACTTTATTGGAGATATTTGTTCACTTTTATTTCCCCCTCCCTGCTAGGTTGTAATCTTCTCAAGTGCAGGGACAAATTTATTCATTTTGTCATTGGAGCTGATGCAGTCTGATGTGCTGTAGATGTTTATTGCTGGTGATCATTGTGTGCTTTGTTACATGATCTTCTCTAGGTAGGAGAAAAAGCCTTCTTCCTGGGAGAGAAAACAATTGCCTTATGCAAATTTTCTCTTTCTCATTGAGGCCATGGTAAAGGGGAGAAGATGAGGTGGGGTGGCTGGTGATCATTTGGAGGATGAAGGAGGGCTATCTTTCAGGATGCATTACTGGCCATTCAGCCCTTGTCTTAACCTCCCCATCTAGGAACTCTCTGTGCTCCACCTCTCCCCCATTTTCTGACCTCCTGGAGCTTCTTTTATTTCATGTGGCTCCTAACAGGATAGAACCAGCTCCTAACAGGATAGGCCTTGCCCCATTGCCACCTTCATACAGGCACATAGGACTATGACATTAGCAGTTTACTTTAGAATGCTTATTTCTGTAGAATTATTATTATAATTTGTAGATTGTTTTATATTACCACTAATATACTTAATGTACATGATGAATTAGGTTCAATATTGTGATCTGTCCTCTAAACCTTTCCACATGTATAACACTAAGAACATGTGACTGGATTCCAAATTATTAACTTCCAGAATATATAGGGCATAATAGTTTTCTAATTTGGGTATGACTAAATTGAGCTACTACCAGCAGCCTGGATTTACTCTGTAAACTATAGCAATAGCCATATCTTATACGAGTGTGTGTGTGTGTGTGTGTGTGTGTGTGTGTGTGTACACATATATTTATATGTATGTAAACCTACAAATATTTTAAAATAATTGAACAATTTTTTTCTTAGAGTTTTATTTGATAATTGATGTAAACTTTAACCACAAAAGTAATTATAATTGAGTAATTATAATTGCTTGAGAAGTATAAAATTATAGATTACTGTTAGAATGGCATGGTTAAAATAATTCTCTTTAGATGTAATTTGAGATCATTTTTCTCTTACAAGATACTATCTTAATTCTAGAATTTCTACCAAAATATTTAAGTGACATAACAGATATATACTATTCATGCATACCTATTATTTTATGGACCAAATAGTTCTGGATAATTTTTATATTTGTAGCACATATCTGTATAAGAATTTGTGTCTAATATGTTTTATTCAAACAATAGCATTAATTAAATAATAGTGTGTTCTGTTGGTATATCTGATAGATTAGATAATATTTCCTTTTTAAAAGTAAAATTGCTATAGTATATACAGACATTAGAATTTTTATTTAAGAAGTTGTTAGTAGCATACCCATATAAATTTAATATTAAGATACTTCATGTTTTGTCTTAGTCTATATATTAGAGCATAGGCTTTCTAATTGATTTCCCTTATTGATTTCATGGTCTTAGTAATAATAGGTAAGGTTTTTTAGTGAAGTTATTATTCTGTTTTTGGGTTAGTGACTTGTTAAATAGTAGGATCTTGTATTATATTTTAATGAAGAGCATATTGTTACCATTATTACAATGTATGCAACCAATTAAGCTTCTTTATTTTTCTTACTACTTATAAACCTATAATGAACTCTTGTTTTGTTTGTTAGACATTTTTGGCTCTCATAAACCAAGTGTTCCCTGCAGAAGAGGACAGTAAAAAAGATGTGGAAGATAACTGTAAGTATCAAGTTAAAAATAGTTCGCATCCCAGAAAAGAAAATTGTTCCTCCAAAAAAAAAATTAGTGTTTATATTACTAGGTACACGATACTGGTTCAGAAGAAATGTAGCCCTTTGACATGAAGATTCGTGTGAATGGAGGAGCTCAAAGGCCCTGAATTTATTATTGTCTTACATTTGCACTTTGGTGAAAAAGTCTCTTGAATGTCTTTTCTAGTGTCGTGTCAGTTGTGTAAATGTAGGGAATAGTGATAATTTACCTTGAAGTCTGTTCTGAAGATCTCTTGAAAATTATTTTGAACCTCTTCTAGAATCAGATGATATTTATAGTAGTATATGTTTAATAATTTGGAGGTTGAATCAAGAGGACCTATTTAATGTCATTGTTTGAAGGAAACAAACATTTTAAAAAATATTGTGTAGTAAGTACTAATTGAAAAATTGATTCCAGAACATTACATTAAAATGAAACATTATTTTGACATAACTATCTTAGTGTGTTTGGTGGAAAAACCTTTATTCAGTGAATAAGCCATGTTAATTCTTGCGTTTTCAAGATTAAGTAGTAACCATATTTCATTTTTTATTTGGCAATATTTAAGAGTCATATCCGGTTGCCATGGATTTAATCGTATCTGACATAAAAAACTCTTCATTTAAAAAATAAAGATGAGCCCTAACTGGTTTGGCTCAGTGGATGGAGCGTCGGCCTGTGTACTGAAAGGTCCTGGGTTTGATTCCAGTCAGGGCATGTACCTTGGTTGCAGGCACCATTCCCGGTAGGGGGTGTGCAGGAGGCAGCTGATCAGTGTTTCTCTCTCATCGATGTTTCTGGCTCTCTGTAAAAAAATCAATAAAATATAAAAAAAAAAAGATGAGAGAAAGGAATCTATTTTGGCCTCATTGAGTTTCTTTGGAGTTCACATTTGAGGGAGCCTGTAAGATCCGCATATGTGAATGGGCATTGTGGAGTAGAGTCATGGTAGAGCTGCAGACACAGGGAGAGCCTGAGTTCAGATTCCAACTCGCTAGTAGGAAGCTTTCTGCCTATGGGCAACACATCTCTCCTCTTTCAGCTTCTTATCTGTAAAATGGGAGTAATAATGTGTATGTTGCATGTCTGGGGATGTTATATTTAAAGTTGTTGGCATATTTTTAAACTCTGGTAGCTGTTATTATTAGGTGTAAGAGATTGAGAAAAAAATGTGCTATGCATAAATGTTCTTTGGCTAACCTCTTTACCTTCTTTTATCCAGTCCTTCCAATCCCTTGCCCTCTGACCTCTGTTAGTCTGTTCCCTGTATCCATGCCTCTGGTTTTATTTTGTTCATTAGATTCCACATATTAGTGAGATCATGTAGTATTTATCTTTCTCTGACTGGCTTATTTTGCTTAGCATAATAATCTCCATGTTCACCCATGCTGTCACAACAGGTAAGAATTATTTTTTTTCTACAGCCATGTAGTATTCCATTGGGTAAATGTACCACAGCTTTTTTATCCACTCATCTACTGATGGGCACTTGGGCTGTTTCCAGATCTTAGCTATTGTAAAAATTGCTGCTATGAACTTAGGGGTGCATATATTCTTTCTGATTGGTGTTTTGGGATTCTTAGGATATATTCCCAGAAGTAGGATCACTGGGTCCATATCTTTTCTTAATTCAAAGGAAAGCTGCCATTAAAGCTGTTAGGAGGCTCCACCTACTTTTTACTCTGTCTTATTCTGCCATAAGTGCCATTAGAAAACAGTGAGCCATGTGTTTTTGGTAAGTGAATTGTCTGCACTGTATGAGTGTAGAAGCATGGACAGTCTGAGATAGGTATAGCAAGAAGCTCTTATTTGACTGAATTGGTTAGGTGTTGAGTTGTATGATAGGCATAATTCATTGTAGGCATATATACAACTCCAATGAGGAACCAAGCAAAGAAGCAAGTGAATTAGGCAGAATCCTGCTCTCAAAAGATCTGGTTTAGTAGCCAAAACCAGATATACAACATTTCAATTGCATTACTGGCAGTCTGTGGTCAACACCATAAAGAAAGTACAAAGAAGCAAGTAATTCTAAAGATGGTGCTGGTGAGAATGGGGAAATATCATTTGTGAGACAATCTTTGCATTGACCTTAATGAATAGGTAGATTTTTGACACCTGAGATGTAGAGGTGGAGTTCAATGCATGGGTGATATTTGGATTTAATAAATAGTTTAGTCTGTCTGTAAGATCATATTAAAGCAAGCTGTAGAAAATTATATGAAAAGGTTAGCCGAATTTGCAGCTTTAACATGGGCCCTGAATACCAGTCTTGAATATGAACTTTGGTAGATGATCGAGACCCACTGATATTTTTTGATGAAGAGAAGTATTTAATTAGGGTACCAGTTTAGTTAATGTGCTGAGCAGTCTGGATTAAGGAGGAGAGAGGCTGAGGCAGTAGACAATTAAGTGGGTGCTATGATTACAAAAGAGGTAATGTGACCTAAACTGGAACTGGGGCAGTGGAAATGGAAAGAAAGAGGAGACATATCTGAGATTTAGATTATGCTAATTTTGAGTGCCTACCATGAGTCTGGTAATGTATTACCTACACACTTTATTGCATGGTATATAAAGAATCGGAAACTGGTTTGGAGCAAGAAGGGAGAAAAAAAATAGATTCTAAGTATTGACTAAGGTTTGTAGTCAGGTGGTGCTAATTATAGAAACCAAATGGTTGGGAAGAAGAGTAGTTTTGTCTACTCTAGCATGTGGTGGAAATGTAGAAATGGAGCTCGGAGATTGGAGGGCTGGGTGAGTAAATTAGGCTGGACGAATAGAATATGTCAGAGTGTGTGCATGTGAGTGTGTGTGTACATATTTATGTATATTCTGACATATCAATAGAAAAAGCATCAGAAAAACAAGCTTTCTACCCTGATTCTGCTATTAACTAGCTGCATATCCTGGGTTAAGATGTATACATATTTTCAATCTGTGGTTGGGAATTCAAATATGCAGAGAGCTGATGTAAGTTATATCTGGATTTTTAATTGCAAGCGTAGTTAGCATTCCTAACCCCAAGTTGTTCAGTGATCAAATGTATAATTTCTTCAGGAGTCTTTCTTCGTCTTATCACTTGTGAGGCACTGGCTGAATGATCTAATGGTCCCTTCCCCTTCTAAAATTTTATCTTTTGTGTTTTTCTGTAAAATTCTCAGTGTCAGATTAAATTAGTGTCATCACCTTGTTGTGTCACAAGTGTATTAATATCAGTGCTATCTAAAGCCCTACCTTCTTTCCACTTGAATTGGGCACCATTTTTTAACCAGCCTTCATTAATGTGTACTCACCTGGTACTCACTAGATATACTCAGCTGGTTGGAAATTTATTGTTTATAAATATAACTGTAACACATATGTAAACTGGGTATAGTTTATTTATTGATTTATTTTTATTGATTTTTAGAGAGAGGAAGGGGAGAGACAGAGAGAGAGAAACATCTAAGTGAGAGATAAACATCAGTTGGTTGCCTTCCATATGTGCCTCTGCTAGGAATCAATCCCAAAACCTAGGTATATGCCCTGACGGAATCGAACCCGAAACCTTTTGATATACGGGACGATGCTGCAACTCCCTGAGCTACATTGGCCAGGGCTAAATTGGATATATTTTATTTTTATTTTTTAAGTTATTTATTTTTAAACTGGATATATTTTAAATTGGCCTCTTGGGTTTACATATACCAGGGTTTGAAAACGATGGAATTAAATCTAACAGGTGAATTTTAGCTTGGAACAAAGTAATTTAGATTAAGATAGTGTTATTTTACTTTATTTTTTTCTTCCAATATCTAATGATATATGCATTTTATGTCTCAGGTTCACTAATGTATTTAAATGAAGCTACACTTCTCCACAATATCAAAGTTCGATACAGTAAAGATAGAATTTATGTAAGTATTTTACCTATTATTTAAGTTTTTGTTGGATAATTATGTTACATCATAGGATGTAAAGCTTGAAATTTTCTAACAGGAAATCGTATTTGATCTGAGCCTGTTGAATAGAGTGAGTTCTATGAGGATAAGGATTCTTTTCTAATTTACTGCTGTAACTCCAGGGCTTACAACATGAATGGTACATAGTAGGCATGTGGTCGATATTTGTGGAATAAAATAATGAATTCAGAGCATCATCTAGTATCTTTCAGATTTAAAAATGTTTAATTTTTATTTAAAAACCACTAATTATTTGGGGTTTAGATTTCTTATTTTTGATATATATCTGTAGATCTGTTTAAAAAAATTAAAAAAATATATATTTTATTGATTTTTTACAGAGAGGAAGGGAGAAGGAGAGGGAGAGGGATAGAGAGTTAGAAACATAGATCAGTTGCCTCCTGCACACTCCCTACTGTGGTTGTGCCCGCAACCAAGGTACATGCCCTTGACCGGAATTGAACCTGGGACCCTTCAGTCCACAGGCCGACGCTCTATCCACTGAGCCAAACAGGTTAGGGCCTGTTTAAAAATTTTAAAAGTATTTTTATTGATTTCAGAGAGGAAGGAGAGACAGAAAGAGAGAGAGAGAGAGAGAGAGAGAGAGAGAGAGAGAGAGAGAGAGAGAGAGAGAGAGAAAAGCAAGCATCAGTGATGAGAGAATCATTGATCGGCTGCCTCCTGCACGCTCCACACTGGGGATCTAGCCCGCAACCCAGGCATGTGCCCTGACTGGGAATTGAACTGCTACCTCCTGGTTCATAGGTTGACACTCAAGCACTGAGCCACGCTGGTCAGGCTAGATTTGTTTAATTAATTCACTTTTCACATTGTTCTGCAAAGAATTCAAGGCATCCTATAAAAAATGTATATTGAAATGAAAAGCTTGGATGTCAAAAAATGTAAATTACACTAAAGGCAGTACCTGAGGAAATAATTAAGAACACTGAAATGCTGCCCACACAGCCTAAAAAGTTGTAGTATACCATTAAATCCTAAATAGATACCTACCTTAAAAATCGAGAATATTAAGAAATGAAAGAGAATGCTTTTAATGTAAATAGATTTGCACCAAATTATTCATATTGATAATGAACTAGTATGTTTTAATTATAATTACTCATTGTGCACATTAAAGGTTTTATTCTAATATGACCTAGTTGTGGATTCCTTTGTTGGCTGGAGATAAATTACCTACTGTAGTTCTCCTGTTATAAAGATGGGACTCTTCATTATTTTTGAACGAAGAACACACATGGCTTCTTTGACTCCTCCTAGATCAAATGACAGTTTTAATCTTTTATAACACTATCAATTTGCCTAATTGTACTTACTTAATTCTGACTAAATTACCTTTAGTCTTTGCCATCTGTCCAAGTAGTGACAGCTGGGAAATAGAAATAACCTCGTCTTTCCCAAAGGAGTTTATTTGCCATCTTTCAGTTCTACATAGCACAGTTTTAAGCCTTCACTCTCCTCCTTTATTTTTTTCATTATCAACTAAATAAAGGGTATACTTAGATTGATATATGGCTATTCTTGAGTAGAAATATATTTAGGAGCAAAAGTCACTCAATCAGCAGACTGCTGTTGAGCACCTGATGTGTGCTAAATGCTGTTTTAAGTATCAAAATAATACAAACTTTTAAAATTTGTTAAAGCAGTTTAACAAAAGTTGACTGAATATAACCAGGAAACATGCATCTTTCAGATAGAATTGGCCACTATTTTTTGTGTGTCTTATATTATTTGGTGGTGGTAGACCAATCTTACATATTTAAACAAATTTTGATTGATGTCTCTTAAAGTTAGGAAACTTTTTTATAGCTTTACAGAATCATCATACTTCTTAAAAATTGAGATATTTTGTTTTTATTTGGGATGTCTATACTACAGCTTAATACCCATAGGATTCTGATTGGTCTTTTAATGCTTTCTGTGTTGCAGTGGTACTATACATGACTATTAATAACTGAAGGTTTACATGCAGCATTAATTGTATTTAAAAATTAGTTGTCTTTTTTACACATTGAGTTTAGTTGGCTTACAAATTTTTGCTGGATTGCATGGTTGATAAAAAAATTATGTTTGTGAAATTTAAGTTTTTATTTCTCATGTATAATGTTTATATCCCTCTGGAGAATTTTAGGTTTATTCCTAGCTTTTTGACCCTCTGTTCATAAGATATGTATGCAGGTGGGCAAATGACCTCTGTTAGGTAGTGGCTTTTGGCTTCATCAGCTCTTGTTTAGAGAACCAGTATTTCCAAAGTTAACCAAAGCCAAGAGTGGTATGTTTTTTCCTAGCCAATTATGCCTTTTAGTTATAAAGCCATTAAAAATTAGCAACATATAAATATAGTTATTACATTATAATATATGTAAGAGAAAGAAGCGGTTTGGAATAAGAGCTTAAATTTGATATTTTTATATTTCTCATCAACCAGAAGTATCACTATTCTCTCTTAGACTTGAATATAACAATAGCTAACTCACTTTAACATTTGCATTGGTTACTAAAATCTCTGTTATTTTCCTTTTGTCTTCCATAGAAATACAATTATCTGGAATTTCTTATTTTTTACCCCACTCCAGGAAACATTTTTGGGAACAGTCACTGAATTTGAGATTAGTAGTCTGAGAGTTCAGGGTTTCCGCATCATTTCCCTTCCACAACTAGACGTCGAAAAGAGAAAAATATGGTCCTGCCTGTCCTAGTTTGACCAGTAAACCACAACTAATTGCTAAACCACAAGTCTCTTTCTGCCCGCAGGGAATTTTATAAATCCTATTGGTGCATTTTTTTGGCCTTTTAAAGCCACAGTTATGTTCCAAATTCAAAAGCAAGCTTAAATTGTTCATTAAACATTTAGCCCGGCAATATTTTAGGTAATGGTTAGCATATGTTGTTTTGCAAAATCTGGGACCAAGTGATCATCACAGAGCTAAATCAATTCTTGTCATTCAGTAATGGGAATAGGCCTAGAGGATCCTACGAGCTGTATTAAACTCTTCAGTAATAGGGTGAATAAAATAGTCCAGGTGAGGAATATTAATGACCAAAACTCGGGCTGTAGGAATCGAACTGGGAGAGTAGATTTCATAAGAAGAGTCAACAGAAGAAGGCTGAGCCTGAGGCTTAGAGACTCAGCTCTCTGTCTGTGATGACTTGGTAGTGATACCATCAACCTGGATAGCACATGGGAGGAGACTGTTTTCTTTGAGGCAAAAGCAAGTCAAGAGAAATAATCTTGATTTTGGATGTGCTGAGTTTGAGATGAGTATGGGATGAGAAGATACATTTACTAGTATTGAGCATTAGAGAAATATGGGTCCTGTAGAGATCAGGGAATGTGTAGGGGTAGAAATGCAGATTTGGGAGTATAGCGAATTGAGGGTACTTATTTGCTGTATTTTCTCCCCTATGAGCCTTGTTTAGTTTTAAATGAAAATAGTAATTGGAAAATTCTGTATTTATGCTTTTCCTATTTAGACATATGTCGCCAACATTCTGATTGCAGTGAACCCCTACTTTGACATACCTAAAATATATTCTTCAGAAACAATAAAGTCTTATCAAGGAAAATCTCTTGGGACAATGCCACCTCATGTCTTTGCAATTGGTAAGTAATTTCAGTGCATCTTAGTTTTTATTTTTTCTTACATTGTATAAATGTACACAGTTTTTTAATGGATTAACAGAAGATATCATGAATTTAATATGTATTTTGGAGCGCCTGTATGCATTTTGAATATATCACCATTGTTAGGAGCACGCAGTTTACACAGGGTGGGGAAGAATATTTCATAACCAAACCATGGGGCAGTTTATATCATTATCTTTGTTCAGTGCCTGTGTCCTCTTTAAGTGTGTCCAGCCTTTAAAAGTAGGACATAATAAAAGCTGACCTCAGGGGTTCACTGCAACCTTTGTGACTCCTCAACACTTCAGTTTCAGTTTACAAGTGTCCTCCTTTACAGCTTGGAGGCCTAGGCCTTCTGCTCTTCCCCAGGACATCACTTGTGAGCATGTTGCTTGGGCTGGACCTGAGCTGTAAGAGCAGATGTCTGCCAAGCCTCACTTGACATCAGGGTTTTTTAAAGTTGAAAGGACTAAAAATGGTGTATGCTTCATATCTCTGGGGAATCTGTATGGGAAGACAGCAGTATCTGTCTTTGCCTTTCTCAGGCGTTTTTTCATCTTAAAGCACTCCAGTTCTAAGGAACGGAGAGATGGAGTTATTTGACCCATAGTTGGTAGCTGCAAGTACAGAGATGTTAGCTAACCCTTTGGATCCAGACATAACGAGCAGTTACTTAACTGATGATATATTTTGGTTCTGATTCTTAGTGCAGCTGTTTCTCTTTGGGCTTGCACTTCATGCCTGTGTTTTGGCATAACTAGGCCTCATGAACTTCCAGATTTGGCTGACTTGTGTGCTGTGTACGATTAGGAGACGGAATATGTCAGCCAAGTCCAGTGCAATGGCAGATTGACTTTGATTCTAAGATGCTTTAATGGGCATTGGTATGTTTTCTGTCAGCTACCAAAATGGTGCAAAATCCTTAGAACCTGAATGTGAGCAAGTTCCTTGCTGGAGAGACGTTACATGTTTAAAATGTAAATAACCTGGCTTTTATTTTTAGTTGTTTACTGCTAAAGAATGTATTTACAAGGACTCCACAAAAGTGGGTGGAGCAGATTGCTGAAAAATTGGTCAAAAGGATGGGTATACTCTTGCATGTAGTTTGCATTTGGTCCTTAGAGTAAAAGTCACTAGTAAAGCCTGCTTCATTGGTAAGGATAGCAATATTTTAATTTGAGACCACTTTAACAGAATTAAATCATGCTCAACTTATATATGTCTAGTCTTACAATTTGAGATACTTTATAGCATAAATAGTTGGAGTATAATGAAGATAGTTAAAAATTAAATATATATATATATAAACAGTTGCAAATGTGAACAAATTAAAGCAGTTAATTCTGCCTATTTTTGAAATGCTGATAAATTTTACAAGATGTTTAAATTGAGTAATAATATTACAGAAAAAACACAGATTTATTTTGCAATTATGTATTTTTTTCTCCAGAAGAATTTTTGGTTGCCAGATTTTTTTCCCAGAGCTCATAATTGATAGCTCATTAACGTCTTATTTTTCTCTGAGGACTTCATTAGTTATTCATAGTGAGAATTTTTAATCTCTGCAGATCTTCTCTGATACTGGGAAGAACTGAGCCACAGCTCATAATATGGAGACATTCTAGTACAAACATAAGAGTTGTTTATTTGGCTTCCACATTACTTAGCTGTCAGAATCATAAGCTGCCAGACCATTTAAAGTAAATACTTTAGAGATATTTTGAATACTTTTGAATGCTTTTAAAAATATATATATATTTTTATTTATTTCAGAGAGGAAGGAAGAGGGAGAGAGAGAGAAACATCAATGATGAGAGAGAATCATTGATTGGCTGCCTCCTGCATGCCCCCCACTGGGGATTGAGCCCACAACCCGGGCATGTGCCCTTGACCAGAATCAAACCTGGGACCCTTTAGTCCACAGGCTGACGCTCTATCCACTGAGCCAAACCAGCTAGGGCTGAATGCTTTTATTTAATTATAAGCACACATTTATAATTTCTTTAGGAACAATTTCTTTTTGGTAGTAAATGAATTTTCTGTCATCTAATAAATCTATATTTGATGCACTGTTCATCATTAATGTGTTATTTTGACTCCAGCTGATAAGGCTTTTCGAGACATGAAGGTGCTCAAGATGAGTCAGTCTATCATTGTATCTGGAGAGTCTGGAGCTGGCAAAACGGAAAATACAAAATTTGTTCTAAGGTGAGAAATATTGAACTAACGTAGAATAAAATTTGAACAGGTTGATTTTTTTTTATTGTGATAAAAATGTATAGCAAAATTTACCATCTCAACCATTTCTAAGTGTACAGTTCAGTAATATTCAATATATTCACAATGTTTTTCAGTCACTTTCCAGAACTTTTCATCTTGCAACACTGAAACTCTGTATCCATTACACAATTCCCCATTTTCCTCTAGCTCAGCCCTTGGCAACCACCCTTATATTTTCTGCTTCTGTGATTTTTGACTACTCTAGATACCTCTCATATAGGTAAATCATACTGTGTTTGTCCTTCTGTGACTGGCTTTTTCCACTTAATGTAATGTCCTCAAGGTTCATTTATGTTGTAGCATATGTCAGAATTTCCTTCCTCAGTAAGGCTGGATAATATTCCATTGTATGTATATATTACATTTTGTTTACCCAGTCATTTATCTTTGTACTCTTGGATAGCTTCCATTTCTTGGCTACTGTGAATAGTGCTGCGATGAATATGTTATGAACAAAGAGATACAAATATCTCTTTGAGATTGGTTTGAACAGGTTGATTTTGAATTTCTCTGCATGTTTTATGACCTAGTTTAAAATAGTGGGCTGTATCCCTTTTATTATATGTTATGATTATTATGTTTTTAATTTTATTGGGGTGACATTAGTCAACATGAACATATAGGTTACATGTGTGGAGTATTTATTTACAAAATCTGTATATAGGACCATGTGCCCACCACCCAAAGTCAAATCTTCTCCTGTCACCTCATATTAGGACCCATTTCTTCCCCCACCCCTTCCCTCTGTCAACCACCACACTGCTGTTTGTGTTCGCAAGTTTCAGTTTTATATTCCACATATGAATTAAATCATATAGTTCTTAGCTTTTTCTGTTTGACTTATTGCACTTTGCATAATGTTCTCAAGGTCCATCCATGTTATTGTAAATGACGCTATTTCAAGCAGACACCTTATGTGGAAGCTAAGCTCTGTAGATTGAAAACTATTTCTGACGTTATTCTTTTGAGGATACTGGAGAAGACCAGTGCTGATTAGGCAAAGGGAAATCTACGAATATTCCTTCAAAACCCAACCTTTACATTCTGTTCTCAATATTCCCCTGCAATTAGTATAGTTGAAACCCTTTTTTTTACATTAGCTTATGATGACTGGCCTTATTTCTACTTCTCCACAACCTTCCTCTCAGTGTATCCCCTGTGCTGCCGTCAAATTAAACTCTACACTTTGTTTAAAATCATAGCATTTTAAATACAGAACAAACAGTAGTACTCATTATAGTTTAATTCTTTCAATTTACATACTCAGGGATGTTAAGTCTAGTGTTAAAGCTACTGCTAGGACCAGGGAATGCATTCTAAATTCTCACCAGGGTTGTTCTCATGTATTATAGTTCTTAGTCGATAGCTGTGTGGTAGATCCCTTTTTCAGATTTTGCTATTTCTTAATGCAAATGTATATGTTATTTAGAGTTGTTTATATGAAACCAATTTGAGCTTGTTATTGCCTGTTATATGTATGCGCAATTCTTGTTAAATGAATGCTTCCTAATACTCTTGGAATTCTAAGTGGTTCAGTTTCTTTTTCTCTTGTATGTAATAGTCATAGTAAGTCTGAGGTTAATATACACCTTTGAAAATGAACAAGTAAGAAACTGTAAAATTATGGAGTAAACTTATAAGTCAGAGGTTACTCTGTTTTGAAATGTGCCAGGCAAGTAGTTGTTCTGTCATGTTTTATCTTGCACTGTAACAACATGAAGAGTGGTAATATCCTAGTTGTTCAGTGGCAGATTACTGTATTTTATCTAGCCAGAGAGATTGAATTAATAGGCTATTACTAAAGATTTTGTAAACAAATGCAGAAATGAATATTCCTATGTGAAATGTATGGCATATTTAAAACCAAATGGTTAAAGTCAGAATATTCCCCAGAACAGTTTTTAAAAAATAATGTTGATTTAGATGTTAAGGCAATCCAGACAGATTTAAATGTTTAAAGAGCTGTAACAAAATAGTTGCATTTAAACATAAATTTGTGATTTTAGATAACCAGTTACAACGAAGATCCAGGTTTAAATTTTACATATATTAAACAATATTAGAATAGTAATGTTAAAATTATAATTTATAGTCATCTAAATTTTTATATCATATTTTAAACAGATATCTGACTGAATCCTATGGAACAGGTCAAGATATTGATGACAGAATTGTCGAAGGTATTGTTAATTTTAAAAATTATTATTTTATGTTGTTAGATATGTACGAGAGAATCCTCTCTAAGTGGTCTGGAATATTCTCCCAGAGACCCAAGATTCTCCCTTCAACAAATCTTTACTCAGATACCATGTTCTCATTTACTTAATACCTGTTGTCACTCCTTCCCCTCCACCAATGTAAATGCTAAGATGGCGGGAATATTTATATATTCCAAACCTCTGGTGTAGTGCCTGATACATAGCATATCAATGATTCAAAAATAGCAGTGGATGAATGAAAGAAATACAGGAAACATCTTTTGGGTGAATGAAGGAAATACAGGAAGCTCTGTAGCCTCCTGTTTTTACTTTGTTTTTGTGTTTTTTTTTGTTTTTTTTGTAACATAGGAGAGAGCAAGAAGGTTATTTGGAATTGAGGTGCTTTTGGGGAAAATCATTTTAACAGAAGAGTACAATTAGAAGGCGGCAAGGCTCTGTAAATTGGTTCACGTTTCTTGATCTAAATTTTTTTTTACTTTTACTTACAATTCTCACTGTGTTATTGTGACACAAGTATGAAGATCTCATAAGTAATGCGATATTCACTGTAAAGTACCTACTTTAGTGAGGGAATTACCCTTTAAATTAAATAAATAAATACAAAACAAGTTATGGGTTAATTCAATGAACTACTAATTAGTATTCTGATTTGTTTACTCGAGGTGCACACTTGCTTGAGAATTGAGCACAAGGCTGGTTTCATCCATGATGTATTGTATAACATGTAGTGCTCTAGAGTTGAGAAAAGTTGGAAAGTATTATTCCAAATATTTCTACAGCCCTTTACTAGAGGAGAGCGCATATTAACTGGCAGGACACGGAAATCTTTTGATGTCATTTTAATTGAAGTTTGGAATGAGTATATCATTAATAGCATTAATACAATTTTCTGATGGAGAGGCCCTTATCCTACTTTTGGATATTTTATTACTATATTAAGTCTTTCAGTAAAAACTGGTGATGGAGTCCGTAAAGGAGTTGGGGAGACCTGTAATTAAGTCCCTTTTTTGCCTGTAGCCAGTCATGTGGCCTTCCACAAGTCAGTTGACCATGTTGGGCATTCGTTTTTTGCCCACCTGAAAGGTGAGGTATATATGCTAACATTGCTTTTAGTTTTACATATTTTCTTGCTTATTTTTCCAAGTGAAAAAACTGGGGAGTGATCTTTAAAAGGGTTTTAGAGACTAGTTAAGCTTTCTACTGTGTATAGAATAAGAGAAATGGACTTTAAAAGTTTCATAAAAAATACTCTAGCGATAGACATTGTGAAGCAATTTATGAGGTGGTTGAGGGAGAATATGTGACTAAAATTGACACTAGTCTGGTATGTTTACAGTTGACACTTGTGAGTATAAGAATAGACTCTGGTAACCTTATAGATGTGATATGTCTATAAAATAAAAACAAATTTTACATTTATTTATTGAGATTTACAAACTATTGTTCTGAGAACCTTGTGTAGGTAATTATATAAACTAGTTCATTAGTTTTGTTGGATGTGCATGTAAAAATGTTAAATCTGGAGGTTTTATTAATATACTAGAGGCCTGATGCACTTAAATCCGTGCAAGAGTAGGCCTTCCTTCCACCAGCTGCTGGCACTGGCTTCCCTCCAGCACCCGGGACCCAGGTTGCTTCCCTCCTCTGGCCACCAGTAGGCACCCGGGACCTGGGCTGGTTTCCCTCCAGCCCCAGCTTCGTCAGGAAGGACGTCCGGAATGACGTCCGGAAGACATCCAGTCTAATTAGCATATTACCCTTTTATTATTATAGATAAAATATTTTAGACAAGTAAGTCAACTAATAATTTGTTGCCTGTATTTTGTCACAAGAGGTTTGCTATTTTTGATATTATTATCACTACTCTAGTAGGACTGATGTACTTGTGAAAATCTTAACATTTTTAGGGAATAATTGAAAAACTTGAGTTATAAATTTTGTAACATAGTGACTTTTAAAAAATTCAGTCTTTCCCATAGCATATTTATTTTTAAATATATTTTGAGTAATTTCCCCATCTCTTACACATTAATAAGGCCTGAATAGAGAATAGTCAGTAAATATTTGTAGGAATTGGCATTACATGTGAATTTTCATGTAATATTTTTGAGAACATTTTTAGATATATCATTTTGTAAATTTCCTTTATGCTAATTTTTTGATGGAATGTTTTCATTTCTATTTTAATAGCTAACCCACTCTTGGAAGCCTTTGGAAATGCAAAGACTGTTCGCAACAATAATAGCAGTCGATTTGGAAAATTTGTAGAAATACATTTCAATGAAAAGGTGAGAGTGAGTTTGGGGATGATATGTTTGGGAGTGTTTTTGAAAAAATACAAGGGTCTTAATAGAATTGGTACAGTACTTGAACTTGTAAATTTGTTTAAGTGTTTCTCTATTACTTTAAATAGATGGGATAATATATATGTTCACACTATGACCTCTATAAACACTTGAAGCTTACATTTAGTTATCTGTTTCCCCCATTTATTGATAAACATTACAACCTTTTTGATAGACAGATGTTTATTAGCAAAGATAAATACTTTAACATTTATTGGTTATACTTTAAGACTTGACATGCAAAAATGTGTTTTCTCTCTGTTTTGTTTTTTTAGAGTTCAGTTGTTGGAGGATTTGTTTCCCATTATCTTCTAGAGAAATCTAGGATCTGTGTTCAAGGCAAAGAAGAGAGGAATTATCATATCTTTTATAGGTTGTGTGCTGGTGCTTCTGAAGATATTAGGGAAAAACTTCATTTGAGCTCCCCAGATAATTTTCGGGTAAGTTGGATGAAAAAATTTCATGCAAGACTTGCAAATTGAATTGTCTTTGACTATAAAACTTATTTTAGTGGATTTTGATAGTTTTGTGTAACTTTTTTGATAGCTTTATGTAACATGACATAATTTCTGTACTAAGTAGATATCTATTGAGACTTACTGTTGCCTTTATAATGTAACACCTTATGAGGAATTATAAATGGATAGCTAAAGGGGTAGATGTTAATAACCTTATCAATGTAAGCTCAATAAGAAATTTGTACTAGTTCTGTAATGTTGGCTTTAAAGTTACCTTTGACTTTTTGTAAAAAAAATAATTGACCACTGAATTAATATTAATAAAGGACTCATGATTATCTTCCTTAATTCAGTTCAACAACAAATATTTTTGCTTGCCCAGTGGGTTCCAGACATTGTGCCAAGGTTATAAAGATAAAGAAAATAGTGTCCTTGTGAGGGAGATATGGGAGTCTTGGGTTGGGGGTTAGAAATGTAGTGTGTATAAAAATTTCCAGGTAATTTAGATAGTCCTCTTTGGACAGGAATCCTCCATTTGAAAATCATGCCATATATATATTTATTTATTCTCTGTGTACATGTGTGTGCATGTGTATATATCATAGCTTCTCTTTATTCAATTAGTTTCTTTTAATGTGTACTTGGAAAATTTAAAACTTAATTGTTTCCAAGTGCTTTATAACTACATCTATTTGTATGCCTTTAAAATGTTCAACCTTCTCTAGAACTCACCAAATTAATTGGAATTTGCAATTAGTTGACCACATTATCTTCATGAAAGTAGAAGCATATCTATACAATGATTTTTAGAAAAGGAATATAAATTACTGTGAATCATATGAAATGTAAAAATCATGAAGTGGCTCTGTCCTCAATGAGTTAATGATAAAGTGGTGTGACTACTCTTGTCTTAATCTAGCATTTCTGCTTGGAGGTTTAGAGCATACATATTTATTTATTTTTATTTTTTTAAATTTCTTTATTGATTAAGGTATTACATATGTGTCCTTATTCCCCCATTCCCCCCCACCTCCCACTCATGCCCCCACCCCCCTGTTGTCTGTGTCCATTGATAAGGCTTATATGCATGCATATAAGCCCTTTGGTTGATCTCTCCCCCTTACCCCCACCATCTACCTTCCCTGAGGTTTGACGTTCTGATTGATGTTTCTCTGTCTCTGGATCTATTTTTGTTCATCAGTTTATATTGTTCATTATATTCCACAAATGAGTGAGAGCATGTGATATTTATCTTTCTCTGCCTGGCTTATTTCACTTAGCATAAGAGCATAAATAGTTTTCGCGTGTCCCAGAATGTACCGATTTTCCTGGCACAATGGTAGGCATCCTAAGAGGGCAGCTACTGAAATTCTTTACCAGGTCAGAGAGTTTCCTGCCTCTGTAGCGTTACTTGGAAGGCATGATTTCCTCTTTCACAAGCGAGTCCTTTGGTGTTAGGAGACTAGAGGAACAGCATTGCCTTTCACCCAAATACATCTGCTCTCTTGGATATTCGCACCTCTCTATTCCTCCCCCCAAATAATTATACCTTACAGTGGTTTGGAAGTGTGTTGATATTTCATCAGGTTTTTCTGTAGTTTACAGCAATTATAGATAAGGTGGTAAAGATAAAGGAGAACCCTACAGTAGGGTGAACACTTCCATAAAATACACGTATTTTGTAAAATAAAGGTTTAAATTCTTACATTATTCAAAATTTGCTAAAATTTTTGTATATGTTTTGTGGAAGCATATTTTACAGTCATGCAAAGATCCTTAAGCATATATAAAGCTTTGATTGAATGCGGATAGATGGCAAGAATAGTTACAACTTACTATTTACAGAAAACTTTGAAGACACAAGTATATTTCCTAGGTTGTAACATTAAGTTCATCTGTCCAGTAGCCAAGTAATTGATAAAAACAATTAGGGTGGGGGGATAAACTCTTGCTACCAAAGAAAACATTTGTTTGGGCTCTGTATGTTTAAGCTACTGTTATCTTACTAAATATTAGAGCTCTTTTTTGAAAAAGTTCATTGAAAATACCAGTATTATTCCCCCTCCCTTCTCTTTTTTTTCTCCCCAAAGTTTCTACAGTAGAAAGAAAAACTTATTACCAACATTTTCTGTTTTTTACCACTTTTAATATTTCATTATAATGGAGGGGGAAAGATAGATGGAGGCATTGATCATCTAAAATATTAATTTATTTAAAAATTTACTATAATTTCCCCCCTTGGTATCTATATAATGTGCTATTTTAAATCTTGGAATACATGCCATGATGCATGGAATCATAGTGACCTGATTTAAGAGGCACTGAAATGTTTTTTAAAAATTTGCCATCTTGTTCCTTGTGCACTTCCTACCTGCCCCTACCCCCACTCCCTTAAAGGTGGGTAATTGAGTCTCTTTGAGACCAATATAATATCATTTTCTTCCAACTACTTCCCTTGTTTTATGTTTTGAAAGCATATAGCCTTTAAAAGGCTCTGGACAACAAAGAAAATCCTTGAGATAAAAGCTGAAACTGTTATTTGAATATGAAGGTTATTATAGCAAGTATTGTAATTTATGTGTAGTCATTGTTAACTGTCAGTAAATATGAAAGGCATGTTTTAAAGAACTGGTTCTAAAAATAAAAAATTAAGAAATTCAAAGATAATATTTGTTAATTATTTACTTGAAATATTTAACCACACTGTGTGGGTCTTAAATTATTTGAGATTCTTTTACACATTTAGTAAGAAGGTGATTTTCATTATTATCTGTTGTAGGTATGAAGATATTTGACACTGTGAATATTTTAAATTGCTGCCCTTTAAATATAGAAAAGCTTTATGGTATTGATTTTCATGTTAATCATAAAATGTAATGTACTGTGAGGAATTGGGATTTTCAACATCCCTGGTTTGATTAGTAGGAGTAAAATGCTTATATAGAAGTACTGATTTTCCTTGAGAGGTTAGGTTTAGAGATTCTTTATGGTTACCGCTACTTGATAAGTTGTGTTGTCTCCTGAACTATTTTCCTGAGGATCATATTTGTTAATTATATTTTACATTTCTTTGTTATAGTATTTAAACCGAGGCTGCACTAGATACTTTGCTAACAAGGAAACTGACAAACAAATTTTGCAGAACCGAAAAAGTCCTGAGGTACAGTAGACTATTTTTTTTTAATTAAAATCTTTAATACCCAAAAAATTGTGCTAAAGGATATATTTTTTATTTTGGAGCCCACATAAGATTTCTTACCTTTAGGCTTGTACTTTTGAAAAGTAAATACTCATTCAAGCCTCTTTAGAGTGTATGTAGTACTTGATCCTATGCTGGTATCTACAGAGCTTCAGGTTCTGGCTCCTACACTGCTCTCCTCTTGTTCTTTTTTGCGGCAAGAGGGTGTTGAATTGCCTAAGAATTACCCTTTGCTAATATTTTTGAAACTTGCTCTCATATTACCCACTTGAGATTAAGTATAAAATATGTCTTTTATAATTGCCTATTTCAAGGCAGAAATAAGCTTTGTGGTAGACATTATTGTGAATTAATGCTTATATATTATTGTATTTCTCTTTAAAACATATTTCTGTAATATATTATAAAAATTTTTGTATATAGGCTTTAATTATTACATTTCTAAAAGTAATTATTTATAATTATACCATTAAGTATTATTTAAAGAACATTAAATCCTTAATCTAAAAATTTACTATAACACATAAATTTTAATATGCATTGTGTAAGTAATAAGAGGTATTAATCTGTATCTACTCAAGGAGTTTAAATTGTAAAATACAAAGCCAGGATTAATTATAGGGACTAGTCATATTGTCTATTAATTTTATTAAGATATTTATATTGAGTACTTAATTGAACACATTTTTATTATACTCAGTTTGTAATGCTTCGGCATTTGAGAGTCAGATGCTTTTGACATCTCTCAAAATGAGTGAGATGAATTATGTCTTTATTATATTCATGGAAAAGAACAGAAAGCAATGAAAATTCTCAGTATTTTGAATTCTAAGCAGTTAATTTTTAAGTTGACATTTTAGCTATCATTTTAGACTCAGATGTCTGAACTATAAATTATAAACTTTAGTTTGTTACATCCATGGTTAGAACTTTAAGAAGTAACATTAATGTTTATTATGATACTAGAGGCCCGGTGCACGAAATTCGTGCGGGGCGGGGGGGATTGTCCTTCAGTCTGGCCTGCACCCTCTCCAATCCAGGTCCCTTTGGGGGATGTCCAACTGCCGGTTTAGGCTGGATAAACCGGCAGTCAGACATCCCTCTCGCAATTCGGGACCACTGGCTCCTAACTGCTTACCTGCCTGATAGCCCTTAACCACTCTGCCTGCCTGCCTGATCACCCCTAACTGTTCCTCTGCCAGCCTGATCACCCATAACTGCCCTCCCCTGCCGGCCTGGTTGCCCCTAACTGCCCTCCCCTGTTGGCCTGGTCATCCCTAACTGCCCTCCCCTGCTGGCCTGGGTGCCCCTAACTGCCCTCCCCTGCTGGCCTGGGTGCCTCTAACTGCCCTCCCCTGCTGGCCTGGTTGCCCCTAACTGCTCTCCCCTCCTGGCCTGATCCTCCTAACTGCTCTCCCCTGCTGGCCTGATTGCCTCTAACCACCTCTGCCTTGGCCCTGCCACCATGGCTTTGTCCAGAAGGACATCTGGAAGGTTGTCCGGAAGATGTCCGGTCTAATTAGCATATTACCCTTTTATTAGTATAGATCTTACTTTGTCATGATAACCTATATCATGATAACCGCCTGTGGGGCGCAGGCCTAAGCCATCAGGACATCCCCTGAGGGCTCCCAGTATGTGAGAGGGGGCAGGTTGGGCTGAAGGACCCCCAACCCCCCAGTGCACGAATTTCGTGCACCGGGCCCCTAGTATTTTCATAAGGCATCATCAAAATATAGATATGATATTCTTTCCACTAAGATAATGGAGACATTTCCTTTGGCATGGAATAATCTGAGTAGAGAGGAAAGAAAATTGGATTTTACTCTTTAAAGAGTAACATGGTACTCTCCTATGAAGAAAATGTACTCTTTCTGATTCTAATGTCAGCAAACTTTGTTAGGAATCTTATTTATATTATTAAGTTTATAGAGATATATAAGTGAACAATGAATTAATATGTTTAAATTACTTTTTATGTCTTCTTTATCAGGAGGATGAGGTGATCATTTTGACTAATTAGAATACTTTGCCTAGTTCCATTTGAGTGTCTTTAAGCTGTGTGTAATTTTTAGGAGAATGCAGTATTTTTAGTCTTCCATAATTGCAATCTATTCATTAACATTTGATTAAGAACAGTTCTTAAATGATGTAACCATTCAATTGCAAGACTAAAAATTCTGCGTGATGTATGTTTTCTGTTAACTTTGGCTGCCTGCAATGGTTTCCTTTACTGCTTTAAAAAATAAAATAAAATTTCTTTATCTAGACATTTTCCAGAAATTTTACACAAACATAATAAAAACATTTTAAAGAATTTTGTGGAAGGCAATCAACTTTAGCTGAGAAGCAGTGGGCAATCGGAGGAGAAGAAACATCTCCTAGAGGCGTCTTTAATGGCCAATTAATTCTCATGCTGTTACCTAATGTTTAATTTTGCTTATTCATTCTCAAGTTCTGGAAAATTTCTAGTCCAACCTTTCTATGTCCAGTAACTTTTATTTTTCTCCTTTTAGTTTTTGCAGGCCTGATTTTTCCTTCCTTTTTCTGAGTTTGTTATAAGTTCTAACAAATGAATATTTTAGATGCATGTTTTTTTTTAGTTTTTTTTTTTAGGAGAGAAATAAAATTTTCTCTTCATTATTTCTAAAATGTTTTTAGTCATTGCATAAATTCTTAGAGTAAAGCATAATGCTTACTAATACATTTTACCTCATTTATATTTATATAGAAAGGTTTAAAAAGTAATTCTCAGGCCATGAAAACTTATTAGCCTGTCCACTATTTACTACTGTTGAATATTAGTGCAGTTGATGGTAGTTAACCTAAAGGGGTATAATGCTAAGTGTCAGATTAAAACTTTTTTTACAATTTTTTTGCCTCAGTTCATTTTGACCTATGGTTCATGTTGATTCATTTCAACCACTA
The DNA here is from genome assembly GCF_951640355.1 of Cnephaeus nilssonii. NCBI lineage: Eukaryota > Metazoa > Chordata > Mammalia > Chiroptera > Vespertilionidae > Cnephaeus > Cnephaeus nilssonii. The sequence goes on along the minus strand of NC_137080.1, from coordinate 61,641,649 downwards.
ATCTTCCATTCTTTTTTACTCAATTTTTATTTTTATCTAATACCCTAGCATTATATGCTTTAGAGTTAATATGGTAATTAAATTGGAAAACATCTTATTCAGTTTTTTAATATTTTTTTATTGATTTCAGAGAGGAAGGGAGAGGAAGAGAGAGATAGAAACATCAATGATGAGAGGTAATCATTGATCGGCTGCCTCCTGCATGCCCCCTACTGGGGATCGAGCCCACAACCTGGGCATGTGCCCTTGACTGGAATCGAACCTGGGACCCTTCAGTCCACAGGCAGATGCTCTATCCACTGAGCCAAACCAGCTAAGGTTCTTATTCCATTTTTGACTGAAATTTTTATTCATGTACAGTTGAAAGAATTATACAGAGAGATTCTGTGTACACTTTGCCTAGCCATTCAGTTTTTGAATGTTAGAATATTGAAATTTTTCTGTCAGCACATTTTATTTTTGCATGTTATATAGTGCACCAGTAGACTTCATGTAGTGGTTTTTTAGTATGCTTAAATAATGTAGAATGCAGCTAATTGATGTCTTCTTATTTTATAGTATCTTAAAGCAGGTTCCTTGAAAGATCCTTTGTTAGATGACCATGGAGATTTCATTAGAATGTGCACAGCCATGAAAAAGATTGGTTTGGATGATGAAGAAAAGCTTGATTTGTTCCGAGTAGTAGCTGGTGTCCTGCACCTTGGAAATATTGATTTTGAGGAAGCCGGAAGCACTTCAGGTATCTTTGTGTTTTTTTGTTTCCTTTTTTTTTTTTTTTTTTAAGGAGTAAAACTAGAGGTTCTGTCATTTCTTTGTCAGATGTAAATTGAACCCGTGTGTAGGTTTGTTAATACCCTGAAATTTCTAGAATTTACAGTTGTATGGTGAGCCATGCAAATGAAGGATGCTGCATTGTCAGTCACTATTAGTTCTGATGAGGAATACACTCACTTTATGAAGGACAAGTAACTGCCAGGGTCATATTTAGTGACATTTTTCAACTGATATTATACTTACCCAATAAATGAACAGAATAATTCTCTACCATCTGTTAAGGTATTTTGACTTTTTTTAGGCTCATTGATTTAAATTTGGCTCAGTTAATTAGGGCAATTGAATACATAAAAGCCCATATACTTTATTACTGGGAAATTAAAATAGGTTGAACTTTGTGCAAATTGAAAAGAGCATTTAAGTGCATGCATGATAGTAACTTTTCAACTCTCTTGGCATATAGCCTTACATAAAGAGTAAGAATTTTTATACACTCTTAAATTTGTTCTGTGAGTACAGGGGTTGGGAAACTATGGCCCTGGCTGAATCTGACCAGCTGCTTGTTTTAGTAAATACAATGTTGTTAGAACACAGCCACACCCATTTCACTTATGTCCTGTTTGTTCCAGCTTTTGTGCTGCAGTGGCAGAGCTGAGTAGTTGTGATAGAGAGACTGTTGGCAGCAAAGCCTAAAATCTGACATTAGAAAAAAAGGCAGTTAACTCCTCCATAAACACATTATTTAAAAATCTTATACTGAGTTAAAAATATTGAAAGCACCATTTTATAGAGGAGTCAATACCATGGGCTTTGGTGTCAGATCCCAGAAGGTCTCTGAGCCTTGGTTTTTTTCATTTGTAAAATAATGAAATAATTCATGAGAAGTGCTCTTAAAGTGTAGTATCTAGCAATAGTATGCATATAGGGAAGAGGCACAAGAGTGAGGAAAAAGAACATTTAAAAATGTGCCTTCTGTGTGCAAGACTCTATATAGACAGTATTTCATCATAAACATAATCATAACCTAAACTTGATAAAGATAATGAGGTAGGGGATATTATCTCCATTTTACACACATGCAACCTGTGTAAAATGGTTGTTAATGAAATTATTGATATGAGAGCCAAGTGCTACCCATGTTTAAATAACTCAGTTAATTTTCCCTCTATGCCCCTAGTCACTGACCTTCCCAAACGTGGTGATCTGTGAATGAGCAGATTCAAATAGACAGCCTTAATGACTTATAGATTTAATGTCCTGTGATGCTGTGAAGTCAGTAACATCAGATGTAGCATAGTGTTTAATAGCATGTGCTCTTGAAGCAGACTGTTCACCCTGTGTTAACTACCTGTGTGACCTTGGGCCAGGAACTTCTCCATGTCTCAGTTCCTCACCTGTATACTGGACAACAATAGTCCCTACCTCATGTTAAAGAGAGGAATAAATGAGTTAAATATTTGTAAAATGATGTGAATACTTCTGTCTGGCACATAGTAATCACACTATAAGTATTTTTAATGAATAAGGAAAATAAAAATACAGATTACTTCCAGTTTAAAATGAGAAGGAGAAATAAGCAAAACCAAGTATGTTTTTAGTGTGAATTAAATTTTTTATTAGTTTTTTTGAGGGGTTTTTAACATTTATTTTGAAGACGTAATTAACGTTAAAACACATTTCATTTCCTCTATGTCATTGTTATACCAAGGGAGCATGTGGGAGCTCTAAATAACACAAAAACAATTAGGAATATTTAAGGCACACTTTGGAATTGTTTTAGGAGTGAAAAGTAGCATTTTCTGACCTCATGTTATCATCCTGAGGTAGAACATGCAAATGTATGTAGAGGATTATAAATGGGGCATGATCTAGTTAGTTGAAAAGCACTTAAACAGTCAAAAGGCACATAATACATATTTACATTATCTTTTGTTTTTCTTTTCAAACTTTTTTCAGTTGAAGGGAAATGAGCAGAAAGCCAAGAAGATTGGAATGAGGCAATAAATTAATACAATTAATAAAAGGGGTTATTTTTATTTTAATAGCTAAGATTTGAGTATATTACTCTTCATCCTTCCGATGACCCTTCCTATAGACCTAAATGGTTTCTGTCTAATTAGAATTGATTTTTTTCCCACTATTGAGCTCAATTTTGGCATTTTCACAGTCTGAAAAAGCTGTGAATATTTTTGCAATTATTTTATTAGAAAATTATTCTCCAGTAGATTTTATTTATTTATTTATATTTATTTATTTATTTTTCCCATTGGTTTTTATTTATTTATTTTATTTCATTTTTTTAAATTTAATAAATCTTTATTGTTCAGACTAGAGGCCCGGTGCACGAAATTTGTGCACGGGGGCGGGGGGGGGTGTCCCTCAATCCAGCCTGCACCCTCTCCAATCTGGGACCCCTCCAGGGATGTCCAACTGCCCGTTTAGACCTGATCCTCCCAACTGCTTGCCTGCCTGCCTTCCTGATTGCCCCTAACCGCTTCTGCCTGCCAGCCTGATCACCCCCTAACCACTCCCATGCCAGCCTGGTTGATGCTTAACTGCTCCCCTGCCAGCCTGTTTGCCCCCAACTTCCCTCCTCTGCCAGCCTGGTCACCCCTAACTGCCCTCCCCTGCAGGGTTGATCGCCTCCAACTGCCCTCCCTTGCAGGTGTGGTCCCTCTCAACTGCCCTCCCTTGCAGGCCTGGTCCCTCCCAACTGCCCTCCCCTGCTGGCCATCTTGTGGTGGCCATCTTGTGTCCATATAGGGGCAGGATCTTTGATCACATGGGGGCAGCCATATTGTGTTGGAGTGATGGTCAATCTGCATATTACTCTTTTATTAGATAGGATTATTACAGTTGTTCCTCTTTTTTCCCCCATAGCTCCCCTCCACCTGGTTCCCACCCCACCCTCTTCCCTTACCCCCCCGTCCTCATTCATAGGTGTACGATTTTTGTCCAGTCTCTTCTCGCACTCCCCACACCCCTTTTCCCCTGAGAATTGTTAGTCCACTCCCTTTCTATGCCCCTGATTCTATTATATTCACCAGTTTATTCCGTTCATCAGATTTTTTTTATTCACTTGATTTTTAGATTCACTTGTTGATAGATATGTATTTGTTGTTCATAATTTTTATCTTTACCTTTTTCTTCTTCCTCTTCTTAAAGAATACCTTTCAGCATTTCATATAATACGGTTTGGTGGTGATGAACTCCTTTAGCTTTTTCTTATCTGTGAAGCTCTTTATCTGCCCTTCAAATCTGAATGATAGCTTTGCTGGGTAGAGTAATCTTGGTTGTAGGTTCTTGCTATTCATCACTTTGAATATTTCTTGCCACTTCCATCTGGCCTGCATAGTTTCTGTTGAGAAATCAGCTGACAGTCGTATGGGTGCTCCCTTGTAGGTAACTAACTGTTTTTCTCTTGCTGCTTTTAAGATTCTCTCTTTGTCTTTTGCTCTTGGCATTTTAATTATGATGTGTCTTGGTATGGTCCTCTTTGGATTCCTCTTGTTTGGGGTTCTATGTGCTTCCTGGACTTGTAAGTCTATTTCTTTCACCAGGTGGGGGAAGTTTTCGGTCATTATTTCTTCAAATAGGTTTTCAGTATCTTGCTTTCTCTCTTCTTCTGGCACCCCCATAATTCTGATGTTGGTACACTTGAAGTTGTCCCAGAGGCTCCTTACACTATCTTAATATTTTTGGATTCTTTTTGCTTTTCCGGTTGAGTGTTTTTTTGCTTCTTTGTATTTCAAATCTTTGACTTGATTCTTGCGATCCTCTAGTCTGCTGTTAGATCTCTGTATAATATTTTTTATTTCAGTCAGTGTATGCTTAATTTCTAGTTGGTCCTTTTTCATATCCTCAAGGGTCTCGCTAAATTTATCGGCCTTTTCTAGAAAATTCTTGAAAAACCTTATAACCGTGGTTTTGAACTCTATATCCAGTCGTTTGCTTTTCTCTATTTCATTTGTGACCTGTTTCTTTGTCTCTGCATTTTGGCTGCTTCCCTGAGTTGATAGAGTGGCTTTGTGTGCTAGGTGTCCTGTAGGGCCCAGTGGCTCAGCCTCCCCAGTTACCTGAGGTGGACACTCTTGGTGCACCCCTTTGTGGGCTGTGTGCACAGTCTTGTTGTAGTTAAGCCTTGATTGTTGTTGGTATCACTGGGAGAAATTGACCTCCAGGCCAGTTGTCTGTGAGGATCAGCTGTGTCTACGCTGGGAGAACTTATGTGCTGGAGACACCCTTATGAGACAAGACTTGCAAGAGCCTCTGCTTGGATGGGGTGGAGTCTCAGGGCGGAGCAGACAGCATTGGTTTCCCATCAGCCCTGCCCTAATAGGCCCCTGTGTCTCAGTGTCCCGTGGTAATCGCTGCAAGCACCTCTGAGAGAAAGCCGCCCTCAAGTTCCGCCCGCTGCCAGACAGTCCAGTTTCTCTGAATGAGTCTGGGTCCCCAGATTCTCGCCCGGAACTGGAATTCAGTGTAGTTGGGAACTTTTGTCTCCCTCCCGCTTGAGAAAGCCAGAGTACTCAGTTGCCCGCCCTCTCCACACACGTGCCTCGGTACCTCTGCCTTCTGCAATTCCTCTGAGTCTCAGTGTGCTTTTCTCTTTCCCGACAGTCCATTTTCACCCCATATGAGTCTGGGTCCCTAGAGTCTCACCCAGAACTGGAGTTCAGTGCAATTGGGAGCTTTTGTCTCCCTCCCGCTTGAGAAAGCCAGCCGCGCACTCAGTTGCCAGTCCTCTCCACGCGCACGCGTGCGTGCATCTCAGTACCTCTGCCTCCTGCAGCTCCTCTGAGTCTCAGTGTGCTTTTCTCTTTCCTTCTAGTTGTAGAATTTCCACTCAGCCAGCCTTCCTGTGGTTCTGGATGATGTCCGTTTTGTCTTTTAGTTGTAGTTTTGAAGTTGTTGTGCGAGGCAGCAGTTTAGATGTTCACCTATGCCGCCATCTTCGTTTCTCCTCTCCAGTAGATTTTTAGAAGACACTGTTACTGAAAAGCTTTTTCATGATGGAAATGCAGAAAAACAAAACAAAACAAAAACCTATTGGGACTTTCTATGCTTTTTAAATTCCACATAGCAAAATTATATGTTATTATAACAATTTTTTTAAATGTTCAAAGAAGTTCTTCTTTGGAAGGGTAGTAACATGAAAACCTTACATTATTTTATAGTATTTTACCTTTTTAAAACTTTAAAAATAAATATTTTCTTACATTAGCTTTACATAATTCCTGGAAATACGTAAGAATCTTTGCAAAATAGTAAAAGAGAACTTTTTAAAGAAATTAATGAGTTAGTTATTGATAGTCACTTTTTTCAGTTACATAATTTTAGATAATGCGTATGTGTGTAGAAACTAAAAATGAGTAGTAAGGTTATTTTAATAGAGTTAGAGGTTTAATACATTTAAGTATTCTCTCCCTTCTTTTTTTAACAGCTTTATTGAAATATAATTCATACCATACAATTTACCCATGCAAAGTGTACAATTCAATGGTTTTTACTATACTCAGTGTTGTTCAACCATAACCACAATCAGTTTTAGAGCATTGCAAGCACAAAAAAGAAATTCCATACCCTTTAGCAGTGGCCCTCCACCACCACATTCCCTCACAAATCCCTCAGCCTTAGGCAACCATTATTTTAATTTCTGTCTCTCTAAATTTGTCTATTACCACTTTTCATATTTATTGAATCATCATGTTTACTGTGGTCTTTTGTGACTTTATTTTTGTGTCTATATTTCTTTTTACTGCTGAGTAATATTCCATTGTATGGATATGCCACATTTTGTTTATCCATTCATCATTTGATGAACATTTGGTTTGTTTCCAACTTTGGCTATTATGAATAATGCTGCTATAAATATCCGTGTACAAATTTTTGCATGGACGTGTTTTTATTTCTCTTGGGTATATGCTAGGACTGGAATTGTTGAGTCCTAGGGTAACTCTATGATTAACTTTTTGAGGAACTGTCAGACTGTTTTTCAAAGTAGTGTACCATTTTACATTCTCATCAATAGTGTATGGAAGGTTCCTGTTTCTTCACATCCTCACCAACACCGTCTTGGTCTGTTAGAGTGTAGCTTCATAGTGAGTGTGAAGTGTTTATCTCATTGTGGCTTCTGTTTGCTTTTTCCTGATGGCTCAAGATGTTGAACAACTTTTCATGTCTTTATTGGCCATTTTTATACCTTTTTTTTGAGAAATGTCAATTCATATATTTTGTCCATTTATTAATTGGGTTGTCCTTTTTTAAAAAAAGATATATTTTATTGATTTTTTTACAGAGAGGAAGGGAGAAGGAGAGGGACATATTAAACCTTAAAAAATTGGTAAAATATTTATTAATAAATATTAATAAAGATAATAATAGCTAACCTTTATATAGTGATTTCTGTGTACTAGGCACTATTCTAACTCCATATGCAACTTTACTAGTATTAATCTTTTTATATAAAACTTTATTAGGTTAGTACAATTGTTATCCTTATTATATGGATGAGAAATCCGAGCACAGAGAATAAGAAACTTGTTTAGGGTCACACAGCTTATAAGTTTCAGGGCCATATCAACCCAGAGTCTAAGGCACTAAAGTATACTGTCTTCCTATGTAATACTTTTTAAAACAGCCTCCACAAATAGAAGTCTGTAGATATAGTGTACAGGTTATAGCAGTTGTCTCTTCATTCTTTTCCTCCGTCCCCAAGCAATATGAGCTCATAGATGCACATACATATACACACTGACTTACTAAAGTGCTTTACAACATTTGTCACTAAAATTACTCCTTGAAGTTTTCTAGAGTCATATGAATTTTAATGGTAAGGTACTATATTTCTTCAGAGATTTAATATATTAACAAGGATTGTAATTCATCATTAGTATTTTAGTAAATGAGCCTTGTCTATTCCATAGTTTTATATAAGTGAAGTATACGTCTAAGAAATGGATCTTGAATATCTGGTTTACTTAATGTTTATTAATTTCAAATTAAAATATATTTTCATTAGGAGGTTGTAATCTGAAGAATAAATCGACTCAGTCTTTGGAATATTGTGCTGAATTACTGGGTTTGGATCAAGATGATCTTCGAGTAAGTTTAACTACAAGAGTCATGCTAACAACAGCAGGGGGCACCAAAGGAACAGTTATAAAGTAAGTTCCTTAACTCATTGCTCTGTAAAAATCTTACTGTGGGGTTTGTCAAGGAAAAAACTTTTTTGAGAACACTGAGGTTTAAAGTTCATCTTTATTTATGATTCACTCTTTTCATTATAATGTTCTAAAACATATACTTAATAGATCAAAATTCTGTGCATTTCACCACAGTAATCTATCATAAAAATTAACCCTGACTTTTCATAGCTCTTAAAGGTGTTCCTTACAGATATATGGCATGGCACAGTTTGGGAATTTATAAGGTAGGAGAGAGGTTTACTTTTGTACAACTATGAAAATACAGGGTGGGGCTATAGCAGGTTTACAGTTGTGAGTATATGAAACAGAGCTTATTGTTGTATTATTAGTTATTAATTGTATTATTTTTTCATACTAACAACTATTAAGCTACTCTGGCCCCATCCTGTATGGACTAATTATGTTAATAAATATGTTTTAGGCGACAGGTCATTAAAATTTTTTTTCAAAACGATATATTTTGAGATAATTTACTCTTTTGAAGTGTGAAATGTAATGATTTTTAGTATATTTACAAGGTTGTGCAATCATCATCATTATTTAGTTTCATAAGGCAGCCGATCATTTTATTTTAAAAGTGTTTTTCCTTGCAAATGGTATATACTAAAATTTCTGTTAAGTAGAACTTGCTTTAGTAAAACACTTGGCAAATGGAATTCCCCCTTACATTTAGGATTCTTCATTTAGAGGAAATTACAAATGATAGGAAAATAAGAGGCTAGTCAGGACTTTTAAAATCAGTAACCCATAACTTCTAGTTTATATTTGGGCCTATGTACGCTTTTGGCTCCATGTCCTATGTTTTAAGTGTTTTTGTTTTCAGTACTATAAAATAAAATGAATATTCAGTAATTATTCTGAAGCACTGTAAGGTCTTTATTTGTGGGATAATAATCAGGTCTTCTATTTCTTCATAAGGCAGGCAGTTCTAGTGACATATTTCAGAAAAATTTTTAACAATTAAAATCAAAAGGACTAAATAATCTTTTAGCCACTCAGAAAATTACACTTTTGGAAATACTAGCAAGTTGTGCTTATTTATTTAGCATTTTTCATTGCTAACCTAATTCCAAATTATTCTTGCTCTAAAGAAAACCTCAGCAAGGAGGATGTATAGTAGTGCTTTAGAGTTGCGTGGTTCCTTAGAGATATTTCTGACGGCCAAGGGAAGGCTGGTAAAAGCACTTGTAGGTGGTTCTCAGGTGTCATTTCCTTCATTTCCCCTTTCTTCCGGAGCAGTTCTTTTTATGAGTTTTATGTATGGAATGTTCACATAATATATTCACTTTACAAAAGGGTTTCATTGTAGGAAACATACGTTGGGAAAACCACTGTTTAGGAGGGATTCTGTTGTCACTCATACCTGAATGACTCTTAAGGTTACTTCCAAATTTGACATTTTTTTTCTGGTGCTCCATGGTCTCTACACTTGCTTTTATGACAGCATTTAGCATGGCATTTGGAAATTCTCTTTTATGGCCGGCTCTCTTCATCAGACTATCATTTTCTTGAGAACAAGGCTATGTGTCTGTATCTGCAATATATAATGCTGTTATACCATGTAGTTACTTATATTAAATTGTAGAGTTGGACATTTCAGATTTTAAGATGTAAACACTTTTGTGTTGGCTGATTTGGCTCAGTGGATAGAGCATTGGCCTGTGGACTGAAGGGTCCCAGGTTCGATTCTGGTCAAGGGCACCTACCTGGGTTGCGGGCTCAATCCCCAGTGTGGGGTGTGCAGTAGGCAGCCGATCAATGATTCTCTCTCATCGTTGATGTTTCTCTCTCTCTCTCTCCCTCTCCCTTCCTCTCTGAAATAAATAAATGCAAACACTTTTTCCTAAGCAATGTTAAACAGGTTACTGAACTTTTAACCTTATCCCAAATTAAACACAATTTATTTTGCACTTAAGGAAAGTAAAAAAAAAGATGATTCCTCTGAATAATTTTTATATGTTCAGCATGTACAGTGAAGTATAAATTAAGGTTAAAAAGAATTTTGAGCCTCAAGTTCCTTTACTCAATAACAGGTTTTTAAAAAACCCAATTGTAGATAATTCCTTTATTTCTTCTCTGTACTTAGCCCCGTTTATCTGTGTATAGCCACAAATGACCTTTTATAACTATTTTTTTCTTTTAAATATTTTTCAATATATTTTTTTATTGATTTCAGAGAGGAAGGGAGAGGGAGAGAGAGATAGAAACATCAGTGATGACAGAGAATCATTGATTGGCTGCTTCTTGCACTCTCCTTACTGGGGATCGAGCCTGCAACCCAGGCATGTGCCCTTGACCGGAACCGAACCCAGGACCCTTCAGTTTGCAGGCTGATGCTTTATCCACTAAGCCAAACTGGCTAGGGCTTTGTAACTATTTATTTTGTTCTTCAAAATTAATATGTTTAGATATACTTTGATCTTTAGTTATCTGGCATTATTTTCACAATTCAGTACTATGAAGAATTCTCACTGATACGGTCTTCTTTTATAGGGTACCCCTGAAAGTGGAGCAAGCAAACAACGCCCGCGATGCCTTGGCAAAGACTGTCTATAGCCATCTTTTTGATCATGTGGTAAACAGAGTAAATCAATGTTTCCCTTTTGAAACATCATCCTACTTTATTGGAGTCCTAGATATTGCTGGTTTTGGTAAGCATAGTTTCATTTATGTGTTTGTAGTTAACTGTTTGATTTTTTTCACTCATTTTTTTCACACATATTTTAAGTTTAAAAAGTGACTTTTCCCCTTATAGTACCTTTCTCTTGACGAGTTTTCAGTTGTATGTCCTCACCTACATTTCATTTCATAATATTTAAATAGGAAGCTGATGCTTAAAAAAATAAATAAAAAGGAAAGACTCATGGGTTTTGGTAAAATTCTGCTAAAATTAAAACATGTTGATTGAAACTACTATACAGTAAGTCCTCATTTAAGGTCGTCAATAGGTTTTTGGAAACTGACTTAAAGCTACAAGATGTATAACAAAACCAGTTTTACCATAGGCTGATTGATATAAATAAGAGTTAAGTTCCTAAGCATATTTCTGGTAATAAAAACATTACCAAACTTCTAAATAAAGATCCCAAACACTTCTAATGTTAAACATGGAAATAAATGTGAGCTATGCATACATTTAAGAAAGATGAATAAAAATAAGTAAGAGGATTATTTTCCAAACCACTCAGTCCAGTTCAGGGGCACGAGTGGCCAGAGTCTATCTTGGCAGATCAGGATACAAGGTGGAAACACTCCCTGGACAGACACCCTTCCATCACTGGGCGCACTCATAACCCTCCCACCTCTACTCACTCAGACTGAGACAATTTAGACAGGCCAGTTACCCTCACGTGCCCAGCTTTGGGATGTAGGAGGAAACCAAAGTACACAGAGAAAACCCACACGGACATGGGTTAAATGGGCAAACTCCATACAGATATTAGCCCTGGCTGGAAATTAATTTTTTTTTCATCAGAGTTATAACAAAATAACGTTATTGGAGGACCTGCTATAGTTAGGAGATAGATAGCTCTGTATTCTTACATGAATGCAACTGAGTGAAGGTAAAGTCTTGAGTGCTACTATTAAGAGAATTAAGTCATTAAAACTGTTGACGGCAGTGTAGGTCTGGGTACAGGCTGAACTTATTACTATGTGTAAAAATTCATCATTAGTGTTAATTGTCAACAGATAGCTACTTCCAATTAGTTGCCACTAAATGAATAATATATCAAGATAAATATTTGAGAACAATTGCAGAGCTGTGCATCCAACAATGGAATGAGTCATCAACGTCTAAATGCTACTTTGGCCTGAATGACTGTGTTGTAAAAATCTCAGAGTAAATATGACTGTTTTTATATGGCTTTATCAGGGTGGGCGTTCCTTCTGACTGAGTGTGAGTGCTGTTTTCTCCTTCGAGTTTGCTTACCTTTGCCAAGGGAAGGTCTGAATGTTTACATTTTGAGAAGGGCAGGATTTTGTTATAATGTGATACTTATTTAAAAATGTATAATAAGTCATTACCTTTTGTTCAAGGGTAGAGAAATACTTATCACTGACTTAAGATTTCACAGTCTTCAGACATTTATTTCCTGGTCTGTTACCAGTTTTAGTATAGCACAGACAATATACAGAATCATAGCATTTTAGAGCTGCAGGGATCTTATTGATAATGTAATACAATCCCTTAATTTTAGAAATGAGTTAGTATCCATAACTTTTTTATAACTGTAGTTTTACGATTACACAGAAAAAAAACACTGAAACACTTGCATTTTAAGTCATTTTCTTTAGATTACTTTAACACCTGTGCTTAAATTATGTTAAAAGTTATGTTTTATATCTTTTGCTATGACATCTCATCTGACAAACATATTTTTCTTAAGCAGGGTATTTTTAATACTTAATTTTAAGGACTAATAAAATTTAAGTCTTGAAACGAGCATTTGCAGAGTATAGAAATGTTTTATGTATTTTTTAACCTAATCTTAAATTAAGCATTGATAAAATAAAATTTTATCCTAAGATAAATTTATTAATATGAGGTTGATCTGATGATGACTCTTGATTCTGGTTTTGTGTTTTCAGAGTACTTTGAACATAACAGTTATGAGCAATTTTGCATCAACTATTGCAATGAAAAACTTCAACAGTTTTTCAACGAAAGGATTCTGAAGGAGGTAACTACCATTACAGTCTAAATTTACCAACTGCATTAAGCTGGCTTAAGTTTCAAGGAACAGAGACATGCTGAAGTTATCCTGCTTGATGGGGTATAATGTAAGGTGGCAGGGAATCAGGGCTGCCCAGCATAGGTCCCAGTGGCTTAGCATTGCTAAGGCACATCAGAAGTGTTGTTGGTAAGTTGAAGCTTAGGGACCCAATAAAAACCTCATAGGCACCTCTTCATAAGTGGACATCTATTGCTTCTTACTAGTGACTTTTACTAGACTTAAAATTCTGCTTGTTTCTTTTTCTGTTTCTGTTGTCTTTACTGCTGCCACTGCCAATCAACTTTCTACTCTTGTCCCTGACCATGTCCTCTCCCACCCTTCCTCTGTGTCACCTGCTTCTGCCCTTTCTGCTACCATCCTGCCCTCTGTGTGTGTGGCAGGAAAGCCGCCAAGTTAGGAGATTCAGTGGGGCCATTGGCCTGGCGTGCCTCGGGGCAGTGCTTTCCTTGCCATGCTGCCTTGTGTACTGCTAGTCACCTGTGAACAGTGTGTCTGGCCTGACATCATCTTTGGTCCCATAAGGAACTTCCTTGTAGTAACCAGCTGTGGGCACAGCTGACACAATCTCGAGTGTAGGAACGTTACTTTATAATTGTGTAGAGTACAGAGTGAGTAAAGGGAGCTTTGGGTCAGTTGATATGTGATAAGGTGCATCATTTCCTCCCTTGTATTTGAATTCTCCATTATTTTCCTACCAATACCCTGGACTTGCCTTCCTTTGAGCTATTTGAGATATGTTTTACTGAATAGAGGTAGTGGAGTTAGAGACAACTCAGAAGTAATCTAGGCCAGCCCCTTATTTTACAGATGAAGAAGAGAATTCCCAGAGCAGTGACCTCTGCAGGTTGAGCCCACCTTCCCGGCTGCTGCCCCCAGCACCGTGTTCTCTCATATCAGCACTGCTGGTTTATAAGTTCTGTTCTCCGCTGGAAGTGTGAAATATTTTCTTTTCTGCTCCCATTTCACTCTTTTCCACATTATTATTATGTTTTTGTCTTTATGGGTTTCCCAGCACATCCCAGCTTTTATACCTTTACTTGTATGTATACCATAGTTAAACCTATTCGGACATAAATAAACAAATAAAACAAGTACTTACCAGTTAAGATAGTTTCTCTGAACATGTTTTATGTTTTTCCGTTACTATGCAAAGTCTTATCTGTATGCTTCTCACTCAACATATCCTAATTCTTCCTTTCCTACTTCTTCATTTACTGTTACGTATGGGTGCTTATATACTACAGTGGCCTACTGAGTGAGTGGTTGTGACAGAGACAATTTGACTCTCAACTGAATATATTTACTATCTGGCCTTTTACAGAAAAAAATGTGCTGGCCCTGGTGTATTCTACTGACAGATTTGACTTTAAAATGGATACAAATGTTTCAAAGCTCTGGTCTTTCCTTGGCTTTGAATGCTCATACACAGAACTCTATATTTGTGCATAGCTGCTCTTCATATTTCCAGAAAAGTGTGCTTATCTGCAGGAGGGAACATTTGCACATATGTAAATCATATGTTTTGCTGGCAATTTAAGATTTTTTGTTGTTGTTAATCCTCACCTGAGGATATTTTTCCATTGATTTTTTTTTTTTTAGAGAGAGTGGAAGGGAGTGGGGAGAGAGAAACATTGATGAGAGAGAAACACATCAATTAGTTGCCACCCACTTGTGCTCATGCATACCCTTGCCTGGGAATCATACCCGTGACCCTTTGGTGCAAGAGGGGAGAGAGAATGATGCTCTACCCACTTGGCAATACCAGCTAGGGTGAATTTTTTATTTCACTTTGCTTTAGGGGCAAGGATTTTGCTTTCCTGATGTTTTGTATATTCCCCAGCCCCCAAAGTAGTTGTGTGAACTTTTGTACTTGACTAATCAAATAAATATGATCAGAAATGGCACAAAACAGTGAATCCAATTTATATCACATGGTATTTCCATATTCATGATTATGATTATTTCATTTTAGGAACAAGAACTCTATCAAAAAGAAGGTTTGGGTGTTAATGAAGTACATTACGTGGATAATCAGGACTGTATAGGTATGTATTTTTTTTCACTCCACTTTTGGGAAATCTGGGAAGGTATAGTGAAGGGTTTTACTGGTGATTTTTCTGTGCTCTGTGATCAATACTACTAGTTATGAGAACTTATTGAAACTGGTATTTGAGAGAGGTTTTATTTTAGTACTAGAGGCCCGGTGCACGAATTCGTGCACCAGTGGGGTCCCTAGGCCTGGCCCGTGGGATTGGGCTGAAACCGGCTCTCCGATATCCCCCGAGGGGTCCTGGGGGATATCGGAGGGCACAGGCCAGGCCGAGGGACCCCACCAGTGCATGATCAGAGTCGGGAGGGACGCGGGAGGTTGGCCAGCCAGGGAGGTACCATGGGAGGGGTCCAGAGTGTGTCCAGCCTGTCTTCCTCAGTTATAATCGGCCATACCCCAACAGCAAGCTAACCTACCAGTCAGAGCATCTGTCCCCTGCTGGTCAGTGCCCATCATAGCGACTGGTCAACCAGTCAACGGTCTGCCTCCTGGTGGTCAGTCCACGTTATAGCGAGCGGTTGAGCGGCCTTAGCATATCATTAGCATATTATACTCTTTTTAAAAAAAATATATTTTATTGCTTTTTACAGAGAGGAAGGGAGAGGCATAGAGAGTTAGAAACATCTATGAGAGAGAAACATCGATCAGCTGCCTCCTGCCCACCCCCCACTGGGGTGTGCCCGCAACCAAGGTACATGCCCTTGACCGGAATCGAACCTAAAACCTTTCAGTCTGCAGGCCGACGCTCTATCCACTGAACCAAACCAGTTAGGGCAGCATATTATACTTTGATTGGTTGAACGGACGACCAGACGACCGGACACTTAGCATATTAGGCTTTTATTATATAGGATTGCTAGGAAGTTATTTTTCATACCAAGGCATCAAATTCAGATATGTTGAAAGTTTTCCTAAAATTTCTTTTATTTACTGTGATGATATTTTACATTCTGTTTTTCAATTATAGTTGACATTCAACATTATATTAGTTTCAGGTGGTATATTTTCTTTCTTCAACAACTAATGTGAATAATTGCTTAAGCAGTAAAGGGATTTGTTACCTCACTCAGGACGTTGATAGCTTAGCCAGGCTCCAGGTGGGGTTTGACAGGTTTTGGCTCTGCTGTTCTGCAGATACTGTTTCTATTTTCTACACGTTGGCAACAGTCTCTGGCTGGTTGCAAGTGGGCTTCGCGAGTTCCATGTGTCCCAGATAATACTGTGCAGGTCTCTGTTTTTCCTGTCTGTGTTCACTTCTTTGTCACTACCCAGCTAGTGCTCAGTCTTCCTTTTCTCTCCCCCCACATCTCCAAAATGAGCTGTTGGTAAGCCTTGTTTGTAACTATATATATATTTAGAGTTTATAACTTTGTATAGATTAACCTATAAACCTACTTAGATCACCCTGGATGCTATAAGGTTTGTGTAACCATATCCTTTGATTTGCTAAGTTTAGCAGAAGGGCTGAGACTCAATTAGGTAAACTTCCTTCCACACCTGCGCCATCCCTGACATTGAGGATTGCCAGACCTGCTGTGTAGAGATCAGCCCAGAATGATTTGCAGAGCCAGGGTGCTCATCCGGCCCCAGCTGCTGGGCCTGGCTGAAGCCACCAGGAAGACTCTGTACTGACTTCTTCATGAAATGTTCTCATTATATCCTCATGTTGTAATACTCACATCTCCCAGGGGCAGAGCTTTTCCTGCCATTTTTTAAAACATGGGATGCATGTATAGATCTCTTTTCTAACTGGGCATGCACATGTGTGTCCCCACCTGTACATGCAATGATAAAGCTCACCTTGGTTTTTCCCTGAATAGGGCCAAATCTAATCCTTTGTTCAGGATGTACCACTCTGGGAAGTGACACCCCTTGGCCCCAGGTGTGCTCTTGCCTGCTGGCTTGCAGTAAAATACACTCTTTCTCCTAAAATCTAATTGGAGCTGTCTTTTCACTGACAACTACTGAGTTAATTGGACCTGGTTCCGTCCAGTAACAGTTTTGAAAACCCATTTTGACAATTGATTCAGTAACTTGAGTGCCAGATTCGGACAAGATGGTATTATTATAATAAGTCTTTATAGTAGTATTACTTTTCAAAGCACTTTCACATCCTCCCCGGCCCACTCCACTTTCCCTTCGTGGACCATATCCTTTCCCCGAATTCTGTGCCTTTGGCTCTGTGGTTTGATGTCTTGGCTGGAACTCCTTCCTTCAGTCACTTTCATATCCTCTACATCAGTCAGAATACTCTCTCATTTATAGCTTAGTTCAGCATGACCCCCTTCACCACCACTAATTGCCCCCAAAGCATAATTTTCTGACCAGTTAGAATCCTGATTTCTCTTCATATGTCCTATAGCTTTTAGAGCAGGGGTCCTCAAACTTTTTAACAGGGGGCCAGTTCACTGTCCCTCAGACAGTTGGAGGGCCGGACTATAGTTTTAAAAAAACTATGAACAAATTCCTATGCACACTGCACATATCTTATTTTGACGTAAAAAAACAAAATGGCAAAAACACCCGCATGTGGCCCGCGGGCCGTAGTTTGAGGATGCCTGTTTTAGAGTCTGTCCCATTCACAGTTCTCATATACTGTATTTAAGCAGCTTACATTTTACAGTTATTTTGGATAAGAAGGAAGTTCAAACAATGTGAATGAAAAGAGCATAAGAATGTGCTGTTAGTGAAGTTTTGCTGGAAACCCTCTGAATAAATGTATATTAGTAGTTTCAAAAAGCTAAGCACGCAAAAGCTTCTGTAGTTTCTACATCCTTTTGAATGTGGATGTCATCTGGAAGAGGAGGAATTTCTGGCTCTTTAGCCTCTTGTCCTCACTAATGGAGTGGTGGTTACATTAGTCACTTGCTTTAAGGAGTTGTTTTTCTAAAACCTATATTAAATATATGCTATTACTTTCTAATAAATTGAAAGATTTGAAATAAAATATACCTGCTCTCTATAGTTTTTGAGATTATACTTATTGAATCTTCTTTGTAGTTTGTGATTACTAAATTGCTCACATCTTTAAAATATTATTTTTTACCTTATCATATTTTACTTTTTTGAAATAGATTTAGTTGAAGCAAAATTAGTGGGAATATTGGACATTTTGGATGAAGAAAATCGCCTTCCCCAGCCCAGTGATCAACACTTTACATCCGCAGTCCACCAGAAGCACAAGGATCATTTCCGACTCACTGTGAGTTTGCCATTCCAGAATTTAGACTCTGATGGGGATAGAAGCCTTTAGAAAGATAAACTCGATATTAGACAATTAGAATCATACCTTATATAGGGTTATTTTTAGGGCCAGGTATAATCTTTTATGTGAAGCATTTTGGAAGCTTTTAGATATGATACCAATATGAGATATTATAATTAGACTAGAGGCCCAGTGCACGAATTCGTGCATGCGTGGGTCCCTAGGCCTGGCTGGCAGTGAGGGCTGGCCAGGGGGAGGGACAGGGAGCAGGAGGTTGGCCACTGGCCCCAAGGAGGGAGCCAGCCCTTGGCCCCTGGGAAAGGGGCCACATCCACCACCTACCCCTGGTTCCCTATCCCAGCCCAGGGCCCTGAAGGCCCTGGTGGAGTTGGGAGAGGAGGTGATGGTTGCTGGACTGGGTGTGAAAGGAACGGATGCCGGACGCCAGACGCCAGCACCCCACCACTGCACGGTTCCCCGCCTCCTCCCTCCTTCCCTCGCTGCCACTGTGGCAGGCAGGCGGGCTGATCGAGGCCTGCTGGCCTAGGGGAGGGATGGGGTGTGGGAGGTTGACCGCCTTCCCCAAGGAGGGAGCCGGCCGTTGGCCCCTCTGGAAAAGGGGTCACATCTGCCACCACCCACCCCTGGTTCCCCATCCCAGCTGGGGGCCTGAAGGCCCCGGTAGGGTCGGGAGAGGAGGCAATGGTCGCCGGGCCGGGTGCGGAAGGAACGGCCACCAGCTGTCCATGGGAGGTTGGCTATGGAAGTGCACTGATCACCAGGGGACAGCTCCTGTGTTGAGCGTCTGCCCCCTGGTGGTCAGTGTGTGTCATAATGACTGGTCGTTCCAGTCGTTAGGTAATAACGGTCACTTAGGCTTTTATATATATAGATAGTACAACCCTAAAATAATTTAGTTTCCTTCAGATAGATCCAGGCTCTTTGTGTAAACATGCTAGGATGTTTGGTTTAAAACTATGGGAGAGTCCCTGTGCTGATTTCAGGTGTTTCTTTAGCACCGTGGTCGGCAAACTGCGGCTCATGAGCCACATGCGGCTCTTTGGCTCCTAGAGTGTGGCTCTTCAACAAAATTCCACGGCCTGGGCACGTCTATTCTGAAGAAGTGGCGTTAGAAGAAGTTTAAGTTTAAAAAATTTGGCTCTCAAAAGAAATTTCAATCGTTGTACTGTTGATATTTGGCTCTGTTGATTAATGAGCTTGCCGACCACTGCTTTAGCACATTGCTTCTCAACCTGGCTGTACCTAGAAATCAAATGATGTAACCACTGCTTTTGACAGGCAGGTACCTTATAAAATTCCCACTATGTTTTGCATATGCTCCTAAATAGTGTGGTTTGGTTTTTTTTTGGTCATACTTTTTTTTTCTTTCCTTAGAGATTATAAACAAATATTTGCTAGATTTCACTGGTACTTTAAGATTTACTAGATGTTACAAAAAGCAGTATAATTGCGTTTAATGTGAAACTTTCTTTCATAACTTTAAGTATTTCACATCCCACAGGTTCTCTAAAGAGAATTATGTGATATAGTTTTGGTAATTTAATAACTGATGTATGTATTGTTTTTTAGATTCCCAGAAAATCTAAGCTGGCAATTCATAGGAACATCAGAGATGATGAAGGCTTCATCATCAGGCATTTCGCAGGGGCAGTGTGCTACGAAACAGTAAGTGTGACTTTTACCAGGAGACAACGACTTGATGTTGCAGCTGCACTATACAGTATGGTAACCTGTGGCCACATCAGGCTATTTGAATTTAAATTAAATTTAAAAATAAAATTTATTTCCTCTGTATATTGGCTCCACTTCATGTGCTCAGTGTGCACATTGGCCGGTGGTGACTGTATTGACAATGCAGATACAGAACCTTTCTATCATCCTCCAACGTTCTCTTGGGCAGTGCTGTGTTAAGGGATAACATCACAATGGATTGAGTCGTTTATTCCTGTTTGCTTTGTTTTCAGACCCAGTTTGTGGAAAAAAATAACGACGCTTTGCATATGTCTCTTGAATCCTTAATATGTGAATCCAGAGATAAGTTTATACGGGAATTATTTGAAACATCCACAAATAACAACAAAGACACTAAACAAAAAGCAGGAAAACTTGGCTTCATCAGTGTGGGAAACAAGTTTAAGGTATGTGTGTTAAATATATTACTTGAAAAAAATTTTTTACTGCATTTAAAATAAAATATATAGCTTTATTCTCTACACTGGATAATGTAGGCACTGTCAAAAACCCCATGAGTGAAGTTCAGAGCAGATCCTGCGTTGTTGGTAGGATCTGTATGCGAAAAATAAATAATAAAACACACCCAAATAAGTGTAGTGATGGAACATACAGAAATTCTTGTAATTTTATGAGTGTCTTCTTTCTCGGTGCTTAACATACCAGATTGCTTCTTCTAATGTTCTTGCTTCTGCTTACTGTCTGGTTGACCTTCAAACCTTCTCTTTCCCATGTGTTTTCTGTTTCCTTCCTCATTCAGCAGTTGTGTTTTAGCTGGAGTAGTCAGTCCAGCTCGGGATGGCTAGAGAACACTAGTTGAGTTGAGAGGAAAAGCAGGCACAGCCAGGGGCTTCAGGTAAATGATCACCTTCATGGACTCTTATTTGTAGAGTGGCTGCCATGTGAAAAAGAGGCTGTCTCAAGTGACTGATTATATTTATAATTCATTTTTAGTGTGTTTTCTCTCTCAGTGCATTGTGGCTGTGCATATTATGCTAAAATTTGACTAAAGCTTTAAGAAATCTGTAAAAAATGAGTGCTCTGAGTGGCAAACCCTTCAAATTGCTTAACATTGAAGACCATTTCATGTGTTTTATTAATTTTGGACCAGGAATTTATTCTTTGGGGTATGACAAGGAATTATCAAATGATGTGTCTTAGAAATGGGACAGTATACTAATTGGTTCTAATTGTTGAATATTTAGTATAGAATAAGATAATTTAAAAGTGTAATGACTAAAAGATTATAACACATAGAACAAAGAAATAGAATTAATTTCTCTCATAAATTTCCATGATGCATTATTGTTATGTTTGCAAGAAAACTCTACATATGCTTTTCATTATGTGTACTTTAAATATTAAAAATGATGTAATTAGAACTAATATTTAAGTATCAGAATACTATGGTACTAACAGTGTAAGGCCTCCTGAAATCCCTTATGGATTGAAATGGGCTCTAAATAACTAACTTGATAAAGTCATGTTTATAAAGCTATATATATTTTTAAAGCCAAATCATAAATGTAGGAGAAAGCTTATAATACATTATCAGGTAACTGAATAAAAAGTTTTTAATTTTGTTATAATCTCTATTTATTGATTATGAGTTTCTAATTTTCTCGAGCAATATTTTTTCTCTTATTTGGATATTCTGAAATTGCTGAAAAGATATGTAACAACATTAATTTAGTGAAATGGATACCATTCATTAAGGATTTTCCTACTATAATGGAATATTCTAGTGTTGCTGGTGAGACCATACCTGAAATTTTATACAATATAAATAAAACAAAAAGATTCTTAAAATTCTTTAAAGTATTCGTTTATGTTGAGACTTGAAGGGCCTTAAAATTGCTTTTTGCAATAAGATGTATTTTGTACATTAAACTGCTGAAAGCCATAACTGAGTAAGATCATCCTAACTAATAAAAGAGTAATATGCAAATTGACCATCACATAAGACACAAGATGGCTGCCCCCATGTGGACACAAGATGGCTGCCACAAGATGGCCTGCAGGGAATGGCAGTTGTGGGAAGTTAGGGGTGACTAGGCCAGCAGAGGAGGGCAGTTGGGGTTGACCAGGCCAGCAGAGGAGGGCAGTTGGGGTTGACCAGGCTAGCAAGGGAGGGCAGTTGGGGGGGACCAGGCCAGCAGGGGAGGACAGTTGCGGGGGGACCATACCTGCAGGGGAGGGCAGTTGGGAGCCAGCAGTCCTGGATTGTGAGAGGGATGTCCAACCACCTTTTTAGGCCCCATCCCACTGGGATCTGGCCTAAATGAGCAGTTGGACATTCTTCAAGGGATCCCAGATTAG
This sequence comes from Cnephaeus nilssonii, assembly GCF_951640355.1. Lineage (NCBI taxonomy): Eukaryota > Metazoa > Chordata > Mammalia > Chiroptera > Vespertilionidae > Cnephaeus > Cnephaeus nilssonii. Next base: position 61,619,605 of record NC_137080.1, on the reverse strand, counting down.
AGAGGGTGCAGGCTGGGCTGAGGGACACCCCCCCTTCCCCATGCATGAATTTTGTGCACTGGGCCTCTAGTTAATAATAAAATGTAAAATGTTTTTATGAGTTACTTTAAAATGAATATTAATAGTAATTCTTAATTTTAAATTTAATAGAATAGCTCATTAAATTAAATTCAAGGTATGTGAGGCAATAAAAAACAAACAGGCACTAGCATTTACTATAATATTTTAGTTATCCAATATCACTGAGAAGCAGAAGTTTTCCATTGAAAAGCAACATTTTTAGGTTATTGAAACATAACTTTTACTCTTATTGTTTTAGTAAAAGTAATCCTTTTTGATGGAAAAATAATATTCTGCCATTATATACATTATGCCCTTGGTCCCTGACTGTTGTTCTTTGATATTTGACATTTCCGCCCCCCTTTTCTCAATGCTATTAGTTAATTTTTGCTGTTTCTACTTTTTTGATTTACTCTATCTCTCTTTTTTTGGAGAATGTTGTGTTTAGTCTATGGATTAAGAAAAATGGACTTTGTGATAGTTGTTTTCTTTCCAAATTAGTGGCTCTTATACTTGCCTTTCAGTTGTGTGATGGTCCAGATTGATTATATCTTAATCCCATGCTGTCTGAAGTATACTGTAATGTTTCTGGTAAGAGAATGAACTTTGGTGTTAGGCCCCACGTTGGAATCTTGGCTTTGCCATGACTAGCTAATGTTTTCACCTGTAAAGTGAGTCTTAATGCAATATTCTTAATTAAAATTGTGTGGATTAAACATGATAATGCCCATGAAAAGCTTTGAGAAATGCTTGACTCATAGAAAGCATTCAATAAAGTATACTTATCACTATTATGATTAAATATAGATGTCATTGAACCAGTATGTTAATTTAAGAAATATCATCTTAATTTATCTTTCATGAGAAGTATAATAAACATCTTAGTATAAAATTGATATTAGAATTTTATATAATTGATTTACTTTGCAGAGAACTAAAGCAAATATACAAATTAAATTAGTACTGAATGAGAGTAAATTTTTGTGTGACACTTAATATTATTAAAAACAGGAAAGCATAGTAACTTGTAGTGTTCATTGTCAATTTGTTTTGGATAAAGCTATCTAAGCTTTTAAAAAATAATTGAGATGTGAAGTGTTTTAAAATAGTAAGGAGGGTTTCTACAGCTAGGCAGGATAGTTTCATTTATAAGCGCTATATAAAACAATCTAAACATATGCCATTAGTGTATGTTTTAAACATGCCTTCATTCTTAATGGAGTGTGACACAAACTACACCAGCTTGCCACATACTTAATACTGCTCTGCTGATCTCTAACTGAATGCATGCCCAGTATTTTCGTTCAGTTTTTTCGTTGCCTGTACACTTTCCTTGTTCACCCCACCTGCACGTGCACATGTGTGACTTTTAGTATTGCTAATGTTCATTCTCCTAATTATACAAGTTCTGTATAATTAAAGTAAGTTATTGTCCTTGGCATTATATAAGCCATATACTTTGCATATTGCTGTCAAAGAGCTTTTCTACCAGAAGTTGTTAAATCATAATGTGTTATACATCCATGTTATTGCATGTTATTTCATTCTACTATCAAAGAGCTAATATTAACACATGACATTGTGTGTTTTTGCTTTTTGGGAAAAAAAGTGATTTTCTTTCTTTTACAGACACAGTTAAATTTGCTTCTGGATAAACTTCGAAGTACTGTGAGTATACTTAAAAAAAAACAGGGTTTTTAAATGGTCCTCTTAAACTATTATTAAATACTTACTCAAATAAACTAAGTTAATCTGGAATAATTAGAAATGTATTTTAAACTAATTCCCCCATTAAAAAGAATGGTTTTTAAAATGGTTTTCATTTTGGTTAAGTTTGTTCTGAATAACGGTTAAATATATATGTGAAGTCAAATTATTATATAAATATATAGAATTATCTGAATGCTATTAAGATTATCCTGTGGTTTAAGGAAAGTGAAAGTAATTATTATGGAGAAGGAAATGTATTTTTTATGTTTAAAGATAATGTATTGTTTAAATATGTTAAAATATTTTAAAATGAAAGACTTTTGTTTTTTACAGCAACAATTTTTGGCACTCAAATAAAAATGTAGTATTTTTCTAATATTATTAGTACATAATACAGAAATTTATTTTAAGCTTTAAGTTATAAAAGTGTGCTAATTTTTTAGTTCCTTACTGATTATTTTTTTATTTTTAAAAATTAAAAACAAATTATTCTTATTTTTTAAAAATTAAAAATGTTTTTAATTAAATTTATTGGGGTGACATTAGTTAATAAGATCATATAGGTTTCAAGTGTACATTTCTTTGATACATGATCTATATATTGCATTGTGTGCTTACCACCCAGAGTCAGATCATCTTCCATCACCATATATTTGGCCTCCTTTACCCTTTACTACACTGCCCCACTTCCCTTCCCTCTGGTAACCACCATACTGTTGTCTGTATCTATGAGTTTCAGTTTTATATCACACATATTAATGAAATCATATGGCCCTTAGCTTTTTATGACTTATTTTGCTTAATGTAATATTCTCAAGGTCCATCCATGGTGTTGCAAATGCCAGTATTTCTTTAAAAAATTAAAAAATATTTGATTTCAGAGAGGAAAGGAGAGGGAGAGATAGAATCATTGATTGGCAGCCCCCTACTGAGGATTGAGCTCTTAACCCAGGCATGTGCCCTGACGGAGAATCTAACCATGACCTCCTGATTTATAGGTCGACGCTCAACCACTGAGCCACATTGGCTGGGCAAATGCCAGTGTTTCATCTTTTCTAATGTCTTGGTAGTATTCCATTGTATATATGTACCACATCTTCTTTATCCAAATATTTATTTATTTTTATTAAAGTATAGTTGGCATATAATATTGTATTTGTTTCAAGAGTAAAACATATTGATTTAACATATATATATTCATGTATATATCTATATATCTATATATCTATATATATATATATATATATATATATATATATATATCTTAGTGATTATTTTAAGAGGGGTTCATATATTGATGATAATATGCACTGAAAGTTACTGGTATTCATAGAAATAGAAAAATGAGAATGCTATATGTATTGTCTTAAAAAGTACCTTTATTCTCCCAGGGAGCGAGCTTTATTCGTTGTATAAAACCGAATTTAAAGATGACAAGCCATGACTTTGAAGGTGCTCAAATTTTGTCTCAACTTCAGTGTTCAGGTATTTCCATATTTTTATAATCTGTATCAGTGTGTGTCAGGAGTCTGAGCTCAAATACAATTAAATATGTCCAGTGCTTTCAAATATTTCACAATTATCTTGATTTTTAAGTGTAGTAAGATTTTTATCTTATATTTTCTTTAATTATAAGAAAAGCATGCTGGCAATTATTCGAGTAATACTGGGGTATAGTTTATTGTGAAAAAAATTATTTAACAGCATTAAAGTAAAATTTAGGAAAACTTTACACATCTGTAGCTCTCCCTTAAGTGGGCTCTTTCCTGTGGCCTTCTCAGCCCAGCAGTTCATTTCTCATCTCCCCTCCCCTCCAACCGCCCCCCCCTCCCCCCGCCTGGCCTAACTGGGTCAGGAGGTAGGGTTTGGTGTCTGCTTCCCACGCCACCACTTGTGAAAATAAGAAAAACACTTTGTTCTCGGCTTCTGTGGAATTTCTATGCATTTGGTCAAACTATCACTTCCTCCCTCCCCCCTGGCCCATCCTAACCTTGCTGGATCACAGAAGTCTTAGGCACCAGGCTCACTGGTTTTCCTTTACTGCATGCCCTTCCTCCATCCCCACTTGAACTACTTATTCCCAAGGCATCAGCCTCTCCTTTCCTCCCAGTCCATCTCAGGCTCCGGACACTTGCTTGAACTCTTGCCTCTCTGATTCCTTATTTTGCTCCTCTCAGAGGTGGATTTATTATAAAGCTAAGGTCACTTATGCTTCAGGGTTCCTCATTTATACGAGCTCCTTCCACAGGCCTGCACTTGACTTTGTATTCTTTTGTAATTTGTAATTATGCATGTACCTTTTTCTTAAACTGCCCTCCCCCAGTTGTGAAAACTTCAGGCCCCCCAATCTGGATCTACCCTTGACCCCTCTCACAAAACTTTAGCTGTTGATGATTCTAATTCTGTCCTTTCTCCTCATCTGCATAGATAAAGTAGGAAGACAAATTGGCACCATTATCTGTATATATAAAAGCCCAAGTTACTGGCCGACCTGCTGACTGGCCGGTAGCTCTGATGCGCACTGACCACCAGGGGCAGATGCTCAATGCAGTAGCTGCTGAGCGACAGCAACTTTGCAGAGTGCCCTCTTGCACTCTGGGACCCCTCGGGGGATGTCGGACTGCAGGTTTCGGCCGATCCACGCAGGCCAGGCAGAGGGACCCCACTGGTGCGCACCGGGCCTCTAGTAAATGTATATGATCACTAACCTTTAAAGGGCTCTCGAACCCACTCTGCCAAGTTTCTCTGGTCAGCATACCCTCTTTCTCCATGGAAACTAGTCAGACCCATCCTGCTTTCCTGAAATCTCTGACCCATCCCACTCTCCTCAAATCTCTGAGCCTCTGACCCATCCTGCTCTCCTCAACACTCAGCTTCTGTTAACGCTCAGCCTCTTAACAACAACAGCAACAACAACATCCTTCAAAGTTTCACCTGTCTGCTACCAGACACTTCTACCTACCTGCATTAGTAGGACGTGCCTCTCTTCCTAGTTGGACTGCAGTTCTTTGGAATCCATCCCTTTCTACCTTTTCCTGAATCTTCAATATTGGTTGTAGGTAGGGAACCATTTCCTTTGAGCAGGATCTCTCCATTACCATTTCAACATGCTGAAACCTTGTCTTAATTTCCTCCTACCCACAGCTAGAAGGGATTCCAGCTGCCTCCCTATTTCTCGCCTCACTTTTCTGTTTTTCGATTTCTGTCCAAGAATAGTCTATTCTTGCATCCTCAGTTTCCTGCCTTCCACTTGCTCTTTAACCCCACAGATTTCAGCTTCCACCTTGACCAGTCACCAGTGCCATCAACAAAGTAATTCTTGATGAGGTTACCAGTGCTTTCCTTGATCCTAATTCAAATGTTCATTTTGCAGTTCTTAGTGAACTTCACAGCAGCATTTGACTCTGACCAATGCCTTTTACAAACCCTTTGTTGGCTTTTGAAACACCATATGTCCTTGCTTTTGTTTTGAATTCTCCGGCCTTTCCTGACTTCTCTGCAGGGTCACTTTTTTCACCTGGGTATTATTCATGAGAGTTTTCAGGCTTTGGGTTAGGCATATTTTCCTTCTCACTCTTTTTTTTTTAAATATTTTATTGATTTTTTACAGAGAGGAAGAGAGAGGGATAGAGAGTTAGAAACATCGATGAGAGAGAAACATCGATCAGCTGCCTCCTGCACACCCCCTACTGGGGATGTGCCCGCAACCAAGGTACATGCCCTTTGACCGGAATCGAACCTGGGACCTTTCAGTCCGCAGGCCGACGCTCTATCCACTGAGCCAAACCAGTTTCGGCTCCTTCTCACTCTTATATATAACTTTCGATGGTGATAGAAATAGTCCATATCTGTGTGGTCCAATAAGGTAGCTACTAGGTACTTGTGGCTATTGAGCAATTGAAATGTGACTAGTTTGAATTTGGTACTAAATTTTAAATTGTATTTAATTTTTTAAAATTTAAATAGTCACTTGTGTGTGGTTAGTGCAACTGCAGAGCATGTGGCTAGTTGCTGCCTTATTGGACAGCATAGGTATACTCTGTCTCCCCAAGTCCCTTCGATGTGACCCCCTAAACCAGTGGTTCTCAACCTTCCTAATGCCGCGACCCTTTAATACAGAGTCTCATGTTGTGGTGACCCCCAACCATAAAATTATTTTCGTTGCTACTTCATAACTGTAATTTTGCTACTGTTAATGAATCGTAATGTAAATATCTGTGTTTTCCGATGGTCTTAGGCGACCCTGCTAGCAGTTCTCAACCTGTGGGTCACTACCTGTGCCTCTCTGACTCCTTATTTTGCTCCTCATTATTTATAGTTAAGCTTTTCCCTGACTATTTTATCCTTTTCTTGATATAAAAAGTTCACATGGACTCAAGACTCTTTCTTTCTTTGTAATATTTTCTTAGATTGTTTTTACTTTGAATTTGACTATTTTTGTAATTTAAATTTTTCTTTAGGATTTGTTTAGCCTAATATAATAAATCATTATTTTATCAGCACGTGTCCAGTGTACTGGCAAAGCAAGCATGTTTAGATTTAGCGATATATGCTATTAGATGAGAAGAGTATGGGCTTACTGGTGCTCCAGTTTCGATTCCTCTTTCAGTAAGCAGTGTATTTCAATATATTGCGACATGTTGACAGTTTAATAGATGACACTGATTCATAATAGTTTGATTTTTTTAAGGTATTACTAATAGTAAATGGTTCTAGTTATGTGGCTAGGTAAAGAGAAAAAGCCAAAAATGCCAATAACTGGTAGAAATGAAAATATTTATGAAACTTTCTAAAATAAAGACATTTAAAATTTGAATTCTACTTTGCCTTTCCATTTCTGTTATTTTTTCCAATTTAAGGAGAATTAACTAATTTAGGGCATGTTTTACTAAAATTACTCTCTTCTAATCAGCGAGGGTAAAGTAGGGGAAGGTGTGAGAAGGCAGGCAGGTCTTCTCCTGTAACCTTGGGGCTGTGCTGCCTGTCTGTGGTGGCAAAGAGGGGTTCTGAATAGAACCAGCACCCACAAGCCCCTCACCAAACTCCCAGCGGAAGATCCAGGTCATAGGAATTTCTAGAAGGAGGAGTACGTGGTGTGGTGATTTTTATTTTTCTAAGCATGAGAAGATCTTTTGAGTAAATTAGCTTGAAGTGCTAGGAAGCAGCCATTGGCTTGGTAATTTGTTAAGCTCCATGAAATTCTTAATGAACGTCTTTGAGCCAGTTCATATGTTGTCCGCAATTACAGGTCAAGCCAAGGGACTCAGGAGGCGGATGTGAACGTTTCCAAGGGTACTTGTGTATTTGATATAAATGGGCAAAAATTGTCACAGTATCAGTCAGACCTTACTTTTATTTACAAGCAGAGCCTAGAACTAAATCTAGTTCTAGAGATTTCTTTCCATAGGAATGATTGCTTCTCTGTGTTTCATTGATTAGTATTAAAAATTATAATAGTTATATATGTTCACTGTAACAAAAATGAAATAGTACAGAAAAATATAAGTAAAAAGTCTCACTTCTCAGTATGTCTTGGATATGTTTTTTATACTGGTTAGATAAGCCCTATTCTTTTTAATTAACACATCATATATGGTTGCAACATAATTTTTAATAATGAAGTTATTTTATTTTTTTCTATTATAAGCAATGACCCAGTGGATATATAGCCATTCTCTATGCATGTATTTGCCCACATGTGTGACAAGTTGTAGGATAGATTCATAGAAGTAGAAAGTACTGAGTCTAAGGGGGTAAATATTTCCAAATTGCCATCCAGAATTGTTGCACTGGTTTACTCTCCCAATAAGAATGTGTGTGTGTGTTCCTACACTGTTGCCAACCCTGAGTATTATTGGTGTTTTATCTAACCTTTACCTAGCCTTTCCCATTAAAAAGGTTTAAAATTCAGTCTGACTGCTTAGAGAGGCTATCTTTCCCATGAGATGATTTTAAAATAAAAATCTGTTTTTTAACTATTTTATAGTTTCATTTAGCTAATTTAAATTTTTGGCTAGCAGGAATTTATTTTTATATAAGTGAGGTAAAGATCAGATGGTAGTTTTGTTTTCTAAATGCCTACCCATTTGTCCTAACACTTTTTATTGAATAATGTTATTTTCTCCATTGAGTTGAATATTCCAGAGTCTGAAATTCAGGGGTTGTTTTTGGTGAACAAAGGTTTTTGGCATTATTTATAGTTAAGCTTTTCCCTGACTATTTTATGCTTTTCTTGATATAAAAAGTTCACATGGACTCAAGGCTCAAATTAACCACCTACTAGAATTTCACTGAAAAGAGATATGCATCCTGTACACTTTTTACCCCAATAGACTAGTTGCTCTGAGAGATGAGTGAAAGGGGATCTTTATAGTGAAGCAGTGAGCGCTTCTTTCTTGTCCATTTGCTCTAAGCACTGGTGAGAATTTGGGAATATGTTTGACTACTTCTTGGGAATATGTTTGACTAATCTTGTTCTAAAATTAACCTCAGGATTTGGAAAGTGGCCTAATGCAAGCCTTATATACAGAGGTTTGTAGCAGTAAAAAAGATACAAACTAGATTTGAGCTATATAGAGACCAGGAGTTTGTCTCTAAAAAAGGGGTTTATTCAAGATGGCTAAGTGAAACTTACTATGATAGTTTGAGGTGGCGGGTAAGTTGGGACATAATAAGTATAAATATAATATTTCCTATGTAATATTTCCTTGCTGACAATTCCTATAAATTGGAATTGTCAAATTATGTACTTTTCTAAACATTAATTTGTCAAGTTGATCATTTGCAAGTAATTTTTTGACTGCTGTACAGTGATTGGCAATAATACGTATTTGCTTACGTATCTAGGTATGGTGTCTGTCTTGGACTTGATGCAGGGGGGTTTCCCATCACGAGCTTCATTTCATGAACTCTACAACATGTATAAAAAATACATGCCAGACAAACTTGCAAGACTAGATCCAAGACTATTTTGTAAGGTACAAATATCACCTGAATTGAAATTTCTTAGCTATAGGTGTCTTTCTTACTAATTACTGGTTGTCATTTAACTTTTTTAACTTTTTCTTTTTCAGGCTCTTTTTAAAGCTTTGGGCTTAAATGAAATTGACTACAAGTTTGGGTTAACAAAAGTGTTTTTTAGACCTGGCAAGGTAAATACATTTTTACTTTAAACTTGAACATGATGAATATGAATAGTTGGGAGATGGGGGTCAATGAATATTTTTAAGTGTTTTAGTGATTTGAATTATTCTTGAATTATATGATCACCAACAGCATGCATATTATCAGTATGTGAGAAGTTTACAATGTGTAATACTCTGTACAAGTTTTACAATTCTTTTCAGCTTTGGAAATATTGGAATGAGAGCATTGTTTGATTGGATTTTTCATTGTTTTATTGGATTTTTTTTGGTTAAAGTAAGGGTTAGCCAGAAAATACTTTTGTTTTAAACAAGTTGAAAGCTTTTCTAAAACATATTAATTCAGCCTTAATAATTAGAAATTTCACAGTACTTTTGAGTCTTCATTGTGTGGAGAACAAGTTCTATTAGAGAGTGATAGATGTACAGGGTATGGGAAATTGGACTGGAGTTTGTGCTGAAATGCATTTCTCTCAAATGCTAGAGTGAGTGAGGGTATAAATACTTTCGTATGTAACATAATTTTCTTAGCCTCACCCATAGTTTTAGTATTTAAAGGTTCTTGTACTAGGTTACAAGATTGAGTAAAGAATATTTCAGAACTAAATAGGTATAATATAGAAATACCTAAATGCTATTCAGAATCAGTTTATCATTTCACCACTTCTAACTTTTAAAATATTGATTGAATTGTATTTTTATAATTTTAAACACACGTGATATTATATAATAGTCAACTATACCTATTTGACTCAGCAAAATCATTAATAAATATCTCTAGTGCCTTGAAGACTAAACTAATCATAATAAATCTGATTTTACATTTTTGGGCATGAGATAAAATCTGTGTAATGCATTAGCAATATATGTACTTTCCTGTGACTATTTTTACTGCAGAGAACCCATACCATTTTCTATAAAAAATTAAGAAAAAAATGAATATATAAATATTCATTGTTGGCTTAGCTGTAATCATATATATTTCTCATAAACTCAACATTTACTTTATTTCAGGGCTATAGTAATATTTTAGAATTAACAACCTGATAGAGAAAGCACTTGGTCTTGTTTGCTTCCAGAAAAATTAGTCAGAAAGAAAAGTTAAAAGCACAAGGCATATGTTCACAGATCTTTAGTCTCATTATGTTAACTTTAATTTTGATTATAAGAAGCCATTATATTGATAGGTGTGTCACCTCAATGCATTATAGTAGGATACAGCGATTTTCAACCGGTGTGTTGCAAGCATTTTTAAAATATGCAGTACTTGAATACTAACTCAGGGGCACTGACCTCTTTTCCCTTATATTATCAAATTAAAAATGACAGCAGCCAACACAACAATAGCCATCCAGTGTGAATGAATCAAAATGATACCTATTTTTTTTCAGATCGGTAAAAAAAATATGTTTTTTGGTGTGCTGCAGAATTTTAGTAATTAGTTTATATGTGCCATGAAATGAAAAAAGTTGAAAACCACTGGTGGAATATTTTGTAAAGGATAGAAATTATTATGTGGTTTGTTGATAAATTGTGGAAATGAAATATTTTATTAATTATTAACCTAATAACTTTTATTTGTGTTTTCTGTCTCTTGGTTACAGTTGCTTATCTCTGATCAAAATAGGGATGGGGTTTGGAGGAGATGAAATAGTTTTGGTGGCTCCTGACATTATATGGCTGACCTTGTCACTGGTCAGGAGCTATATACAGATACTGAGAATGTGGATGAGCCAATTTAGAGACATATCAGCCTTTCTTTTTTAATTCCTTTTTCAGTAAAAGCTTTTTGCTAACCATCTATAATTGTCATTTAAGATTTTTTTTGACTTTTAGTATTGAATCTGCTAACTATCAGTGCGTCTCCCACCTTTCCCCTCCAAAATCCTGAAGGAAGGAGGAAGAAAGAGAGAGGCAGCTATAAGATGCAGTGTATTGGGTTTTCTGTAGACCCCACCGAGGCTTGGGACCATTTCAAGAAAGTTAGATGTTGGATTTGAGTTCTAGTTATTTTGTATCTCGGTGTGTTTAAGCCTGTTTATCTTTTAATACTGATAAATTATTTTGTTTCCTAGTTTGCAGAATTTGATCAGATTATGAAGTCTGACCCTGACCATTTAGCAGAGTTGGTTAAGAGAGTCAACCACTGGCTTATCTGCAGTCGCTGGAAGAAGGTTCAGTGGTGCTCCCTCTCAGTCATCAAATGTAGGTGTTTGCTTTCACACCAGGATCTGTAATTAGTTTGGAAATGAATGGTGTGTGGGATTTACAAAGTTGTCTCAGCTGAGAGTGCTGGATAGCAGGGATTGCATCGCTTATTCGCCTCCTTTTCCTGGTTCCTCAAGTAGTAGCTCATGTGCAGGATGTGATAAATGAGTGTTTGTGGACTTTTTTTTTGAGTGTATGTGGTACTTCTTAATTTGAATGTATGAAGGAGAATTAATTTCATCGTGTCCTAAACAAAGCAGAAGTCATTGTCTTGATTCTTTTCTCTCCCCACCCCCCACCTTTCCCACACCATCCCCTAATCTCTCAGACTTGAGCCAGAACTCTTCCCACCTGCGTGGCATCATCAGTACAACATGCCAAAAATTTCAGGGTTTTAACGGTTTCTCCTTTCTTGTCCCTGAAATCTTGTCAGTCAACAGACCCTGTTGATTCCTCCTCCAAATACTGTACCGTCTTCCCTCTCTATTGCCAGTGCCTTCGTGGAGCCCCTCCTCCGCTTGCATGGTAGCTTCAGTGGCTCCCAGATTGGTTTTCCTGGGTTCCCAGACTTCTCTCTCCAAACTCAAAGCCTTGTATGGAGGCTCCCTTTAACGCAGAGCAAAGTCTAAAGTCTTTCAAGATCACAGAGTGGGGCTTCAGCTGTCCTTTCAGCCCTTCTCCTGCCTCTGCTCCCTCAGACCCTGTGCTCAGACACTCTGTGCTGAGCTGCTTTCTCTTGTGTTTCTGGCCAGGTTGTATGGACAACTTACCTCTGACCCCAAGCAAGGGTGAGGGGCAGAATTTTTTTTGGGTTCCTGAGGGTCTATGGAAACCTTTAATTGTAGGGAGCTATTGTGAGTAATTTGATTAAATGTATAATTTTCTCTCCTTCCAAACTCACCGAATACCTGGAACAGTGCTAGACACATGAAAGAGATTCAGTGTAAATTGTTCCTTATTAATATAAAAATAAAATTCCTTTGACCTAATGAAAATGAACTGTGCAAACGTTATTATTGAGGTCTTTTGTTAAACAATTATGAATGTAGGTAAAAGGATTGCTGTAATAAAAAAGGTGACAAAAACTCTTCCCCCCTCATTTTCCAAGTAAAATATAAACAAAGTTGTCACTATAGTTTATTGCTTTCAGCTTAATACATTGCATGTTGATGGACAACACATTATATTAAAGTTGGCTATACTGTACCATTTGTTCATGGACTGTGTTGTGCAGTGGTGAAGTCAGCAGCTAGTCAGGATCTTTGCAGGATGATAGAGAAGCTCAACAATGTTTCAAGGTCAGAGCAATCTAGGACATTCTAGGTAACTGAAGTTAAATATCAAATAAGTACCTTTACTGTAGGATTGTCAGAAGCTTCATTCAATATGTTCATTGTGAATCTCCAAAAGTAGCATTTAGTTTTTCCTAAATTCATATGACAGATGAATCCTTTTTTTCGAGACATACCTGTTAATGTTTCATAGACCAACATTACCTAGGGCAGTTTGAGAGGCAGTGGTGTAGCATAACAAGGAAATAATACATTCAGAATGTAAATGTAGTAGTATACATGGTGTGCTTTTATTTTAAGAAGTATACAGAATTAAATGTTAAACTTCCTGATTTTGATGTCTGGTATAATATGAGAGTTCATGTTTCTTGAGAACTGCTTTATGAAAGTGAGTGGTTTTTAAAACGGTTATAGGTCTGAGTTAAACAGAATAATTTTATATCATATTTTTCTCTTACACATAGTGAAAAACAAAATAAAATATCGAGCTCAAGCCTGCATTAAAATGCAAAAAACTATTCGAATGTGGCTTTGCAAAAGGAGACACAAACCTCGGTAAGATGAATAGTGCCTAAAGAATCCAACAAAACCTAATTACTCAAATATGAAATGACTATGAAGTCATAATGAAGAGCGGTTGGGATACTCAGAGTTTTCTCTTTTCTCACGTTTTTGTAAAAAGATGTATTACTCTGTTATTTGTATGATTTATTGGAAATTAGTTTAATTACTTCATTGCTAGCCTCTTTCTACAAAAGGATTTGAAGGAGCTTACAGAAATTTAGACACTATAGAAGGTTGAAATAAATGGAATGAAAGAAGAATGAAAGAAGCTCTTTTATTCTGATTATTTTAGTGACTCGAGTTTCTTGACAAATGTCACGTTGACATAGTTTTTAAAAACCTTATTAATATAAAAAAACCTTACTAATGTTTTCTGAATTATCTGTAGCAATTGTCTCGCTATAAATTTAGTCTTTATTTCTTATTTGCTTCTTTTATTATTAACTGATACTCTTTAAACTTGGAGGTCTGAATACCTGTTGATCTTTAATGCCTTTTAAAGAGACTAGGTGACTCTTTCAAAGCCTTCTATAATTTGATTTCTCAAAACTTTCAATGTAAATATAGAAGGCTCCAATCCTGTGGACAGGTATCAATGTCATTCACACCCATATTTGATTATTATTATTATTTTTTACCTTCAACAAGTTATCTTAAAAAAAAAAGAATACTGAATAATATGAATATAGGAGTAAAATATCCTGCTTAATATGTTTTGCATTTTATTAAAATGAAAAATCAATGTATAGCATTACATAGTGAAATTAGACTGACGCAGCATTATCTTTACAGCATCGACGGCCTGGTTAAGGTCGGCACACTGAAAAAACGGCTTGATAAGTTCAATGAAGTAGTAAATGCACTGAAAGATGGAAAACCGGAGGTGAATAAACAGGTCAAGGATCTTGAAATTTCTATTGATTCGTTAATGGCCAAAATTAAGGTAAGTAATTTTAATCTAAATGGCTTTGACTTTTTGAAGTAATTTAATATCTTTAGTTATTGGTGTTAAAATTGTATAGGAAAATGCATTACTGTGTTAAGGATACAAAGTGTTACAAATGTTGAGTCCCAGTGATGACAAGTGATGCTCATTATAGGGGTCCCCTAATGGCTTGAAAATTTCCATAGCAGAACTTTAAAAAGAGCAAAGTTAAGCACTTTCATCTGTTGCTAGGAAAGATCCCCCCCACCCCCCAAAAAAATAGTAACTAAAATACTCTTTGTAAAATGCTAAAATGCTATTGTATTTACTTTAAATAGTAACTAACTACTCTTTTGGTAAGCTTTTGCATAATCATTACTGAGAGAGGATTAATGCAAATTATTTTGTTTCATGTTTTTCTACTTTCAGAAACCAATTTTTAAATGATAAAAGTAATGTAATATTAACAATTTAGAGAAAGTCACCAAAAAATCCTTACCAAAGTAACACATTTAACTGTTTTTTTTTGTTGTAAATTTCCCTTCCTGTCTTATTTTATATGCATGTATTTTTGCATAGTTCTTACCCTAATGTACATTTAGTTTTCTGTCCCTATCATCATGCCATATGCCTTGTTCCTATAATTATATTATCTTCATATAGGCTGTATCATAAATTACTTAACTGTTATGAAAATAGCAATTTTCCTCCAAATTTGTCAGAATAAATGGGGCCTTTTTTTGGTATTGATTTTCATTTATTTGATCATCAGTGGGATTGAAAATTTTTTCTATATGCTTGTAATTACATTCCATCTGTCTCTTCATATCTTTTTCTGTTATTTTTTAGGGTGTTAATGTTTTTCTCATCTAGTTAAATGAGTCAGTGCAGTTACGTGGATATAATACCTTAAAGCAAGCCTTTTACTCTGTTTCCTGCAGATATTTTATGTAGACAGTGGTCAATCTTAGAGACAGAATGGAGAAAGAGGAGCAAAAGAAGAATGAAAATGCTTTGGATAAGCTTAGCCGATTTTACAAATCTGTTAAGAGCCATCCCTATTTATATGGTATTAATCAATTAAAATCAACCAAGCCACATTTTCTGAAGGCTCACTTCAACAATTTGGGATGTATTTAATAATTTCTTAAATATTCCTTAAGTACTATTTGAACATTATTATTAAAGAGTAGTAAACTCTGACAAAATTAATAATTTCTTAAAAAATAATGGTTACCTACAGTATGTTATTTTGTCCACAGTACCACTTTAGATATTTGATTACTTGATTAATAGGAAATAGATGTAGAGATTTGTGTGGAAAGGTAACTTTTAAGTGTACAAATAGTATAATAAAGATAATGGGCTTATTGCTTACCAACTTTTCCAGTCTTTGCTGTATATGTCCATATTTATTTTGTTATAAGGGCACATAACATTAAAGTTACCATCTTAACGATTTTAAAATGTACAAATTCAGTAGTGTTCAGTATATTCACATTGTTGTGCAGCAGAAGAGATAACTTTTTAAGTACATGTTTATTATTGTTTTAAAGTCCACTATGATGACAAGGGAACAGATACAGAAAGAATACGATGCACTAGTTAAAAGCTCAGAGGAGCTCCTCAGTGCTTTACAGAAAAAGAAACAGCAGGAAGAGGAAGCTGAAAGGCTGAGGCGTATTCAAGAAGAAATGGAAAAAGAAAGAAAAAGACGTGAAGAAGATGAACAACGTCGAAGAAAGGAAGAGGAGGAAAGGCGGATGTAAGGCATTCATATTGTCGTTTTGAATTAGAAGCTAACAGAACAGTGAATTTTTGGTGGTGTTGGTTAATATATTTTCTTATTTTTAAAAGTAGTTTTTTGTTTAAAAACTAGAGGACCAGTGAATGAAATTCATGCACGGGAAGGGTCCCTAGGCCTGGCCTATGATCAGGGCCAATCAGGTTCCCCGCCTCCCCGCTTCCTCCTTTCCTCTCTCCCTCAGCACTCCATCGCTGCTGTTGGTCGCCCGCCATGTTCCACGCTGCCCACTGGTGGTCAGCGCATGTCATAGCGAGCGATCGAACTCCCAGTCTCCTAGTCAAACTCCTGAGGGGAAACTTTGCATATTAGCCTTTTATATATATAGATACTATAGTCATATGCTGCTTAATGATGGAAATATGTCCTGAGAAATGTGTCATTAGGTGATTTCATCCTTGTGTGAGTATCATAGAGTGAACTTACACAGACCTAGATGGTATAGCCTACTACACACGTAGGCTGTATGTATGGCATAACACCATTGTATATACAGTCCATTGTTGACCAAAATGTTGTTGTGCTGCTCATGACTGTAATTTTAGAATAAGTTTGAAAAATGGGGAAAAATCCATAATATCATAACATAAAATGATTTTAACAATAATATGAATTTTGGTTAGATTCTTATACCTGAGGATCTCTTAACTTCCTTTAAAGCAGTGACTTGTGTATTATTTAATAAGCTAGAAAAAAGGCTCTTCTACTTTTCTGCAGTTTTAAAACTGGTAATGTTTTGAAAGGTTTGCATAATTGGGTAGACAGAAGGAACATGAGTTGTTTAATTGGAGAAGGAGTAGAGGGAAGCACATGTAATCAGGACCTTGCAACTAGGCTTTGTAACCAAGTTACTCTAGAGATGTTAAAGGTTATGCAATATAATGTATTTGTTTTGTTTCAGAAGATTTATTGTCAGTAGAGCTAGATTTAAAAAATGATAATGTATATGGTCAGGAGGTTAATGTGAGCCCCCATTCTGTAACCTTTGTTTATTAATAGTTTAAATTGCCTTCTGAAGGATTCCTGATTTTTCTATAAAGTTTTTGAAGAGTTAGTTTCTTTCTTTTTTTAAGGAAACTTGAGATGGAAGCAAAGAGAAAACAAGAAGAAGAAGAGAGAAAGAAAAGGGAAGATGATGAAAAACGTATTCAGGTATGTACTGATTAGACAGTTGAACTGAATGTCTATCAAAATAGAATCTAAAAAATTAAACAAAAGAAGTGAAAGCAAGATCTTGATTTGCTAGATAAGCTGTCATTGGTTTATCTCAGAGATGAAAAGCAGTTTCTGAAATGGTTATGGGCAGGGACTTTGGAGTCAGGGACGTGAGTTAAGATCCAGCCTCTGTCACTGACAGAAATTATGACATTGTACAAGTCACAATGAGTGACTGTGGGCCACAGTTCCTCTCTGTGGAATGTGGGTAAATAATAGTTGTGAGTATCAAATGAGTTAACACATGTTAAAGCATTTCAAACAGTGTTCAGTTCAATAAATATTAGTTTGTTGTTATTATTATGCCTAGGGGAAAGCCGATGAACATTTATTTAAAATATAATTTTAAAACGTAGATTTCTCCAGTTAAACAAATTATAAAATATTATTTTATAATGTTATAGATACTAACAGTAATAAACTAGGATAAGATTCTTTCCTCACCCCATTTTTAAAAAATTCCATGTCTGAGAGTAATTGATCATGTATTTGAGTTTCTTGGCTTTATTAATTTACTAAAGGACTGGTGCATGAAAATTCATACACTGGAGGGGGGATCCCTCAGCCCGGCCTGCCCCCTCTCACAGTCTGGGAGCCCTCAGGGGCGGGAGACGACCCGGCAATCAGGGGAAGGCGACGCCCCATCACACCTCTGCTGCTGCCACTGCTGGCAGTGCAAGCCTCGGCCGGCCCTGGTTACCTGAGCCTCGGGCAGCCCTGGGCAGCAGGGCAGCTGCCATCCGAGGCTTGCCTGTGCCTCGGGCCTGGCCCTGGGTGGCTGGGGGGCTGAGGGGAGTGAGCGCCGCCATCTTGTGGCCGTGGGCGCTGCCATTTTTGAGGGCGGGGCAGCCAATTCCCTCCTTATGGGCTATGGGCGCCACCATCTTTGCAACGGCATGAGGGTCAATTAGCATATTCCCTCTTTATTCGATAGGATCCTGAGCACAACCAACACCTTAAATTCCTGACATCTGCTTGTCTGGTGTTAGTGTTAACGTGGTACCTGGGATACTGTGATGTTTGGGACACTCATCGTTACAGAATGGTGGAACTGTGGTTTCTCTGCCTTCTCTTAGATTTGGGAAGAGCAAGTATAAATTATAATATAGAAGAGAATAGAGACTGAAGAGCTTTCCGGTTAGATGATACATTCCTTACTAAGGAACTTGTCGGAACAATTTTAAGTAGGAGTAGAAATGACCAAGGAGACATGTGGGGGCACTTCGCTGAACCTGCTTTCTGTCCTCGGCAGGCTGAAGTGGAGGAGCAGCTGGCCCGACAGCGGGAGGAGGAGTCCCAGCAGCAAGCGGTGCTGGAGCAGGAGCGCAGGGACCGCGAGCTGGCCCTGAGGATCGCCCAGAGCGAAGCAGAGCTCATCAGTGACGAGGCCCAGGTGGACCTGGCGCTCCGCAGGTACGGGCCGCGGGGGGGTGTGGCGCGCCCGCTGCTGTCTCCCTCGGTGCCTCTCACTTCAGCCTGAAGGTAATAGGAGAGATCATATTCCTTAGCTCCTGGTATATTTTAAGTAAAATCATTTAAAACTTATTTGTATCCATTCTTACACCCAAAGGAATGAAACAAATTGATTTGTCAAATTGTTAAACTATCGAAGAACAAAACTGATACTTCAGTTTATGAGTATTTTAAGAAAACGTATCAATTTTTACTCTGATTGCTGAAGAGTATTGTATCTTTATATTTCTGGTTTAAGGTAGACATCTAATTCCTAAATACCTGCCATTAAATACTGTAATAGAAATCAGTCACTTTATTATAATCCAGTTTAATATATTTGAGGTTGGTATTTATTATTTTCCTAATGCAAATTATATATATCCTAACATTTGAAATGAAGGGAAATTTTACACACACATACACACCCTATGTATCAGAATAAATAGATTTCCTTTTCCAAGAAGGAAGGTTTATACATTGAAATATTTTGGCTCCTCAGGTTTCTGAATTATCTCTAAATACTATATGTTATTGGAGTGTGGAGGAATATGGAAATACTTAGTAAAAGTTTCAGGAAGGTTTTAATATAATAGATTCATTTTAAATTTAGAATATGGAAATATTAGTAATTTTGATTATTTGTAAAAACAGAGCAAAACTAGTTTGTGGAGTTCCTTTATTTGTAGGTATATATGATCTATATGTATGGTGAGGCACATTCATATATGTAACTATGCTTTTCAGAATGTTAGAGCACTGTTTATGACAAAATATAATAAAAAATAGTAGATGTTGCTGTTTCCTTCTGAAAGGAAAAACTTGTTATATATTATAAAGTAGTGTTTAGATTTTATTTAGCTGAAAACAAGATAGAGAAGGAAAAGGGTATGTTAACTTACCTTCACACTTTTTTTAGTAAGTGATTATATTGGGGAGTTCTGGGGCCTGGATTGTATATGGAAGTATATTATATGAAATAAACTGAATAGGCCTATCAAGCACAGGTATTATAATAATTCTTTAAGCTGTTGGGTTTGAGTCCAATAGTTGGGCTCTTGGTTAACATTTCGCCATAATTAAATCATTTCCATCCATCTATGGCAGGGGTCCTCAAACTTTTTAAACAGGGGGCCAGTTCACTGTCCCTCAGACAGTTGGAGGGCCGGACTATAGTTTAAAAAAAACCATGAACACATTCCTATGCACACTACACATATCTTATTTTGAAGTAAAAAAACAAAACGGCAAAAACACCCGCATGTGGCCCGCGGGCCGTAGTTTGAGGACGCCTGATCTATGGCTTTTGTATGTGCAGACTTAGCTTAGCTGCTGTTCCATTCCTCCCACCTGTGTTATGTTGCAGTGGCCGGGAGTCTTTGTGTATAACTGACCAGTGGGTTGGCCAGGCTCCTAAACAAGCCAGGCTCTTACAGCTGCCATTCCTAATGTGTGAGGACAGACTGAAATGGGCAGAGCTGGCTTTAGTATGGCTGAAAGTCATTTCTAAAGGGCTCATTCATGTAGTCATTGTTGGTATTCATGGCCAAGCTTTATGTGTGAGCCTTTGAAATATTCAGCTACATGCAGTACCATTCCTTATACTGTGTGTAAGATACTCGCTCATATGTGCACTGCTTCCCATCTTCAGAAAGATGCACTTCTTCCAAAGTGGGTGGTCTCAGGGAGAGTGGACCATTTAGGACCTTTGACAAAAATGACAAGTCACCTGTGACTTAGGTGAAGCAGAATTAACTAGGTAACGGGACCACAACTAAGTGATTAGGGGATATTCAAGTAGTTATAACTTGAAGGGAGGAAGAGTTCATTTTAGTTCTCCCATGGGACAGGCCTGGAGATGCTGTCCCCTCCTCTCGAATGCCCATTGGAGCCCTGCCTGTAAGCCTCTCTCCCAGGAAGCTTTCTCTGACCCCTGGTCCCGTGAATGCCTTCTCCTCCAGATCTCCTGGCTAGTGTATACTCTGCACTAGAAGCATTAGCACTGTGTTATGGATGATGTTCTATACTGATGCCCCATGTTTGATAATTTTATCTTACTCCAGGGCCTAAATTAATGTTTTTGAATATTTATTTTGCCTTTGTTAGTACTGAAGTCTAACAATTTATGAATAAGAACTCCCAAGCCCTGTTCTTAGTATGTTCTTGGGTTCTGTGATGTATTTAAAAATATATGTAGATGGATTCTGCTGCAATAAACAATTTCAAGTTACTTTTCCAGCTTGGGTACCCATCCAGTAACTTCTAAGTAAGAATTATTTTTCACATGTGTAATATGTTTTAAAATTTGATCTCAATCAATTACACACATGATCCTGGATGCAAAGTTATGATTTCATATAACAGGCATACCTTGAAGATATTGCGGGGTCAGTTCCAAATAACTGCAGTAAAGTGAGTCATAAACTTTGTGCTGGTGGAGGGTCTTGTCTTCAATTTGTAAAAAACACAACATTTGTGAAGCTCAGTGAAGCAAATCACAATAAAACAAGGTATGTGCCTGTATCTGAAATTATGAGTAATCTCACATGTAGATTAAATAAAGATTGTGCACTTTTTTAAATCAGTAAAGGCACTAAAACATAAGTTGGGCACAATCCAGATTTTCACAATCAGAATGGGTTATGATATTAACTAAAATGTATTCTTTTCACAGAATTAACGGAGCAAGACCCAAAATGACACCGTACGTCATTTCGCTTTTTACAATTTGACTTAGTCATATAACTTCCTTTTTAACAGGTTATGGATACTTCTTTTGGAGAAATCGTTTCCTTATTGAAGTGAATTTTACATTATTTTCTTTTATTAAAAAGAATAAGATAACTAATCTTTTCTTTGCCAGGAAAAATGTTTAAGGCTCTTGTATGGTGTTCAGTCACAGTAGTATATGACTTGGTTTCCTTCTTTGTGTTTTCTAACATTGTTTAAACACTCATTTTGTTTTATGTGTTTTTAATTATTTACTACTCATTGTCTTTATAGAAACAGATATGGAAATATAAGTAAGAATAAATAAAATATTTGAGTCATAATAGATAGCTTAGTTTTCAGCAGCTATGATAGTTTATTCTACTGATATCTAAAATAGTTTATAATCTGAAGTTATATATATAATGCTAATTTTGATGCTGATGTATCTTTTTGTTATGCAAATCTCTCCACAGAGAGAGAATCTAAGTAACATTTGGGATATATGTATAAAATACATTTTTGCTTGTATTTTACACATACTATACATATAAAATTACACACACATACACACCCTATGTATCAGAATAAATACATTTTTGTATTTATTTTGAATATGCATAAAATCTGAATATTAACAGCTTTTAGGCCACAACTCTTATAGTAATGGTTCTCAACTCCTCAGACACAGATACCAATAACAAATGTAAAAATGATGCATGTGTATATATAGTTCTCCAAACAATGCATGTTAAAGAGAAGTAAAAGCACAGTAATTTATAATGAAGCAATGGTTATTTTAATATGAAAAGTGCTTGGTTACAACTACAGAAAAATACAATCAAATACTCAAATGTTTGCATGTATACATAAGATCACCATGAATGCAACCACTTCAAACGCAAATTTATATAAGAATGTTACATCAGTCAGTAAATGCCATGCAGTTGTGAACAGTCCTTTGTAAAGTTCTGGACAGAGTTAAGTACACTCTCCTCTCCATTTTGCAATAGGTGCATTCTTACAGAAATTATCTGAATGATAAAACCAGGCAAAAAAAGTTCTTCTACATGTAAAACTTTGTTTCCACGTAAAACTATTTATGTGTGTGTGCACTTCACCTCAACATGTGGTGGACATGTTAAAGTCCCATGAGGCATAGGACAGCTCTTCCTTGTGCAGGACATTTGGCATCCCTGACCCCTCACCCCATCAAATGCCAACACCATTGTTCACCACAACACACCAGGTTGTTTGAAAATGTTACTGAGTGGATGCTCTCACCCTCCATTAAAAAACTTCTTTATAGTTAGCAGTTGAGCTTGAATTCAGCCCTGTAACCGATGGTCTAAGGTGAAATTGTGAGCATCTGCATGTAGTCTGGGAAAATCAGAAGGGAAAAAGCACCTGGATGCAGGAACCATTTCTATTCAGTATATTTGGTGTAACATAGGGCAGGCGAGATATTAAATCAGTAGAGATTGCCATCCAGTGAAGTGTGTGTGTGTGTGGGGGGTATACAGAGAAACTGCTATACGATTGACAGTCCAGGTAGCGAAAGAGCTCCGATTCCCTTGAAACCTGCTGTGGGACGGGAGTTGGAGGGAGCTTCAGGAGAAAGCGGTGGTAAAATCAGAGGTGCTCTTGGGCACTGATAGAAACCTAGGGGTAGGTGATAATAGAATTAAAGATAGTTACCAAAATCATGCTGAGTTTGAACATTAGGAAATTCTGACTAGCCTGAAGAGAGGTTGATACATTGCTCAATAGGCAGTTTCTTTAGATTACATTTGTGTTTTTTACTTTGTGTTTCTTGTCCTTGATCATCAGTTTTGAAAGATTTCTTTTTCTCTGACTGCTTGCTCAACTAGATCTCCATCAGTACCTGAGCTTAGCCAGTGTCCAGTACAAGGAAAGAGATGCAGGAGTCCGGGAGTCTGGGCAGGCGTCCAGGAAACTGTGCCCTGAGGCACAGCTACTATCTTCTTTTGTTTTGATTTTTACTGGCTTATAGGATTTGGGGGTTTACCAGAGTCTGATGAATAGAATGAGTGAGAACTTATTAATTATGAAGGAAGACAGCAAAGGACAGGAAAATAATAAGGTTAAAATATTCAGGAACATGATGAAACATCCATTCCATTTCACAGATTTAAACAAATATTGAGAAAGTTACACTCTTTGGGGTAATAAGAGATAAGTAAGTTTTGTCCTTTGGGAAATTTTTGTCCTTGAAAAGTCAGAACACTTCTCATCTTAATATTTAACAAGTACTTGATACATTTGATTTTTTTTTAATGAAAATATGCTTTGATCTAGAATTCTCAAACTTTGAATACATCAGAATTATTTAAACTCTGGCAGTGTAAAATAGATCAACTTGTTTTACCACCATTACACCTTGCTAATTAATATTTTCTAAGCAATCCAGTGTAAAATTTTTATATAGAATCTATATCCTGCCAAGTTTCCTGTCTGCATTTAGAACATTTTATTCTGTACATAAAAAATAATACCACAGAAGCATGGCGCTCATGAGATTTTATATGAAAGTTCTTACTGCAAAAATAGGAAAGTTCGAGTAACTTTAACTGGATCTAAACAAAATTTTTGCTGTATTTTATGGTTATGTATGTAAAAAAGTATATTGTAGACTTTTACAAAGTAAAATAATAGTGAATGGTTAGTAACTCAATAATCCTATTGAAAATATAAATATTTTTTAAATATAAAATTTTAATTATGCTTTTAGATATTTAAGTACTTTATATGTAATTGTCTTTTATGTAACTGTGTTGTATTATCATTCTTTTATAGGGAACAAATGGCGAAAGAAATGTCAGAAATCTTGAGTAGGTTAGTGCAGTACAATCTGGGGGAATACGTGCCACCTCAAAGTCATATTTTTAAATTACTTGTCAATATTTGGACCAGAACCTGTTATATGAATAACATACTCTTTCCATGTATGTTTTCTGTACAAGAAGTGTCACTTCACTCTCACATAGAAAAAGATAACAACCAGTGTTCCTGTCCATCGGCGTTTCTGTGGTGAAACCACTGGCTTTTTGGATTAGACTCTTCCTTGTTGGTAGTACTGCTGCTGTGCTTATCACTGGCCCCCACCAGCTCAGTCTCTTAGGGGAACCCTTTCTGTCTTCCTGATGAAATGAAACTTCCTCCAAGGGTGGTGCTGCCCCCTGGCTGGGAACCACTGTGCCTCGTTGGAGGGGGGAATCCTGCTCCCAAGGATTTTTACACCACAGTACATAGTTTAAAAACCACTGGTATGCCCTAGCCAGTTTGGCTCAGTGGATAGAGCATTGGCCTGTGGATTGAAGGGTCCCTTGGACTGAAGAGTCCCATACGGTTGCAGGCACGAGGCAACCAATGGATGTGTCTTTTACATCGATGTTTCTCTCTCTCTCTCTCTCTCTCTCTCTCTCTCTCTCCCCCCCTCCCTTTCATTCTCTCTAAAAATCAATGGAAAAAATATCCTCAGGTGAGGATTAACAAAAATAAAAACCACTGATGTAAAAACAGCCACCAAAGGCTATAACTTCCCAGCAGGATCTGGTCCATTACCTTTATAAATGGATATGAATCAATAACATTTTAACTGTTAATTTTGAGCTTACAAAATTAATTGAAGGTGTCTAAAAATATATTTAAAAATCAAGTCAATTTTCCTACTATTTTACTGTATTTTTTACATGAATGTCTGTTAAGTCTAAACAATAAACTACAGCTTTATTTTACTGTTTTAATAACTCCAAAGGTGCATTTTAGTCATGTATTTCTTAGGATGCCGAGTATGATTTTAAGTAGGTATGTTTTTGTTTGAGGTAATATGAATTAAAAGTTAGTAATACCAAAATCATATTTTAAGCAATAATAATTTGAACTCAGTGTTATTATTTTTAAAAGTATTAAAACACACCCTATGTATATTGACACCCCATGTATTTTCTGACAATCTATAAATGGTATATTATGTAAATTCAGTTTTTCTTTCAAAAGAAAATAAAGCAACAGTAAAAAACCCATAACAATTTTCAGCTGCTCTCCTAGAAAAGACTCTTAGAAGAGCTAAGAAGAAAAGAGAATTTTTTGTTGGTTTATTGAATGGTATTTTAGTGCTATAAGAAAGGAAAAAAGAATGCATAATCTGAATAAATGTTAAAGCATAATTTATTGTTAAGGGTAATAGACCTTGCTGACACACAGCTGGCTCGTTCTGAGCAAAGCAGTTTAGAAGAAAGAGCTACATGGCAGATTGCCAGTCGCACAGCTTATGAAAAATATGGATTCTTCAATAAACCGAAAACAGATTTTAACCACAAAAAGCAGGAAGGACTAAATGGCCACACATTAGTTTTTATTCAGGCTTATGTGTGTCGAACAATTTTTAAGTATGTAGGCTGAAGTATGTTGTGTTTTATTCTCTAAAATGAAAGTATAAATAGGCCTTGTAAGGAGGCACAAGTAGCTTATTTCATTGGTAAGCTTACTGTTGAAGAAATAATTTCCTATATTTCAGGAAGAAGGGTACATATTCTCCCACATCATTTTCCAGTCAGTCTCATTATCTGTGTCTTGACTGTCAGGGTTGTTGTTATCCTTCAAAACGTAAAATGATGAGAAAGTAGCTCACTTTAGTGTTGTATCTTGATTGTTCCTCTTTGAGAGAACATTTTTGGAGAAGTGGATGATAAAGGTGAAATTCCTTGTTTGATACCTGAGAAGCAATATTTTACTTCTTTAATATTTAGTTCTTTTAATATTTGTGTCATCTTCTTTTCACGTCTTGAAATAGGATGTGTTTAAGTTCTTCCTTCGTTACTTTGTGCTTAAAAGTCAATTTGCAGCTTATTCTGAGTGTCTCCTCTGTGGCTAGTGTAAGCTGCTGGAAAGTAATGTTCATTATTACAGAAAACAAGTTGTTCCCATATTTTCTGAATAATTATTTTAAATTATGTACACACCTTAAGCTCCAAGTAGCACTACTAGGAAAAAGTTGCCTTTATCCCATTTTATTTTAAATTTATTATTTTATACATATTTTTAATTTTTAAAATGTGCCTCCTCTCTTTCTACTCAAATATTCCTGTTACACTGGGCAATATATAACACTTGTGCCCTTTTTAATCTCCGTTATCAACTTCATGACCTAAAACCCCTTCCTTTAATTTACATATTTATTACTCACTAAATATTTGGGTGTGGTTTTATCTGGTTATAGAACAGGGGTGGGGAACATCTGGCCTGCCCGAAGTTTAAAGCTCGAGATAACATTTGGTCTGGCCCTGCCAGAGCAACCACAGGCGGGACTCAGAATTCAATAAATCAAGGAGCTTTTTTCATAGCAACAAAAATTGATATTAAGTGAATTATATTAAGCGAATGATGTTATAAATATCCAGATGGCCCTTGGCAGAAAAAGGTTCCCCACCCCTGTTATAGAACTTTTTTCTAAGTGTTCTTTAACAGTGAAGTTAAAAGGTCACAGGAGTTTCCAGAACCCAGCAGCTTGTGAGCCTTTCTTTATGACTAATGTGGCGGGTTGCATTTTAGACATTTACCTGTGGACCCTGCAAACACCCAGATGCCTAGGGAGATCCTGAGCCAGGAGGTGTGATTGGGGCTTGGCCATCTGTAGGTTCCAATAGTCTAAGGTGACGGTACTGTGTGGCCTAATGGCTCATAAACCCTTAATGTGCTTCTAATGATGTTGTTCATGTATGTTGAGGATTTATTTTCTGATTTTGAAGAATACATACAAATGCGTTTTTTAACTTTAGATAAACCTATGGTACTAGAATTTGGAATCAGAAGTCCTCCTAATATAGCTATTAAATGGCACGCTGGAAATTTTAATTTACCTGGGCATTCTATAGTACACCATTCTTCATTTCATCCATCAGAGATACAAAACTTATGTTTTTCTAGTAGTTATTTTCAGTTCCTAAACTTACACTCACTTTCTTGCTTCTTTAGTTAACATTTCATTCATGTTTCTAGTTTAAATATGTAAAAATATGTAATAATTGCAGAGGTCCTGCTGTACAAGCCACCAAGGCAGCTGCTGGTACCAAGAAACATGATCTTAGTAAATGGAAATATGCAGAACTACGTGATACCATCAATACTTCTTGTGGTAAGTGTATGGAAAGGATGAAAAATGGGAAGGCTCCCTACCGAACAGGTAATAAATACCCAGCTGGAGGTGCTATTTTAAAATTTGCATATGAATTAGTATAAGCCATCCTCTTTGTTACTGTTGCCTTGAAATGAAGACCTAATTTACTCACAAAGCTAAAAGGAAGACATACTTAAATAAGTTAAATTCATTTTGCTTATCTCTTGCCTAGGTCAGAGAAGAAAAACAGAGAGGAATTATGGTCTGGGCTATATTAATGACTGGCCCATCTCATATAATATATATAATGAAATACCAGAATCTTTTGGTCCATGATGCAAAGGAAAAGATGGCAGTGCAGTCCTTCCTTTTATTTTTTAAAAATATGTTTTTATTGATTTTAGAGAGAGGAAGGGAAAGGGAGCAAGAGATAGAAATATCAGTGATGAGAATGAGTCATCGATCAGCTGCCTCCTGTATGTGCCCATTGGGGATCAAGTCAGCAACCCAGGCAGTGTGCCCTGACTGGGAATCAAACCATGGCTTCCTGGTTCATAGGTTGATGTTCAGCCACTGAGCCACACTGGCCAGGCCAGTCTCTCCTTTTTAACACTTTTTCTTCCAACAGAATAGAGTAAAATACTATATCCAGAGGTTCCCACATAGTTGAGTTCTTGGTTAAATCATAGTGTTGAATTCATAATACTATAAATAGGAACTAAAGTGTCATAATTGTACAGACTTCTCACTATGTTCTTTCTCACCTCACTGATTTTATCTGCATAATTACAAACAAAAAATGTATTGCATATAAATCTAGCTTGCATTTGAATACAGTGACTTTTTATTCCTTTTTATTCTGTTGTAGTAGCCTGTGACCTTGGACAAGTGACTTAACCTCTGTAATTTAAGTTCTTCATCTATAAAAAACCTATTTAGTCCAAGGTGGTTTCTTTTTGTTTGTTTGTTTTGTTCAAGATTCTTATGTTGAACAAATTATATAAAATAGTAATAATGGCCCTAACCGGTTTGGCTCAGTGAATAGAGCGTCGGCCTGTGGACGGAAAGGTCTCAGGTTCGATTCCGGTCAAGGGCATGTACCTTGGTTGTGGGCACATCCCCAGTAGGAGGTGTGCAGGAGGCAGCTGATCGACGTTTCTCTCTCATCGATGTTTCTAACTCTCTATCCCTCTCCCTTCCTACCTGTAAAAAAATCAATAAATTATATTAAAAAAATAGTAATGTATAATAAAATTCTGTAAATATAAAAGATAATACTACCATAAAATACTCATCTTTATCAATAATTAGCTTACTTTTAATTTTGTACTATTACTTTAAAATGAAAACTTTTTATTATATAGATTCTATATATATATATATATATATATATATATATATATATATATATATGTTTATGCCACAGAATAATTATGCTAGACAACTAAATTAGGATGTTCTTTTTTTCTCTCTCTCTTTCTATGTAATTGGTAGATATTGAGCTCCTGGCAGCTTGCAGAGAAGAATTTCATAGGAGACTAAAAGTGTATCATGCTTGGAAGTCCAAGAACAAGAAGAGAAATACTGAAACAGAGCAACGTGCTCCAAAGTCTGTTACTGATTATGGTAAAAACAAATCTGTACTTTGGAATGTACTATACATAAGACATTTGGGTGACGTGTCCAATATAAATGTTTTCTTACTATAGAACTGTGATCTACTGAACCTAACACAACCACGATGGCTTATCACTCATAGCATTATTTTTATTAAAAACATTTAAAGTCTTATTTGTTAAGAAGTATTGAATTTACTTCTTAAGATACATTCTAGAGGTAAGAATAATCCTGTCTGTATTGAAGAGGTTGTGCAATAATGTTGTAAATATGTATTTCCCCCCATATAAGTGAGAAATAGTACCTTGATTTTTTCTAGAGTTTTGCCCAGACCAGGATTTGATATTTTGACTGATTTCCAAAAAATGAATTTTGTTACTTTGTTATGCAAAAGGAAAGTTCTACTCTTGAAATTGGAAAATAGAGCAGGGTAGACATAACCTAGTGAAAGTATGCATTAGCTTTAACATTAAGTTGAGAATACCTTTAATATATGAGTAGTAATTTCATATATTAAATTTAATTTCATAAAAACAATAATTGGAATTTCGTTAGTTCAACTTGCTACCTTTAAACGAACACATTTATTAGCCCAATTTTGGTTAAAGACACACTGACAGCATATGTAATGTCTTTTTATTTTGTAAAGGGGTACATTCCCAGCACTTGATAGTATAGTTTGGCAATGCATGACTCAACTTAGGGGATGAACTCTCAGTTATATTTTGCCTCCTTCACCTTCCTAGCAAATAAAAGCAATGTTTGATTAAAGTCATTTAAGGGATGGACTTTTAATGTTTCCAAGTTGTTGCAAAAATAGATAGAGGGAAATGTACTATTAAGAGAGATGTTAGTGCTGGTCATTGCTAAAGGGGTGCCATCAGTCAGAACATGATGCTCTGGACGGGCACTGAGAGGTCACCCAGAGCTAGGAAACAGCAAGTGGAACACCCTCTCAACATTGACCTTCTTGTGACCACCACTGCGTTCTCCAGGTTAAAACTCTGTCTCTGGGAAATGAGGAGGAGAGGATGCGTCCATTGCCTGTTCACTGTCTGCACCAGGTTTCCAACCACAGTTACCTTTGTTTTGTAAAAATCTCAATGGGATATTCTTTTTAGCTCTAATTTTCTAATTTGGCTGATAGTCTTTGATTATGTTTTATTTGAAAATTTATTCATTTGAATGATTACACTTGTTTAAAAAAAGAATTAATGTTGCATTCACATTTTGAATGCATTTACAAATATTCCTTGTATTTTCAAACCAAATTTTGATAATTTCTTTACCCAACTTTGCCCAAAAAGGAGCAAATAATCCATGGCTTACCTTGCTGGTGCTTATACTATTTTCATTTGTAATATATATACCATTTTGGAAGAACAAAAGAGTAGATTCAAAGTGCCATCCAGGTACAAATTTAGGAATTTTATGTGAACACATTCTATATGTAGCCTTCAAAGAATTTCATTATGGGCTACTTTCAGGATAAAATGTAACTTTCTGATCTGAAAGTACTTTCTTACTTTTCTCTCTTGTTCTCTCATGTAAAACTCACACAGGAGCTACAGGTAAAAGAAAGGTGAAGGACACCAAGATACATAACAAGCTCAGTTGAGAAAATTCTATACTTAGGTGGTGTACTAATGGGGTCGCTGATCGGCCTTTAAAAAGAACTGCTCTGTAATTCAATACTTGGAAGGATTTGAATTCATCAATGTGAGAAAATAAAATAACAGCTGTGATAAAAATATAACGAGGTCATTGCCTGTAAGAGTAATGCATGCACAAATCATGGTGATTTCTGGAGTTAGGAGTTTGGATCCTCAGGCTGTTCTCAGGGTGAGCATGCTCTCATCACGTTTACTACAGACAGAGATTTTCAGAAATAACTTTGGTGCAGTGGAAAATCACCCAGTAAAAATTTATAATATTTAGTTGCTTAAAACAAAGACTTTGGAGAGTAGTTTTATTTCATAGCTTCTAAAATAAAAATGGCATATGTTTGAGATTTAAACAGTTTGAAGAAATTAAAACATCCTGGGTACATGTGAACATGGCAGGGTGTTTTCTCTACTTCATATAACTTCAGATGAATTTAGAATTTATCCTCTTTTTTCCACAAAAATGCTTGCAATGCCTTAAAGTTACTATAATGTTCATTATTAACTGATTGTGCTGGATTTTTGTTTGGATATTACTGTGTCCCAAAATCACAAATGAAATGCAATGTTTAAATTTCAGTCCTCTTTATATGTCCATCAGGCAGAATTTTCTAAAACATAATCAAAATAGTTAAAAAAAGAAAAAAAGAAAGCAGTATCTACTTGTAGGTCTTTGTCTATGGACAGGATATTTACTTGTTAGTCACCACCTCAATTGATGGAAAGGCTTTATAAATTAGAAGAATGTTCACTTAACAGTTTTGGCACTTTTATCTTTTCTTCAACATAAAATATTTGTTCACAGATTTTGCACCATTTTTGAACAATTCACGTAAGTCAATGGGTGGTAACTCATGAGCTAACTGGAAGATGGGTTAAAAATACTTTATAAAGTACTAACTTCTATTAAACATTGTTTTGCTACAATTTTTAAGTGGAACTATAGTACATTAATGTTTGTTTATCTGTACTAGATATTTAATTTGAGATGATACTTTCATTTGGGTCACTCCAAAAAATAATAACAAAATTTAAACTGTTGTTTTATAAAACTACTTCATTTTAAGAAATAACTAGCATTTTAAACTGTGAATATATACAATTCTTATTGTAGCAAAACTCTATCTTAATAAGCAGCTGACCTTTTAGAATAAAGACTAACTTTAGGTGCCGGTTTCAAACGCTGTGGTGGGGTAAGCATGTCTGTTCAAAGAGATTGGAGTTTTGTATGATAATACAAATGCAGATTTAAAAGGACACCACTTAATAGGAAGGAGAGATTATTCTGTTACGTTTGTTGCTTCCTATGATGCACTTTTAAAATATAATTTAAAAGACTTGAGTCATCTTAATGTGCAGTAAATTTCTTCTAGAATCAGTTTCAACAATTATTTGGACATATAGTAGGTTCTCAAATAACTTTGTTTTATTCACTGTCCTTCTGTTATTACATTGAAGAACTGCCATAGGAACTTAACTCTTGTTGATATCAATCAGCCTATGGTAAAGTTGGTTACATTATATGTTATTTCACTTAAAGTCACTGAACCTATTGAAGATATTAAATGAGGAGTTATTGTAATGCCATATTTATTTGCCAGCTGGTGAGACTTGATTTTTGAAAGTGCTTTTAGTAATTTCTAGGGCTATATTTGAAACTTATTTCACGCTTTTGAAGATAACATTATTGGATGTGAAAGAAATAGTTGTTTAGAAGATGAATTTCCATCTTTTAATGTCTGTATCTTTGTACTTTCCCAGATGGATATTGTCTCCCCAATACAATTTCAGTTTTCACATTAGTAGAAAAAGCCATCAAAGAATTTATGTTGGATTTCTTAATTTTACCCAGTATATTAAGTTATAGGAGACTATTATTTTAAAGAAAAAAGCAGGTTAATTTAATGGGTGGTGATCAGTATCATATTAAGTTTTCTATCAACTAGACATTGAATTCTAATTCACTGCTTAAGATGAAGGATTTTTTAAACCCTTTTAAAATATCTTACTTTTGAGTTAATGTATTTTCTTCAAAGCAGGTAGTTTTTAAAACTGTAAGTAGTTTTGGTGGAACAGGAACAAAATAAATAAGCTCCTCTCTGTTAACTGCTAAAGGTGATGCGGCTTTTTAAAGTCACTAACAAAACTGGGCCTCGGTTTCCTTCTTTCCTAGGCATACAGAGCTTTGCTAACTGCTGCTTGCTTTCTCTGGTTTGCACAGAAATAAATTCAGTCGCTAGAAAGCTTTGGCTGTTGGTGTAAAAAGTAGAATAAGAGTATTTTCATCCTTTCGGTATTTGGAGATTCTTACAAAAGCCATATGGCTGTTCTTGACTTATACATATTATATAATTTTTCACTGACATACTTAGTTTTTCAGTGAGATTCTTAATTGAGCTGCAGTAAATGGTTGGTCCACTTTGAAAGTTGTGAGTATAAAGCATATTAAACAGACTTTACCCAAATTATGTGGCTGAAAATGTCAAGTCATTGCCCCAGAGAAATGTTTATATTTGTAGATAAAATAAGAACCCAATTGTTTAGTAATGGAAATTTAGCAAGGGGAAAAAAGTTTATTAATAGGAGGGTAATACCCAGAACTATCAGAAAAGCAGAGTTTTTTCCTATTGGCAAAGAGGACCAAATATTATACACTTTTCACTTATTTCAATGGATCTTACTCCAAGAGAAATCTGTTTTCAGAGTAAGTAAATATCTGAGGGAAAGTTCATATTTACTGTTACAGTTTTTTTGGTCTTTGCTGTTGTTGTGAAGTCATTTAAATAGTATTAGTGAAATATATGTATTATCTTGGCCATTTTAAATCCCAAGATTGGCCAAAGAGGAAACTTTTGTCTTCCATCTTTTTGAGGAACTTGTGATTAATTGACAAATATCATCTATAATCCTTCAGATATGTATAATTACTGTTTGTTTTACCATAAATAGTCCTGTAAAAGTTACCCTTCTGCCTTCATTTGAACTCTTTGCAAGAAAAATATAAATCTAGTAAATAATACTAGTTTGCTTTCCTGCCATGTGAGTTTATTTTAAGTTACTGATTATTTTAGGGTATTATGGCTCCTGCTGTTGGGGTGTATGCAGGGGTGTGTGTGTGTGTGTGTGTATTTGCAATGTAAAGGAACTTCTTTAGGGAAAGAAAATTCTGAAGAAGTTACACTGTGAATTGTATTCAATTATAGGCAATTATTATTTACATTTTGTTTTAAATTTACTAATAGGAACCCCTCTTCTTTTAAAAAAACGTGTGGTACATTTTAGGATTCAAGGCTGTTTTGTTATCCCTGGGGCTGCTGGTGTAACTTTCCTTGTTCTGTGTAATAGCTCAGCAGAACCCGGCCGCTCAGCTTCCTGCCAGGCAGCAGGAGATCGAAATGAACAGACAGCAGCGCTTCTTCCGCATCCCATTCATCCGCCCTGCTGACCAGTACAAAGACCCGCAGAATAAGAAGAAAGGCTGGTGGTACGCCCATTTTGATGGACCTTGGATTGCCCGGCAAATGGAACTCCATCCTGACAAGCCACCCATCCTTCTTGTGGCTGGTGTGTATGACTCACAGGAAAAAAATTTATAAAGAAGGAAAGGATTATAAACTCTGAATGAAACAACCTGATATATTATATATATTATATTATATATAATGTAATAATTCATTAAAAGTTCAGGATTGGGGGATGGAGTTTTGCAGTTAAATCACGTTTTCAGTTAATCTGAGGTTTAATTTATTTATAATGTGAACTTGCTTGGATTATGTCCTTGTAGAGCACATAGAAACTTGTCTATGTCCTAAGAACCTTTCATTGGGTGTTTAATTATATCAGTTGATCTGTAACAGTTTAAGGAAATGTAGCATTTTTATTGGCCCTCATAATTTGTTTGATCAGTTGTAGTGATGGTACATTTTGAAAGGGTCTTTGGTGGAGGACAAACTTTTTTTCTGGTGAGTTTATTAAGCAGATTTCAATCTTGGAAGAAAATAAAGTTTTGAAAGTTCTCAAATCTATGAGAATTGATAGATACTTTAGGAATAAGGTTTGTAACAGTAGTTCTGAAGGAGACATTGTAATTCTCTGCTGTCTCATTTGTGCAGGTAAGGATGATATGGAGATGTGTGAGCTGAACCTTGAAGAGACAGGCCTGACTCGAAAGCGTGGTGCTGAGATTTTGCCAAGACAGTTTGAAGAAATCTGGGAACGCTGTGGAGGCATCCAGTACCTTCAGAATGCAATTGAGAGCAGACAGGCCAGGCCCACATATGCCACGGCCATGCTGCAGAATCTGTTAAAGTAGACGTTACACGCTGAGCTGGCAGCAGGGAGCCCCTGCCGTGGTACTAGGTAGGGGGTGTGCCCCAGAGATTTAACCATTCCACGATCATGTTAGAATTACTTCTACAAAGTGAACAGATTTTATTAATCATGGCTTTTTGTTAATTTAAGGTTAATTATGGTAGTGATTTGGGGACCTAAAAATTATTTTCCTATATCCAGCTGTAACCGTTAAACCTCTTGTCATTCTCATACTTGTTACACTTGGACAGATTCTGATATGTCTCATTCTCTGCAGACTACCTTAAGTCCATCATAATTGTTCTCTAGGAAAAGAAATTTGAAAAATAATTCAAAAGACTCGATTTCTAAGGACGGCACAGTACAATATAACTGGAATAATGAAACAGCTTAAATTTTCTGACAAAGATTAAGGCATTTAATATTTTGATTGGAAAAGCTCTCTACTTTCTTTACTCGCTTTTGCAGAAATTCATGGAAATGCCTATAAAAGGTGGAAATTTTTATCCCCCCCCCCTCTTTTGCAGTGTGTCTTAGTTTGAGTAAAGCCATTCGCCTGAAGTTCTAGCATTCTAGAATGAGCCTTATGTGATTGATGTACTTGGTGATAAAGAAGGTACTCATAGTATTCTGCACCGATTTGTTTTTCTTTTCTACTACATTGTGTTGCTATAAGAATATTTTTCTTATATTCCATGGGCAAATAAAGGAAATTCAGATCATGTTAGTGATTAAAAGTTTTGGGATAACTTTTGTTTCATTTAGAAAAGGAAATAGGTTTAGGTGGCACTGTGGCTTAACTCTACTGAATTCAAATATTCCTCCAACTTCATCTCAATTGTGACTTTTATATCAAAATCTTGTCCAAGTTGTTTCATATGATTTAGGCTAGTGTTCTGCTTCAAAACATCCTTGTTTTAAAAAAGTTCGTAGTGTCTTTGACCTTTGAGATTTTGGTAATTGTAGAGCTGTTTTATAAGCTTTGTAATTCAAAAGCCCTTGAACTTGGTAATTGCCTGTTTCATGTAACTGATAATTTAAAAAGTTTTCCTTGTGTGCTCTTAGTTTTGATCAAATGTCAGCAGTTTCTAGCCTAATATTTATGACTTTCATGTTAGAAATTTGGAGGCAAAAATACATCAAGGAATTATGTTGACATAATCCTAAAGAGTCTTGTTTGTATTTTAGAATAAAATTAGAAAATAAAAATACTCTCTGCACTCTTTTTTTCTGATTTCAAACGACACTAACTTTTGAACTGAGTTTTCAGTGATTTTTTTTCCCCTAGAAAGAGTACCTCAGCTAGGAAAATATTTCCCAGCTGATTAGATTAGCTTTCAGACACTGTTTTTAGAATTGCCTCTCTCTTCATGTCTTTGTACAGAAATATTTACTTATTATGATACTATGCAAATGATTGTCTTCTGTTAAAGAAATTAAATAGCCCTGCCTGTGCTACTGAGAATGTGAAGATGATTATCTTCTGAGGGGTGTGTTACTCCATAGACTCACCCACCCTTGTGTCATTTGGTCTCTGCGATTGGTGACAGAAAGGCCTGGTGACTGACAATAAGTGACCTGTTCCCTCTCTTCTCATCACTCGCCTTTAATTGGTGCTTTTATTTGTATAGGTTGGTAGATAGTAAGCTTTGTTTCTTAACTAGGAACAAGTAAAGTCCTTGAAGAAAATTTAGACACCAAATGTATTTTTAAGGACTTGTCTTCAGAAACAGTTTATGTATCTCCCAGACTCATATAGCCACCAGATGGAAGACTAATCAACCATACAGTTATAGTAATGAGAGGACTTAACATTTTGAAGAATTTTTAAGAAATACATCAAGCAAAGCACTGTTACAAGTCTTTTACTTTAATAGCTAGTGAAATTATAGTCTTAAGCCATTTTGTTGCTAATTATGTCACACAGCTGTCCTAGAACTTACCTATTTAAAGTCGTCTCCTGAGTTAGCTGTGGCTGCCAGGAGAACTGCCCTAATTCAGACAGACTCACAGTGACCTACATACGGACGTGCACAGACTCACAGAAGCCCCTTTGCCGGGAAACTGAGGGCCTTGCCAGTCTTTCAGGGAAAGAGCAGAGATTGTGTTCTAAACGATGTGATGCAACTGCTTTACGGTGTTCACAATCGGAGCCACAGGCGCTAGGTGGAAACTGTAGGAATCAAAAGCAAATTCATATTTTAATCAGTCATTTTAATTGAGATGTAAAATTAGAAATTTAAGCCAGCACACTGTATATTAACCCATTGTACGCCATGAGCATCTGTAGACACAAGCGGTGGACCTTCCCCACACGCCACGTGCATCTATAAAAAAAATGTTTACCTAAGTGGCAGCCCTGACCAATTTTAAAATCATTTTTTCGTGAGAATTTTCAGCTGAAAGTATTCAAGAACACCCGAATTGTGAGTAATACATTTATTTTTATAATATTCATTGCAAGTTGACTTTTTAAATTCAAAATATCGTGGTGTGTAGGGATGGTTTTCGTTTTGGACTCGTGGCAGTTAACTGGTTATGGACTAATCTTTTAATGCTTGTCTCACTCAATACCAGTTCCTTCCTTTGTGAATGCTCTGCAAAGGTAGATATGCACAAAATACTTAAAATGAGAACACAAAATATTTTCACATCAATTCAGTTATAATGTAATTCCTAATTCCACTACCACATTTGACATATGTATTATGAGCTATGGGTATGCATTGAAAGGAAGTTTCCGTAATACACATATGTCAAGAAACAGTGAGTTTAGTTATAAAGTTGAGTAGGTGGCACCTCCTCAAACAGTTATGTGAGAAACAAATACTGCATCTAGGAGCACAAGCCCACTCATAAGACATTCCATTGTGACTTGAATTCCGCTCTCTACAATGATTTCTCATAGATGACTCTTTCCAGTAGCATAGTGATCTCTTTTGTTCTGCCAGCAACCAAGAAGTTATCACCTGAAGTGGAAAATAGGTGATATTTGCAGAAGCGTAGCTAGAGAATAGAAACTCCCAGGCAAGAATAATAATGAGGACTTATTGTTTATAGAGTCTCTTTAATTGGGTTAAGAAAAAAAGATATTTTCATTCACAGGTTATTAATTACGATTCTCGAGGGATCCAACTGTGCAGATCTTTGGTTTCGTTACCTGAAGTACTTAGATCAGTAGAACAAATACTTATTGAACGGATCAGTCAATTAATACAATGTTAGAGGTAGATCTGCCTCCTTTTACAGAGGAGGTAACAGAGATCCAGAGAGGTCAAGTCATTTAGTTCTAGACTGTGAGAGAGAGAAATGCCTTTGCTCCAATCAGGTGGAGAAAAAAAGGAATCAAAATGAGCAAACACTTTGTGTGGCCCCCTGAGGGTTTACAAAGGGCTGCCCCCCCCCATCCCTCCACATCTTCAGAGGTGACAGGTTTTCTCTTTCACGACCAGCATTAAGAAGTATTGAGGGTTTTTATTCATCACAGAAGATAAATGAACAAGGGAGAAGAGGGCAGAGGATATCTACAAAGGAGAATAAGCACAAGTTGGGGGGAGCAGTTGTAACAAAAAGGAAAGAGAAGAGCAGTGATGGAGGAGAAAGAAAAGGGTGTGCCTCTGAAAACTACACCCCCAGGTTCAAAAACACTGATACATTTTGGGTGACAAAGCATTTCTAGGTCTTTGCTAAACTTCAGTATGTAAGAGCAGAACCTATGGTTATTAAAACTTGGACCAGAACAGAGATATCCTTAGCATGTAGAAGTGGCACTGCCACTGGAGAAGGCCAGCAAGGAGCAGACAT
This sequence comes from Cnephaeus nilssonii, assembly GCF_951640355.1. Lineage (NCBI taxonomy): Eukaryota > Metazoa > Chordata > Mammalia > Chiroptera > Vespertilionidae > Cnephaeus > Cnephaeus nilssonii. The sequence goes on along the minus strand of NC_137080.1, from coordinate 61,580,989 downwards.
TGTGGGAAACCTCCAGGAGGGGTCAAGTGGAGATACCCTCATGGGTAGAGCCTACCTGTGCTGGACCAGATCTTTGAATATAAGTTCAGTTCAAATCAGTGTATTCTTCCTTCCCCATCACTGACCTAATATGTGAAGAAAGTTGTCTTACTTATAGTTGTCATCCTTTTCAAGTAGATTTTTTTTCAAGAGATAATTGGGGAAAAAACAACACACATCAAAAAGAGAATCTTTAATCTTAATTTGTACCTATGCAGAATGTCACTTTCAAACTTCAAAGAGGTTTATTAATTGGCCATTTTCTTTTCACTTTTGAAAATCCATCTCATTGTAACTGATACCTAATTTTTCCTCATTTCCTTAAAAATGTATATCTGATTCCTAAAATACTGATGTACTGGAAATAAAAATAATAAACGCTTTCTATGTAAAACTTCCTCTTGCATCTTGTACTTTTAATACAGGTGCAATCAATTTTTTAAAGTTGTAAATGTTGCACTTGTTGCCCCATGTCTCAGATGGAATAATGTGAGAATCTGGGACTTTGAAGCTTTATCCAGTCACGAGAGCTGGAACCCCTGTGCTGGGTGCTGTAGGAAGAGGCAAGGAACTCAGGTAATCGAAGCTTCCTTGAGCTTTGGCCCAAACTCCTATGGGTTTTCCATCCGGGGAACAAGCAGGTATGTGAGCCACAATTACTCGGTTGCCTAGATTAGAGAAGATTCCTCAGGCCTTTACCAATCTGTGAGATGACACAGGATATAAAAAGTGGGGCCCCAAAGAAGAGTCCTTCCAATACACCTGGTCTACATAGGCTACTTCATTCCTCTCATCTGGAACCTACCATGACCAAGGTGGGTCTTCTGAATGTGCAGGGACTCGGCTGTCTAGCCTCCGCAGCCCTTCTCTGGCTGGTTTGAAAAGACCAGTCTAAAAAGTGGGTGATCCTAAGAGTGAGAAGCATTTGACTCAAAGACAATGGAGGGTTTACCTATTTCTCTTTCCCCATCAAAAGCTACCTTCTCTGCAGTAGTTAGAACACAACTGAGATGTAGGCAGCGAAGGCACATAATGGGAGATGAGAGTATTAGGTTTTCACTTTCTCTTGATGAGTTTTTTCATGAGCATTCGGTTCACCTATCATTTCTAACAAGCATGTTTTCCTCTAGGAAGTTCCAGGGACATGGAAGTGAGCAGGTCCATCTCCTGCCACCATTTGCTTTGTGGCACTTTATCGCCACATCGCAGTTTGAAGTCCTTGTCAGATATCATAGCTCCTCACTTTTGGGGAGGGTTGGGGTGGGAATAGGGATGGAAATTATACATTTGTGAGGCCAACATGAGGGAATGTTAAGGATTTGTAACCAGGAGCACATATCACTTCCCCAAAGATTGTCTCTGTTGTTGAGAAACACTTGGTTTTGTTTTTATTTTTGAAGCTTTCTGCTAAAATGTTGCTGTCAATGTTTAATATTTTGCTGTCTTTTAGCCGCATTAAAATCGTGCTTGCCACCATTCATTTTCATCCATAAAGCAAAACCAGGGACTATCTACTAAAACACAGACACATTTTATTATAAATCGATGAATGAATATATGTTGCTCCTATTTTATTGAAATTAAGGTTTTGCAGCAAATATACTTGATAGTGGAACATTTGAAAGAGATACAGAGGAATTCATGTTTCATTAAACAGCACATTAAAAACTGGCTGAACTCCATGGATCACCTTGATCCAGTCTACCTAAGCATACACCAGAGTTAGCGTGATGGAGTTAATAGATTATAGGAAGATGTAGTTCATCTGTGGTGGAAACAGGAATTGGTTATGTCACAAAGTACAACCTTACTTCCCCCCACTATAGTGAGTTCCTTTTAAGTAGCTTTTACAGTAACAGGAAAATATTTTCTATGGTGTGTTTATCTGAACTCCCGTTACGTTTTCTTTTAAAGAAATCAATCAGAAATTATTGGCAACAAAACAACCTATCATGTAAGCAGTAATTTCTCAAACGAATGTGCCTAAGAACTGAAGGGTTGTGTATGTGTGTGTGTGTGTGTGTGTGTGTGTGTGTGTGTGTGTGTATGTGTGTGTATGTGAAAAATATAGAAGTGTGGAACATATATACCCTCACCGTGTTTACCTACTATATATGTCCTGCATTTAGAGACCTGCATCTCCTTGCATAAGTAGTCAAACTTTTATGTACATTCTAACATCCGAAGAGCTTTGCTTCTGATATATTGGTCACCTCCCACCCCAAAAACAATAGGTTGCACTTGTAAATGATCTGTGAGCAAGATTTTCAGGGCAGCTGGAAGCTAACCTGGTTTACTATTTCCTTCGCTTTCACCCAGGAATAGCCAAAATGTTTCACTGGTTGTGTTTTGGATTTTGATAAATAAGCACCCTTTCCTTTAGAATGTACCAGTCATCAGTGCGCAGTCTTCTCTGTTTGAAATGTGGTGCGTGCTGGAGCTCAGTGTTGTCTGTAGGCCTGGCTGCTGACAACCAGTGAATATGCCTGCCTATGTTTTCAGATTTTTGACACAGTAGATTCAATTTTCCTTGGGAAAGCAAGCCATGTCTCTTGAGATAGATTAAACGATAACATGCACATTTTCAGTTTTTTAATTTCCTTCCCAATCTCGATGGTTAAATTCTTCATATCCTACTGTCAGTGATTCAGGATTTCTTTTCCTGGTTACCTGGAAGAAAAATAATTTTAAGAGCTTAAGAAATGCCATCTAAGAGCAAATCAATGATTCATTTCAAAATTGCCTCTGCTGATGGATGAGAATATGCTTGCCATTTAGGCTATCTTTTTTGAAAGGTTGAAGGTACCTCCAAAATATTTCTAACTTTTTAACCTACTATAAATAGATTCCATCTCTTCTTAAACCTATTCAGATTCTCAGGCTGCACTTTCTTTTGAAGGAGGGGTAGCACATAGTTTGTGAATTAAAGTCACCAGGTTCCCTTCCAACCATAGCAGACGGGTTATTCCATGTTGCTGCTTCATTTGAATGTGGTTCTTAATTCTGCCTGGCACTTCAGGATTTAGTTGGTGTTTGCTTCATCCTGGCCATTTTGTTAATATTAGATCCTGTGTCCCATTGTCATTTTATGGCTCCAGTCTGAACTTTATCTGGCTTTCCAACTTTCTTTGTTTCAGGAAGTCAAAATGGCCCACATTATTTCCAGTGTGTACTCATTCGGACACATGATACTATATTAGCATTTGGTTGATTGCCTCAGTATCCTTCTTGATTGTATATTGACCATAATAACTTGTTTCAAGTGTAAGCTTTGATGCGTTTCCATGTGACACTATGGATTTCAGGTAGGGTGGACACTGGTTGATGATCATTTTTACCATCAAAGACTAGGTATAATTTTTGAAACTAGATGATTTCAGGCTAAACATTTTCCAAGGTATTTTCCCCAAAGTCATTTTGAAAAAGCTCAATGTAGGCTATATTTAACCTGGTTATAGATAAATTATTTCCCTTTGTAAAATACTTTTTTTTTTTTAGTGAAGTAAGTTGATGAATGAATGAGTAATTTAAAAGAGGTAACTAAGACACTGGGAGGAACATTTATCTGAAGATGAACTTTTAGGAATTTTTGAAGTTACTCATTCACAAATCACTACTTCTACATATTTACTAGTATTTTTCTACATATTTTGCTTTGGCTGATTATTTGAAATCAAAAGAAGATATTTTATAAGTATATGCATAAAATGATTCAGTTCCAGGAATGTAAATTATCATTATGAAAATTTCAACCACGTTGAAATGCATTGATAAATCACATGTATACTTTTATAAGAAAAGGTTAAGAATATTATAAAATACTCGGATTGTTTCTGTGATTTTTTAGTTTTGTCTACACATTTCAGTTAATGCCAATCTTCTGCCTCTACCCTTCTTGCACCAGGAAATGCCCTTTCCCCTTGAAAACGCTAAATCAAAAGCCTGGCAAGTAAAGGAAAAGTGCTTTTAATTAATTCTATTTAAAATAAGAGTCAGGCTCAGAAATATGTCACATGTCCTTCAAATTTCAGTAATTAAAATCAACATTTAAAAGTATGTTTAACACTAGTTTCGTGCGCTTGATTTTTAGAGTGACATGATGACCTACAAAAGAAAGCAAAACACGATATTCTCTTTCCTGGGCGCTTTGGCATTTATAGCAACAACGACTTCCCACTATTCTGGTTTGAAGATGATGAGTGAAAATGGGTAGCACATTTTGCCGGTGCCTTTGTTAGAGTTGGAGGAAGTGTGCTTTCTGCACCCGCCCTGGGTTTTGCCTTCCGGTTGGCTTGCTGTTTCTCAGGCCGTGGTCTCAGAGGGTTGAACAAAGCTCATGGGAAAGATGAATGCTAAGTTCATCTTGGAAGAAGTGGAGTTATTTTTCAAGTCAAGTTCTGAGTTGCGGAAAAACAACTCTGTAATAACATTTTGTTCATGCAATTTCAAAATGAAATTTATTTTAAAATTTTATGTGTATTATTCCAGACTTCTCTCTATATGTACATATTATATAATTACTGAGGACAGTATACGCACATTTTACACCTTGCTTTTTTCCTCTTCACCTTATAAAATGGGTATAATATTTGGGGGATACGTTCTGACATATGTTCCCTTATCAGTAAACTTTTCTTCCTCTGAACATTCTGCTCCTTATAACTTCAGGGAAAGGGGGAAGGTGGGCCTCACGACAGGAAGGAGGGAAACTCCTCCTGGTTCAGGGCTTGAAGGGGAGAAGGCAGAGGAGTGAGGTATAGTTCCGGGAGGTGGAGTAACAAGTCCCCTGTTCCTCCGACCACAGCTAAGGCGATCTTTTTGGTCCAGTTTGTCTTGATTGGGTGATTTGGAGGCTTTGAGACTACCTGGGGAACGGCAGGTGCTGAGGTCAGAACTAAGAGGTCACAGCTGAGGAGAATATGGGAAGAGAAACTTTCCCAAGGACCCGGTGAGACAAGGAGAGACCTCTCCCCCAATGCATACAGATCGCACCTTGGAGAAGAGAAGGGAAGGGAGAAGATCTGTCAGCCTGACTATATATTTCAAGAAAACTGAGATGCCTAAAGTGATTGCTTAGACTGTTAATCAGATGAAATTTTAAAAACTGGATTGGACTATATTAAACTCCACTTCCTCCCAGCTCCCCTCCTTTAACCCAGTGGTAAAAGGGCTCAAAAGAGAGTGGGGAACAGCTACTAGAGGGGAAAAAGGACACCGCCCCCCTCACACATCTGAGGAGTAGCACGTGAGTAAACCTGTGATCTTACTGTGGTTAAAACAGATTCTTTCCTGTTACTGAAACCTCTTCCTAAGAGTCACTTTGTACCATCAGGTACTTAATCTGGCCCCTACATTTGGAAACGATTCTCACTGTAAATGTCATGAAGAACACAGAGTCCTATTAAAGGACAAAGTGAAAACTTTTAGATCTGAAGAGGAAGTCATAAATAATTTACTCTCTCAGATCTAGATTTGCATTTTCTGTGTGTGTATGAGGACAGTTGTGATGAACAAAAGTAAAAATCATTAAGCCAAAAACGGGACCTTTGAAAATGAAATTTTGTTTATTCTTAGGGGAATTTTGCCAAGTAAGTTCCTAGAACAACTGAATGAATATATATATATATATATATATATATATATATATATACATATATATACATATATATACATATATATATATATATATATACACATACACACACACACACACGTATATATGTATATAATCTAAAATTGAGGTAAATGGGAAATGTGTGCAATGTACTCATAGATACTGAATGTGGAAAGAGTATAGGAGTGATTAGAGTGTTGGCCTGTGCACTGGAGGGTCTAGGGTTCAGTTCCCAGCAGGGGCACATACCTTGGTTGCAGGTTCGATCCCTGGCCCCAGTTGGGGTGCATGTGGGAGGCAACCTATCAATGTGTCTCTCTTACACCGATGTTTCTTTCTTTGCCTCTCCCTTTCCCTCTCCCTTCCACTCTCTCTAAAAACCAATGGGAAAAATATCCTTGGGTGAGGATTAACAAAAACAAAACAAAACAAAACAAAAGGAGGAAAAATAAAGGTGAAAATATAACAAAAGACAGTGACTTGTCAGTAGAATGACAAAGATCTGAACCAACTGCAGAGGCTCCTTGTGCATCAATGGACTCATCTCAGTCAGACACTTGCCCACAATATAATGTTCCTATTTCCTTCTTCACGCAGGTAGAATAACAGAAATGCAGCCAAGTTGACAATTCTTTAGAGGATGTTGCTTTCAGAGTTACAGCACTTAGTGTCCTCACCTGATTTGCTTCTGAGTTGAGGTTTAAGTACCAAGTAGGGAATCTCAGTTTTCCTTACAGGGCTGCCTTTTGTTGATAATTACCAAACAGCTCCAAAGATGCTAGCAGCTGGTAGCAGCTGGGAGTTTACACCGAGGAGCCTCTTGTTCACTCCTTACCTTAACCCGCGAATGTATTCCTATTACTCCCATTAATATACTAGTAGATGAGAAATTTGAGGTTTAAAGGGGAGGAGGGATGTTGCTCAAGTTCACTAGTTAGGGGTAGAGCTCGAATTTGAACATGGATATAACTTAAAAGCCTCTAATCTTAGTGTGTTAATGTATGTTAGATTCGGTAATCTGATCCCCATAAGTAAATTGGCAGTCACATAAATGAAGGCATCTGTGAGCAACGGAAGTAACTGCTGGGAGGGGGAGCAGGTGGTGGGGATCCGGGAGGGACTCAGCTCTGCTCCACTGAGAGTCCTTCTGAAGCAGCTCATGGGCGATGGGGTGATGGGGCGATGGGGTTTGTCCTCTTGCTGAGGATTTTCTTTTCTCCCCAGAAGAAATTGAGTATCTTCTCTCCCTCCTTCTGGTCTTTCTCCTCCCTGCCTCCCTCCCTTGCTTCCTCACTTCCTTATTATCTAGTGCCCAGCACCTGACATAGTGACTAGCACATGGGGGCTCAAAAGTGCTTGTTGAATGGAATCAGTGTAAGGAGCATCTTATTCCTTTGTATTTGAGCCCCGGAAGTCCATACTGTCTATTCCCAGAGGCAGGCACAGGTCAGGGAGCAGAGCCCCGAAAACCTTCCTAAGAGCTGTCCCTTCCTGATCAGCCTGTGTCTTACTCTATTGATCTCACTTATGACAACCTAGAATGATAAGGGATATTTCTTAAGAGTGATGTTTAAAATGACAAATTGTATAGCCATCTGCAGCAAATAGGGCCGATAAAAACAAAAACGGAATGTATTACTGCTCATAAAAGCCACATGCAAACCCCTTCTCCTTATTCATCTTACTAGGGTCTTGCTCATGCACTCTTTCTCTGCCTGCCACCCCGGCCCTTTTAAATTACACAAGTGATACATGAACATATTCTCATAATTAAAAAACTTGGACCCCATTTCCACGCTTTTCCATTGTTAACTGGAATCATAAATGTGTGTGTCTTTTAATTCATGTATTTACTATGCTTTTAGTTGCATATTTGCTTGAACCATAAAAAATTGCCAATGTTGGATGATCTGTTACCAACAAAATAGCTATGCCAGGTGCTTAAACCAAATTTATTATAAATACATAGTTTTATTATTCATTTATTACATAAGCAGGATCTATTAACCTACAATTCACATTTATCATTTAATGAAACGTCTTGGCTTTTTCCCTATGGCAGCTCCAGGAGAGCTGTATTATTGCCTGTAACTGCTGTGTTCCATGGTGACTATTACACCACACTATGGATGACTGAACTATTCCTCCATAGGTGGGCTGTCCAGTGGTTTCACCGTTCAAAGCAATGACGCTGTGCGCATTGTTATGCACATCTCTTAGTGCACAAGTGCAACTATTTTTGTAGAAATAATTGTCCAAAAGTAGAATATCTGTGTCTAATTAAAATTTTTATAGACAGTAACAAATATTTATTTTAAAAAAGTTTTCTCCTATTTATACCCCCATCAGCAATGCTTTACAGAACTAGTTTCCTCTGACGTTTTCCACTCTGGGTATTATTGACCTTCTTTTGCCAAACTCATGAGTAATAAGTTATACTGCCTCACTGATTCTGGATTTCCCTGATCATAGTGAGACTGAGCATCTTTTCCAGTTTTGTTGGTCATTCGGATCTCTTCTCTGTATTTATTTGCTCATTTCAGTAATATGAAGTTTGCCTAATTGACACATAGAAACTCATTGTTATAAATGTCCATCCTTTAAGATAGAAGATAGGTTGTAAATGTGTTTCTCTTGTTGTTTATATGTTAACTTTATTTATGCTGTTTTTTCCCCTATGGAAGCCCTCTTCTTAATGTCTTCCCTTAACTAGGGAAGGCTTCTTTAGCCTAAGACTATAGAAAAAAAATTTTAAAAATATTTTTTCTCATAGTTTGATTTTAGGTTTTAATCTTTGATATAGAATTGATTTGTGTGTAGTAAGAAACTAATTTTATTTTTTTCTAAATGGAAGGCCAATTGTACATTAACCTTTATTGAACAGCCCATACTTTCCCTACTGATTTGAAGTGCTTGTTAAATAAATTCCTTAATATGTAAGGATTTATTTAGGTCTTGTATTTGTTCTATTAATAATATTTGTTCTAAATATTTTAACTGGTATTAATTTAGGAGAAAACGGATAGTATCATCATAATCCTCACGTGCCCGAAGGGACACTGTGCTTTATGTGCTTTGTGAAGATGTTTCATAAACATAATTTCACGTACCCCTTGCAGTAACCCTTCCCAATGAGGACATTGAGGTTTAGAGAAGTTAAATAATTTCTGCAAGGTCACTTGATTAGTAAACTGCTAAGCCAAAATTTTAATTGCACTTTGACTCCAGAATATTGCTTCTTAACCACTATTGTAGAGTTTGTCTTTAAAGTGTTAATAATTAAAGGAACAAGGTATGTTTCATCAAGAAAAAAGCTAAATCTCCTTTCTTGTTGTTCGAGTGTGGAAGCAGATTGCCACGAGTCCCCTGGGTTGGAAAGCAGGGACTGTGGTCACTAGCATGGGTAAGAGAGCAGTGGAAAAACCAGGATAGTCTAATAAAGACATAGGCCTGGTGATTACCAGAGAGGAAATGTTGGGGTGTGTGTGATTGGAACCTCACAGTGGGGAAGGGCGGGACAGGCACACACAGAAGTCTTGGGAGGGCAGCATCCACAGTGTGGATGTTATCTGGGTGTCACGGGACTTGGAGGAGAATGAGGGACATTTGTGTTCCCTGGTTGTTCATCAGGCTACCTCCATCCTAAAGTCTGGTCCATGAATAGAAGGCCAGTTATAGCTCACCTTCTTTTCCTCTGTTTAAAGAGCTTCTTTTAACCTTTATGTCAGAAAATGAAGGATTGATTAAACATATCATAGCACATCCATAGGATGGACTACCCTGTAAGCATTGAAAATGACGCTACAGAAAATATTTAGTGACATGGAGGAATGAATGTTCTATGTTAAAAAGCTGACTATGAAACAAGAAGCCAGGCTGATTCCATTTTGCTTTAGAAAATTCTATATAGATGTTCTACATACACATGTGCACCAAAAGATAAGAGCAGTTAATGTGACTTTGATCATTTTTCTCAATTTTCTATATTTTCCAGTTTTCTTATAATGAAAGCTATTGCGTTTGCAAAGAGGGGAAAACACACACACACACACACACACACACACACACACACACACACACCAATTAAGGTATGGACCATATGGCTTTCTCTCTTAAAGCTAACACAGGTTTGTTTTTCTTCCCTTATTGGTCTTAATGAAATATTGTAGGAAAGCTTGACTAGAGGTCTCCAGAAGGGTCAGCTTTACCGGTGCCCTACCCAGACCTACCCAGCCAGGAACAGGCCCGGCAGCGCCCAGCCCTGTGTGCTTTGGCAAGTCGCCCTTCAGGAGATTCTGACACTCGCTGAAGCTTGAGAACCATGGGTTTAAAGGACCAGAGGCATTCATTCTAATGCCATTCTAATCTCAGAATTACAGATAACCAATTCCTGGGTCTATGAAGTTGGTGTGCTCGACCCACCTGCATGGAGCGCCCTTTCCCTGGATGACCTCACATTCTGCTTGGGGGACACAGCGGTCCAGGCCCCCCTGGTGGTCCGGGGGCCCCTGCCTCTCGTACCCAGGTCGGCAGCGACACTCTGCTTCCTCGGTCCCCTCATTCTGTACACACTGGGCAACTTCGCCACAGGCCAGGGATTTGCAGGGATCTGCTTGGGCAGCTGTAAGAGATGGGGCAGATATTAGTGAAAGCATGGAGGCCCGAGCAGGGGAACTGGCGGAAGTCAAAGGAAGGGAGCAGATATATTGGCTCTCACCCCATTTGAAGTGGGTTGTACAGCAGTGATAACAGACTGAAGTGGAAAGAGAACCACACGTTTCTGTATCTTTGACAAATGAGCTTATAGACACATATTTAGCTGCAAATAGAATTACACACAAACCTTGTGCATCAGCATGGCCTAGAGGCCTTGTTAATACGCAGATTCCAGGTCCCCCTCTCCACCCCCCGAGTTTCTGATGTGTTTCTAAGGAGGCTCCAGCGGTACTGACATCTGGTTTGGAGAGCACATTTTGATAACCACTGCATAGAAAACTGAGCTTTGATTTGCTAGTTATTTTTAAAGGTAAGTATTTTCTGCAGAGATAAGCTATAAATGTATATATTTAAGATCAGGGGTACCTTATAAAGTAGTAGTCATTTATGAGGACATTTTGGAGAACTCAGGATAATTTTCTAATTTAAAAAACATCTTTCTCTTAGTCCCTTACTGATCCCTAAACCCCTTTCAGAGATTCATTCTTTTAGATTAATTGTTTTTCCTCTATTAAAATTCAAATTCCGTTATCTTTTTGTCATTAATTATTCTCTTTCGCTCTATTCTTAATTGTGTAGGGTTGTCTCAGGTTGTTTGTAAAGTGGATTATAAACTGAGAGAACCTCACGGTATTTAGTTCTGGAAGGCCCGAGGCTCCGGCAGCCACTCTCTGCCTGTGTGAGCCGGCACACTGAGCTCTCAGAAGCAAACGGCGGACGGCAGAACCACACTGGGGCTCCCGGCCTTCTTTCTACCCTAGAGGGTTTCCTGTTACATCAGCCATTTATCCTTCAGATTATTCTTTCAATAAACACATGTTATGTGCCAGGAAGGAACTAGGGGACCGGTAACTGTGTATGAAGTTGTTCTTGCAAGAAGCTTAGGGGAAGGCACAGAGAGCTTATATACAAGAAGCCCAATACCTTGTCTAGCATAAGAGCCCTACATATGGACTCCAGTTATGTTAGAGAAGAGATCACCATGGAGGGGGTCATTTGAGCTGAGGAAGGTGGGTTGCATCTTTATGTGCAAAGGCCACAAAGGCATTCTGATTGGCCCACGAATTCCTGCACCGGGCTTCCTTCGAAAGGAAGGCTCTCCCAACTAAACAGAAGCTGAGAATCACTGTCTGCCACCACGCCTTCCTGAGGCAGAATGTTTCATGTTTCCTTGTAGAAAGTAGTGTCTGACACTACAGCGGCTCCACATTTGCTTCTGTTGTTCCTGTGTGACATCAATGCAGATGGCTGGAAATGAGAGAGTTGCATGTGGGGCTTGGAAATATTGCATTGCTCTGAGATTTCCAGTGTAAGCACATTTTCTGTATCAGTTTCTCCCTCGCATTTGCTTATATAATGTCTTCCGTATACATTTCACAGGTCCTAGAGCATTTCCACTTGGCTGACGGAGGGAGGATGTATGTCTCTCAGCTCTCCGTCACGTGATAAAAAAAAGCATTCAAATGAATGCGCCTGCCTACAGGGAACACGTTGAGGCATTTTACAGTTAAAGTTTAAAAGACGATAGTCCTGGTCATCGAGAAGTTCACAAGTTCAGGGAGGTCACAGGTCCCTGATGGTCTAAGAAGGTCTTTCCAGTCTCCTGTTTGCGGTTCCAAGTGCTCTCATGCTTCTCAGGCCTGAAAATAGGCCTCGGAGGGTCCCAAGCCTGCATTGCACCAACTTCAGTTCAATAGCCCCTCCCCTTCCCTGGCTCTACACCTTGAGTTTGTGTATGGATTGCTTTCCTGCCCTTTTATCTTCCTTTACCATGACGTTGCCCTTCTCTGTCCTTTCATCATCTCCTTCTCAGCACTTACGGGTGGCCAGGAAGTGAAGCATCTCTCTTGGCCAGTTCCAGTCCCAGGGCAGGTTGCAGCCCAGTTTGCCTGTAACTCAGGCTTCACAGGACTACCTGGGCTGCAGGCCTATTGGGTCTTTATTTCATTTCAATGTAATGAAACCTAGTGTTCACTAGGTGGCGCTCAATAGCAAAAGAAGGAGGAATAGATTCGGGTGCGGGGGAGGGGGGGGGGGATGAAATTTTAAGTCCGATTTCTGTCTCCTTAAAAACCACTGTGCGGTGCACCTTGGCGAAGGGGAGTGAGGTCTGGAAGGACTTGGCGCGGTGGCAGCTCCCGGGACAGCTGATGGAGCCACTATGCCTGCGTGATTTCCGCGGCAGGGCAGGTCTGGCTGGTTGGGGAAATGTGTTGGAAATTCCTGGATCCCCTTTTCTCATTTCAGAAAGGCAGAGTTAGGGCTCTGGAGTTCCGAGGCAGGCGAAAGCGCTGCCCGTGGTGCCCTGAGACCCCAAGAACGGAGCGAACGGATGTCCCGCGGGTCAGCGCCGGGACAAACCCGGCCACGCGCGCCCTCCCTCCCCACCCGCCCTTAGAACCAAGGCTTGTCCGGTGGCGGTTTTGTTGGTGGGGAGGAGCGGAGGGCTTGGACATCCTTCTCGTGGTTTCAAATATGGGGTTTTCAGGAGACAATTCAGGCCTCCAAGGGCTAAAAGGAGATCTGGGCCTGGGTCATCAGAGAAGGACAGACCTACACATTCCCCATCAGCGCTAACCTGGGGGGCGCAGGCCTCACAGCCTCAGCCACCATACCTTAGGGGCTCACCAACATGCTTCAAATGCTTTAAAATAATTTTTTTTAACACAATCCAAACTGGATTGTATTCTTCTCTATACCAGCACAGTCGTAAGATATACTTTTGAGTATTTTTATTAGCCAATATTATTGAAGGCAAAAGGGCCTGGAGCCCAGCCGGGGTCAGTCTCCAGGCCTCAGTCTCCCTGGCGCGCTGCTTAGTGATGGAACACACACGGCCCTCTCCCCAGGGCTCCCCTGAGCTGTGAGGCAGGGACTCACTTTGCACAGAGGCCCAGGGGGCTTACTTTCTGCAGTCCTGAGAACCTTCTGGGATTTGACTGCACCTGCAGAGGGAGTGAACGCCGAAGCCTCCAGGAAAGCACCTGGGCGGGAAGGGTCGGTGGCCTTGGGGGTGTAGGTTAGCATCTTTAGGTCTCATTAGTCCCTTCTGTAAAGTGGGGCGTTTAAACCAGGTGATCACTAATGTCCCTCCAGTTCTAGGTGTTGTACCTGAACAAAGGCAGCAAGAGCGTTAGCCGACATGCTGGCACGTCCCTCCAGGATTGCTGATGCAATGAAGGCAAAGATTAAAACCACTTAAAACACCTACATTTCCGTTATTGTTTCATTACTTCATGTTATTTTATGATTGGCCAAAAATGTTTTCCTTTTGGCTTATTGCTGAAGGGTAGGATTCAAGGGAGAATAATTATTCCAAGACAGCACCATGCATGTGGCTGACGATGAATACGTATCTGTGGAATTGAACAAGCCACCCCCTGTACATATAAAGGGGACATCTGGAAGTTTGGGACTATTGTTTCTGAGAGTGAAGTTGTTTTTTTGTTTGTTTTTAATTTGTTTGTTTATTTGGCATTTTAAGAATACGACAGAGTTTTATAGGGAATTTCACTTGGTGAAATGTAGACCCTAACAATTCATGTAGGATGAATTAAACTGAAAGGTTTTGTCACTTTTTCTAAATAGATTAAACAGCCTCTGCATACCCGGTCGGAGGGTTGATAAGACTCCTTTTTAGGAAAAGGCAGTAGGTAGAGCGGGAGGGAGCACGCTGCAGCACGTGCCGACCGTGGGACCGGTCAGAGGGAAGGCGCTCTCCCTTCTCCGAGTCCCAGCCTTCCCAGCTGTGTGATGGGCGGGGTTGCTAGTCCCTCCTGTACGTAGTTATTAAGATTAAAAAATAGTGTCAATAGAGGCTATTACTGTTTTTGTTGTCATTATTGTGATGAGTGACATCTACCACCTTTGGAGAGCTGATGACCACATGGGAATCTTACAAATTATGCAACTCTCCAGAGAAAATGATTGTTTATCCGCATTCTGGCTGGAAGCACCCTAGATGCCGACTGTAATTAATTTCAGTGTTTGCTACTCGCCAGCTTTGTAGTCTGCTCATTTTTGAGGAGGCTTCTTAGGAATTCAAGGAGAGAATAGGCTGGAATAAGTAGTTTTGCATATTTGAAATCTTCAACCTGCACAGCTAACTGGAATGAAAGCCCTACCTGCTTCTGAAGAATTTTCATAGCGGCCTCAAGGGACGATGGCTCTAGTTGCCAGCGATGCTGGCAGAATACTGAGCAAGCCGTGATTTATTCGGGTTTTCAGTTGATAAATCACAGGTAGTTCTAACATTGGTTTATACTTTTTATATCACAGATTTATTCATTCAGGGAGTTTTCAAAAGGCGAATAGCAAACCACACACAGTAATAACAGTGTGTCCCTTCGCCCATGCCACCTCTGCGGATGTCATTCGGCTGAACTGATTGCGGACCCTCATTTAGAGGACGCGTCCGGGGATTCAGATGCTGCTCTGAAAGTGGAATGACACTCACCTAGAAATCTCAGGGGAATTTTCAAAATCTCTCTTCTTTTTATTCCAGAACTCGTAATGGAATACTATTCCCTCCTCCCAGCATGACTACCACAAACCCCTTTTCCACCCTGACCTTAGGCCAGAAGAAAAGAAATGAGAAACACTTGATTGGATTTTATCTCAAATTTGTAAATGGGACTAAACAATTGCTCTGTCGTCTGGGCATTGCCTGTAAATGCAATAAAATTGGGGCGTAGAAAAGAAATGCTAATCCTTCTGACCAAGACTGTCACACATTCCCCTCAGCCTGACTAAGCTTTACACAGGCTTTTTCCCGACTCAGGGCCCTGGATTCCCTTTTCTTACAGCAATTCGTTAGTTTAGAAACCCTGTAGTTGCCCACTTATTCTCTGCCCCTTTTATCTCTTTCAGGCTTCCTGACAGTATTAGCCAGGAGGTCTCTCTCCAGCACCTGGGCAGGGGGGCGGGGGCGGGGGGGGCATTCCTCTGAGATGTAACCATCAGAGAAAATAGTGGCCCCCCGCCGCCCAGTCTCTGCGGGAGGGTGGGAGCCCTGCTCCAAGCGGCAGGACAGGAGGTGGACAGGGCAGGCTGACCTTCTCCTTTTCCATCTCATCCCAACCTCACGGAAAGCCGGCCCTTGCCGCTCCACTAGGTTTCTTTTGCAAAGTGTTCCCATGACCTCCGAACTGGCAACTTGACCTCCATCCACGCTCACTCACAGCTGCAGAAGCTGCTGCCGTGTCTCTCTGCAGCATCTTCTCCTGCTCTCGTCAACCCCCACAGCCCTGTTTCCCCCTAAGTGTTGGGCAGTCTCAGAGTTCCATCCCCAGTTCTCTTTGCCTCCCGCCCTGCACACTGCCCTGGGCCATTTCCCACCTGTTCTCTGTTTTCAGGTTGTGTAATTGAAATGCATACTTTCCCAAACGTATATTTTCAGTCCTGGCCTTGTCTCCGGCCTCTAGACACCTACTTTATAGACCAGAGGTCCGCTGATCTAAGGTCCATTTTCTTAAAACTGGTCTTCCCCCCCCTCCCCCGGCCAAAAAAAGGAAACAATTTTTGGAGTATATTTACTAGTATATCCTTAAGATAGCATATTCATTTTTGCTTAATTTGTTTGCATTTAAACATTTTAGAAAAGGAATTTATCTATGTACCCTTTGTTATTAGTTATATATTTTTTTCTAAGTATCTTCCAAATGTGCAGTATTTTATGAATGATAAACAACTATATGTTTTTATTTTATAATCTTGAGACTACTTTAAGGACTGTTTAGTATTAAGTTTGAAGACTTTTTGAGTTTTACAAAATGTTATTAAAGTTCAACTTTAAAGAAAAAATAGAACACCTAAGTGGATGCAAATAGATTGAGCAGGGACTCTTAGGCAACCTGGCTTCATTTTTATTTTAAAAAAACACACAAAACACCCCACAATTTTTATTGATTTCAGAAAGGAAGGGAGAGAGAGAAACATCAATGATGAGACAGAATCATGCTTCGATTGCCTCCTGCATGCCCCCTACTGGAGATGGAGCCTGCAACCCAGGCATGTGCCCTGACCTGGAATCAACCCATTACCTTCTGGCTTGTAGGTTGACACTTAACCACTGACCCACACCAGCCGAGCATCACAACCTGGCTTTAAATGAGTTGGTTCAGCATGCTTCTCCCTTCCTTCTAGGCTGAGCTCCATACACCTCCCTGCCATGTATCCAAAGCTGCCATCACAGTGGAATAACTGAAGCACTCTATCACTCCCAGAAATGTCTGCATCTTCCCCCACCCTTTCCACCCTTCTCTG
Source organism: Cnephaeus nilssonii (assembly GCF_951640355.1). Classification (NCBI taxonomy): domain Eukaryota; kingdom Metazoa; phylum Chordata; class Mammalia; order Chiroptera; family Vespertilionidae; genus Cnephaeus; species Cnephaeus nilssonii. The sequence continues at coordinate 61,564,356 of NC_137080.1, read as the reverse complement.
CCTGGGCCCATCATCAATAACTCCATATTGCCATCTGTCTAGGAAGCCTGCCGTGGCACCCCCTTGCCTCTGTAGAATTAATTGCTCTCTCCTCTGTGCTTCATAACCTTTCTGTTCATATCCTGAGTATAGTATTTAGCAGACTGTATTATAGCTTTTTGTATATGTGCCTTTTTCTCTTGGTAGACATTTAGTTCCATTCGCCTTTGGGTCCTGGTGCCTATAATAGTGCCTGGCTGTTGGCAGGTGATCCCTGAGTGTCTGAATGAACAGAGATCCAAATTATGGTTGCATTATTAATTACTTGTCTAACTTTTCTATAACAGCAAAGACAAGGGCCAGAGGGACTAAGAGACTGAGAAATCTTTGATGGTTGAAGAAAAATCATCCAACATTTGGAAATTAAGGAGAAAAGCTGACCATAGGATCTTCAATGTCACGCTAGAGCAAAAACAGTCCCTTTAGTAAACAGGGATCACCTACGGGCCAACCCAGCCAGCTGCCTGCTCTTTTACAGCCCCCACGCTCAGTATGGTTTTTAGGTTTCTCAGTGCTTACCACTTCATAATATCCCCAATTTTACCTTTTGGCTCACAAAGCCTAAAATATTTACTACCCAGTTCTTTTAAGAAATATTCAGCTGAGCCCCACCCTACGAGGCAATAACTTTGACTAATCATTTAATATTGATTATGGCATTTTACAACTCTATAAAGTTAGAAGGTATAGAAAATAGATAACATACAATGATTGCATTTTCTGTTTTATATTTAGCTTAACAATATTATTTCATATTATTTCATAATTCTCCTTTGTTCTCTGGCTATATAAAATTCCTGTCCTGCCTGGCTGGTATGGCTCAGGGGGTAAGCATTGACTCATGCAATCACCAAGAGCTCACCCGTTCAATCCCCGGTCAGGGCACATTCCAGGGTTACTGGCTCTCTCCCCAGTAGGGGGCATGCAGGAGGCAGCCAATGGATGTTTGTCATTGATGTTTCTATCTCTCCCTCTTCCTTCCTCTCTCTAAAAAAAATAAATAAATAAAAATAAATAAATAAATAAATAAATAAAAGAAAAGAAAAGAAAAGAAAAGAAAAAGAAAAAGAAAGAAAAAAAATCAATGAAAGTATTAAAAAAAATTTCCTATTTCCATATTTCCTTTAAATCAGATTTGTCAACCTAATAATTCCCTTATCAGTTAGTTAAATAAACTTTAACATGTGCTCATTATCAGTATGAAACTCATGGTTTTCATATTCTGAGGGTTATCCTTTGACAAGGGTTGTTAGGGACAAAAGGGTAGTTAGGGACAGCAGCTCCCAGGCTAAGGGGACAGTGGACATGAGGTGGGAGAGCCTCCAGTGTTGCATGGTTTTAGGGCTAATCTCCATTTTCCCCCAGGAAGGTGATAAGAAAAGGGCCAAGGAGTAAGACACCCAGGAACTCAGTTTTGCTGTATTTGGCCATCCTGACTGGGAAAGGGTTAAAATTATAGGACGGCATTCCCTTTTCCAAGGATAGATTCTCCAGATTCTCTAGATCTCCTCCCATAGACAAAGCTACGTATTCATTCCCAACACACAGAATTTCCAGCAGCTGCTCCTTTTCTCTCTCAAGACTTCTCCTCTCAATTCTCTTTCAAGGAGTTTTCTCAACAGATTGGACTAACGCCAGTGAGTTCAAGCGAAATACTGGCAAGATTGAACCTGGATCAGGGAGGTTTTTTGCATTTGCTAAAATGACCTTCTGGTATTGTCTGGGCTTCCGATGATCAGTGCCCCTCAGAGCTCTGTTACTACCTGCTGGGGGATGAGCACTGCCATGTGTCAGCCTAAGTCTTAGCGCTGAAAAGACCACGCCAGGGATAGAGTCAGGGGCTGCGTAAACTGGAATTTGAATCCTTGTTCTCTGGGAATCAGAAGTAATTATCTTCATTCAGGGTCCAGGAACCTGAGAGGCAGCATGATAAGTTGGTTGTACTTGGAGGACATTTTAATCAGCTCGATTGTCAATCACCATGACAGCTTACGCTCAAATATACCCCAGAAGGAGAACATCTGGGTCACTCAGTTGTGCTGAAAAATTAGGAGCAAAAGAGCTGTCATGTTCTAGAATTTTTTTTTATTTTTTTTTTAGAAAAGGGGAAAAAAGCTATTGAAAATTATCTGCATATTTTTTCTTAATTTGTTTTAAAATCTAGACACCCATTTCTTCCATAATCAAAATACTAATTTTGTGCATATTTCCCCAAACTAAAATTGGGCAGGAGAACTGATGTTAGAAACACTTCACAGGTTTATTTTAGAACGGCATTTTAAATTTCAGGTTCAAGAAGTTTTATAAGCGATACAGATTCATAGAAGTGAGAAGTTAATTAGCTCTGCTCAGAAGCAATGGTTGTGAGTGTTTGGGGATTTTGGGCTGTCTCTGCCTGGATTGGAACAGGCTATAAAAAGGGAGGAGGAGCTGTGAATAATGTGAAAATGAGTGTGGAGGGTGTTTATGAGTCTGTATCTGAGTGGGTCCCTGACCATGGCTCATTCTTGGGTGGCCACCGTCCTCTCCTCAGCAGCCCCCGCCACCGATGGTAGCTTGTACCGCTGCCACTGATACCTGGGTGGCTGGTCCCCTACTCTTCAGCTCTGGTGTTCACAAAGATTGTCTACTTGATCAAGGTCTACTCAGCCTCCCCTGAAATTTTCCACTCAGCCTCAACGTTTGGACTTCCGTGTTTGTCTCTTCATTGCTCAGTTTTAGCGAGTCCTGATAAATTGGTTTAGCTAGAATGTCCCTCTCCCACCCTCCACATCTGATCACCCTCAATATCTCATCAGGTTCCTCATCCTCCACATCCTCCAGGTGATGTCTGATCACCCTGACCTGCCTTCCTCCAGAATCCTTTTAGGTCAGTTTAGCCAACCGCCCCACCCCCTATTCCAACTTGCTGTATTCAAAGTTGAGTCCATTCACCTTCCCTCACCCCAAGATCCCATTGCAGGGTACCTACACCCATCAAGATAGTCTTTAACAAGTACCATTGAATAATGGTTTCTTTACCAGTGCTGATTGTCTTCCTGACTGTGGCAGGAAGCTCAGCCCTCAACCACGAACACCAGCCCAGAGGGACTAGAAGTCTCTGTATTAATCTCAACCACTGCATTCTCTTTCTGCTCAGGCACCAGGCCTCAATGGAATGGAATTTAAAGGAAAGCTCAGGGCTTTCTTCATTATGGGCTCACTGAGTGATTCCCAGACTCACAGGAATTTGCAACCAAGTGCAGCCTATCAGAAAAGTGCTCGTTAGAAAGTCCTTTTGAGTGAACAAGGCATAGCATCATTCTAAGACAGGGGTCCTCAAACTTTTTAAACAGGGGGCCAGTTCACTGTCCCTCAGACTGTTGGAGGGCCGGACTATAGTTTTAAAAAAAACTATGAACAAATTCCTATGCACACTGCACATATCTTATTTTGAAGTAAAAAAACAAAACGGCAAAAACACCCGCATGTGGCCCGCGGGCCGTAGTTTGAGGACGCCTGTTCTAAGGTGTCCCTCTTTGGCCACATTGGAAGATTCTTTGGGCAGGGACTGACTTTCGTACATTAACATGTTATATGATGGTGGATGACTGCTTATTGCTATGTATTAACCATGTAGAAGATGGTCAAGGCTGAATCATCAAGAACTTGCTGGTTCTAAGTGGGTGAATCTACCCTTTGCCCTTGCTGAAACACCTAAACGAGGGTCCCTAGCTGTCAGTTAGGAAGCCCACTCTAAATCGTGCCTGTCCCTCCCTGCTTGCTCCTTACATCCTGTACCCCAAGTCCAAATGTTGATTGGAAGAAACTCTTTTGGGGCAGGTTGGCAACAGTGGCTTATGACACTAAATAGGAACCCTTTTGGATATTGGATTTATCTATTACCATTTATATAGAGAAGTTAATGAAGTCCATTGTTGTTTATTTCTAACTTTTATAAAATCCACATTTGATTTTCTAATTCTGCTGTCCGCAAGCCCTTTGGTTCAGGCAGTACTCATGTCCTAGCTGGCTCACTACAGTCATTTCTCAGCAGAACTTTCCCAGTCATTCATTCATTCTATGAATTTTCAATTTAGATTTTCTCACTCTCCAAGTATCTGGTAAAAAATAGAGTAAGGTAATTATTGCTCAGGTTGTCCAGCACACTCTGGCTTTCCCCTATTGTTCTGCTATTAAAAGATAAATTGGGCACGCTACCCCACTGTATACTGGGCAGCCTGGGGCATTATTAGGTAGTTCAGCATAAATTTGGCTCCAGCAGGGATCCAAGCTGATGTTAGCACCATCTCATTTTTACTGCCATTGGCTTCTTAGAGGAAAGCTATATATTTCTTATGAATTCTCATAAGAAATCAGTGAAAATAATTTCAGTTCCAACCTCCACACAAATACCTTGTCAGGGTACTTGTTATTGTTCTCACTGGTACCCTATGCAGGTCACAGATTGTTAGTCAAGTTAATAATGATGATGTTGCCACAATAACTAAACACTTATATTAGTCAACTACAATTGTTAAGAGTTATGTTAAGTGTTGTAAATACAGTCCCCTCTGTATCTATGGGTTCTGCATTCACAGATTCAACCAACATTGAATAGAAAATATTTTTTAAAAAAGTTATGTTGTTGCCTACAATGGTTGCATCTATACCAAACATATACAGACTTTATTCTTGTCATTATTCCCTAAATAATATAATATAACAACTATTTACATAGCATTTACATTGTATTGGGCATTATAAGTAATCCAGGGATGGCTTAAAGTACATGGGAGGATGTGCAAGGTTATATGCAAACACTATGCCAGCCATCCTATATAATAAAAGGCTTGGTGCCATCAGTGGGTGCATGTGGCGGCTGCTGGCCCCTATCGCTCCTCAGGGCTTCTCCACCTCCCCCTGCTCCTGAGGGGAGATTGGGGCCGGCAGCTGCCTCTCACACCCACTGCCGGCGACGGCTCCACTTGCACCCACTGCCAGTGCCAGAGCTGCTGCTTGTACCCACTGCCAGTGTCGGCCCCGCTTGCACCTGCTGCCAGTGCTGGAGCCACTGCTTGCACCTGCTGCCAGTGCCCGGTGCTGGTCCCGATCGCTTGGTGCCATCAGTGGGTGCAAGTGGCGGCTGCTGGCCCTGATCGCCCCTGAGGACTTCTCCACCTCCCCCTGCTCCTGAGGAGCGATCAGGGCAGCAGCTGCCACTCGCACCCGATGATGGTGTTGGCCCCACTTGCACCCACTGCTGTCACCAGCCCCAATAGGTCCGTGCCTTCAGGGGGTGTAAGCAGAGCCGGTGCCATCAGTGCGTGGGAGCGGCAGCAGCGGGAGTGGGGCTGCGGCAGACAGGGGACCAGAGGCTGTGGTGGGAGGGGATGGATGGGGGCACAGAGGATGGGCCGAGACCCGCCCCTGTGCCTACCGCAGCCTCACGGCCCACAGTTCCTTTCAAGGTGCACGAATTCGTGCACTAGGCCCCTAGTTTTATATAAGGGACTTGAGCATCTTTAAATTTTGATATCCTCGGGGGTCCTGGAACCAATCCCCCTGCAGATATGGAGGGACGACTCTATTATTTTAGTTAATCCTCACACCTGTTACTATTTCCATTTTCCAGTTGTGAAAATTCAGTGCTGCTGTTAGCACACAGGATTCACATTCAGGAGCCCTCCAAGGAAAATGGCATTCTGTGCTTTTTCCCAATATCACCAGGGTTCCTTCCACATCCCTGGCCCCTTTCTAAGGCACCACTAGGGGGCCTACTTTGAGAAGCCTGTCCCCACAGGAGCACCCGCATTCTCCCCTGCTGCAACTTGGCTCCCTACATGTACCACCTCATGTTGTTGGGATGGGTCTCTAAGTAAACTGAGCTCCAGGAGGGAGTCAGGAAGAGGGCGACTGGCCCTCACCTCCCTTATGCTTTCCAAGTTCTCCCTATACACACCCCTGTTATCGTTTTCAATTGACGGAAGAAACTGGTCTCCTGGTCCTAGCTGGCAAGGACCCCTGGCTCCTTCTTAGTTCTGAGGAAGTTTCCAGGGGGAGAGGCAGTATTTTACTAGCCTTTAGGAGGTCTTTGATTTCTTAGGGGAGCCAGAGGGCTTGCTTCGCCACCCAGTTCAGAGGTAAACAGTCCCAGGTTTAGTGCCTCAGGGCACTCTGTCATTTTAATGAACCTGTTTACCAGGTAGGAGGCAATTTTCTTAAAGTTGCACAAAGTTCTGCTCCGTGAAAGATAAGTGTCTCCCAATTGAGCCTTTTTGTTTGGATTTTGCCCAAGGCCTTTCTCTCTGCCTTCATTGTTAGTCCACAGCAAGCCAGAGAGGCTCTTCAAGATTCACTTTACTAATTCAGAGCCTATCAGGAGGCCTCGTTTGCAGCCTGACTGGCAGGTTGCTTTGGCAGTAGATGTGGAGCCTTGGACCCTTGCACTCCAGGGAATGAAACAAAACAGAACACAAACAAATAATTTTTTGCAGTTGTTTAGAAAACAGAACTTTGAAACTAATGGTGGAAATAGCTCCCACTTTGGGCACAGCTGGTGACAATGGTAATTATACTAGCTCTCTTACCCGAACCAATGTGTGCTTTCTACTGTGTAGCTTTGGGCTGAGCCCCCCTATCGTTTAAGAGTTTTCTTCATATCTAACTCTGTTTTGATCTGAGATGGAAGCTCATCTAGGGTGCAGAGACCGGAAGGGACGTTATTTTCTTCTTTCTTTCATGATGGGCGACGTGGCTTTTTTCCAAGTTTGAATTTGGGTGGAATGATGATGTTCGCCCTCAGGATGCTGGTTCAGATTCATCCCGAGTTGTGCTAGGAAGAGGTGATTCCCGCAGTTAGCTGTGACTGGCAGCTTTCTTAGGTAGAGCTCCCCCAGGTTGCTGCAGTTCCCTGAGAAGGTGCTTGGGGCTTTGAGCAGAATGTAAGTTAGCTTGGTTGTGGACTATATTTTTAAAAATCTCTTAAACTCTGCAAAAGTTTTGCTCCGACGGGAAATTAAAGCTCTGTGAAGATTGTGAAGCAGGAGGTGCACTTGTTCTTTGCTTTTTCATTGTAGGAAAAATTTAACCTGCATGTCTTAGGACTCTACCTTTCGAATAAGGCGATCCATAGATTCCAAACGATTATTTTATCAAGTGTGGTTTTAATTTGATTTTTGTGACCTCAAGGTCGAGTTGCAAGCGTACACAAACAAACAGACAAACTCCCCAAACTCCCACCTACTAATGAATTGAATTCCTTTACCTGGTTCAATGCTGAGAGAATAGCTGTCTATTTCCATGCCAAGTAGTTGGGCTGCAGCAGAACGGAAATCCTCCAAGACCCGCTGCACGGCCTTGGTGAGGTTGTAGGGCACCGACTTAGCAAACCTCATTTTGCTATTCACAATCACACTCCCATTTCTGAAGTTAAGTATTTCAAGTTGCTTAGATCCTGTAAGATTGGATCGTAGATACGGAACCAGCTGCAAAATAAAAGATGGCTTACTCAAAAGTGTGTTCTAATCGCTCAGCTGCTGCTAATTCCGTTCAAACTCACTTCTCATTATCTGAGGCATAAATTTCCACTTATTTGTTTATTTTTGTGTGTTTGGATTTAACGGGAGACCAGAACACCACTACTTAATGATCTATTTGCAGTGATTATGTCCCACATTTCCACCTTTCTGTCTGTGTATTGAGATGGATGGGCAGTGGTTTTGTTCAGAATGAATTGTGAGAACAGAGAAACCCAGGCCTATGCTATCAGCAAAGCAGGAATGCCAAGTTCAGTTTTGCTTTTTTTTTTTTTAATCCATGTAAATAAAAACACGTTCCAAACTGAGCTCAGGAGCAGACTGCCCTACGCCTGTGTAAATGGGCTATCTATTTGGAAGCAACCAGCTTGAAATGACCCATTGAAACAAACAACAGCTTAAACATCAGCTTGTCTGTTTTTGCAGGCTACGTTTCACGGTCAACACAAATGCGCACGGTGGAAATAGCAGGGAACTGGCAGTCAGCCCTGGAACTGTTCCCAACCAGCTGTGTGACCTTCACTGAGACACTTAGCACTGTGTGGTACCTCAGTGCCCTTATCTGAACGGTGAGGGAGAGGAGAAAGTGGTTCCCTAAGAACCTTTCCCAAACTTTATTGTAATAATATAAAAGTAAGCCCCAGGGCAATGTGCTTCAGGCTTCCACACCTGCCTCTTGTGAGCCACGGCCATCCTTGAGATCTCTTTTCAGAAATGTTTGAAACTCAGCAATGCCTGCCTTGTTTAGGTCTGGAAAGTGAGCCACTCATCCATGAACTGGCACCTATGAGGCCAGGGAGCATACAGGTGCAAGCTGCAACCTCCCAGGCACGGCCCCGACCGGCTTTGATTGTGTCCCTGTGCCTTACCAGAATTTTGACTATGACTCTGATCCCCATTCTTGTACACTCCCCTTGCCTCAAGGTCATTGTAAAAATAAAAAATAAAATGAAATGAAATTTTACACAGAGCTTGGAACTTCTTTTTCCAATTTAGGCTCTCATGATTTTGCCTACTTTGAATTCATTCTTTGTGTCTTAGCTCTGGGGGGATTTCCCTGTCTTCACCTACTGTGCAAATGATTAGCTGCTCCTTTCTCCAAAATCCACCCTCCTTTTTTTTATGAAAAAGAAGCTGCCTAGCTAGAGACTACATTTCCCAGCCTCCCTTGCAGCAAGGTGTGGCCACATGACTAGTTCCCACCAATGGAATATGAACGGAAGAGATGTGGGCAACTTTGGTATCACTTGCTTTGGAAATTGCTTGCCCTGGGCTTTCTCTCTTTCCCCTTGTCACAAGTGGAAAGGGCTGTAGTGACCCAGATTTGACTGCGTGAATGAGGAAGCACCCTTGGGGCTGACAGAGTTACAAGATGTAAGGAATGTGGGCTCCTGGATGGTGTAGAGTGGAGCTGTCCCACCCACCAAGTGAAAGAGAAATGAACTTGTATCTTATTTAAGTTACTATATTGTTGATTTCTTCGTGATGGCAGCTTAGCATGTACCCCAAGGAAAACACTGGTGCTAGGACCACTGGGATTCCACTCCCTGAGATTATCCCAATTATCTACTCGCCTCATTGTGGGTGGTAGTGGGGGGTTAGATTGCACAAAGTCTTCCTTTAAAGTTCACTTGAAGAATTAGTTTTTATGTGGTTCTAATTTATATAAAAATTTAACTTATGTAAAGCTTACAAATATTTTTCTGTCATTTTCAGAAACTCAGCATTTCTTACTATACATGCACTTCTTATCCCACATGTAGAAACAAAACAAATGTGAGTTTGGCGTGGGGCGTGGGGGGGGGGGGCATGTTTTATAATCATAGGTATATGCCATCATGCTCATCTTCTCATTTTCTTTGTTAGGGATCATGGATGATTTAACCATTTTTTTAGTTAAAAACAAAAACTTAAGGGGGACTGAAAAAAGAGTGTTTACACCTGAGCTCTTGGCCTGCTCCGTGCTGGACCTTCCTAGCTTAGAGGCCTGTGGTCAGACGGCTGGCAAACAGTGACATTATAACGTGGGTAATGTCTGCTCATCCTGCTTTTAAATCTAAAGTTCGGAACTTGAGTAGCTCTGTATTGTTCCTGGGAAAACTAAATTAGGAAAAGCTATAAGGAAAGGTTGTTCAGTGTAAGTTTGTTCCCAGGAGTCTGGGTGGCAGTGTCTGCTCATGTGTCCACCAGAGAATTCACTTGCCTCTTGGATCTAAATCCATCTCAACATTCTAGCTCAGTGGTCGGCAAACCGAGGCTTGTGAGCCACATGCGGCTCTTTGGCCCCCTTGAGTGTGGCTCTTCCACAAAATACCATGTATCCTAATTAAGTTAATAACAATGTACCTACCTATATAGTTTAAGTTTTAAAAATTGGGCTCTCAAAAGAAATTTCAATCGTTGTACTGTTGATACTTGGCTCTGTTGACTAATGAGTTTGCCGACCACTGCTCTAGCTGAATGCCTTCAGCAACAGCCACGTCAGAGGCTTGCCTCTTCCAACCAGCCTGTGATTGCTCAAGACAGCCTGTGATGATAGTATAAAGTAACAACAACAACAACAACAACAACAACAACAACAGAAAGAAGAGACACAGAGAAGAGTCAGTAGTGCCTACTCACCAGCTGTGTGAATCGTTGCTCCAGAGCTTGGTACTCCAGAGAGCTCTTGTTGAACAGGCCGTTGGAGAAGGGCATGGTAGCCACACGCAGACTGAAGAACACCACCAGCTCCTGGCCCTCGGCGGCGATGGCCACAGAGCGGGCGGTGATGTACTGTAAAGCTGGGACGGGAGTGGCCTTCTCCAAGAAATGGTCTGGGGTGGAAACATATCCGCTGAATCCTGGCACCTCAGCGGAGGCGGGAGAGTTAGGTAGATGCATTTCTTCTAAGCCTCGGGCGATATCTTGGCTGCCTGTGCTCAGCCTGCTGTCTTCTGAAGATGCAGGCAAATGTGAAATCTCCAGAGCTGACTGGCTGATGGCAGAATAATCATCAGCGGGGATGGTTAGTGTCTGGTCAATGGACATTAGGTCTGTGGCACTTTGATCAATCAGAGAGAAGATGCTTGATGCAGCCAAGGAAGGTAGCGTTTCTGATAGGGAGGTAGAGGCCATAGCAGGCGAGGACGAAGCACTGTCCATGGAGAAAGCTCCTGAGATCAATTCATTACATCCAAGCATTGCCCCAAAGAACAGAAAAAAAAATTCAAAGTTAAAGTTAACTTTTAAAAAATAACATTTACGCTGATCACTTAATGTCATATTTTAAAAAAATAAGAAATTGGTACAGAAAGGGGCAGGCAACCCTATGTCTAAACCTATGGAGACAGAAGGTGGGTCCTGAAACCATTTTATTCAGGCCCAAAACTTCTACATGTATGAGACTAAAAGATGACCAATTACTCAGAATTTCTGGAATTACACTCAGCCCGACACAGTACATCTAGGAACCAGGTGGTAAAAGCTGACTAGGTCACCAGCTGCTGCCAAACCACAAATGGCATTGAGTATATCTAGATCCCACATCCCCACCTGGAATTCCTAGTCACCTAGCTGTGCAGTTTTGGGCCAGACATTTTATTTACCTTCCAATAATGAAAGCCTGTACATTTTTTTCAGTTGTATTTTTTTTTTTTTTTGGTATTCTAAGTTATTCTATTTTGGTGGTTTTAACAATTAAAATTAAAATTATGCTTTTCCAAAACTGTATAATCTGACTGAATAACTTGCCTATTTACAAAATGATATTGAAAGAGTAAAGGTGTTGGCTACACATATAATTTGAACTTTATATTCACCATACAACTTGCTAAATATTTGATAATATTTAAAGGTTTTGTCACTTTTACAAGATTATACCTTGATAATTTTTACCACCATTTTGCATTGCTTTCTTAGGTAAGTACACATTGAACTGCTGAAGTCTAATCCCACTTTGGTGATAAATTAAAATCAATAAGTGTTTATGAAAAGTGGTTAAATGAAACTATCAGGTAAGAGATTGGTGGGTTATTAAAATATTCCAATAAACCTACATCTAGGGCCACTGACAATATTTAAGGCATTAGGCAGATCAAAACAGGGAGCTTTCTGTGATTACTTCAGTGGCATTTTGGCAAATGTGTGGGAAAGCTGTACTGAAATCTAAATGTTAAGCATGATGAATGAACTGTCTGGGTGCAGATATAATCTTTGGACTCTCAGCCAGCTAATTTACTAGAGTGCAACCACCCTAACTGAAATTCTAAGTGATAAACAGCTCCGAGAGATGGAATCATATTTGGTTTGTTAGTTTCTTAAAATAAAACCCGCCCGTTGGTGACTTGTACGTAGCGTTCAGAGAAGCGCCCTCTTTTCTCTAACCTGGGGAGGGTGCTTGGATGTGTCCACCCATAATTCAGTCAACTGTGAGAAATGATGTTTCTGACAGCCAAGATCTCTCTGCAGTCACACTGTACTTTTATTCAAACCCATTGCCATCAACTGAATGTTTGTATCCTCCCCAATTCGTATGTTGAAGCCCTAATCTTCAGTGTGACAGTATTTGAGACATGAGGGTGGAGCCCTCATTATTGGGATTCGAGCCTTTGTAAGAACAGACGTGAGAGAAATGATCTCTCTCTGCCGTCTCCCTTTCTCTCTGTCATGTGAGGACACAGCAAGAAGGCCCTCAGAAAGAGGGTCCTCACCAGGGAAACAGCTGGCAACTTGACCTTGGACTTCCAAGCCTTCAGAATAGTGACAAGTAAAGTTTTGTTGTTTAAACCACCCAGTCTATCATTAGCCAGATTATATAGTTCCCTGTATTATGTCATGAACCAATAAAAATGAATTTCTAGCCCTGTGGCATCTTAACATGAATCATTCACATCCAAAATAAACCTGTCCAAGTTATTTTCCTGATAAGAGCAGTTGGCTATTTAGATGTAGGGTTGCTAGATAAAATATAGGATTCCCATTGGAACGCACATACTAAAATATTAATTGTTGCTTATCTGAAATTCAAATTTAACTGGGTAGTTGTATTTTTCTTTGCCGAATCTAGCGGCCCTATTTAAATGTGATTTGAAGAGACTCCTACTCTTTCTTGGCTTGATATTGAAACTACCACGGCCATCATTAATTCCTTTGAAATAAAAGTATCATCTAAATCTTACCACTAGTTAAAATGTATTTTAAGTAATTATATCTTCATCAGATTCTTATGTACAAATCAGGTACGGCAGTGACACAGGTCAGCTGGACATGAAGTTTCTTATGCTGCAACGGGGAAGTCCTAAAGACCAAGGCCATTCATTTCATCATGAGGTTTGCAGTAGAAACAGTCTCAGAATAACTTGACGTTTTAGCTATTCTGTTCAAGTATGTGTGTGTGGGGTTCCTGTGAGGGTGTGAGGTATTTTTATATGTGTGTATTATGGGGTGCTGATTAAAAGCCCAGCTGTTGGGGATAGAGTAGAAGGCTACTGTGGTCATGCTCTGGGCAGGGGGCCCATCAAAAAGCAAAGGCCCCACTCGTAGACAGAGGAATGTGTTTACCTAAAAGGGTAAACCAAGAGATAGGAAGAAATGGGATACTGAAAATAAGTCAGGGAAGTATCCAGGAAGATGGTGAAGGGGTATCTTAGGGAGGTAGTTAACCCAGGTGTAAAAGGCAGCTAGTTAAAATTAGATTAGTCTCAAGAGACAGGTATATGCAATGCGCATATCACCAAGCCTTCCAAATTGTACCAAATTTTTAACTTGACAAAACTGCTGAAGAGTGTGCTCCACAGAGCAAAAGAATAAGCGCAGAGAGAGAAGGCTTGAGATCTAGGCATCTGGGACTCCAACTCAGGAGAAAGGAAATTCCAGGGATGATAGCAAAGGGAAGTCTCAGGTGACAGCTGTCCAAAAACACATAAAGAGTTTTTTAGTCCAGAGAGAAAGAGAAGGTCTCTGAAAATTGGAAGTGGTAAGTAACCTGATGTAGAAAACTATACTGGAAAACTGAAATGAAAAATTTGGGAAGAATTGGCAAAAGTACAAAGAAACTAAGTAAATGAAAGAAAAGGAAAGAAAATAAGACATTAACTCTGGGAAAACAGAAAGGAAACATAGTTAGAGCAAATAGGTCAACTGTGATATGTAATGTAGGCACTGACTATTGATTTAATAATAGTTATCACCATATTGAGAAGAGATAGTATTATAAGAAACTTAAATCCTTATTTAAAATAATAAAAAGTGAAATAATACAGGAGACTGATAATGCAAAATAAACATATTACTGAAAAAATATGGGAAGAGCAAATACCAGAAGAAATAGCTAATGGGGTCAAAAGGCACTACTTTAGGTAAGTGGGGCTGCACAGCGGAAGGTGTGAGATAGCAAAGGCTGTACTTGTCAGAACACTTTAATATGATTTGACTTTAAAAAAATGAAATGTTTTATTTTGAGACAATTTTATATTCAAATGCAGTTCTAAGGAATAATAGAGGGGCAGCACCGAAAATGGCAGAGTAAGCCACTCTATAAGTCAAGTTATCCTACATATTTGAAAGTTACAGGTAGTAAGTAGCTCTGAGGTAATATATACAGGATGGGGCAAAAGTAGGTTTACAGTTGTTCACCTGAAAAATAATGCAATAATTAATAAATAATAAACTTTCCCATATTCGCAACTGTAATCCTATTTTTGCTACCCATCCCTGCTACTCCCTCCCACCCCCACCCTCCCTCATGTCCTAGTATTTGGTCTTTGGCTCCAGTTCCTGACACAGAGCTCCTAAATTTCTGATTTTGGGGCAGCAACTGGGAAAGTATGCAGTCAAACCCATTCCAGGGAGAAACTGGGAGCTGTGCACTAAAAAAACAAACAACTTTTTATTGATTTCAGAGAGAGGAAGGGAGAGGGAGAGAGAGATAGAAACATCAATGATGAAAGAGAATCATTGATCAGCTGCTCCCTGCACACACCCTACTGGGGATTGGGCCTGCAACCCAGGCATGTGCCCTGACCAGGCATAGAACCGTGACCTCCTGGTTCATGGGTCAAATCTCAACCACTGAGCCGCACCAGCCGGGCTGGAGCTGTGCATTTTTGCCCGCTCCCTCTGTGCTGGGCCTGGGTCATGGCCACGGGAGTCCTTGAATAACCATCTGAAACGCCCTCTTTGTTTTCTGTGGTTCCAGGGACTTGTGAAGGCTGAGCCCCGTTGGCTCTCAGAGCTGGGTGATTTGGAGCCAGTCTGCAGTGGGGGACAGTCTTGTAGAACTGAGCTCTTTACCTGTGAGGTCTGTGCCTGCTCCAGGTAGTTAGTGTCATAACTGAATTGTAGGACACCCAGTTGGTGGCTAGATAATTGAAAAATTGGTTTATGTGAAAAAAAAACAACCCACAAACAAACCCCCAAAAAACCCCCAAACCCAACCTTACACATTGGATATCAGAAGTGTTCTGAATAGAGAAATAGGTTTCCTTTTAGTGGCCAAGCCCTCAGGAGCTTTGCTGCCCGTGAGCCCTATTGAAATACTTATCTGATGATAGATTCCAGTTGACTGAAAGATAAATCAGAACGGAGGCCTCTGGAATGTACAAGCTGTGGTAGAAGGCTTGAGAGTGAGCCCTAAATCGATTTAAATGTGGAAATCTGTCCAAGAAGCTGAAGAGTTATGGTTGCAGAACCAATTTTAAATTTACAAACCTTGACAATGTTAAAATACTCACCTAATTACCAACACTTGGGGTGTGGGAGAGTGAAGATGGTTGGATTAAGAGTGTTCTGATAATTTTATCTTCCATAGGAATACATCAAAAATGCTGCCTAACGTTGATACGTAGAGTATAAATTATAATGACTCCTATTAAACTTTTAGGTAATATTTCTTACAAGCTTTTAGGGATCTTTTAAGAAGGAATATCTCATGAAGTAAGGAAATATTTATCTGAAAATCAGCAATTTCTTAAGTGCCATTTTAGTTTCTTTTTCTTCTGTTAAAAACCATGTAAAATGAAATGTAATCCATTTTTTTAGAATGGTATTACAGAAAAATTCTTTGTTTATGGAAGTATTTCTAGTAGCCTATATTTTAAAATGTATTGAGAGACATCCGGAATGATAGATGTCATTTAGTTATTTCTAAGTAGCAACATTTTATTTTCCTATTTTTTGAGTAATTTTACCCATCCTTTAACATTTTATATAATGAGCACATATTATTAAAAAATAGTGGCAATTACTATTTTAAAAAAGACTATTGTTTAATCACTCAACATAAATATACATTTTTTTTTTTTTTGGTGGGGGATAAAGTTTGAGGTTGCTGAAATCTCCAATGTTATTTCTTCTGCTCCATGAAATACATAAATACACATTACATAAATTTACATTTATATATATTTAAAACGTTTTACTCATAGATATTATTTTTAGATTTTTGTAAATTTCAGATAAAAAATAGCTCCTTGGAATAAATGGAAAATTTCAAATGTATCTACATATGAAGTAAAAGCCTTAAGCAGAGCCACCATAGGAGCAAAATATTTTACACCAAATCTTTATATTATTAATAACATTAAAATAACATCTGGATTAAAACTGAAACTGGTAAGAAACTTAATTCCTAAGCCCTGGAGGACATCTTGTACTTTCTTACTAGTTAGTTAGATGTTTCAATGAGGTTATAGTCGCAAAATCTTGTCTTAAAATTTTGAGAGGCTAGATTGAGGATGAGATGGAAAGAAACTAATTTCTTTGGCACCTGTTATGTTCTAGGTACTGTACAGGAGATATTTTTTAAATTTCCATTTACTTTAAGCCATTTTATAAGCTTCCAACTGATTATACATTCTGTACTTCCTACTTGATGTGAAATAGTAGAGTCTTCAAACTATCTACCTAATTATATCTTTTTAAGTGAATAAAGTGGATCACTCAGAGAGGTAGCCCAGTGCTACAAAGATGAGTGTCCTCTTGACCAGGGGTCATCTGTAGAATGAACTATGCATGTCTATATATTCTAACATGAGGCATTCGTCTGCTCAAATAACACATCAAAGGCACATTTTCCCCCCCAGTCTGGTACATTACATTTTCTCTTCACTAACAAAAATGCTGAATCTGTGAAATCTTACTAAACTTAAATCCTACCTCATCCTATATAATAAAGAGCTAATATGCTAATTAGACCAAACAGCAGAACAATCACCCGGATGACCTTCCAGACGAAGCTGGGGCTGCAAGGGATTGTGAAGGCCGGGCCCCCTTGCACAAATTTTGTGCATTGGGCCTCTAGTATAATGTAAAAACTACAGAGCTCAGAGCTGCATCACCCTGATTACTTTCTCTTCATCATGAGTAACATCATCTCTAATAGCTTTTAATTTAAAATCAGCCCTATATAAGGAAATTGTGAGTATGCATTTGGAAAAAGAGCCCATCAATGTCTTTCCTTGGTTTGTTGGTGTCCACAATAACATTTGTTATTGCCTTCTCTGAAGAAATGAACATTTTGGAATAAATGAAGTAATTTTGATATGAATTTGACATGTAGTGATGTACCTTTTAATAGTATTGCTGTAGTTCAATTCTGAATTATTTATTTCAAGATTGTTGAAAAGGTTGTGTTTTTCCAGCTTTGACTTACAAAGTGAAATAATATATTATTTTTTTCTATTAATAACTTCATATGTATCTAATAAAATAATAAAGTTTTTTTTGTTTCTGTTTATTTCTAGCACATGGAAATATAATAGATGTGCAAGTTGATATTGCAACTTGCAATCTTGCTAAACTTATTTGATTTTTTTTTTAGGTTCCTTGGGGTTTTCTACATAGACAATTATGTCATCTTCAAATAAGTTTAGTTTTATTTCATTCTTTATGATTCTTATGCCTTTTCTTATGTTGACTTCTTGTGCTGATTAGGACTTTTAGTCTGATGTGGATGGAAGTGGTGGGAGTAGACATCCTTGTCTTTGTTTTTTATTTTTAGACACACTTGTTCTGTTGCAAATTTCAGGGAGAAAGCCTTCTGTCTTTCACCATTACATATGATATTAGCCATAAGTTTTCTGTAGATGCTTTTTATCAGGATAAGGAAGTTCCCTGCTAGTTCTGGTTTGCTGAGTTTTATTATTGTGAATGGATGTTGAATTTTCTCCAATGCCTTTTGTGCATCAATGTGGTTTTTCTTTTTTAGACAGTTACATAGTAGATTGCAGATTGCATTGATTATCTAATGTTGAACCCACTTTGCATTCTTAGGAGAACCCATGTTGGTGAATAAAGATTAAGATTATATAAAGTGTGAATTTGGGATTGTGAAAGGCACACAAAACCTTACATGGTATGGTAATTTCTAACATGGTCATTGATGATCCTTACTTCCTGTTATTCATATCCCTGTATAGTCCCCTAGTCCCCTCCCACATTGCATGGGGCTGTTTTCCATAGAATGCGATGGAATAGATGATATATGATTTGAGACTAAGTCATAAAGGTATTACTTCTTGCACCTCACTCTCTTGAATCAATTGTTCTGGAGGGCATCAGCAGCCATATTATGAGGACACTCAAGCAGACATGTGCAGAGGCTCATATGAGGAACAACTGATGATTTCTTGTAGCCTATTTGCCAAATACGTGAATAAGTCACCTTGGAAGTAAATCTATCAGCTCTGTTAAGGACTATAGTCTCCGTTGACATTTTGACTGCAACCTCATCAGAGCCCAAACCACTCAGCTAAGTCATTCCTAGATTTCTAACCTACAGAAACTGGGAGAGATAATAAATGCTTCTTTTGCACTAAGTCATAGAGTCATTTTATATGCAGCAATAGATAACTGATACATATAAAAATCCTTAAAGACCTGGCATTGCAGGATTTAAGTCTACCAGTCTCTGACTCTGGCTTTTATCAGAATACCACAAAGAATCTAGCCCTGGTTTTCAGGGATTAAGTATATAATCACAAATTCTATGCCAAGTGCTGTAAAAGAGACCACCCATGGTGCCTTCGGAAGCATAAAGGGGGACCCACCACTTATTAGCTGGTGGATCTATGTTTGTGAAATGAGGCTGGTAAGACCTGCCCTTTGGCTTTAGGGATGTGGTGAGGAGCACAGCCAAACATGATATAAAAAGGCAAGTTTTTCCCGAAGCAGTTTGGCTCAGTGGATAGAACATCGGCCTGCGGACTGAAGGGTCCCAGGTTTGATTCCGGTCAAGGACATGTACCTTGGTTGCAGGCACATCCCCAGTAGGGAGTGTGCAGGAGGCAGCTGATTGATGTTTCTAACTCTCTATCCCTCTCCCCTCCTCTCTGTAAAAAAATCAATAAAATATATTTTAAAAAAGGCAAATTTTAGCAAGATCAATTCTTTGAACCACAAGCTGTGATTGTAGAAAATAAACTAGTGGTACATTGGAGATGCCAGTCTTGTTTCAGAAGAGAGTCTCTGCACAGAACCACCTTAAGCAAATTGGATTGTGCATAGCTAAGATAAAAGCAAGTGTTAATTTTTAAAATAATACAGATATTTCCATGCACATTTGAAAAATTGTTTACTTCACAAAAAGTTTTCTGGAGGATTTCCTGAATTGCAAATAAATAGTCAACAGTTTAAATGAAAATAAAGTTGATTTAAAAGTCAAATAAGCATTTTAAAGAGTGACCAGATACTTGGTTTGTATGCAGAGTTGTTTGCCTACCAGCAAATAAAAGAAATGCAGTACGAATAAGAATTTTAGAGGAATGCGGGAGCACTTTGCGTAGAGTACTCTGGACATGCCCAATAAGGACTCATGTTCGGTCTTTGAATGAGAAGCTGACAATTGGTTCAGTTAGAGGTTGTGGGTCAGTGGTGTGTGTCAAGATCTGGGAGCAGGCAGAGAAGATGTGTTTTAAAAAAAGGGCTCTGTCCACATCCCAACCATATCTGGAATACAATAAGTTCTGTTCAGATTTTCAACACATCTCTGATGTCTTGCAAAAGTTAATGTGGTTTTAGTTTGTGTTGGAAAAATATTGTGAAAGAACGCGAAATGTGTTTAAAAGATGCCGGCATGGCTCAGTGGTTGAGTATTGACCTGTGAACCAGGAGGTCATGGTTCAATTCTCAGCCTGGGTTTCGGGCTCAATCCCCAATCCGGGGTGTGCAGGACGCAGCCGATCAATGATTCTCTCATCATTGATTTCTATCTCTACCCTTCTCTCTGAAATGAATAAAAAAATTAAAAAAAATAACTGGGTGTCTTTTCAAGGGTATACTGGTCATCAGCCAGCAGAACTTTGAGGATTATCTAATTTTAGAAAGTTCTTTACTTTTCATTGTCTTTGGGCTATTTTATAACCCCATAACTATAGAAAATTAATGGTAAACTAAATAATTGTAGTCCATATAGATGTAAGCAATTTTGTCCGATGAAGATGCCATTGATTTCCCTCCTGTGAAAGACATAATTTCAAAGGTCATATTTTACTGCTAGGTGGATTTTGACGAGTTTTGCAGCAATTTGCAAATTTGAGTCAGCATTCCTGATTGCCTGACTCAGGGTTTGGCAAACTTTTTCTGAAAGGGCCAAATAGTAAATATTTTAGGCAAATTGTAAATATGGTCTCTATTGCAACTACTTAACTATGCTTTGATAGCTCTAAGGTAACCATAGGCAGGGCTAACTTCCACTAAAACTTTATTAATGGGTGATGAAATTGAAGTTTACATAGTTTTCACATGTCACAAAATATTAACATATTTATTATTTTTTTCCAACCTTAACAATTTAGAAATGTAAAAACCATACTTCACTTGCTGGCTGCCGGGAAACAGCAGTAGGCTGGGTTAGGCCCACGGGCTGTAGTTTGCTGACTGCTGGCTTATATTTTGTTTGTTTTAGGATTCTCTTTTAACCCATTGTAACATTTCACTGATTCCCTCATTAACTTAACGAGTTAAATAGAATCTTCAACATGTCTTCATTTTATATTTGAACGAGAACCAAGATTTTGCCCTTTAAAAAAAGTATTCTTTAACATTTAGCAAAGGCAGTTAATAAAATTCAGTTTAGATATTTGGAGAACATGAATCAGAAGGCTGAGAGAGTCTCTGCCCTGAGTGGATATTAGAATCCTGGGAAGCTTACCAGTATCTGGGCTTTCTGCAGACAAATTGAACGAGACGATTGGAGACCCTCAGGAAGGTCCTGCACCGAGTTTAAACAGTGGCTCGGTGATGCCCGGATGCAGCCAGGGCTGAGAACCAGCGCACTTGGAGATGTGGTATATAACAATGTCCTGGTAAACCAAAGGCAAGTTGCTACTTGAAGATGTACAACATACAGTAAATAATGGATAGAATGCCTGTGTATTAATAATGTTGTATATTAATATTCCTTCAGTTTAAGGGATAAAGAAAGATCCAACTATCTGAAAGAGATTATAAGTTGACTTAATCTCTTCTTAAAGTTTTTCTAATTGTTTGGAAATTGGCACATTAAGATTATTGCTGAAGACTTAAGCATACATTTTATTTATTAAAGCCTTACTTCATTCCATACGGAATTTGAGGTGGACGAAAGACCTAATGTCTAATAGGAACCTGTGAAGCGCTGTGATTTCCACCCCATCTCATGGCATTCTTAGTTGTTTCGATGGGGAAGACATTGAGTCTTTGTTAAGCATGAGCTGTTAATACTCCCAGTCTCAAAGTTTTGAATGACTCACTAATTGGATGGCTTAGCTAAAAAATACCAAGTAATTTTATTCCTATCTGACATCTTATACCTTGCAAAGTATTTCTACATATTTCATCCAAAATGATCCTCAAAGGTTTTAATACATACTAGAGGCCCGGTGCACAAAATTTGTACACAGCAGGGAGGGAGTGTCCCTCAGCCTGGCCTGCACTCTTGGGGGATGTTTGCTGATTTGCGGGAGGTGACTGGCTGGGCTCTCACTGCCCGCCCCCCCCCCCCCCCCCCATTGCCACCATCGCCAGTCGCCTCCCTCTCTGGGGACAGATTCTCCGGTTGGGGACAGCTCCTGCTTTGAGCATCTGCCCCCTGGTGGTCAGTGCGCATCATAGTGACTGATCATTCTGCTGCTTGGTCGATTTGCATATTAGGGTTTTATTATGTAGGATTATAAAAGGTACTTACAATTGCATACAAATTTATAATTAATTCCCCATATCTAACCAAACTTTTTCCCACTCTTTGATTCAGCATCAGTTACTTAAATACTCAATAAACCTTTCTTTGCTCTTTGTCCTGGTTCTCTCTCCTCTGCTTCCTATGTTGCTGTGTCAGGCCCCTCTCTCCTGACTCTGTCTCATTCACACGCAGTGCAGCTCAGCTGCGGCACCAGGAGCCTTGGCATCCAAGATTATGCATTTTTGTACTTTCTCCATCCTTCCTTTTAATGGGTCCCAATGCACACTCTCATTGCTGGCATATTGTGCTATTGCTTGCTTTTCCCTATGCTCATTTAAAAAATTTTATACACAATTGCCTATTATCAGCCCTTTGAGAAAGGCCAGGTAGGCACTGTACCCCATCTACAGCTAAAGAATCTGAGGCTGAGAAAACCTACAAGTCCTTCTCAAAACTAACTTATGACAGGCTCAGCATTGAAACTCAATTTTCTTAACATATCCATTTTATTTCTCCAAAAAAGCCAAACGCTGTTCATGTTTCCCTCTTTGCAGGGGCTTCATGCATTCATTCATATGCATGCTTACATTCATTCAACAGAATTACCCAATACCTACCACCTGCCAGGTACTTGTAAGGCACTGGGACAATAGTAATGAACAAGAGAAACACTTCCCTGGTGCTTATAGTAGCTGAAAATGTGGCAGTAGCTCCAATTTAAGGGGCACCTTCTGTGTAGGTCATCATACCTAGAGGTCACATGCAAATTATGAGGTGCTATCACCTTCACTGTGCAGATACAGAAACTGTATCATAGAAAGATTACTAAACTCTTAATACAGTGCCAGTGATGAGGTACTTAAGACTATCTAGTTACTGCGGCAATACACCCAGGGTCTCAAAGAACAACAGGTAGCTTAGCAAGATGCTGGATCTAACACGTGTTGTGAGGAGTTGGAAGGAAAGAGGTGAGGGGGACATCTGGTGAAGGGGCGCTGCTGACTCACAGCTGCTTATAGCACAAGCCGTGACCCTGCCAATCAGGGCCACATGGGTCTATTCATCTGTGATACAAAACAAGAGGGCCAGCCTTTCACTTTTAAACAATGAACCTCTAAGCCACCAAATCCTATTTCCCAGGTGATGTAACTGTCTTCAGGTGCTGGGAGCGGGAGGCCTGCTGACAGGTCGCCCCTGTCCGTTCCGGTTAGGGAGAGTCCGCGAGCTGGGACGTGAGCCATCTCTAAGCAAGGGGGCAGAGGGGCCTTTTTACATTGAAAACACAGACTGCAGGCATTGTGAGTTAAGGAAAATTACATCAAGTGCATTTGCACAGTTGTGAGTCTGTTTATATTCCTCAGAAAATTCCACAATAAAAGAGCAATTGCATCTATTAGCAATAAACATTTTCTCCCAAGAGCTGCTCACCCTGTTTAAACCCCAGGTCTTGAGGAGGCTGGTGCAGAAATTAATGAACCAAGTGGAAATGGAAAGACTCAGGAGCCACGGTGCTTGTGAGAAGAATAAGCACGTTGAATACAGTATGAGAAATGGGCATGTGATTCCACAGTGCATTGGCGGATTAGCTGCTCAGGTTCCACACGAAGACCATGTCTCATGTGTTTCAAGCAACATAGTTTCAGACACAATCACACACTTCCAGAAAGGGGACTTTAAAAAAAGATGACCACAAAATGAGCAAATTTGGAGAAATCGGGTTTTCAAATGCTAAAAAGAGAACAAACTATATTAGATATTTATAAAAGATCTACTCATCCTGACTTAATATTATATATCAAATCCTGTAAAACATTTTCCCAGAAATTTTTAAACATGAATAGCTACGTTATCAGGAAGAGGAAAATATACAGTGTTGGGCAAAAGTAAGTTTACAGTTGTGAGTACACAAAACACAGAGTTTATTCTTGTATTATCATTTATTAATTATTGTATTTCTAGTGGTCCAGTGTATGAAATTCATGCACAGGGGGTGGGGTGGGGGTGTCCCTCAGCCTGGCCTGCACCCTCTCCAATCTGGGACCCCTTGGAGGATGTCCGACTGCCGGTTTACAGGGATCGGACCTAAACCGGCAGTCGAACATCCCTCTCGCAATCCAGGACCACTGGCTCCTAACTGCTCACTTGCCTGCCTGCCTGATCACCCCTAATCATTCTGCCTGCCGGCCTGCTCACCCCCAACTGCCCCCCCCCTGCTGGCCTGCTCGCCTCCAACTGTCCCCCTGCCAGCATGCTTGCCCCCAACTGTACCCCCACCAGTCTGATCACCCCCAACTGCCTTCCCCTGCCAGCCTACTCACCTGCAACTGCCCCTCCTTGCCTGCCTGATCAACCCCAACTGCCCTCCCCTGCCAACCTGATCGCCCCCAACTGCCTTGCTGGCCTGCTTGCCCCCAACTGCCCCCCCTTGCCAGTCTGATCACCCCCAACTGCCCCCCCCCTGCCTGCCTGATCACCCCCAACTGCCTTCACCTCTTGGCCTGATCGCCCCTAACCACCTCTGCCTTGGCCCTGCCACCATGGCTTTGTCCAGAAGGACGTCCGGAAGGTCTCCTGGAAGGTCTCCCGGTCTAATTAGCATATTACCCTTCTATTAGTATAGATTTTCCATTCAAACAACTATAAACCCATTTTTGCCCCATCCTGTATGCAAAGGCTCAAAAATGGAAGAGATCAAGATAACCATAAGAGAGATAGTAAAATCAACCTGACTTGGACAATGGCTAGATGAGAGTGGTGTGAGAAGAAAAATCTGTGGTGACTTCTAGGTGTCGAGCCTGGGGAGGGACACTTCCATTGATGGTGGTTGTCTTCATTTGTGACAGGGACTATGCGGGGGAAAGCCTCAGTGTTTCTCAGTTATTATCTAGGAAATGGAGAGAATAGCAGCTATCCTGTGCATTTCATGGTGTGCTGGAGAACTAAGTTAATTACATAAAAAGGCATGAAGGAGATCTGAAAATGTTAAAGCCCGAATGTAAGTTATAGTGGCCTCCATCGCTGCAGAGCAGTGGTTTTCTCAGTGTGCCTGAGGCCTTCTAGTCGCATTAGAATCACCTGGAAGTTTGTTAGAAATTGAATTTGCCCCACCCCAGGCCCAGTGAATCAGAAACTCTGGGGAAGGGCTCAGCAATCTGTTTAACAAGCTCTCCAGGGATTCTGCACCCAGGAGAGGTCTGAGGATACTGGCGGGGATAGATAGGTTTTCCAGTTTGTTGTGGGGAAGTGTATATTGACTGAAGTCCAGTGATGCAGCTGAGCCTGGATCTGCCCCAGAAGAGGCTGTGAAAAACGTTCTCCTGCCCTAAACCCTCCTAGTTCCTACTTTATCCACAGGCGCCTCTTTCTTACATTTTGCTGGTAAAGACTTGGGTCAAGAAGAGCTATGGAGCCCTAACTGGTTTGGCTCCGTGGATAGAGCATCGGCCTGCAGACTCAAGGGCCCCAGGTTCGATTCCGGTCAAGGGCATGTACCTTGGTTGCGGGCACATCCCCAGTAGGGGGTGTGCAGGAGGCAGCTGATCGATGTTCCTCTCTCATTGATGTTTCTAACTCTCTATCCCTCTTCCTTCCTCTCTGTAAAAAATCAATAAAATCTATTAAAAAAAGAAAAGAAAAGAAGAGCTATGGACATTTATGTTGAACACAAAAATCTGTTGAAGTCCATAAAAGGGGAGCTCTTCTTTAAAATGAATTTAATTAGCCCTAGCTGGTTTGGCTCAGTGTATAGAGTGTCGGCCTGTAGACTGAAGGGTCCCGGGTTCGATTCCAGTCATGGGCACATTCCCGGTTGCAGCTTGCTCCCAAGTAGGGGGCATGCAGGAGGCAGCTGATAAATGATTCTCTCTCATCATTGATGTTTCTATCGCTCTCTCCCTGTCCCTCTCCCTTCCTCTGTGAAATCAATAAAAATGTATTTTAAAAATAATAAAATGAATTTAACTAAAGGCAAAGAAATTCAACTTTAGGCAGTAGCTTTGAACTCTGAAGAGGAAGAAATCTGTAATGTGGTCACATTGAAGTTCCTTTAGGAAAGTTCTTCTATTTGACATTTAAAATGCTTTTTATATCAATGAATGCCACTTTGGAAAAAATATGACATTTTCTGCTGTATATCTATAGAACTTGTTAAAAAAGCAAATACATGTTAAAACGCATGTTTGAATTTCCAGGATGTTGTCAATTCCAGCTGGTTAACATCTTGCTTTGCTTACTTCTTAATGGAATATAAATCCCTCACAGGGAGAGCACCAGTA
Source organism: Cnephaeus nilssonii (assembly GCF_951640355.1). Classification (NCBI taxonomy): domain Eukaryota; kingdom Metazoa; phylum Chordata; class Mammalia; order Chiroptera; family Vespertilionidae; genus Cnephaeus; species Cnephaeus nilssonii. The sequence goes on along the minus strand of NC_137080.1, from coordinate 61,538,389 downwards.
TGATAGTTTTAAGTGGCTTTTGCCAAGTTATGCTTGCAAGAGATATTTGTATTTCAGCCACTTAAAAACAACCCCTTCCTGCCTCAATGCATGCTGAAAGTTGGTTCTGAAAATACGTATTTGGAGGTTATTTCTGGATTTCATCATATTCTATCAGCTATCAGAGGAAATCACTGTGTGCAAAGAAGAGAATAATGCAAGAGTCTGTTTCTAAATTTCTGTTTTTAAAAGATAGTTTGGAAGCATGAACTTTTGGGGGGATACATGAATAGTGCCAGCTGGAATTATTTCAAATTCAAATTTCTAAGCCCCACTGATCCTTGGGTGGTTTGCAAAAAGCACCCGCACTGCCTTTAGTGCATTAGATGCCTGGTTAATTTCAAGCTCTTGATATTGTTAATTGTATCTAAAGTGTAATATTTCAGCTGCTTTAATTTTACACAAGATTTTGAAGAATCTGCAAGATTTATTAAGAGTAATGAAAGATTTTAAAGAATCTGCAAGATTTATTAAGAGTAATGAACTATAGCTGAATAAATCATAACATTAAGCTATTAAAAAATTCAATTCCATAGGCCAGGGTAGGTGGTATAGGGGTAAGATTTGTAGCATCCTGCTAAGGCTGAAAGCATAGGGAATGTGAACATTAAGAAGAAATCCTGAATAATTTATGTGAGAGTTTGTTATTTACTATCTGAATAAAGGAAATATATTCAAACTCTCCTTACCTGCCATGAAGAATGCCCGAAGCATTGCTATCTTTTTGAGCAAATCATCTCTTTCACTTTTAATTGAACATTTTAACCATGGTGAGAAGATAAAGTGTTACACCGATGAGGTTCACATTTTGTATCTATGACCCTGCACCAGCCATAGCACTCTATGATTCTCACTGCCACCAAAAACAGTGCTGGGAGCACCCCCATATTTAAAATCCAGGACATAATCATTATCATTAACATTGATCCACCTTCTGTCACCCATCCCTCCATCCATTTGTCTGACTGGAGCAGAGGAAAACAAGATCATGGAGAGTGTGCCCTGACCGTGTGGCTCAGTTGGTTGGGGTGTCGTCCCGTACACACACAAACACACACACACACACACACACACACACACACACACACACACACCACACCACACATTGCAGGTTCGATTCCTAGTCAGGGCACATACCTAGGTCAGGGAGGCAATCAATTGATGTTTGCCTCTCACCTCTCTCTCTCTCTCTCTCTCTCTCTCTCTCTCTCTCTCTCTCTCTCCCTTTCTCTCTCTCCAAGAAGGAAAGAATAGAGAGTGAGATTGCTTCAATTCAAGGGCAACTAAAATGGATAACTATAATTGATAAATATGTATTTTCAGAATTGATAACTATAACTGATAGATTTAGGTACACAGGAGATATTTTCCTGGGAAAGCAAGCAATTCTGTAGCAACTTTTACATTACTGAATACATAGGGAGAAAGCCTCTTGTTTTTAATGAAGTGCGAACAATAAGGGAATATTTTTGAAGTACAAAGACCTGTGTGTGGTGGCTCTCACAAATTGGAAATGAAGTGGTTGGATAGCAAGAGCTCTTGGTTGCTGCCAGGTGAGCCATGTTTCATGATGGCACTACAATGCATATTGCTGCTTGCTGATGGGACCCCCTAATGAAATGGGCTCTGAGCTGACCTGGGCTTGGTTTCCCTCAGGCAGCCCTTGCCCTTCCTTTCGCTCAGTTTTAGGGACGTGGGGGCAGAGGGTGATTCCTGTAGTTGCATTTGAGAGGCCTCTGAACCATCTGGTTTCTGGCTAGGTTTGGTCAACGTGAGCATTGGTGGGCAGGGGTAGAAAAGAGTGGGGGCTATTTATCCTCCTCCGTGTGTGCCTCAAGACTCTATTCTGGCAACAATTCATCTCCTCTGTGTCTCCAGTTCCCTCTGGATAGGCACTCCAGGCTTCAGCTTTCCTCAGGGAGCTGCCCCCTGGGTGCTGGTAATACCTTCTCCTTCTGTCTCTCTAGGCAGGAGTGGTGGCAGTGCCTGCTCTTCCTGATCTCTGGGAGCTCTCTTTCCTGTTTGGCTGGTAAGCTCCTCCTCCAGCTGAGTAACCCCATTCCCTGCATTCAATTCTCTAGGCACATACCTAGGTCAGGAAGGCAATAATTGATGTTTGCCTCTCACATCGATGTCTCTCTCTCTCTCTCTCTCTCTCTCTCTCTCTCTCTCTCTCTCTCTCTCCTTCTCTCTCCTCTCTCTCTCTCTCTCTCTCTCTCTCTCTCTCTCTCTCCTTCTCTCTCTCTCTCTCTCTCTCTCTCTCTCTCATTCTCTCTCATTCTCTCTCTCTCTCTCTCTCTCTCTCTCTCTCTCTCTCTCTCTCTCTCTCTCTAGTAAATAATAGTTTGAACCATTAAAATCTGCCGATATTCAACTGTTTGACCTATAAAAATGGCAATCTCATGCCTGAAGTAGTTTCTTGTGTTTTTTTTCTGGTTAGATTCTGACTGCTATGGGTCAACTAAGGAAGGGAACCTTCCCACCAAAGAGGGACATTAAAATGCTAGGCCTGGCAGAGGAGATGCAGTGGGCAAAGAGCACGGGGGCCCAGGATGCAGCTGGGATGGGCAAGCAGACAGGGAGCAGCAGAATCACCAGGCCAACCCAGGCAGCCAGCGTTTTCCAGGTGGGCCATATCAGAGCCTATAATCTTAAATAGACTGGCTGAGTCATTAGGGAAGGGGAAATAAAAAGCTGACTCCAGAACCCCACTGAAAAGAATTTATATTTCAATAAACACATGGAAAAATTAATACATTTCTCATCCAACATAATTTAGTGATTGATTTACAACAAATCCTCTTGTCATCCTTATAAATACCCTGTCTATACTGTTTATGTTTTTGTTTGGACTGTTTTGCCTCTACTCCGCTATCTGGCATCAGCTGCTGGACAAATTTTCAAGAGCAGTTCTGCTTATAGAAGGCGCTTTTAGCAAGACTTAGTTCTGTTTGTGCTGAATCTATTGGATCCTGAGGCAAAAGCAAAAATGTGTGCCCCTGTATACACTTAACAAAGTATCCTCCTATATTGTGAACCAAATAAAAAAAGTTACTAGAACCATTATGGTAAAAAACCCACCACTGAACCACACTGGCCAGACTAGATTAGAGGTCTTAAAATTATGCCCAGTGGGTGTGTCTCAGTGGTTGAGCATCGATGGTTCGATTCCAGGTCAGGGTACATGCCCTGTTGTTGGCTCGATCCCCAGTGTGGGGTGTGCAGGGGGCAGCCGATCAATGATTCTCTTTCATCATTGATGTTTCTATCTCCCTCTCCCTCTCCCTTCTTCTGAAATCAATAAAACTATATTTAAAAAAATTATTATAATGAAGTCTGAGGAATAACACCTGGTCGATCCAATGTTGAGTACGTTGGCTTTTGAATTGGTGGTGAAGTCACTGCAAACAAAGGCCTAGAGAGGAATCTGCATAAAGATACTTCACTGAGATTATAGGTTTGCCGAGAAAATTTGAAATGGGAAAATGCCTTGAGAGTAGAAGAGAATGACACTTGTAATACAACTTGTCCTTTTTAAGCAAAGTCGGTATCAAAAATGAGGGCTGAAAATCACCATTGTGGGGATGTTGCTACAAGCTGCGTAACATTTCACACTGAATCTCTTCACCAGCCCGTGTTTCATAAGAGGAAGCAGAAAACTTAGCAATGAGGAGAGAAAATGAGACTCCCCCAGGGAGAATTCACTAGTTTGTATGTGAAGGCTATAAACTTAAAAACAAAACAAGCCTACAAACCCACAAAACCTCAGACGATTCTCATGAAAGCAGGAGAGTTTCATATCTTTTGTAGATGATGAAGCGTGGATTGAATTGCTCCAGAAATGAGACTTTTTACATAGAATTAAATGTAAGAAAAATATTCTCAAAATCATTTTTTCTTTTTCCTTTAAAAAAACCCCCCAGGAATTCTGGGCACTCATAGATTACTCAAGCAGCAGGTTCCATTTTCCGTAACGACTATTAAGGCAGTTAGGGCCTCGGCAATACAGTACTCATTTCCTGGTTTTCTTTGGTTCTGCTTAACTTTCTCTTCGCCTAAGAAGAACAAAACTCATTGACAGGCGTTCAGTGAAAAGGCTCAGCTGGGGTGAAACACAGGCTGTCAGCAAGGGCTCCCCCAAGTCTTACCCTCTCTGTCATCCCCAGGAGGAGGGGCAGGTCTTCTTCCTGAACATCAGTCTGACGGTAAAGTCTTGCTTAATTCTCACTCTCATTTCCGTGGGAGCCATTAAAAGGACTCTGTCCCATGGAGCAATGTGGGAATCATGAGTAAAGTTTACAAGAGAATTAGCAAATCACAGGCACACCGCATAGGAGCAGTGCGACTTTGTCCTACTTAAAAGATGAATCTGCTTCCTTGAGTTAATTCTGCTTTTCTCCTTTCCCTGAGCTCCTAGGTGCTCTTCCCTACTCCTGGCTCTCCATCAGATGTTCATCTTTTTTAATGGTTCTCCCAGGAAAATGCTTGAGTTGCAGCCGCAGCCTCCCTTTCAGGAAACCCCTGAATTTCTACTGTTCTATTCCCAAGGTCTCTCTCCGTGTTCAGCTTCTGTTTTTTTTTTGTCCTCCAGATCCCCGATTAAAACAAATATTTCCCACAACTAAAAGGTCCTTTCAGCTACTTCAGTTGTAGTCTTTCTATCTCATTTTCCCTCTCCTGGCCTTCCTCCTCCTCCCCACTGCCCAGTCCTCCCAGCTGTAATATTTCTTGCTCCATTTTTTAACAAAGCATCATGTCTAACTACCTCTATTTAAATTTAACATACAAAAGATGTTTATAAAAAGTGGTGCCCACAATTTGCTTAGTACCCTTGAGTGTCTCTGGCTTTCAAAGTTGAAGAAATTTACTGAAAGATCATTCAGGAATGTCACATATATACCACTGAAAATCCTGACTAAAATTATTGCATGCACTCACATAAAGACCCAAGTCAATGGTAATTTGTCATCCTACAGAATGAAAATCTGGTTGAGAATTTAAAGATGTAATTGAAAAAACACACAGATAAATAAGTACTTAATCTGACAATACAGAAAACTTGCCAAATAGCAGCGGAGAGTTGTTATTTTTCTATCTCATTCATTGCCAAACAAGAAAAATAGAAGAGAAACCGAAAATTCTCTTATCACTTGGTTTACTGAATGGTCAAAAGATGTTAAATTCTCTCTGAAATTAATAGGATCTATTTAAGGATGAAGATCCCATTTTCCTGACATTTACATTTTTTAAGGTCAGGTGGATGATGTGACTGGTCACTTTGAGCTGTAGGGCATGACAATTATAGAAACTTGCTCAGTCACCTGTGTAGACTCCCCTTCTACTAGTGTAAACTGACCACTGCATGTAACTGACATTTACATTTTTTAAGGTCAGGTGGATGATGTGACTGGTCACTTTGAGCTGTAGGGCATGACAATTATAGAAACTTGCTCAGTCACCTGTGTAGACTCCCCTTCTACTAGTGTAAACTGACCACTGCATGTAACTTGTCATCTACTGATGCTTCAGAAATGCAGTTTCACCTTCTCAAAACTTAAAAACTAAAGGAAATGAGTCATGAGAGTTTCCATCCATGCCCCTCAATCCATTTGCAAATGATTTTGCTCTTCCTAACTTAGTATTGCGAAGATGTCACTTTCTCTCAATGCAAGAGTTGTTTCTTTGATTAAAATGCTGATTGTATTAGAAAACTACAATTCTCCATAACAGGACCCAAGGTGACATTCCTTCCCCATAGTTTCAGAGTTAGCTCTGTCTGCTCCTGGTTACTCTCTGGCCTCAAACCATTTGCACAACCATTGCTTCACATTCTCTGTGAAAATGGGCAAAAGTAGGGCAGAAACATTTACCTTCCCATCCAGATTCTGATGTTACCTTGTGTGGGTCAAGATAAGAGTAGCCCCGCCAGCATGGCTCAGTAGTTAAGCATCAACCCAAGAGGTTATGGTTCGATTCCTAGTCAGGGCACATGCCCGGGTTGCAAGCTTGATCCCCAGTGGGGGGTGGGGGAGAGTGTGCAGGAGGCAGCCGATCAATGATTCTCTCTCATCATTGATGTTTCTATCTCTCTCTCCCTTCCTCTCTGAATCAATAAAAATATATTAAAAAACCCCCCACAAACACAAAAAGATAAGGGTACATGAAGCAGAAATCCTTGTAGCTATGAATACTTGAGAAGTGATATCCTGTGGGCATAGGTGACTGGAATGAGTGAGATGCCACTTTGACCAGTTAGCCTTGTTACCTCTGTGCTTCTCTCCCCATGGCTTCTGGGCAACTTTCTCTGTGGTCTCATTCCATTTCCTGCGACCTCTTCTACCATGGGCTCTTTCCAGTTCTACAAATGCTGACTACCTATTGTTACTAACGACAAGCACACCTGTTACACTGTGACTGAGGGCATTCCATCAGGCAACCCTGCGTTCTCTTTGTGCCAGATGAATCGTTGAGCTATGACCTGATTCTGCCTGTTCTAGTCCTGGCTTTGCACTTTTTCCTGCTGACCTAAGGTATGAAGTGCCCCTCTTTCTTACCTACGCTGCTGAGCTCAGTTAAGATCTACTGTGATGGGTAAGTTTATGTGTCATGTTGGCTGGGCCACAGTTCCCAGATATTTGGTCAAACTTTATTCTAGATGTTTCTGTGAAGGTATTTTTACCAGTAAGATAAAATTAACATTTAAATCAGTAGACTTTATATAAAGCAGATTAACCACCATAATGTGGATGAGACTCATCCAACCAACTGAAGTTCTTAATTAAAAAAAAAAAAAAAAAAAAAGACTTCTCCAGAGGGAATAAAAATTCTGGCAGCAAACTTCTTTCCTGAGTCTCCAGCCTGCTGGTTCACTCTGCCGGTTTTGAACTTGCTAGACTCCACAGGAACCAATTTCTTAAAGTCTCTCTCTCTCTCTCTCTCTCTCTCTCTCTCTCTCTCTCCTCATCATCATTCCTCTCCCCCCCCCCCGACACCCCCCCTTATTGGTTCTGTTTTTCTGAAGAACCCTGACTAATACATATACTGAACATTTAACTTACCTCTATGTAAAATCCAACTCAACTCACTTCTATGTAAAGTTCAAACCATTTAAGTGGGCCCTTCCCAAATATATATCAAAAACCCCTATTCTCTGACTTGTACTGATTTTTCAAAGAAATAAAGAGGAGAATGGGAAGGAGTGGAGAGAGAGAGAGAGAGAGAGAGAGAGAGAGAGAGAGAGAGAGAAATGCTGCTCATTGTGTTCCATTAGGTTTTAAAATCCAGGGTGTCTCATGTATAGCATACATGACATGGAGGTGTTCAACCTCATGGTGATCCAGACTCTTCTCCATCCACCATTAGCCAAAGTTGTCTCTTGTTTATTTTATTTTAAAAAAATAAATCTCTGTGTCTCTTCTTTCTCCTCCTCTCCCTCCGCTCCTACCCTCACGTATGCCTCCAAAGCTTCCCACCACATGTGGGACAAGATCCCTCATTGCCCTATTTTTTATCCACCAACCTGTGGCCAGATTTACTTTCCTAAGCTCCATTTGCATCATCCCCCTTTATTTCCTGAAAACTCAGAACAAACTCTCCCCCCAACTTTAAGGCCCTGCGTAATATATATCCTGTCCCTACTTATTTATTTGCATTCCTCTCTGAATCTCACTCCACCCTCTGCCTCTTTGCTTATGAAACGTGTTCTACCTGGACGGTCATTTCGCTTCCCTTCAGCAAAGTCGTGTGCACCACGGGACCCACGGAAAGCTCCAGGGATGCCTTCTTTGATGCCTCTGCTTCTCCCTGAGTTTCTTCTCCTCTGATCCAAGCAGTTACGTACATATAGTTAGTCTACATAAAAAATTCAAAGTAGTCTCTGTTTTATAAATAAATCTTACATTTACTTATTTCATGTGTGTGGGTCTCAAATAAAGAAAATAAATGGAAAGTGCACTGTGGCTTAGGGTAAACTTAATCTTCTTTTCTCAGAGTCATTCTCTCTGCTTGCTGAACAATGCTAAAGCGGTGGTATTAAGAGTTCTCCAGCACGACATTTTAATTTATCACTAAATCTAGGCCTTGGAAACATCACTGACATATGTGACAGTGCATTCTTTTTTTTTAAAAAATAAATATATTTCTTTATTGATTTCAGAGAGGAAGGGAGAAGGAGAGAGAGATAAAAACATCAATGATGAGAGAGAATCATTGATCAGCTGCCTCCTGCATGCCTCCTACTGGGGATCAAGCCAGCAACCCGGGCACGGGCCCTTGGCTGGAATTGAACCTGGGATCCTTCAGTCCGCAGGCCGACGCTTGACCCACTGAGCCAAGCCGGCCAGAGCAGACGGTGCATTCTTATCCTAAAGATGGGATTGCGTTTTTGATGGCGATCTATTTCCTTCCATATCTCCCCCATCAATGCCACCTTAATCTCTTTCTTCCTTTTGTCTTTTTTTTTTTTCCTGAGCACTTTCTCAATTTTTCACATATGGTAAGTGAGAGATGTTTTAAAGCTAAGATTTCTGTTAAAATTGCCATAATGGCTTAATTTTGAAATGCATTTAAGGGTTTATTCATGCAGAGACATTTTCCTTGTCATTAAAGCTATTTTCCACCAAGGGAAGATCCAGGGACGAGTGCTCCATAGGTTTAAGCTAATTGTTTCAGCTCCACCCAGTGGGAAAGGAAACAGAACTGAGCCCAGAGGCATCCAGATAGCACCTGCGGGACTGCTGGGCTCCTCAGGGCTCTGCGGTGTGGAGAACACGTCTCGCTGAGCCTGGCACGGCGAGGTGCTGGCATCTCAGCTACAGCGGGAGGATACAAACTCAACTCCCGCAGTCTGTTGGCGGCCACTCCAAGAAATGAGAGGGGATGGAACGTAGATGCTAATCTGAAAGTAAAAAAATATGATAGATGCCAAAAACCTAGAATTAAAAACCCAAACCAAACAAAAACCACTGGGTTTTTAGAATGGAACCTCTAAATTGGGATGTGTAGCCCGACCGGTGTGCCTCAGTGGTTGAGCGTGGACCTATGAACCAGGAGGTCACGGTTTGATTCCCTGTTAGGGCACATGCCTGGGTTGTGGGCTGATCCCCGGTAGGGGGCGTGCAGGAGGCAGGGGATCAATGATTCTCTCTCATCATTGTTGTTTCTATCTCTCTCTTCCTCTCCCTCTCTGAAATCAATAAAAAATATATTTTAAAAATCATTTAAATTGGGATGCACAGGAGGGCCAAGTGCTATGCTACTAGCTCTATAGATTTAAAGTAACCTTGGAAATAGCTTCCTGAAGCTGGTCATAAAGAGAATTCCTGAGTCCTCATGAATCATTATATTTATCTATTCATGTGGCATAGTTTCCTGTATTTATCGACCTCTCCTTTTCTCTTCTCTGTAAAATACTGGACAGATCAATAAAAAGCACTGCCAATAATGGATACTTAAACTTCCTAGTTATGGAAATGTGAGCCAACAAAAATGGATGGAAATATTAAAAGGGACCATGTCACAGATCCGAGAACTAGTGAAGGCTGGCATTTCTTGGCTGTGCTTACTAGTCTCACGATCATAAAGCGCTAACAGGAAGGCAATATTTTGGACAGCTGAGAGGCGTGGCCAAAACCAGTCCCTGGTTTAGTGCTGACACTGCAGACACATATATTACCCCTTCCCACGGATGAGCCTCTAACAGATATTGCTCATTAATCAGGCCAGGCTTCCTTGATGAAGCCATTCATGGCCTCAGAATTCTTCATAATGGTTTACCTCTTAAATACTACTCAAATCAATCCACCTCTGTCAGTCTCTCTTCAATCACCCAAGTCCAAGCTGTCACCATTTCTAGCCTGGATTGCTCTTCTAATTGATTACTTGAATTTGCCCACCTCCAGCTAATTCTCCACAATGCAGTCAGAAGATCTATTCCAACTTAAATTTCATGTGTCATTCCTTTGCTTAAAACTGTTTAATGATTCTTGACAAGTTCTGTTTCTAGAACTCCATTGTTTTCTACTTTTCTCCAATTCTTTGTGCTCTGGCTACACTGGGGTTCTTCACTTCCCTTCAATACGCCAGCTTCAGCCACTCTCTACTGCCCAAACTCCCCAATTTACCATCCCTCCCCAATTTTCATGTTTGCCTTCCTGCCACTCAGATCTCAGTTTAAATATTACTTTCTTAGGAGAATCAATGGGCTTTATAGAATTAATAACAAAGAGTATATATATTTTGTTATTTATAAATTGTGTGCTATAATATCTTTTATCAGCAAACTTTTATAATAAACGTCTGTATGCATATATATCCCACTAATTTTTTTCTTTTTTGAGATTGGTTGTTAAACAGTCACCAGTGCACCACGGATAAGCTCCAGCGGACACAGGGCTAACTGGCTGTATTGGTTCCCATTCCTTCCCTGTTTCAGTTCCCCGTTACTTTACTGTGTTTCCTGGGATCACAAGCTCCTTATGATCAAATCCTCATCTCAGGGTCTGTTTGGGGGAAGACTCAGACCGTGATGGTCATAAACTGTATCTGCTTTATCCCCTGCACCTAATGAGTACAACATAAATAATTGTTGAATGAGTAAATGAATGAGCACAGCATCCCAGAGATCCACTACTACTTAAGTGAACCGTATAGACTCTGGTTTACTGGCACATGAGGAGTTTTCTTGGATCTGTGGCCCCCAGTGCCCCTGGAAGTCACCTATGATAGACCAGCCTCCCAGCTAAAGATGTGCAGAGAAGCTTTGTGGAGCCCTTGGGGAAAGCAGTGTGCACTAGCGCCAAATGAGGTAAAACCAGAGAATGAACTTAGTGTGATGTGGAAGGAGAAAAAGAGCTCCTTTGAGAAAAGAGAAAAGAAGGAGAAATGGCATTAAGGTGAGACGTTGCCAGAGCTACTGAAAACATAGTATCATCTAAGTATGTATGTGAGTGTGTTCTTATAAAGGACTGTGAGCCTGGGAGGAAGGGAAAGCTACAATTTATAACGACGGCTGCTTCTACCTACTTTTGCTTTTGCAGAAGTGGCAGCATTTATCTCAGAAACACGTGGTCACTGTTCAGTAAAATATTTAAAGGAGATTAAGTAGACCACTACTCTCCATAAGAAACCAGATCGTACCTTGGAGAGGGAATTGGGGAAAAGCCTGGAATTCTGAGACAGTGAGGGTTTGGCAGCAGGTGCAGCAGGGAAGTGGAGGACTATCGTTCAATATGGAGCCAAAATATGGGGCAGAGCACTGAATATCCCCCACTGAAAATTTGAAGAGCTCTATGACCTCCTGGTTCATAGATTGACGCTCAACCACTGAGCCGCATGGGCCGGGCGTGATGGCTAACTTGACTGTGCCATGGGTGCCCAGATATTTGGTTAAACATTGTTTTTGTGTGTCTGTGAGGGTGTTTCTGGATGAGATTAACATTTGAATCAGTAGATTAGTAAAGCAGATTGTCCTCCCCAATGTGAGACTGGAATAGGACAAAAACGGGTAAGGGAGAATCCATACTTTGCCTGGCTGTCTGAGCTGGGGCATGACCTTCTTCTGCCTTTGGCCCAGAAGTTGGACTGAGACTTCTACCATCAGCTCTCCTGAGCCTCCAGCTTTCTGACTGCAGATCTTGGAACATCTCAGTCTCCCTAACCACGAGAGCCAGTTCCTTATATGAAACCTCTTTATACACGTATAAAAGCTCCCATTGGTCCTGTTTCTCTGGAGAACCCAAACTAATACGGGGGAACAAAAACCAAAATGTTTGATAGCAAAATAGTTCTGCCTAAAGTTTTCTTCTTCATCACTTAAAATGTTGCAATTTATTAAGGCTGGCATTTTAAATGGAATGTCTAGCAAGTGAAAAAGTCTGTAATTTGGAAGAACACTAAAAAGCTTCTCTTTTGATAGAGGAGATGATCGTTCTAATGGGCAAAAAGAAAAATGTATTGCTGCCTACACACACCTAAACCAAACCAAACCAAACCAAACCGTACAAAAATTCTATCCTAATGATTTAATATTATTTTTGAATATATTGGATGCATGCTACGTGGAGGAAGAATGTTGAGTTTCTCCCATATGTTTATGACTCTTATTTATATGAAACAGGAGTAATTTTAACAGATAACTAGCTCTGCAAGAAAGAATGGCTTGGGATAAACTGCCCTAAAATATAACTAATAGAAGACCTCAGAATTCTATACAAGGTACCAATTCATTTAGTGTTCTAGAGGCATATTTTACAAGTACTTTATCTCAGGAGGATTAGCTATTACATTAAAATGCTTAAGCTGAGAGATTTCTATGAGCACTTTACTAAGATTTTAATGGCTTGGTGGGCGTTTGGTGACACTAACCTTAAAATTTTTCCAGGCTAAAATTATCTCAGTAATTCCATGGTGCAGAACTTTGGAGTCTTAGTTGTCCTTTACCTGTGCATTGGTGAGACCCAGAAATGTTTTCATGAGGGAGGAATGCTCAGTCTTGTCTAGAGTGCTCTTCCCTCTCCCATTTCCATGTGTGTAAGAGGAATGCCTTTTTATCAAGAATTTTTCCCAGTGAGGGACTTCATTTTTCATTAGGATATGTCATTTCTATCCCCACTTGGGCTGATTATGAAAGCATATGGATCTGCCTTTAATTGGCCACAGAATATTTGCACTCTAGGCTCATGTCAGCAAATATAGTGCTTCTTGGTCAATACTAATCAAAAACTCAGTTATGAGATCTAATATCTATTTATAGAGCATTGACTGAAGGTTATGAAGCACATTCATTCCTCTAGATACTCTAAAATCAATCCTGGAATTAAGGTGGACTGTCAGAACCCAGCCCCGCAGAGAAGTGCTGTAAATTGGGCTCTGGCATTCATTACACATCTCTAGTGAGGACCTTAAAGGAAACACCTGACACTGATTTTATATAGTAGGGAGGTTGATGGCAGACAGGACTCTCTTCCTTATGAGGATTCATAGGAGAAATTCTTTCTCCTAAGCAATTACCATGCTGAAAGCATGCAGACACGGAATTACGTAACTTGTGTTATCCTCATTGCACAGTCTGCTAAGAAGCTCCCAGCCGAATTCGTCAACCACCTAAAACAAGCTGAAAGAGCTTTATGATGTTTATTTTGTACACAAGTTTCCCTATATAGTCATCTGATTTTTAAAAAGACATATTGAGGTAAAACATGACATAAAATTCGTCACTTTAAATTCAGTAATTGTAAATTAGTAAACTCACAGTGCTGTGTAACTACCACCTCTACCTAGTTCCAAAGCATTTTCATTACTCTGCCATCTGACTTATTTTTGTTTTATCTTTTCTTCCATTGTTATTCAAGTCTTTAAAAATAAAATCTTATTGTATTTTATGCATGTCTGTAAGTCATCACAGTTTTTTTTTTTAATAAGGTAGGATTTTAATAAACAAATTATAAAAAAAACACACCTAGTGACAGGCCCCAGTGCAGGAGACTGAGGAGGAGGAGGAGTCAGGGAGTAGGAGAACCAGGAAGGAAGGCATTGTGAGAACCAAAGGAAAGTTTCAAGATGAGAGTGGTTAACAAGAGCCACACACCAGAAACATCAAGTAAAATGAAGATGGAAATGAGGTTGCTAAATTGATTAATTAGGAAGCCATTTGTGAAAACTCTGTCCCTCTATTCTGTGATTAGAAGTGAAAACTTGTGAAACTTTGTGGTGATTAGGAGGTGAGATAGTAAAGACCCAGAAGTCTATTAAAAAAATAGTAAATAAAAAAGACAGCATATGCCGAAACCGGTTTGGCTCAGTGGATAGAGCGTCGGCCTGCGGACTCAAGGGTCCCAGGTTCGATTCCGGTCAAAGGCATGTACCTTGGTTGCGGGCACATCCCCAGTAGGGGGTGTGCAGGAGGCGGCTGATCGATGTTTCTCTCTCATCGATGTTTCTAACTCTCTATCCCTCTCTCTTCCACTCTGTAAAAAGTCAATAAAATATATTAAAAAAAAAAAAGACAGCATATGAAATAGAGAAGAAGAGGCTAGGTTTGAGGGAAAAGTAAGTTTGAGAAAATATATATTTTTAATGATGAGTCTATCCTATCTAACAAAAGAGTAATATGCAAATTGACCATACCGCTGTTACACCCACAAGCCACGCCCACCAGCCAATTAGGAGTGAGTATGCATATTAACCCAACCAAGATGGCTGCGGCCACAGAGAGAGCAGAAGGCTTGGGTTTCCCCGGCAATGGAGGAAGCCAAGCTTTCCTCCTGCCCTGGCCTGCCTTGGCCTCCGCTTAAGGCTACAAAGTTTCAATTATAGAAGATAAATCAATCCCAACAAAAATGGCAGCAGCCACGGAGCTGGAGAAAGCAGGAGGCTTGAGTTGCCCATGGCGATGCAGAAGCCAAGTTTCCACAGCCCTGGCCTGCCTTGGCCTCTGCTTAAGGCTACAAAGTCTCAATTATAGAAGATAAATAAATCCCAACAAAAATGGCTGCAGCCATGGAGCAAGCAGGAGGCTTGGCTTCACTACAGGCTACAAAGTTTCAATTATAGAAGATAAATAAATCCCAGATACCAGGGCCTCTGCTTGGGTCACCGGGGGCGTGGCTAGCCTGCAAACCACCACAGGTCCCTCACCCAGGCCACCCCACACCCCAAGGGAACCCCCACCCTGATCCGGGACACCCTTCAGGGCAAACCAGCTAGCCTCCACCCATGCACGAGGCCTCTATCCTATCTAATAAAAGAGCAATATGCAAATTGACCATCACTCCAACACACAAGATGGCTGCCCCCATGTGGTCAAAGATGGCTGCCCCCAAGATGGCCACCACAAGATGGCCAGCAAGAGAGGGCAGTTGGGAGGGACCAGGCCTGCAAGGGAGGGCAGTTAGGGATGACCAGGCCAGCAGAGGAGGGAAGTTGGGGGCGACCGGGCCTGCAGGCAAGGGCAGTTAGGGGGGACCCAGGCCTGCAGGGGAGAGCAGTTGAGGGGGACCAGGCCTGCAGGGGAGGGCAGTTAGGGGTGACCAGGCCTGCAGGAGAGGGTAGTTAGGGGCAAACAGGCTGGCAGGGGAGCAGTTAGGCATCAACCAGGCTGGCAGCGGAGTGGTTAGGGGGTGATCAGGTTGGCAGGCAGAAGAGGTTAGGGGCAATCAGGAAGGCAGGCAGGCGAGCAGTTGGGAGCCAGCAGTCCTGGATTGTGAGAGGGATGTCTGATTGCCCGTTTAGGCTCAATCCAAATAGGATCTGGCCTAAACGGGCAGTCGGACATCCCTCAAGGGGTCCCAGATTGGAGAGAGTGCAGGCTGGGCTGAGGGACACCCCCCTCCCCCACGCCCATGCACAAATTTTGTGCACTGGGCCTCTAGTATATATATAATGCTAAGTCAAACATAGTATAATAGGTGGAGAAAACTTGAACCAGCTGTAGTGTGACCATGAGCAAGGACTTCACATCTCTAGGTTTGGTTTTCTCATCTGTGAAGCACAGTAGCTTAACTAGATTATATCTATGCTATATTCACGAGTAAAAGGAATGTATAAATAAAATGAGAACAGTAAAGCCATTTTGAAAATGCAATAATACTTTCATCATAGATGTACTATTATTTTTATGAATCTATCTGAAATGCTGATCTTATAATAATAAGGTTCTATGATATAATATTCTTATTATATCCAGTGAGCACTTAATATCAATTATTTCACCAAAAGATCAATTTTGTTTTATCAAACTAACTCTCAAATGATTTAAAAGTCAATATAGTGGTTGATGTGAAATGTGGTTGGTTAAAATTGGCCATAAATTCTTTGATGCCTCTCCCATCAAGAGGTAAGTTCTGTGTGCCCTCCTCTTGAATCAAGATGGGCTCCATGGCTGCTTCGTCACTAGAATGTGAGCAAGTGACACTATTTCTTGGCCCTTAAGAGAGTGACAGCTGTCTGTGTCTTGCAATACTGACTCTTTGCATCCAGCTGATATGCTGTGAGGAAGCCCAAGCAGCCCCTGGGAGAGGCCTAGATAGAGCAGAAATGAGAGTCCCGCCAACAGCTCTGGTTGAGCACTGATTTGCCAGCCAAGTAAGAGAACATTTTGGAAAAGATATTCAACATCAGTTGAGACACTCTAGTTTACATAATGGGGCAGAGAAGAGCTGTTGCCACTGGTCCCTGCCCAAATTTCAGATTTATGGAAAAAATAAATTATTATGGTTTTAAACCACTAACTGCAGAATTGGTTTGTAACAAATGCTGGTTAACATTTATTCACTGGTAATCATGCAAATAAAATATAATATGCATAGGTGGTTCTGCTATTGTAACATGTATGTATTTGTGAAAAACTTAGTATTCCATAAAATTGCATACTAATTGCATACAGGGTTTATGAGGGAAATAGGATTGAGGTGGACCACTCAAAACCTACGGACTTTTGTAAAGAAGAACTCTAACAAGACAGGAACAATCCTATTAAAATATCAGCCGTAACACATCTCTACCAGCATTTGCACTTAGAGCCACAATGTATCATTAACCACCTTGCATCTTGGGGTTCATGTTTCCTTAAAGACATTTTTACTTACGGTTTCATCACAGAACTGTATAAAGTGGAAAGCATAGGGGTTTCTGAAGCCACTAAATCAGCTACTTCTCACACTAAATAGACTCTTCTTCAGAATTTTCAGGTGGGTTTTTAAAAGATCTTCATATGTTATTAAAGATTTCTCTTTAATTGTGAGAATGTTTGACCCTATTGCCTAAAAAAATGAACATGTTTGGAAATTCAGAAGTGAACCAAGAAGATTTCAATGTTTGCTGACACCCTTATGGATCAATTACATATGACCTAACTGGTGCTAAAGAAACACATGTAGCAGAACAGACAGGATCAATGGTCAGCCTGTATGTGGCAAGTAGGAATCCATATACTGATTGTGAAGGCCCAATGCTGTGTTGCCATAGTCCCTCATTGTGGACTTGGGCCTTATGACCTACCTTGTCCCGATGGACTCTCAGTTTTGAAGCCCAGTAGAGATGGCTGTTCTGTGTGGGTCGCTGTTGGAGCTGCTTTGGTTTGAGTTTCTCTCCCCAGGTCCACGAGGAAAGGGCTGCTAGTGCCCTCTGTGATCCTGGGGACTAGCGCTGAGGGAAGGACACGCAGGGTGTCCTCCTTTTCAGAGGAGGGTAAGTCAATGGACTGTTGTCCTGTTGGCAATGCTGGGTGAGGAAAGCTTCTCTGGGTCAAGGGGGGTTTATCACTGGTCTTTGAGGTAGTGTCATAAATGGATTTCTCAAAGAGGATGTTGTTATCTAACATAGACTTTGTGGGAAGGAAAAACTCACCAGGTAGACTGTGTCCTTCTCTGTCCACTGTCTCGAGCCTGGGCTGACCAAGAGGAAGTTCTGGACTCAAAGTAGCATCCTGAAGAATGAATTTAGAGAGACATGTGGAGAAGGGACATTTTTTTTTTTTAAATATGAGAAAGGCTATAATCTACATATTTTTTTTCATTTAAATTTAAGCAAGTCAGTTTAGTTGACTTGAATCTACTGTGGATTCTGATATAGGTTCTGATGGAGCAATATGTCCTGAACAGGATGCATGCACTAATACAGTGGTAATATGAACTCTATTGGGGTGGCTAATTGACTCTGCCTATGCAGAGTTAACTCATAACTGAAATACTTTGAATTATGTCAATCATATTTGAATTTATGAATTCTTTATTTAAAGAGGCAATAAAGCTTAGTCAGAACTTTCATTTATGAATATCCCAGTGACAACTTTTGGCATAAATTAAATGAACATAGCTTTAAATGAAACATAAAAACTATTACTGAATTTATTATTTTTACTTCCTAAGATGTTACTTTGTACTTATGAGATCCCCATAAATAAATACCAGGATATAGATAAGACCTTAAGAACCAACTTGTAAATTATGTTTATGTTTATTTCTGGAAGTTAAATGAAATATTCTGCTTTACGTATTCTTTTCACTTCATGAACATGTGTTTATTTTTTATCAAAATCAGAGCAAATCTTGACTCTATTTGAAACAAAGATCTGACTACATTGAAGGAAACTTTAAATTTTAGGATGTCCCTTAAAAAAGTATACACACCCTTTGAGTAAGTATAAAATCAGTGTTTATTAAAAATATATTTCATTTTCAAAATTGACCTATTAGCTGTTAAAGTGTATATACATTTTCTGTGTTTTATGAATACAGATATGGAAAGTGAGTAATCAAGTACTGCCTATAAAAAGCACTAAGTACTGCAGAGGAGAGTTTTCTCTGTTCAGTCTTTTTTGTTGTTGGAACATTTTTGAGGTTTTGTTTCTATTTGAAGAACAAAAGGACAACAAACTCACCTTTGTGAAACCAGCAAGGAGTGTAGGCAGCACCGACTGGCTGTTGGGATCAGAGCCAGGCAATGACCCAACAAATTCTGTGGATGAAAAATCACAAGATTTGAGTGTTTTTATTTTATTTTCTCACTTTCCTTTTGTGTTTGGGCAGTAAAACAGCTAGGGTGGAAAATGTGACAACAATCAGTTCTTAAGGAATGGTGCAACAGATCATTAAGAAGTCATGTCACATAAGCTAAGGGTCATTGATCTGAATGATAAATTGAAGGACAGATGCAAGGAGTGTGTCTTGCATGCTTACGTGATAAGAGCAGTTATTAAGGTGGGTTTTTAGGGTGTTTAGTTTTATTGTACAGATTCGGACTAAGCAGACAGGCTGATTGGCTAGGCCAGTGAGGGTGAAAACATAACTGAACTGACAAAGAGAGAAATGGCTTGAATAAATACTGCAACCAAGAACCATTTGCAGAGTCCTACTTTCAAGCCAAAGCCCTAACCAGTTTGGCTCAGTGGATAGAGCATCGGCCTGTGGACTCAAGGGTCCCAGGTTCGATTCCGATCAAGGGCACGTACCTTGGTTGCGGGCACATACCCAGTAGGGAGCGTGCAGGAGGCAGCTGATCGATGTTTCTCTCTCATCAATGTTTCTATCTCTCTATCCCTCTCCCTTCCTCTCTGTAAAAGATCAATAAAATTAAAAAAAAAAAAAGCTGAAGCCTGATTCTCAGAACCTCCCAGAGGATTCAATAAAGAGACAAACCAGATGGTCTCTGAGATGAGTCTGAAGTTCACCTTTTCTTGTCTAGTAGATTCTCTTACCCTGCGCATTGTACCAAGAGATTTTTGTGAAGCTTTTCAGTGTTGAGTTTGCCTATATACACCAGAGAGACAGAACTGGCGGAGAATGCTAGTTTCATGCCATGTCACACTAAAATGGCATTTCTGTTGTCCGTCTACTAAGCCAGGAGTACTGGGCCTACTGAGGAGCTGAGTTCCAGGCTCCTGGGTCCCTCCAGGCACCCACTGCAGATTTTGAGTGTGCCTGATTATCTGGTTGACTTCTTTAGATCCACGCTCCACTTCTCTTCCCACTACTTTCTGCTCCAGGAGGTTGTCTTATATGGGCTATATCAATGATTGCTTGCCCTCTGTTTTTTTGGGATGGCTTAGTGCATTAGGCAACCCTTCAGGCCAGGAGGTCGTAATGGGGCCTTGCTGCTTCTAGGCCCAGGGAACTGTTCTGTTCCTTTGGACATTAGGGAAACCTTTATAAATAGTCCCTTTACCAAACTAGTCTCACATGACCCTAATTTGAATGTGCCGTCTGTTTCCTTTTAGGACCTGATCAATTTACTAATAAGGGAATCTGGGTTTTGCCAGGGGAACAGAACTGTCCAGGGGTTCCTCTCTCTCCCTGGGCTCTAACTGGGTGGTCGAACTGGACTTGACTGACATTCTTGGCTTCTCCTAGAGCTATTCTTGGTGTGAAGTGGTCACCAAAGGCTCATCAAATGAGACACACGTTGGAGTGAGGAAAGACAGAAATGACACCATACATGATGTGCCTGTCACAGAAATGATAGATTCTACAAGGCCCAATAAAAATGACAGTGACCATGAGACATTCACAACTCCTAGTCTCTCCGTCAGAATGAGGATAAACCCAGAACTATGAAATTGCCAACTGACCGTCAGTGAACTGAATTGTCCCCACGTGCAAGGATTTGTCTTCCTGTAGCGCTCTGCTGATCAGCTTTTTGAGGTCTAATGCTGTGAGATAGGTTTCTGGTTGCTTGTCCTCCTCTGTCATTCCATAAAGGACTCCTTTGCTTTCAATTTTGTTGGAATCAAAAGACAGCAGGTCATTTGCAGGACTTTTTGCTTCTGCACTGTCTCTCTTAAAGACGGCCATAAGTCGCACCTCTATGGAGCTTGAACTGTAGAAGCAGAGGAGTCATCACACCCAAGGCCATTGTTCTATGCCTTGGTAAGATGGTTACTATGTTGCTACGAAGCTTCAGGACAGCTTCAACCTCTTGAATATCCCACTTCAAAAGTAATTTCATTGTTTATAACAAATTTGAAATGTGGAAAAAATTGACATGTATTTTAGTTCTAAATTAAAATGTCAGGATGAGTGTTAAGTCCACATTAAAGAGGACTGAATCAAGAAGATATTTCTCTTCTACTTTTTTCCCAAGAAGTATTTATAAGTTAAAAAATAAAATCCTAAATTAAACATAATCTTTCCCCCAAGGTTCTTTAAAAATAACATCTCAGAAAGAAGGTGTGAGAAAGGAGAAAGGGAAGTAGCATATAATTAACTATATTTATTATAATATTTATTGACTCAATGCCTTTTTGCATGTAAAAATAAAATCAAATTCTCTGTAACTATGTCCTCTAAGATCAGGTTTTACCTTCTCGTTTAAATCCACTCAGAGGGATGCAAAGTGTTTTAAAGGCCACAGGAACTGATAATGTGTATCCTTGGCAGTTCTTTGGGCCATACAGTCAGTCTGTAGTTCATTATTTCACTAGTCAGTTATAGGAGCGAAAGCTGGGTTCTTATTACTGAACTTGCTTAGATCTAGTGGGCCCTTTCCCAGGTCAAACTGACCTTGAAATCAAGGAGCAAATTTATCGGCTTTAATCCAGACAGGTTGGTTTCATGTAAAAGCATGCATTCAGGCAGACAACTTCCTATCATAAATGGCATTTTTTTTTGTGAAACATCCTTGCATCACCCTTATATGCCTTTATGTTTATCTAATTAGATTTTGAGTTTTATCTCATGGAATGATTTTGACTTGAGAGTTACCCCCCCCCCCCCCCCACTGAATAATGGGTCAGTTACTCCCATTTAAATAAGAAACCATTAAAAAGTCATTGAGGTATCCTAAACTTTATATGTAAACATTATTTGTAAAAGATCAGCATATACATTTATGGGGAAAATGTACTATATTTCAAAACATTAAAAGAAAAGTCCATAATACTTTAAACAATAAAGAATTTAAATTAACAAAAAAAGTCCAAATTACCCATCTCTTTCTTTCTTTGGTCTTCATTTCATCATGCACAATGGTAACATGCAAGGAAGTAAAAATTTTTATGAAATTTATGGAGACATTCAATGTATCATTTCATATACAAAAAATTCTTTCCATATTTGCCCAAAGCTTTGAAGGAAATGTATAAATTCTTATCAGAATTTGGATGGAAACTTTGAGAACTATATACATCTCAGAAAGTAAACATCATTATCTGATGTTTCAGATTAGGATTTGAGCTTTAGTTCAAAGATTATATGTACTTTTGGTCTTTTTTTTTTAAATTTCTTTATTGATTAAGGTGTCACATATTTGTCCCCATCCCCCATTCCCATTCCACACCCCTCCCCACGGATGCCCCCACCCCCCTATTGTCCTTAACCATTGGTTAGGCTCGTATGCATGCACACAAGTCCTTTGGTTGATCTCTCCCCCCTACCCCTACCCCCACCCTCCCCTCCCCTTCCTCTGAGGCCCGACAGTCCGATCAATGCCTCCTTGTTTCTGGGTCTGTTCTTGTTCCTCAGTCTATGTTGTTCATCATTTCCCCTAGATGAGTGAGATCATGTGTTACTAGAAATATACTTATAAGAACCGAATGTGAGACAAGCAATAATAGTTATGCTGACAGACAAATGAATCAGTCTGTAGTGAGTTTCTTTCTGGACCAACAGTTCTTTTGAGACCCAATTTCAATGTCCACCAGTTCCTTATGTGTACATGTCAGCACTGACTTTTCAGTTTTGGATGGTGAACAAATGGTGGTAATGCAGGTCTGACTCCCTCTGGTTTGGTCTTGCCCGGACCCAGGGGCGCGGCCTCACCCGGATCCAGGGGCTCTTTTGGTCTTCTTAAACTCTTTGAGTTGCTCATATTCCTCCTAAAGAGATTGCAAATATATCTCCTATACATCTTTACATTTTTGGATAGTGCTGGTGCCAGGAAGTTTTTAAAATGTATTTTATAAATTAATTTCTAGACCCTGTAAATAGCATTAAATGATTAGTTTAATTCTGAAGGTAATTTATCTAAGGCTGGACTCTGGAGCTGTTGTTTTGTTGACTGATTGTTTTTTGAATTGCTGTAATCAGTAAACCTTGAGGGAATGGTACAATTCACATGGACCTGGTTGCAAAAACAAACAAACAGCTGTTGACTGAGTGGGTGGTCTGCATCAAGCAGTTCACTTGCATCCTCTTTTAATCTCTTCAACAGCACAATCAATCCCATTGCACAGAAAACAGGTAGGGAGGGAACTTGTCAGTGGAAAGAGGCAGAGCCAGGATTCAAACCCTGGCCTGCCTGACCTCAAGCCTGGGCTCATTTTGCCACACCACCACCCACTCATGCCTGCAAAAAGGTCATTTAGTCACCAAACTGACAACTACATTTTGGACTCCTCCAAAATAAATATATGAATTTAATGTAGAAGCTATACTCATTTTTTTTTTTTCATTGCAAATGAGAGTTGCCAACAAAGGCACTCTACTCGTGGGATGGGGTTTCATGTTGCTTTCATCCCTGGATGTAACAGGACTGAATGGACTCTGCTTTCCTTCTGGGAACACAAGAGAGAACCTATGACTATCTCACTGGGATGCTCTGAGGGGAGGGGATTCTTCCCGTACTAACTTGACATTCATCCGGAGCGGGCCTCCTGCTTACTTTCAGTAATACTAGTAGTTGTAATCCATGAGAGAGAGGCCCAGGCTTTCTGGGCTAAGACCCCAGTCCTGCTCATTTTTAAAGGTTGTCATGAAACAAACTTCACATGTGAAAGGTATACAATTTAATAAGATTGACACTCCTGTACACCAGCGAATCAATTATGGCAATCAAGATAGTGAGCACATTTCATCACAGGGGCTTGCTGGTACCCCTGTGTAATCCTTCCCTCCATTCCTTCCCTGACTCACCCTCCCCAAGCAACTGCTGATCTGTTTTCTGTCACTATAGATTAGTTTGCATTTTTTTGGAGTTAAATGTAAGTGGAATCATAATGTACTCCATTTTGTCTGGCATCGTTCACTTAATTATTTTGAGGCAAATTCATGTTGTGTATTCCAATAGTTGCTTTGCTAAGTAGTAGTCTATGGTAAGAATATGCCACAATTCGTTTATTAATGCTCTGTGTTTTTGTCTTTTTTTTAGATTTTATTGTTTTTTTTACAAAGAGGAAGGGAGAGGGAGAGAGAGTTAGAAACATCAATGGGAGAGAAACATTGATCAGCTGCCTCTTGCACACCTCCTACTGGGGATGTGCCCGAAACCAAGGTACATGCCCTTGACCGGAATCGAACCTGGGACCCTTCAGTCCGCAGGCTGATGCTCTATCCACTGAGCCAAACCGGTCAGGACTATTAATGCTCTGTTGATGGACATTTGGGTTATTTCCAGTTCTTGGCTATTACAAATAATGCTGCTATGGACATTGATGTGCAAGTCTTTGAAGGAGTATACCCTCCAACTAGATTGAATGATTGTTAATAACTTCCCATATATGCTTCAAGAGATAAGGCAATATATAAAGTGAATCTTTCACTGTTCATCCCTTTAATGGTGTTAATAATAGATGTCCTAACTAGTTCCCAGTTGTGTTGAGAGGATTGAATGAGGTTACTGATATAAAAGCACTTATTAAATTGTAGATCAGGTTTTATACGAATGAGTGGCTGTGAGACAGTACTAGGAGACATAGGGTGTTAGGTCTTCTGTAGGGATCTGGCTCCATGAGAAAGCAATTTCCTTCATAATGATTTTACTCTACAATATGCTAAGCATCCTTATTAATGATTAAAAGTTTGTGGTACTCATAGCATAGCATTTATTGTATTTGGGCCAAATGTTTTTTTCTTCTTGGAGACTAAATAGAAATCACATAATAGAAATCATTGGGAGCACATCTTTGGAAGAAATAAGAATAAATTCTTGCAGAGATAAACACATGGAAAGATGCAGCTTCAAGGGATATATCTTTAAACCTTTTACCTTGAAAAGTTAATCAGCCTAACATTTTTATTTTGTTCTGAAATATATTTATTATTATTATTAGTTTTACATTTATTTGAAAGGAGGAAATAATGAGCACTTGAACATTCACAAAAAAAAAGTCCCAAAAGCGTTCCTATCATTTTCTCAGCTTTAAGTTAAAAATTTGTTCTTTTGTGAGAAGAACACATTTTTAACTTAAAGCTGAGAAAATGATAGGAACACTTTTGGGACTTTTTTTGTTGAAATTGGGACTCAAAAGAATTGTTGGCCCAGAAAGAAACTCACTACAGACTGATTCATTTGCCTCTCAGCATAACCATTATTGCTTGTCTCATTTTCGGTTCTTATAAGTGTATTTCTAGTATCACATGATCTCACTCATCTAGGGGAAATAATGAACAACATAAACTGATGAAGAAAAACAGACCCGGAGACAGGGAAGCATCTATCAGACTGTCAAACCTCAGAGGGAAGGTAGGGGAGGGTGGGGGTAAGGGGGAGAGATCAACCAAAGGACTAGTGTGCATGCATATAAGCCTAACCAGTGGTCACGGACAACAGGGGAGTGGGGGCATGCATGGGGAGGGGTTTGAGATGGGAATTGGGGGATGAGGACAAATATGTGTACCTTAATCAATAAAGAAATTAAAAATAAATAAATAAAAGTAAAGAAAAAAAATTTGTTCTTTAACTGCAGTGGTTTATCCAGAAGACCTTGCCATCTATGCAGAATATCCTCCCATCACCATTTTTTTTTTTTTAAAATCCATCTGATTTCACATGGAATACTGTGGGGCGGCATGTTGAAATAAAGAAAATTGAGTCTGCTTTGGCAAATAGGAAGGGTTTCACCTTTTATAACTTTCACTTTTCAATGTTTCCTTCCTCTGGAATTGTGCAGATCAGGGGGCCCGATAACTTCAAAAGCAATAAACTGGTGGAGCTCCCCCAGAAGTACGCTTTGTGAGTGTGTGGAGCCCTGGCTCTGGGCACCTTTTTGCTTTAAGACGATAGACGGTAAGGGAGCCGGGGAGGACTTTACAAATCCCCTCCGGCATGGAATCACACTCTGTCATACCAGGGCTGATGTTTACCCTGTGGAGCATTAAGAAAAAAAGTAAAACATATGTGGCCCCACTTGTAGATGTTTTGAATAATGAGAACTTAAGAAAAAGATGCAAAAATCTTGCCAAAAATGATGAACCCACGTTAGAATGTTGTGATGCTGATGGATGTAGACCTGCCAAGGGAATATGATCAGACCCTGTTGCAGTGTGGTGCTATTTGATTATTTCATTTCTTTTATTGAAAATTTTCACTTAACAATTTTTTTATAATTATTATAATACTTTTTCACTTAATAGTTTTTGCCTGGTACTGTATTACTATGGTTCAGACGTTGAAATAACATAAAATATTTTGGGAAGTCCTGCTTCCACCCCGTCTCTGTCCACTCCATTCCTCCAACCCCACTCCCCTGTAGGCTCCACTGTTACTAGCTCTCTTGGTTCAGCTTGATTTGTTTATTTTATTTATTTATTGTTTCAAATTTTAAAATTAATTACTTGTTTATTTTTTTAAATTAAATTGATTGGGGTGACATTGGTCAACATGATCATACAGGTTTCAGGTGTGGCTTTCTATGTTACAAGATCTGTATATTGCACCATGTGCCCACTACCCAGAGTCAAATCTTCTCCTGTCACCATACATTAGGACCCCCACTTTCCCCCACCCCCTTCCCTCTGGCAACCACCACACTTGATTGGTTTAGACAATGATGATATTTAGCATCGATAGGCAGCCAGGCAATCAGACACCAATTGCTACTTTTTTTGACTTGTCTGTACTGAGGAATTTTCCTAAGAGGTTTGTTAATAACATTGCCAAGGACAGCAGGTGAGCTCTCTGAGAGAGCCATGTGTCTGACTCCAGCGGGAGAAAGGAATGCAGCTCCTGCGTGACCCCTGAAAACATCACCTCGGGTCATGTTCTAATTAGATAATTCCTTTATCTGAAATGTATTCAGTGTTTGGGATTGGGCAGAGCTAAACAATCGGGGGAAAGGAGACTTTATAATCCTCATGATGTCACTTTTAAAAGAGGCTAGGAAGAAAGTAACTTAAAAATTGATTAGAGTCCTGCTCTCTTACTTACCTAAATCCTAACACATGAATTTCTTTGAATCCTGGAAGTTTCTTAAATACCTTTTGCATCTGTAGAGAGAAAAAAAATTATGAAATACTCCTTGGTTCTACTGGGTAAGGTCTTAACTATCGGAAAGAGAATAAATACTTTTGATGAGTTAGGGGAAAAAATAAAAATGGAGAATTGATATAATGATCGAGGCCAGATTTATTCTTGGTTATTTCTGAAACCTGGAGGAATGTGTTTTTGCTATTTATTTTACAGCTGGAAAGCTGTAATTGGATAGTTCTGACTTGCTTTAGTGGTTACTTTACATAAAACATGTAATAACTTTAAGTTGGTATTCGGAAGAAAATTTTTTGGCCACAGTATTTTTATTTATACACACAGAGTAGCTATAATATTTTCTGAATTGAGCTATATGATTTGGAAATATCTATAGTGGTAAAGGAATTATTAAAGTCAAATTACCTAAATAAAATGTTAGTAGCAGATTCTAATGCAATACATTACATTGGCTCTTAGATGTATGTGAAATCACAATACATTTTCTCATTTAATTTGACCTTGCTAATGAGGCATATTATCAGAATATTTCTCAATTGTTATACTCAATTACTTCCCAACCTACGACAGTCTTGCTTCTGCCCTTCGATCCCCAGGAGGGAAGGTTCTCTCTAGGCCATTGTCTCTCCTCTCTCCAAATCCCAAGACATTTTTTTTTCTTTCTGCATGGTTTCCCTGCCTTTTTTCTGGTTCTTCTCCCATCTCTCTGACAACTCTGTACATCTTTATCCTATTCCTGTCTCCGCTCTGCATTAAAGCTATAAGGATTCTGCAAGTTTGTGCAGTCAACCTCTTCATCTCACTCACGCTCCCATTTATTCAGTAAGCTCGACTATAGACTCTGTGCTAGGCTCTCCGGACATTGTCACCTAAATGAACAGGCACTACCCATCCTACTTACTTGTATGAAGCCTGGGAGGCAAGCAAAACCAAGAGGAAGACACGGCAGTCTAGCAGTGAAGCGTGGGAGGGAGAGCAGGGTGACAGTGAGGGAGGCTAAAGAGGTGAATAGGGCCTCGGCCCTGTCCTCCCTTCCCTGTGCCCACTTCCATCTGCCTCTCCTTGGGGATCCCATTTTCTCCCATGGCTTCAATGGCCACCTGACATACAACTTTGAGTTCTCCACATGAATATCCCAACATTTGTCACTAATTACATATGCGCAAACCAGGGTAATTCTCTTCCTCCAAGTCTGTCTTTCCTCCTGGGTGCTCTATCTCAGTCAGGATTATGAACACTCTTCACCTTCCATGCAAGAGAGCCCAGCATCCCCAGATACCTCTCCTCTGTGCCCCTCACATCCAGTCACCTTGCCTGTTTGTTTGAATCCTACATGCCTTTTATTTCCATCATATTCGTCTTATTCCCATGCCCAGCATGTCCCTACCTAACGCCCTTCCTGTATTACCGAAATCATTTTCTGGGTGTGTGTGTGGGAGGAAGAGAAATGTTCTTCTTCTTTTTTTTTTTAATGAGTTGGGGTGGGGGAAAATTGGGAGATGTCTTTTTAATCACAATATTTTTCCAAGTTGATCATTCTATATCTGTCGCTCTTCACTAAAAATCTCTTGATGGGCTGCACTGCCCATTGACTAAGATCTACTAGTACTACTTTAGAATGGCATTTAAGACCCTCCACAGTTTACCCTCTCTCCCCAAGTACCTTACCATTTGCACTTCCTGCCATTTACCCCCGTGGACAATATTGTCTCCTCTAGTCACATTAAACTCACCACTGTCTCTCCCCAAATACAATACGTACTTCTTCCAGACATCTATCCATTTTTTTCTTTTCAGTCCAAGGTGCATCTTCTACCTTCTGTTCATTGACCATCCCCCTCCCCCGACCCATCTTTCAAAGCCAGCTCAAATATCTTTTCTATTGAAAGGTATTTGTAGGGCCCTAAAGTCAGGTTCAATTATTTCTTCTCCCTACCACTCTAGAACATATTATTGTATGTTCCATTAAACTGTCTGGGAGGTGCATGTTGTGTCTCTTACAGAAATTATGCTCCTTGGGCTCAGGGATCATGGCTTACTTATTCATCTTTATCTCTCTCCTTCCCAGTGCCTATCAGATTGTCATCCACATAGTAGGGACTCAGCACATTTTGTTTAATCAAGTTGAGTGCATATTTTCTTCTCTAAACTCACCAGCATGCCACTGCATTGTCACTGTATCTAAAATTACTGCCAAATCCACATTATCTATGCCAAGGACTAGAGCGGTGATGCACAGATAATCCCCAAATCACTTACATTGGGCTTTGGAATGTATCATGGTTTTTTTTTTTCTCTCAGCAGACTGATTTATCTTCTTAGTCACATTTTCTTGCACCAATTTTAAAATACTCTGTGTGTAGCAACTACAGTGATGAAGATAAATGTATAAGCTTGAGTGATGAGGAGATAAATGTATAAGCTTGAGTTCAGATATTGGTTCTCAACTTTCTAGTTGTATGACCTTGAGTTTATTACTTAATTCCTTGAATCTTGGTTTCCTTAACCAAAATGAGGTAATAGCACCTATATCATAAGGCTGCTGTAAGGAATAACTAATACGTACCTGACACACAGTGGGGAGAGAGGCAGCGATATTTTGTCTATTTACTAGTCTCCTACTGGATTACTAGCTCCTTGATTGCCCCATTATCTTTTACTTCCTCAAGGGCCACACAGCCTGGAGCCTGGCAGGGGCAGAGTAAGCCTTCAGTAGTTGTTTTAGAAAGACTCAACGTGGGGAGGGACAGGAAGAGGGTCCCCATCGTGGTCAGCGGCAGGGGGCCTGGAATAAGTTTCTGTGGTGTCACTCGTACTCCACCATGAGCTAGCTAGGAGATTGGGTTCTGCAGAGCTGGTCTATGATGGGGCAGGTGGGAGAGAGCTGTGTCCATGCTTCGGGTCTGCTCTGGTCTCCTGTGACAAATAGTTTTGAGCCACAAAGTTTGTCATGCCATCCCAGTTACAGCACCTAGGACTGAATGTTGAAGAATGAGCTATAGTTTCTGGAGCAGAAGATTCAGACCCCAACTCATCTCTCTTTCTCGTCCAGGATTCCAGAGATGCTGTGATGCATGTGAATACAATCAATCAAGTACAGAACTGCTCCCATGGAATCCCACAACTATTAGTGTAGGCCCGTGGTCGGCAAACTGAGGCTCACGAGCCACATGCGGCTCTTTGGCCCCTTGTGTGTGGTCCTTCCACAAAAGACCACGGCCTGGGCGAGTCTATTTTGAAGAAGTAGCGTTAGAAGAAGTTTAAGTTGAAAAAATTTGGCTCTCAAAAGAAATTTCAGTCGTTGTACTGTTGATATTTGGCTCTGTTGACTAATGAGTTTGCCGACCACTGGTGTAGGCAGTGGGGTGCACGGCCCGGAGAGCTGTCCGCCCCTCCTGGGTGCTCACGGCAGCGGCTCCAGTGGAGCGGGTTTATTGCCTGTGCCTATGTCCTCTTTGTGAACCTGCCTCTGATGGATTAAGAAGCAGCTTTGCTTAGGAGGGCGCAGGAGGCGTCTAGGGAGGAGATGACAAAGGTCTTCAGTTAATTCTGCTAAATAATCTTCTGGGAACCTTCCAATCATGGAGCACTAACCACTAAATTACTAATTAAGTGTCCAGTTAACCTTATTAATAACACTAAATGCACAGGGGCCTCCCTGATTCTGCCAGAACGTACGTTAACGGGGCTATAAAAAGGCAGCTGTGTTGAGTTCTCCTGAATGTTTGCACAGGAGAAAGCATTCAGACAACAACTATGCATTCCTTTTGACATCTGTATTAAATTGCTCATTAAGTTTATTGTGGAAATTAAATTACTGCAAAGCACTGCCCATTAATTCCCGATTAGGTCCAAATGACTGTGCTAATGCAAGTGTTGGGCTGTGGTGAGGCTGGTTGGTTATGTGATGGCTGGCTTTGAGGTATTCAGACTACCCAGGGGCCTGGGAGGGGAACAGATGCTCGAAGCAGAGGGGGGTCCATCTGAGAGAAGCCAGAGACCCGTGCAATGGAACCAGCAGGTCTCTGCAACAAGACCAAGTAAGATACACTCTTCTTTGACTAATGAATATTTCAGAGGCTAGAAGGGGCATGTTTATTTGATAATGATACAAAATCTTTTCCCCGTAAGTATGTGTATTTGGGAAAAATAGAAACTAGAGATTTGTAGCTAAGAGCAGGGGTTCTCTGGTGCCAGGCTGCCTGAGTTTGAATCTTGGCTCTGCCAGTTATTGTATGACATTGTTGAGCATTTAGCTAATTTCATCTTGCCTCAGTATCCTGACTTGTAAAAAATATAGAAATAATATTACTTAACTTGTAGATTTATGTGAAAATAAAATGAGTTAATACGTATAGAACATGAAGACTTGTACAGTGGTATTATTTCTCTATGTAGAAATAGATTTGGAAAGGGACTTGGAGGTCATTTTTAATTTCTAAATGAGGAATCTAAGGTCAGGGAAGTGATCCCCAAATTTTAATGGCTAGTGCTTGGCAGAAACAAGACTACAACTAAGATTTAAAAAAAATTATAATTTAATTGTATTACTCTACATCAGGTAGTTTTAGGTGCTTAGAAAATTCACAGGTGAGTGAAGACAGTCTATGGCCAATTATCCAATTCTGACATTACTCTGACTAGGCTAAGGATTTGCTGAAGAGAATATTTCAAAGAACAAATAGAAAAGATAACAGACTATTTTAAAAATGCATTCTATCTAATAGTCCATGTCTAAGTGCTTTTCTGGTTTGTAAATACCCCATGCTGATGCTTTCTCTTTGAAGTTTGTAGAAATGAAGGTCTACATTTTATTGACTATGCTGATGCAGGGAGAGGTTGGGGGTTAAGAATGTTTTTCTTTTAGCTCTTCTCCAGTTGAGAGGGGGTAAGCACTGGAGTATGAGAAGTAGGGGCCTGTTTGTCCCCTGGCCTTGCTCAATAAGATGCTTGGGCCATCCATAAACATAGTTCACAGTTATGTAATCCCATGGATGCTTCTATTTTCCATTGAATTTCTACAAACAAGTACTGAGTAGTTGCTGCATCCCAAGCTCTGTATTAGGAGGTAAGGCTACAGAGATGAAAGCAACAGTTTCTGCCTTTATAAGGGGAAGCTCATAGCCTGGTGTTAGTGAGGGTGGTGAAGGGCAAGGAGGGAGGAATGGAGACAACAGAGGTCATAGACATATAAACAAACAATCTCAAGACAGAGTAATAGTGTTATGACAACAGTGGGCCCCAGGCATTAGCCCAGAGGGTAGAGAGAATTTTTCATGATGTTTGCAAAATGAATCTCAGGGAAGGGCATTCCGGATGGAGGAGGCATTACTTATAAAGACTAACCGTGAGAAAGTAGAGTGCAAAGGAGGGGGATGGTAAAAAACTGGTGTTAAGATGAGGCTGGAAAGAAAGGCAGTGTCTTATCATGATATTTAGCTGCCACGTTCAGCATAGTAATTTGGATTCTCCTGCAGGGAATGAAGAGCCTTTTAATTTGATCAGGGATAGGCAGATAGGATGATGGTCAGAGATGGAAGAGACATCTTGGGACAAGTCCTTAGTTTAGTGCTGGATGTCATGGATAACCTAACTGCCTTCTGCCTGTCACCCATGAAAAATGCCATGGCTTTAAGCTGCATCAGTCTGCAAAAGTGGAAATATTATGGAAGACAAGGTAGTATGGGTTCAAAATTCATATTTCACCCTAGCATGTTCCCTAGCTGGTGTCCACACGGACATTTTAGACATACAGAATATCTGCTCCGTGGCTTTCAGCTAAATGTGATTTAAAACCTATTACTATATGAAGAAAATCTAAATGTACATGACTTGTAAGGTGGAAAAGCTGGAATGGAAAACTTTCCTGGAGAGCCACTTTTTCCTAACATTTTGAGACCCATTGCAGCTTTTGATGTATTTACTTATTTTGTAATGGTTAAAAATGAATGCCTGATCACAAGAAGTTGGAATTATTAACCAAAAAGGTTTGTTTCCCGTTGGCTCCCAGATTCTGAGTCTAGGCTTGTGCTGTGGTTCACTCACCTGGAGCTGAGACTTTGCTGCTAGCTCCTGGCAATACGGGGAGTGGGCATCAGCGAGCTCTGCCTGGAACCTCTGGTTTGCCAGGGAGATGCTCAGCCCCACCTCCTGCTCCGGCGGGCCCTCGGATACCTCAGAGGATTCTATTTCTCTTTCCTAAGTTAAAAAGGGCTTCTATTAATACAAACCACAAGCAAATGGTAATATTATATAACACATATTGATTTTGTCTCAAGAATTGGATTATGAAGGCTCTAGTATTTTTAGAATAAAAGTCCTATTAACTAGAAGTGGCCTGTGAATTTTACTGAGACACAAAGCACCAAAGCACCAATGAATTAACTACTTAGAATCTTTGAGAACATAGTCATTTTATGACGTGCTCTTCATGAAAGCATCCACACACACACATAAACACAATTCATATGTATTGCTGGAACATCAGTAGGATTGTGCTACACACTTGTGTAACTTTATAAACACTCTGATAAGGATTGGATTATACAAATTAACCAATTGATGCTGGTATTATTTAATATAACCCTTTTTAGAGAAGAGTCTAGACTGGTTTAATAAGACTGTTTGTGCTTAAATTTCCTACTGAAAATGGTTAGAAAGCACTGTCAAGTCAAGAGAGGGTGTGAGATTCCTCTCAGAGAAAGTGGCATATCTGGGCCACCTTTGGAAGCATGTGGCTGAGAATAGCACTGCTGTTCTGAGGCTCACAAAGGGCCAGGGGTCATCCTCTTTGTCCTTTGGTTTGAGAACAAGCATGAGTCTCTCATTGTTCTCCACTCACGTGGGCTCCCAGGGCACAGAACAAACCTGGAGCTGTGTTTCAAACTTGGGGTTGGACAGATTTCCAGTCTTGGGTACCCACACAATCCTGAGATCTGCACAGCTTTCTCCAAAGAGTAAAAAAATATGTCTGTGGAAAACCAACTGTCTCTGGGAATGTACAGTTTCTTATAGTGATATTAGAGTTGTGGAAGCCGAGAGACAGGCACAACCAGTGGAAAATGCCATGAGAGGCAAAACTCATCTGGCTGGTGGTGATGTAGCTTCTCCTCATTTCTTATCACAGACTCCTTCTTGCATGAACAGCAGAACAGCCTCTCACTTTAATAGGACACACAGAGGATGTGTATTTACACCTACCAGGCTACTGGCATTTGTTTAATGGGAAGGTTTCCATCCATCCATCCATCCATCCATTCATCCATCCACTTGCTCATTTAATCATTCAAATGATACACACGGAGCATCTGCATGGGAATAGCACAGTGCTAGGACCCATGGGACATTGGAAAAAAAATATGGCATATGGTGTTATCCTCTAAGCTTACCATTCCATTAGGCAGATATGAAGTTCACAAGAGACATTTTGGTAAATCCTTTAGATGTATTAGTGAAAAGTTTTGTAACTTACCTTCAACCGCTTATTAATGTTTTATGCCTCTCACGCAGCACCCTCAGTGACGTCCTAATTACCTCTGGGATAAAACCCAAACTGTTTTTCCTGACATTTGACTTGCCACCATCTGATGCGGATCCGCTTGAACAGCTTTGGTCTGTCTCACTTCTCCCTGCCCAATTCAGGGAGCTCCACTCCCTCTTGCTGAGGACTACACTACCGTGCAGTCTCCTCACTGAAGACCCTCCTCACTGCTCCCCACAACCCCCTCCAGCAACAGTGTGTGCACGTGCCACACACACGTTACTTCATACACACGTCCTTTTTTACTTCTTACTAATATCTCCTAGTCTTACAGTCCATTAAAAGAACTATCCCCTCTGACCATCGAGGTCAGAAACCTTTGCCTTTCCTCTGACCTTCTATAACAGCGAATAACATCTGAATTGTTCATTTGGTACCTATGATGTATTCACCTAGAGCGGGGGAGGGGAACGTAAGGCCTAGAAAATCATTTGGTCTCGGCCGGCCACGGCACCCTCAGGCAGGACCAAAATTTAATAAGTCTAGGAGCTTTTCTTTCATAGCAGCATAAATTTATATTAAGTGAATTATATTAAGTGAATAATGTTATAAATATCAATATGGCCCTTGGCAGAATAAAAGTTCCCCACCCCTGACCTAGAATCTTCTTTTTATGTGCTAATCTTGTCATCCCACATGTAATCTCCTTGGATCCAGCATGAGTCTCACACTTCATGGACTCTCCCAAATAAAAAACAAAAACAAAAACACATGAGGCCATTGATGAATAAAACTCTCAGTAAATATACATGATTTGGGGTCATGTCCTTTGCAACCTGTCCCAGCCTATCATTAGTCCCAGTCCATACATCTGCCATCTTCAATCATTGCACTTAGACAATTTTGTTGTACTTATTTGCATTATAAATTTCCTAAAGGTAGGGACTATGTCTTCTTCATCTAAGATATTGTAGTGAATTCTAGTTAAATATTTGCTGAATGACAGAATAAGTAATAGATGAAGTTGGTAAAAAGGATGTTAAGCGGAGGATGCGATGAGTGTGAAATAAAATATTCAGGAGATATTTACTGCAGAATGAGGGACTTATATTAAATTTTAAAGAAGGTGGGACACAGGTAATGGGAGAAAGAGTTGGCAAACTGTAGTTGTCTTATACATTTTACAGCGAATATATTTAATCTCAATAATTTTTTTTTCAACAGCACTTTTCACTGTTGATGAAAAGGCATTTTTGAGAAAAATAAAATCCTTTTATTCTTTGTTTATAACCATACTCCCACCAAATCTGTGGCCATCTGTCCTAAAGGCCAGGGAGAGAGTGGCCAGCAGGATTCTGATCCCCGAATTTTCATGTAGAGCTGGCAAGACTGAACTTCCTGTCCTCGCCATCTGGAAGAAGAAAGGGCTAGAGAAGTCTCACAGACCACAGGGGCTGGGAGACCTGGTCGCAGTGGCCCTGTATGGCTGAGAGGATCTGCTGCCTACCTTGTGTTGCCACAACTCCACCACTGTTTCCTGCTTCAGCCCGGAGCGTCTGGCTCAAAGCCTTTGGGAAGGTTAAAGATGCCCTTTTGATAACCAGCATTAACTTCTGTAACAATTCTCTCCTCCCGCATGCTTTTTCACTTAAACAAAGCAGTTGCCAGTGCTCCTCTTTACCTGCGAACACTGGTTTTATTTCCCCCCATTTGACATGAAGGATTTCGATCATTTTGATATTTATCTCACCTTTTCCTGCTGGACATGGCTGAGAACAAAACTTCTACCTTTATTGTCAGCACGACATTACACTTCAGTGGAGAAAGAATCTGATTGATTGGTGGATTCATTCATTGATTCATTCATTCATTCAAAGCTTGGTGAGCACCTGCTGTATATAATGCTCTGTTCGGCACTGGGAAAAGAGCCCCTGCCTTCCTGGAGTTTATGATTATGTTGCTTCTTGCACTTCCTCACACCGTACCCCTAGTTTTCAATGTATTTTACCCCTCAGTCCCTAGGAAGAAGTGAGCATACTGAATAGAACGAAGTCAATGACTCTTCACTAGAGTGATAAAAATGCAGCACTAATAACACTGAACGGCCAGTCCATTTTACTAAGGCAAAAAAGGCCTGTGAGGAGCTGGATTGACTCTCAGAATTTCTTACTGTTGTAGGCATCTTGGTGTCATTGAGGAGCGTGTCCTCAGGAGTGAGTGGGAAGGGCCCGAGTGAGACATCGGCAACATCTGTGGGAATTTAAAAAATAACAGGCACAACAATGAGACTAGAGGAGTTGACATTAGAACAAGGTAAAACATTTCACATGCTTTTTCTGTCACTCTGGAATTTAAATATGTTGGATCCATGCTGAGCTCATTTTTATTTTAAGATCACATAAATATGTTCTTGAGCAAAATATAACTAATGCTATTCCAACAATTCTTCCTTTCTAGGACCCAAGTTTGGTGCTCTCTTAGATATGTTTCTATTAAATGGTTCTGTCTAGGTAGTAGATCTAGTTAATTTTTCTTTTGGTGGCTATATAAAGGATGCATAGACAGAGGTTTATCCTGAATTTGTTTGTTGGAAAGTATTGGTAATTATTGCCTTTAAGTTGTAGGATAATGGCCAATTTGGTTTTATTTTTGTTCTTTTCTAGATTTTTCAAGTTTTATACAATAACTTTAATTTATTTTATAAGGTTATACATACAAGCTAGTTTTGAGAAAGTACATTATACATTTTGTCAACTTCAATTAAGGATTGCTTTTTAAATAGCATGCTTTCCTGATGATTTGAATTAAGGTTTAGAAGCAGATGGAATGAGATCTAAGCTTACCTGTTGAAAACATAGGGGTTTTACCAGGCTCTCCTAATATCTCTTCTGTGGCTATTTCATCTTTTCTGTTGGCAAAATAGAGAAGAAGTGGTACAAAGGAGCATGATGACAATAGGGGGAATGCATTTAAATTCACCTATATTAAATAAACCTAAAAGTTAGAGAAAAAGTATACTTTAAAACTGGTTTACTTATCTTTTCATTACAGAAGTCATCTTCTAATATATTTTAATTGAAGAAAAATTCAAACAACCCTCCCCAAATGGTTATGTTTGACTGCGGGGCTTTTCATAAGCATGTTGGCTTTTTGTGGTCCTTTGGAATTTGTCCCTG
The DNA here is from genome assembly GCF_951640355.1 of Cnephaeus nilssonii. Taxonomy (NCBI): domain Eukaryota; kingdom Metazoa; phylum Chordata; class Mammalia; order Chiroptera; family Vespertilionidae; genus Cnephaeus; species Cnephaeus nilssonii. The sequence continues at coordinate 61,501,063 of NC_137080.1, read as the reverse complement.
ATAACAAAGATGGTTTGGGGGTCTGATGTTTTATAGTCCCTTGTGCTTAAACTGTGCCCTTGACACCAAAGATAATTGATGACTTGATCCATGACTGAAATATTCTTGCTAAAATCTCAGACTTTCAAACCTATAAATGCAGAGCGTAAGTAAGTTTATCCAATAAAGTAATTTGTGGCTATAGTAATGGGATAGCGAGAGTGTTCTGGATAATGAAGTTGTATTAAATCTCTGTTCTAAACATAACCATTGCATGCATTGTGGGAAGGTTCACAGTGCCATGGAGTGGCAATGCAGAATATATTCTAAGGTCAGGTCCAAGGCCATGGGTATAGAGTTGTCTGCGTGTAATGTAAGCTTTATTTAGAAAGGAATAGCAGTAGTGATATCTTTTGAAGATTACTATAAGATGTGTTACTATAAGCTATTAGGTCTCAAAGGATTGTGTCTGTTTGTATAATATAGTCATGGTTGACCAATATATTTGATTCAATTTTCTGTGGCTCATGATGATGAAAGACCAAAGGGAATGGCTAGGTGCTCTGTTGTTGTAGATTCATATAGACTGGCCATATAGCCAAAGGGACATATTTCTGCCACATTCAGTTCTGCCAAAGTGCTAATAGGAGTAATGTACAAAGTATACCAATCAGCCTGGCCCGGGCTCTAACCAATCAGAATGGATGTCAGTTGTAAGCATGGATGACTATATTGGTGCGCACAGGCTAAATTAAACTCAGACTTTATAGTGGAATTTGCAATTAGCTGTTCTTGTTTGCTTTTGCTGGTATTATGCTATGTGTTTAATAGTTTTTATGGAGGTAATACTTAGTAAACTCTCATAATATCATTATAGCATTTGTAAATTTAGATAAATTTCTTTCTTTTTTATTTTGTAGATCTTTGTTTATAGTAAGGTCTCCTTCCTCCTGTCATAACCTTGGCATCCTTGTTTTACCTTGTTGTAAAAAAGAAAATAACCAAGAAGAGTAGTTAGTAAAATGCTGGCTATTGCACTAGCTACAAGTCAACAGCCTACTTTGTGCAGGTGTGATTCTGTCACTACACCGGCAATCTAGACCATCACAGAGGATCTACAATTTGGCAAGCCGGGCTGCTAGGTTCTTCATTATTTTAATGTCATTTGAAACTGGCAGATTGATGGACTAGTCAGGTGAGAAATTTTTCTGTTTTGTCTTCTTTGAAAGGTTTGAAGTAAGAGTTGCTTCCGTTCTTACTTTTCTTTTTTTTTTTTTTCTTTTAAACAACAACTTGGTAACCACAGGCAATGTAAAATGTTTGTCTCTTCCTTCTTTCTCCCTAGCAATGCTGGCAGGCACAGGAATAGATGGAATGATTCTATTGTTTTTCCTAATTCTGGCTTGAATAATTGTTTCCTATAATTTAAAATGTTTTTCTATCAAGTCTTGCTACATTCTGTTGGATTTTTTTCTTAGGAGTGACCTCTGCTTTCTTTTTGGAAAATGTAGGAGTCAGTAGTATTATTCTATATTTAAATCAGAGGAGCCAATATCTTTGTGTCTTGTGAACAATAGTACTAATATTTTCCTAAGTCACCTTCTTTCTTCTGGCAATAACTTTTAAAAATTCATAAAAAAGTGTAGCAAGATAGACATATAGAGGGCTATTATATATTATAAATATACGAAAACTTTGCTCAGTTCTGTAGCAGTTGGTAGAGAAATATAAAACAGTTCCTGCCCTGGAGATGTTTACACTCTCACAGGGAAACAGGGTAAAGCAAGGAGATGCTAAATAATAATGCAAGCGACAAATAGAACACATAATCAAAGCACGGGGAAATTACTGCAGATGAAGGCATCCTGAGGAGGTGGGACTGCTTTGGGAGCTTGGAAGGAGAGCAGGATTTGGAGAGATGGAATGGGGAAGGCAGGTTCTTCCAGCCAAGATACAGGGCCTGGGGTCAGAGTCTGGGAGGAGGAGAGTGTGGTCTTGTGCCCTGGGGAAAGGCATAGTGGCAGTGGTGGGATCATGGGAAATGAAAGGCAAAGTTGGACAGGTCAGGTGCTGAAGGGCCTTGATTAGTTAGTTTGGACTCTGCCTCACTGAAGGTCCTGGCAGCTAACCGAGGTCTCACTCAAACTCTGAGCAAAATTTAATAAAGGGATTACTTACTAAATTGTAGGATAAGTCTAAGAGAAACCACAAGTGAGCATGCAGAACCCTGGGGCTGGTAAAAGTGGGTGCTAAAGCACTCCAGCCAGGAGGGGTGAGAGGATGGAGCAGTTACCACAAACTAGAGACAGAGAAGGCTGCGGCGAGGGCTGCCTGACAGGAACTGAGCTGAAGCTGAAGGAGACCAGTAGCCCTCGAAGACTTTGCAAGTTGGGGTGAGGGAAGGTGACAATTTGCTCACCTCATTCCATTCTCCCCCCTCCTGATATTCTGCTCCCCATTGGCTGGCCCTGTCCAGCAGTCAGAGGGCACGAAATGCCAGGGACTCGGTCCCTGCTCAGACTTCTGCACAGGGTGGGTGAGGAAGTGCGGGGAGGGGTATTTAGAAGGGCAAAAGTAAAGATGTGGGAATCTTTTGAAAGCCATTGAACAGGACTCAATGTAGGAAATGGAATATTTCAGACATATTAGTCCTCAGCAGTCATAAAAGTTAAGGTGGGGAAGAGTTTAGAGCCAGCAATCGCTGTTAGGGAGATCAGATTTGACATTTTTCACAGTGTAAATCAATAAGGTCCTGGATCAGATGGTTGGCAAAGGGAATAGAAATAAAGGGACAAATGTGAAAAGCATTATAGAGAATTGTCAGGAATCCATACAGCCTCTCTTTGTAGTATTATTGTCTTCATACTTAGACTTATGTTATAAAATATATGTAATTTGTAAGGTTATAATTGGCAATGGCATCTCTCTTCTTTAATCATTTTATCTAATATACTTTTCCTTTTTTTTTTACATTTTGATTTTCTTATTTGATATTCTGTTCTTGTTGAGGATTTAGCTCAGTGCTTCAGTAAGTTAGTTTGAGAAACACTAACACTTAACAGAATACCAAACAGAAATCCCAAATTCAGATTGCTTGTTGATTGTATTAAATATTTTACTGATGTAACTAATAATTTATCATGAATTCTAAAAACCATACTATTTTAATTGTTCTATACTTTGTAAGTGAAAATACACATTAGATACTTATCACATGCTTTTATCTGATAATAGTGCAAACATACTAGGTGTACAGGTTAATAATTCGGATTAACTATTGACCGGTTAATAGTGCGGATTAACTATTAACTGGTTAATAATACAGATGAACTATTAACCAGTTAATAGTGCTCTTTTTTTTGCACGAAATTTGACATTTTTAAGCGTAAAAATATCTATGATATTAACACCTTCAGAAAATTGGACATATGAGGTTTTGAAGCTTGTTGTCAATACAACAAAATAGCATACATATCAAATCGCATATATATCAACATATGTGTAACTCCATCTATTGAAAAGAATCCGCATCATTAACCAGCACACCTAGTATATCTTAGTCTATAAGATCTAACCACTTGCCTTTTATACATTCATTTATGTGTAGCACAATAGAAGTATAGATTGTCTGTCATGTCAGACTAGCCTACACAGACTTCAGAGGCTGACATAACATCATAAAGATACAATAGCTGAGTCACTCCATTATGTTAGCTTTCAAAAGTCAAGAGCATGCAGCACTCTATTTTGGGTACTTACCTCTCAGGGAAGTTACTCTGTTTTATTCTCTGCAGAAATAGAAAAGTAATTTTACCAAGAGATAATGTCAACTGAAGAGCTAAAGTCTATTTTCATCCTTTTTCCCTTCACTTCAACCCTCACGTACATTGTTATTTTGCAAGAATAAAATTCTTGTTGGCCTTGTCAGGTATTTCCAAGCATATCTTCCACCAACCCTTCTGCCATGGAAACCAAGTCAAGAAAGGGTGGGGGCTGGAGGTGTGGGAGCTATCTGGGCAGCGTTCCAAACATACAGTGCTCAGACTCACCTGCTGAAGAAGATCCAGGTGCTCCTGGGAGTTGCTGAAATTTTTCCCAATGTCAGAGAGGCAGAAAACCTCCTGCTGGCAGATGCTGACCCAGTCCTGGTATTCCCCTGTGTCGGGGATGCGACCCAGAAAGATCCGATAGGCTTCCCACACTGCTTCCTGGCACACTGCAATGCAGAGCCATTAGGAGTAGAAGAACCCCTTTTCCCCACCCAAGCACAGGCTTATAACATGGAAAACGTTTGCATGGCTTATGCTGACACACTAACATATAGCCCAGAGAAATGAATTCATTTAACAACTATTTATTGAGCACCGACATGTGCTATGGAGAAAAATAAAAGAAGGGAGATAGGGTATTTGAAGATAGAGAATTTGAATGTGTGTGTGTGTGTGTGTGTGTGTGTGTGTGTGTGTGTGTAAGACTGCAATTTAAAATAGGGTGATTGAAGAAAGCCTCCTTATAAAGGTGACTTTGAGCAGTTTGGGAAAAGGCTCCAAGGCTAGAGAAAGCTGTGAGCATGGAAAGAACTGCAAGGAGGTCAGTGTGGCCAGAGCAAGGTTGAGCGTAACAGAGGACGAAGACAGAAAGATGTGGAGAGGGGAACACAGATAGTGGAGGAGCTTGCAGACCAGTAGTCTTCAAACTGGGCATAGGTACTGGCTATATTTGAAGGTTTTCCAAGAGATGAACGGGCACACAAACAGTTTAAATAGAATTAGTTTCTAGTCTCAAGTTTCCCATAATAATGGTCTGCCTAAGGGCACACCTTACCGTCTTCATTTTCCCTTTGATCACCATCTTCCTCCATTCATTCATCCCTAAACTTATTGGGGCCCAGTGCCCCTAGGCTGCCACACATAGGGATGATTTGAAACAAACCATAGCTTTGAGGTTAAAAAGAGCAGGTGAATTTAGTCAGGGTGGATTTTTGCAATTAGGGTGATTTATGCTTCTTTGTTTTTAACACATTAGGAGTCCTAATGGAGTCAGCATCTGATAGATCATTAAAAATAGCAATGACAGCTCATGATGTGTCTGTGAGCATATAATGCCAAGGGAACTTAAAGAGTCAGGATATTACTGGAACAAAACTCCCTCTGTTCCCATCTACTTATTTATGTAACAAGTTTTCTCAGCATTTAAGTGAAACTAGGTAAAAGAAATAAAATGGCCCTAATCGGTTCGTTCAGTGCATAGAGTGTTGGCCTGCAGACTGAAGGGTCCTGGGTTCAATGCCAGTCAAGGGCATGTACCCGGGTTGCGGGCACATCCCCAGTAGGGGGTGTGCAGGAGGCAGCTGGTCAATGTTTCTCTCTCATCGATGTTTTGGCTCTCTATCCCTCTCCCTTCCTCTCTGTAAAAAATCAATAAAATATATTAAAAAAAGAAATAAAATGGATGCTAAACCCTGTCTTATTGTAGCAATGCATGATATGAATAGTAAGTAATGGCACGTGAACTAATAGAAGAACACCACCAAAGCAGCCCCGTCTATCCAGAGGCCGAAGCTAATGCAGCTTAAACTCAAGTCCTTCACTTAAATTGGCCTCTTCCAGGGACTTGTTCCTAGTTTTGTATCTATAAACATTAGTGCCCACAAAACCCACATCCGGTCTTTGATCTATCTGTTGATAATGACTTGCTTAAAATTTTTGGTGAAATTTGTATCTACTTATTTTAATAAATTATATATTAAAAGTAATTATAAATGCAACCGAATCTAGAAGAAATTTCTTTGTACACATAAAGTAACAGGAGAGAATAAAATATTTCAATTTATGCATATATTTTTTGTTACTGAGACATATTTCAGAGCAACCAATAACAGATTTTCAAGCTTACAATAAATTCCAATGAGATAAAACTCTGAAGTGGGAATGGAAGTGTGGGTGTGTGGAGAAAAAGGAGCCTGCGATGTCTCCTACTGTTAAGAAGCGTTCCTTCATGTATTTGTTTAGAGTATTTGATGGAAAGTATTGAGTGGCTGTGGTAGATTCCACTGGATACATATGAATGCTCTAATTCTTATTTTGTTTTCAATATCAATATTTACAATTCACCAAAAGTTACACATATCCAAGCATTTAAATTTAAGATAAAAACTTTAGAAGTCAACTGAAAAGCGTGCAAAAATGTGCATAAAATTAAAAAAGTTATTTTAGGGGACTAAGTGAAAAAATAGATATCTTCTATTATAAGCAATTATAATATGTTGATTTTTTTTACTCTAGAGGAAAGGGGAGCAATTGGAGGCTTTAGGGCAGAAGCCGACATCACTTGATTTTCTAGAAAAACCGACTGCTGTGCTGAGAAAGGGGTTGTGGGAAGAACCAGGGGAGAGAAGAACAGTTTAGAGACTCATGGTCCTGGGCTTCATTCTCCCTCACACGCCACTTATTCTATGTCTGGATTTCTTTTCTATTTCTGTTTTAAGAGACAAAGAATTCCAGGCCATCAGAAGCAACCGGACTAGAACGCACAAAGCCGGGAGTGGGCACAGTCTTACCACTTCAAATGAGCGCTGAGTTTTCCACATTTGGGGAAGGGCAGGGGTGACCTGGAGACCAATATAATCATCTCTCACTGGAGAACCCATGTTTGTGAACATGATCTCTCTCCTGCCAGGCAAGGATCAGAGACTTTTAATGCCTTTCTTGATACCAATCATCGTGAAGTCTTTTGATCTTCACCTCCAGTCAAGAGTCTATGTGCCATGCAAGAAGGAACCAATATTTGTTCAAACTCTAAGAGTTGTGGGTCCAGTCCAAGCAAACCACCTGCCTTGCTAGCCTTCTCACCTACATACTTTACACTCTCTTGGGGGATGCTACTTTGTCCTTCCATCTTTAACCTGCTAGTTTAATTCAAAAACCTATTTAAGTGCCAGATATACAACAATACATAAAATAAACTAGCCCTGCCTTTGAGAGCTTAGTGTGAGTGACTTTCGCTAACAATATTCATGAATGAAACATCTGGGAGACATAATGTGACATTCCTTCTGTTTATCAGTTCAACACACTCTTGCCTGTGTTGTTTTTGGTCTCAGATTGTTCCCTTTAATATATATATATATATATATATATATATATATATATATATATATATATTGATTTCAGAGAGGAAGGGAGAGATAGAAACATCAATGATGAGAGAGAATAATTTGTTCGCCTGCCTCTTGCACGCCTCCTATTGGGGATCAAGCCCGCAACCCAGGCATATGTCCTTGACCAGAATCAAACCCACCACCCTTCAGTCTGCAGACCGATGCTCTATTCACTGAGCCAAGCCAGCTAGGGCAGAGTGTCTTTCTTTAAGGCTTGTTTTTGGTGCCTGCATCTTCCTAGCTCTGCCCCTTTTTCCACCTCAATGACACATAACACCCCCACCCCCATTAAAACCTACTTTCACAAAGACTCTGAGAGAGTTTCCTCCCAAAGCACAATTGCCTGAAGCTGCTTGTGGAATTACCTCCCTGGAGCAGTGTAGTTTATAGGGATCAAAATATTAGGATGAAACGGGGAGCAGAAGCTTTTCTTTTGACTCTTTTTGAGAGGCAGGCTTTTTGGTGATTCTTCTGATGTCATTTTCTTGGCCTCCTGGAAACGCAACACAAACCAGGAAGCATAGAATCCTTTTAGGATCGGGAGAACAAGAGCACCAGCCCATGACCCCTGGGGAAAGTCTCTTGTCCTTACCAAGATAGCATAAGAATAACCCTTCCTTGAGGCCTCAAAGGCTCTTGGGGCTGGGAGGAGTCTAAAAACTACGGAAAGTTGGATTTTTCTGCTCCCTTGATTTACCTGTTCTGCACCAGCCTTTTCTGCACCGGCCTGGGAAGGATTGCCACAGGGGTTTTGGAGAAATCCAGAGCCTCGCCGCCAAGTCTTCCCACAGTGGCTGGCCACTGCCTGAAATCTGACCACAGAGCCTCAGACTTTCTGCTGCATGTCACTCCCTAGGCTGTTGGTTCTAAGATGTAGGAAGAACCCAGGGAACACAAGCCTTGGAGGCCAGACATGTTCCTGGATAGTTCTTTATATTTGGAAGGATGAAGTTAGACCAACAGTGTGTGAAAATGCCCACCACAGGAGTGGGCACACTTTTGATGGAAAGGTTACACACTGGATTGGGAGTAAGGATGCTGGGCTCTAACCGCTCTTTGGCCAAAGGGGGCCCTGACTGAGCATGTCACCTCACTTTTCTTATCTGTACAATGGGGATGTTAGCTAGGTGATCTTCAGAGCAGTGCTTCTAGAATGTGAAAGTGCAAATGGGTTACCTGGGGTTGTTATTAAAATGCAGAATCTGAAAGTAGGTCTGGAGTGGGATCTGGGAATCTGAATGTCTAGCAAGTTACCTGGTTGGTGATGGTGAGGCTGCTGGTCTGTGGACAACATTGGAGTAGCAAGAACTAGAATTCCCTCCATTTTTAACTTTTTCTAAGTCACACATTAATGTGAAAGAAAGACCTAGCTTTTGATATTGGGGTTGGGAGAAAGAGAGAGTGAAGGAGCGACAGAAGAATGGAGGAAGGGAAAGAGAGGGAGAGACCTGGGGCAAATGGTTTGAAGGGAGGCAGTCACAGAAGAGGGAGTTTACCTGGGTGGGGGCACACCCCCCTCCCTCCCTCCTTGGGACACTAGCAGAAACAAACTTGCCTCTGTCTGAGCTTTGGATGAACATGTTTATGATTCCACCGTGAACATTTTCACTTGTGTTGCTTTAAGTACTGGGAAAAGAAATAGCTCAATATTCCATTTGATTTGAGGAGTGTAGGAGCTTTCTCTCCTAAGTTTGAAAGATGTCAACAGATAATTTTGTAAAAGCAGCTATGAGAACAATAAGTGGGTTACTCTGTCAAAGAAACACTACTTTGTAGCTGGATCTTATTTCTAGTTTATGAACTGAATTTGTTAGACTTAAGAAACCCATGTTGATGAATAGTAAAATTTCATATCACCCAGGGGCAGCCATAAAGATAATGGACTGTCATTGCTGTGCAAAGAAAAACAGTGGTTTGATTCATTTAGAGAAGCAAGAATGAAAGAGGCAAACCTAGTAAAAATAAAGAGCTAATAATAAAATTCAGAGCTAAAAATTTGGTTGCAGCAATAAATAGTCTTTTCTATAAATACTTGTGATGAATCCTATTTGTGAATGTCATGAAGAATTAGAAGTGTCATGAAATAGTTAGCAGTAGTTGTGTTCATATTCAATGTGATGCATATACTATATGTTTATACTTGAACAAATAAAATGGAATTTACCTATATCATTATCAAATCAAAGTGCAGGCACATTCAAAATGAATAATTTACACATGTCACTCTTTTCTTTGCCTCCTGTGTTCATCAACAACATTTAGTGAGAACGAGCTATGCAGAGGTGCTGTGCTAGGATCTCAGAATATTCGTCTGGTGCACTTGATTTTCTATGATTAGAGTCCTCCTTTTGACTATGATTCAGTCAGTACTTGCTATTTCTCTGTGGGTGTGGCTTCTGTCAGAAAGCAAATATCTCTTTACTTCTGCATAAAATGAGATATACGAGAAAGATAAGGCTTGATATTTTTGATACTGTTAGTTAATTGTGCCTCTAAAACCCAACAAGAACTCCCCAGATTAGTTTAAACTTGCACCTATTAGAGATGTAAATACTCAAGAACATTTTGGGATGTTAGTATCATGAAATGCTTCCCAGTGGTCATGATGTGCAACCCATCACAGGCTAGAAGTGAACTAGCTTCTTTAGTCCATGGGCTTGAAATAGATCAGGGTGACTGTGCTTTCTGGAATGGATGCAAACATCTGGTACGATCAAGGTGGAAATCAGTAAACCGCCTCAGCTTTCACATGTAAGAGGAATTGAGTTTAGGCTTCAGCTAGACAAGATACTTTGCATTATTTGGAGCTACCCGGGGAATTAAATAGCAGCTACTACAGATCCTTTTTTTTCCTTTCAAGAAAAAGCCATGCACCGATAAGGGTTTAATCTCCAACATTTACAGGGAACTCATACAACTTAACAAAAGGAAGATAAACAACCCAATCAAAAAAATGGGCAATGGACCTAAATAGATACTTTTCGAAAGAGGACATAAGGAAGGCCAAGAGACATATGAAAACATGCTCAAAGTCACTAATCATCTGAGAAATGCAAATCAAAACGACAATGAGGTACCATCTCACACCTGTCAGAATGGCTATCATCAACAAATCAACAAATGACAAGTGCTGGCGAGGATGCAGAGACAAAGGAACCCTCATGCACTGCTGGTGGGAATGCAGACTGGTACAGCCACTGTGGAGAACAGTATGGAGTTTCCTCAAAAAACTAAAAATGGAACTCCCATTTGACCCAGCAATCTCACTTCTAGGAACATATCCCAAGAAACTAGAAACACCAATCAGAAAGGATATATGCACCTCTATGTTCATAGCAGCACAATTTACCATAGCTAAGATTTGGAATCAGCCTAAGTGCCCATCAGCAGATGAGTGGATTAAAAAACTGTGGTATATCTACACAATGGAATACTACGCTGCTGTAAAAAGGAAGGAACTCCTACCATTTGCAACAACATGGATGGAGCTGGATAGCATTATGCTAAGTGAAATAAGTCAGTTAGAGAAAGATAAATATCACATGATCTCACTCATTTGTGGATTATAACGAACAACATAAACGGATGATCAAAAACAGATCCAGAGACAGAGAAACATCGATCAGATGCTCAAACCTCAGAGAGACGGTAGGGGAGGGTCGGGGTAAGGGGGAGAGATCAACCAAGAGACTTGTATGTATGCATATAAGCACAACCAATGGACGCAGACAACAGAGGGTGAGAGTGAGGGCAGGATTGGGGGGTGGGGGACAATGGGGAGATAACCACACATTTGTAATACCTTAATCAATAAAAAAAAAAGCCATAGAAAAATTTCCAAGTGAATGACTAGGGCAGCCACTGATGGCTGTGGTATAATTGAACTCCATAATGACTCCCAGGGACACAGTAAGAATTCTGTGATGCTGTTTTGGGGTAAACACTGCACTGGAACTCTGCTGGAAATCACAGTAATTATGTTGTGAACCCATTAACACCCCTGCATTGTACCTTGGTAACCCCTGTTAACTTGCGGCTCCTCTGCACTTGGACGTGCCTCCAGGTTTCCAAGCCTCAGAAGTTTTTGCTGAATCAGCAATAAACTCCTTAACCTTATCAAGGAGGGAGAGAGTATCTGGACTGTAATGTTGTTTTTGAAAAATAAAATCTTAAGTCATAAATCAACTTGCTCAGGTTCCTGACATTGCAATCATCCCATGGTTTTTACTTCATAATAACAACATTGAAGTCCAATATTGGACTTTGGCAAAAATAAAAGAGGTAAAACTCAGATACTAAGACTTTCCTGGTGATTTGCTAACTGCCCCAATGGCTCTGTATTGCACAGGACATTATTATTATTATTATCCTATCTAATAAAGAAGGAATATGCTAATTGACCCTCACACCATTGCAAAAGATGGCGGCACCCACAGCCAATAAGGAGGGAATATGCTAATTGACTGCCATGCCCTCAAAGATGACAGCACCCACAGTCAATAAGGAGAGAATATGCTAATTGACTGTCCCGCCCTCCAAGATGGTGGCGCCCATGGCCAATAAGGAGGGAATATGTTAATTGACTGCCCCATCCTTAAAGATGACGGCACCCACAGCCACAAGATGGCAGCACCCAGTCCCCTCAGCCAGGCTGGGGCAGCAGGCACGTGGCAAGGCAGGGCCTGCCCCCAGGAGGGCCTGGCTTCTCCGCGCACCTGCCTCCAGAGTCCCCCAGTCCCCTCAGCCCCCCAGCCGCCCAGGGCTGGCCCAAGGCGCAGGCAAGGCTCTCATGGCAGCTGCCCAGCTGACGCCTGAGGCGCAGGCAAGCCTCAGATGTAGGCTGCCCAGGGCCGGCCCAAGGCACAGGCAAGCCTCGGATGGTGGCTGCCCAGCTGCCCAGGGCCGCCTGAGGCTCAGGTAACCAGGGCCGGCCGAGGCTTGTGCTGCCGGCAGTGGCAGCAGCAGAGGTGTGATGGGGCATTTCCTTCCCCTGATCGCTGGGTCGCCTCCCACCCCTGAGGGCTCCTGGACTGTGAGAGGGGGCAGGCTGGGCTGAGGGACCCGCCCCCTCCAGTGCATGAATTTTCATGCACTGGGCCTCTCGTAAAACCTAAGAGCAGATACGTGTCATTGTTTTGAATGTTTATTATTCATTACTCTCTGATTAGTTGGCAGATTTTTATAACTTGTGACTAAAGGAGAGACTGGAACTTCTGGGCTGAATATGACTCCTAGATGAATAAAAGGGAAGTGATGGAAAGAAGAAAAGGCTAAACAGGTTTCATCTCTTTTCTTACCTCTCAATCTATAATAAGCTTGAAGGCTGGCTAGAATCTGTTTCATGGATTCCTGGGGACAGACTTTAACCCCACTTGGAAAAAATGCTGATCTTTTTGTTAGATGCTTTGCCAAATCGAATACTTGTCTCATGGTTGACACTTTATACATTTTTGCAGGATTTTCAGCTGTTTCGATTCTTGGGGCATTGTCTATGTCTTTAGTTTCAGAATGGTACATTTTAATGGAGAGATCTGTAAAAGAAAGGTTGATTTCCTAGTGAATATATACATTTCCTAGTGAATATATACATTTATGCGATATATGTGAAACATGATAAATGAATGGCATAAACAAAAAGTTGTAATCCTCTGCTTTATGAAAATTCTACTTTGGTGCAACTGCCAAATGTATTATTCCAATGACAAGGCACTTTCAGAAATAAGGGGGTAGTATGAGCTGATCAAGTATTTAAAAAAACAAACAAGACACCAACATCTCAAATCATCCTGCCTTTAGGAACTGCCAAATATTGAAACCATTTCCCACACATCTCTCTAAAAATCACTCCCCACTTAGCACTCAAGCTTCCCGAGAGATGCCTCTTTTGATAGACATTATAATTCAAGTGGGAAGTGATATAGCATTGTGATACCCGGGGGTATACTCTTGATGACGAAGTGGAGTGCTTCTGAAAACCTGGGGGTGAGGGGGAAGGCAACAAAACAACCTTCCTGCCGGTTAGTGATGAGTGGCAGCCCCACGATTTCCTTATGTGTGGGGCTCAGAGGGTGTCAATTTGGTTGAGAGTGAGGGAGGACCAGGACATGTCTTAGAGCTGCATGTACAGAGCAAGCTTGTATTTTATGCAGGGTGGGGAGGGGAAAGGTGAAGGGGCCGGCTAAGAGAGGAGGCTGGCAGAGGATCAAACTCCCCAAGCCATTTTTTCTTGCTGGCTCTGCTGTGTCTAGACTTCATTTTTAACTCCCTAGGCTTACATTCGGTGAGTATTTTGAATTTTTCATATGTATTACCTCATACCATTCTCAAAAAAGCTCTACTATATAGATGAAACAGAAATAATTTTTCTCAGTTTACCACACAGTAGGTACTGAGGGTTAGAGGTATTAGGTCATGTTAACAGTGTAGTCAAATCTCGAGTCTTCCTCCCCCACTCAATCTCTGTCCTTTTATCCATTGCACCATTTAAGAAAGGAATTCTTGAATTGGGACCACTCACTATGGCTCCTTGGGAGCAGAAGCGTGTGACTTACAGAGATTTATATTCTCATTCTACTAAAGAAGGCTCTCAAACAAATATCTTTTGAAATGTGGTACATTTCAGGCAGAAACCCAAGCAGCGTGGCTGGAGAGCAACACACATCTGCTGCAAAGCATGAAAGTTCCTCCTTCATTTTGGTGAGAGTCCTAGTGGGAACACATATCTTTGTCACTGTGAAGAGTCTCAGAGTGCTTGGTCAGTTTTGGGCAGTGAAATTCTTCGGAATCTCCAGAGAGGAAGGGAGATTAGAGGTTCATTTGCTCACCCAGCTACACACCATACGAACACATCATAACCTCTGAGTGGAACATGGAATTGAGTCTCCAGGGGACTCCAGTTGGGGAAGCACTGTTTTGTGGGTCTGTAAGGGTACTTTCAGTAGAAGAGTAGAGATCATCTACTTCAAACTGGCTTAAACAATGAGGAAGTTATTTCATACAAAGGGAAGCAGAAGGTAGGGGATGCCTGGTGAAAATGAAGCCCTGGCTCTGCCTTTCTGCCATCCTCTCCTCCCCCTTGCTCAGCTCTCTCATGTGGTGACTGTCCCCATAGGCTGGCTCCACTGAGTTATACATGCTTGCCCTTGTTCATGTTGAAAAATAGCCTTTTCTAAGGTATGGCTGATTTATGCCTTATATCTGGACCAGCACCAGTTGTGAAGAAATATGGCAGTGCGGTTGGCTTAGCTGAGGACACAGGGCAGGGGACTGAGATTACCCCGAGTGGCTCATTCTAGCTGTGGACTGGGAGCAGGTTTCCCTGCGTCAGTTTGGCTGCGTGGTGAAGTGGAAGGTGCCCATTCAACATCGGGCCAAAGTGCATGAAGGGGCACAGGAGCTGAGTCTACAGTTGTTAGTGCCCATGGCGGTTGGTAAAATGGAAATTTTACTTTAGGAATGTTAATCTATATATATAAAAGCCAAGTAACCAGACCAACCAGAACGACCGGAATGACCGGTCGCTACGATGTGCACTGCGGCTGGCCAACGGGCCTGATCTCGTGTCCCCTCCTCCCCAGCTGGCCCAGCCCTGATTGACCCTGATTGGGGCGGGCCGGCTGGACCCCACTCGTGCATGAATTCATGCACTGGGCCTCTAGTTTTTAATAACCTTTTCAAACAGTTATCAACTACAGTGTGGTAAGTTGTAGTAAAGTTTTTGTAATTATATTTCAATTACCATTAAGAAAAAGTGTGCCTCATTGAATAAGTCTAGGCCTACCTGGCATGGTAGACACAGATCATGGGGAAACCTGGATCCCCATAGATCCTGCATTGTTCCATTTTTCTTTCAGTGCCTGCCTGCAATACGGGGAGTCCTACTGTTAGACTAGCCCTGCTCTCACCTCCACAATCTTCAGTCCTTTGGGGATGGCTCTGTTCTTACTTTTTTTGTTTTGTTTGTTTTTAATGTTAGGCTCTGGAAGATGTCTCAGAATAACTTGTATTTACTCCACCCTGGCTCTGGGAACAATGCCCCAGTCCTGGAATTTCCCTGGTTGGATCCCTCTGGATCTTAACACTTTGCTCATAGCACGGCTTGCTCACATAGATCTGGGTCTTTTGATTTCATCCTATCAGGGTGAGAATGTAAAGGGGTGAGATGTTTCTTAGCATTCCCATGAGTTCTGACGCATTCCCTTTTCCCTAAGAGGCCAATTTCCCCCTATTTTCCACGTGTGAACATACCCACACAGCTGGTGGTCAACAACAAGGGTGAATTAGTGTGACAGAGATTCAGTTTGCTTGGGCTATCCTGGTTTACTGCTGTTATACTTTTATCCTCAAATGTGTCCTTGCTTGAAAAATAACGTATATAAGCACCCAGTTTTTCATGTCTCCCTGCTGGAGGAAATCCCAGGTTAATACTCTACAAATGGCTGTCCCCTTCCTCTAGGAAGCACCTTGTTCCATTTTTGAATGTTATCTCTGTTTAGACAATTCTTTCCTTTTAGCTGGAAGTTACCTTCCGGTGGCTTCCACACATTAGTCCTATTTCTGCCCTCTGGTAGAGCAAAGACTTAGTTACAGATACTTCCATAAACAGTTCTTATGTTTTCCCTGTATTAGGCAGTTCTCTACTTTAGGCTATTCTCTACCTTTCTCTGGCTTCTTGCATCACATGAGTATCAGTTACCTTAGCCTGCTGTGTTTCTCTAGATTATATAAAACAAAAAAGGGGACTCCTTGTAATAATATTATTGCCTGAGAAGGATCAGAATATTTTGCCTGTGTCCCCACCCAAGTCATTGCAAGATCTCTGAGAACAGGGACTTCTGGTTACCTGGGTCCAAGGATATTTATAGGACAGGCCACAATGACAAACTCTGTGTCTTTCCCAAGGATTTCAGATAAAACAAAGAAATTTTTAAAAAAGAATTACAATATGGAATGTCGAAGATTTTAATGAGGTAAAAAGAGCTGTTATTTACTGGAGCTAATGAAAGCACTTGTGGGTAAAGCAATTAGATCCTATTAGATGCTGCCCTCCAGTGCTGCATAAATTATAACCTTGATATTGAATGGAATTCTGATTCTTTGGATGTATTTTCATGAGTTAAAATTTTAGTTTATATAAGTATTTGGGGAAAATAGGTAAAAGTTTAATGAGAATAAATTGGTGGTTGAAAGACCTGCTATTAAAAGGGAGCATATTTAATAGAAGATTGGAAATATTTTTTGAGGAAGAAATATTTCTCTAAGATGATGACAAAACATAAATATAACCTGTATGATGATGAGTTAGCTGCCATCAACAACTATCTCCAGATGAAGTTCAAAGTTAGAAAGAGAAAAGAGGGGTAAAGCGAGTTCAGAAAAAATAAACAATAAAAAAAACCGTACCTTTTACAGAATTCAAGTATATTGGAAAATTTTGATTAAATAGATCATAAATTTGTACAAAAACAAATGCAATTGTACTATATTATATTGTAGGTTAATCACCAGAAAAACTATTCTTAAACCAGTAGTTTTAGGGAATAGTAATATTATTGAAGGAGACAAAGACAAAAATGGAAATTAATACATTTGACTAGTCAGAACTTCTAAATAAAGATGAACAGCTAATACTCATGGTGGTTACTGTCTAAATTTAACTTAAATATGTTCATTATTTGTGAAAGAAAAGTGCAGTAGCAACACAAATCATACCATAGATCACTTAACTATTCACAATGTTTTTATAGTGACAACTAGAGGCCTGGTGCACGAAATTCATGCACGGGGTGGGGGTGGGGGTGGGGTTGTTCCTCAGCCCAGCCTGCACCCTCCCTAATCTGGGAACCCTTGAGGGATGTCCAACTGCCCGTTTAGGCCCAATCCTGGTGGGGTCAGGCCTAAACAGGCAGGCGGACATCCCTCTCATAATTTAGGACTGCTGGCTCCCAACCACTCACCTGACTGCCAGCCTGATCACCCCCTAACCACTCCCCTGCCAGCCTGATCAATGCCTAACTGCTCCCCTGCCCTCCCCTGCCTGCCTGGTCACCCCCAACTGCCCTCCCCTGCAGGCCTGGTTGCCCCTAACTGTCCTCCCCTGCAGGCCTGGTTGCCCCTAACTGCCCTCCTCTGCTATCCCAGTCACCCCTAACTGCCCTCCCTTGCAGGCCTGGTCCCTCCCAACTGCCCTCCCCTGCTGGCCTGATTGCCCACAACTGCCTTCCCCTGCTGGCCATCTTGTGGTGGCCATCTTTTGTCCACATGGGGGCGGCTATCTTGTGTGTTGGAGTGATAGTCAATTTGCATATTACCTCTTTATTATATAGGGCACTGACTCTGTGACTTACTAGCTGTGTAACTTGGCAGCACTTGGCCTCTCTGTGCCTGAGTTTCCTCACCTGTGAAATGGAGGATAGTAGTGCCCTTCCTACAGGATTCCTGTGATTCTAAATGAGTTACTGCATGTGCAGGCCTTAAAGCAGTGTTGGGCACAGTGTAAGTGCTCCATAAGAACTCCTTCACCTGATTATCCATGCACTCACTTCCTGGCATCGCTGTTCCTTTCTAATACACTGGTCTTTAGTACTGCTGTCCACAGACGGATTGTGTATGTCCTGAAGTCTTCCTGTGCTTTGCTGTAGGGCTCATCTTGAGCTCGTCTGCTATTTCATACTGAAGGGCCCTTCTCTTCCTTCTTTGTTTGTTGGACTCCTACTTTTCCTTTAAGGGCCAGCTTCTAAGCTTTCTCTCCTTCTCTACTAAGCTTTCTCAGATCCTATGTTCAGAGTTCATGCATTGCTTCCTCCTGTTCCTCTAGTGTGGCTCATAACTCTATTACATTTATGGGCCCACCATATTCACCAGGTGCCTACTATGTTTCAGGTCCAGTATAGTATTGGTGGTAAATTAGATGAACAAATATCATGGAACTTGTGTTGTAGTGCTTGCACAGTAATCCTATATAATAAAAGGCTAATATGCAAATCGACCAAATGGCAGAACAACTAGTCGCTATGACGCACTAGGGGGCAGATGCTCGATGCAGGAGCTGCCCCCTGGTGGTCAGTGTGCTCCCACAGGGGAGTGCTGCTCAGCCAGAAGCCAGGCGCATGGCTGGGAGTGCAGCAGCAGTGGTGGCAGCCTCTCTGGTCTCCGTGGCAGCACTAAGAATGTCCGACTGATGGCTTGGGCCCACTCCCCGCGAGCCTCCCTGTAAGAGGGTGCAGGCCGGGCTGAGGGACCCCCCTGAGTGCCTCTAGTTTGTTATAAACACAGGAATTTACCTCTTTAGGCTGTAAACATCTTTGTATTTGCAAGCACCACGTTTAGACTACAAATACTTCAGTATTTTAATCCTGCGTTATCCTAAGCCACCTTGGTGCTTGCTTAGCACAATGTTTCATACACGTCCGATATGCAATACATATTCACGAAGTGAATTAATGAAAAAGTCCTGTGGAAATAGTAATGGGTCTTTTATAATACTTAAATTAGATTCATTTAAAAAAAACATTAGATCATGAAAAATAGCTTCATATGTCTATTCGCCTATATTATTGCAACCTCCTGTTGAAATTTGTACTCCCTTCTATAGTGTCTAATTTCAGAGGTTTTGGACACAGCCATCTTATTAAAGATAATATCCTAAGTGAAAAGACAAAAAACTCCTTTGTGAAAGAAAATCAAAAGAACAGAAAAAAGGAGATGATTTAGGCATAAAGTATATTTTAGTCAAGTCATCATTCCCAGAATCTTTCACTCTGTCCAAGAGCAAATAAATAATGAATGGAACCAATTAAAAACATGGGCATCAATGAGAGAAAATATTAATATTGCCTGGCCTTTTAGGATGAGAAGCCCTCCACTTCCTGGTCCCTCCATTATTGTACTTGATAGGCAAAACCATAAGCATGGTTAAATCCAACCCTCTGCCTACTCCACACCTGCACCCTTGTAGCTGAACAAGGCTGGAGAAAAAACAACCAATAGGACTCACTTTAAATTTATGGTCCTCAAATTATATTACACTACATTTCCCTGGTCCATTGAGTTTCAAACTCTCTTGGAGAACTGCACAGAAATTTTCTCAGATTTCCTGCCTTTCTTGCCAATTCTCACTCTCAGCTGATGACCTGGCTTCACATTTTATTGAGAACAAGAGGAGCTTGAAGAGAACTTTATGAATTTCCAGCACTGCATCTGCTCACTGGCTGCATCCGTGCTGAAATGCTCTGCTTTCCCTCCTGTGACTGCGTGAGGAGTTTTCCCTTCTATTTAATTTTTTAAAATTGATTTTAGAGAGGAAGGGAGAGGGAGATAGAAACATCAATGATGAGAGAGACTCATTGATCAACTGCCTCCTGCACACACCTCACTAGGGATCAATCCAGCAACCCAGGGATGTGCCCTTGACCTGAAAAGAACCCAGGACCTTTCAGTCCATAGGCCAATGCTCTATCCACTGATTCTCCCTTGATACCACTTCCCCTCCAGCTACTGAACAATTTTTCTATTTACTCAGCAAAACTTTTTGAAAGATCTGTCTTTATCTTCTTTCCTTAAAAAAAAAAACAAAAAAAAAAAACAAAAGCTCCCATATGTGTGAGGATTCCTCTGCTACCACAGGCAAAGAGCTACCAATATTTCATCCCTTCATTCTCTCATGTGATGTTTCACCAGAAGGTGTCGCTATCTAACACATAATGTATTGAACACTTGATGTTGGAAAATACCGGTAACTCCATTAATCACTTTGAGATTGGAATTGTACATGT
This sequence comes from Cnephaeus nilssonii, assembly GCF_951640355.1. Taxonomy (NCBI): domain Eukaryota; kingdom Metazoa; phylum Chordata; class Mammalia; order Chiroptera; family Vespertilionidae; genus Cnephaeus; species Cnephaeus nilssonii. The sequence goes on along the minus strand of NC_137080.1, from coordinate 61,481,152 downwards.
TGAGTATTGACAGTTATTGATGGAATTGGTGGTGAGGGTGGTGATTTTGCAGCAAAAAAGACATTTGAGGAAGGGCTGAGATTTAGCATGGTGGGATGGACTCCCATTGGGCTAGGAGGTTCTCATGAAAGGCCTCGCAGATGGAAAATATTTAGGTGGGCAGGGAGAGGACAACATGTCCACCGGCAGGTCAACTTGCGGCAAGCTAAGGAAAGTGGTTGACACTGAAGATTTAAGGATTTAAATTAAATTTCTTTAGCCACTCTATCCTGGAGATGACCCAGATCCTGCAACCCAGTATAGCTATGACAAGTTTGGAAATTTCCAGATATATAAAAAGGGAAATTAATGAAACAACAGCTAGATTAAACAATTAAATACATACAAAAAACAAACAAACAAAAAACCTAAATACAAACATTACTTTTTTCTGAGAACAAGTTAAATCTGGCCAAGGGTGGAGTGGCAGGTGTAGAAGACTGGGCCTTGACCCTTCATTCATTGTTTTAAAGTTAGATTGCCAAAGCATTGCCTAAGGGTGTCTACTAGCTAAAGTGAAGGCTAGCCCTTCATTCAAAAGTATGTTTTCTACTTCAGGTTCTAGGCTGGCGGCCGCATGGCCTTGGTGTTGACTGGAAGCCTTCACAGGCCTCACCATCTCCCTGCCATACCACTAAAGAATATATTTTCATCCTTTCTGCATCAAAGTTAGCTTCCAGTCATAGGCTGCTTACAAAGTTTCCACTTCAAAGCTCAGCCTTGCCCATGAATTAGTTTCTTTCTTGATTAGGTATTAAGGTGGATCCCTACTAAACTCTTTGGACCACTCCTGACCAAACTGTTTCTTCCAGAGGAGTGTTTTCTAGCCATTGACCTCTGCAGGCTTACAATATAGGATTATTGTATACATAAAGTGACAATTACAGACAACAGGAAACCGAGAACGGGGCTTTCCCAGAAGCACTGTTATGAAAGCAAAGGCCACTGGTATAAGTACTTAGCAAACCCATTATTTTTCCCCCAAGGGAAAAGGCTGTAATGGCTTAATGAACAAATTAACAGTAGAGACAAAGGTTACTGGAATTCCTACAAGACAAAAATCTCCATTTGGAAAACACAACTCTGTAGAGAGAATATGGATAACATTTCAGGGCCTAATTAATGAATGAAAGTTTTAAAAAATAATAATTGAATCCTGCATAAACTTCCCCACCTTACCAAAAAACAGCGAGGGCTTGTGGCCTGTATGCAAATGCTCAGCTTGTTTGTGATCTGTTGTATCTGGTCCGCCCCCACATTAGTAGAAATGCTCAATCACAGAAAAATGTTCTCACAGAGCAAGGGCAACTAAATGGGTGTCATGCTGAACATATCTGAACATGCCTCAAAAATCCTGCAGAGATACTGAATGCCTGGTGTAATGCTGTTCCAGAACATTCTATGGATTTCAAGCCCATCGTTTTCTGCACAAACATAGGCGCTTCCATACCTTGTTTTCCCATCTCTCTTCCTATATACAGTGCCCAATAAACCTCCACAGTGTCCACCCTGTGAAGTGTGCTGGAGTAAGTGATAGAAAAGAGGATTATAGAAATGAAGGAGACTCCCAGTGGTTTTCTTTAATGACATATGAAGAGAATACTCTCTCACAATCGTCAGACTGATGAGCAATGATGCCAGGGGGATTTAAGTCAATGTAAGGAAGAGGGCTGCACACAGCCCTCTCTGAAGCTTTGGAAACTTGGGTGCCATTGCCACTTTCCTCACCCCCCAAAATGGTATCTGTTCAGCAACACCCCTCCCCAATGAGGGTGAAAATTGGTGTTCCCTTCTCTCACAGATTAGAGCAGTTGCATTATCTTCTTTCTCATTGAAAAAATCAGATTTAGCCATTAAACTTGATATATCAGAAAGGAAAGGGTTAAAACCTTAGAAAACCATTACAAGAAATAAAAGTTGCTAACTCCTATTTTCTATTCTCTATACATATGTATTAAGTCCCTCTTCTACCTCACTGCACTAAAAAAAAAAAAAAAAAAAAAAGAAAGAAAGAAAGAAAAAGAAAAGGAAAAAAAAGGAAGAATCAAATTTAAATACGAGTTGCTGAGAAATTTTGCTGATGGCATATGCAGCTTGGTGAGTGGGTAGGAACAACACTGAAGTTCAAGGGAGAAGTAGAAAAGTGAAAGGAGGTTGTCTCCTCTGTGTCCCGAGGGAGTGGCCCTCTGAGAGGGTGGAGTGGTGAGCTCTCCATGACTGGTAAGTGTCAAGGCATGGAGAGGCAGGAGGTCAGGAGGGCATCATTTTTACCTGGACCCAGAACAGAAATGGGTGCTGACTTCCATCCTGTTTGTGGGGCAGAGAGAGGAGGGCATACGGAGAAGGGGAGTAGGGGGGAGTGTTCTCAAAGATGAATGGCCTCTCTCTGTCCTGGGAAATAATAGAAACACAACGGAGGTACTTGTCATGGGGTGGCTTGAAGGTCTCATCCAAGGTCATAATGCAGCCTCTTGGCTGAAGTCCACTCAGAGCCAAATGCCAGTTCCAGAGGCGCTGTTCCTCCTGCAATTCCATAGCCATAGGAATATTGACTCTCAAGGGCCCTCCAGGTATGTGGTGTTGTGTCCAAGGCTGTGAGGAACCACCGGATCAACACTGGTGCTTCTTCATGGAGTGCTAAATTTGCTTGAGAATTATAGCAGAAAGTTTAAAGTGTTAAGGATTGTAAATGCTTTTCACATGAATACATACACAAGATCAGCAAAATCCTTTCTCCTCTAAATACGCTAGTCTGGAAAGTTAGAGGAGCAGGGTATTTCTATAAGCTGTGATTAACTGTAAAGCATATTGCTTTGGAAAAAAATGGTGAGCGGAGTTGGTTTAGTGCTGAGGTCAGGTTGAAGAAGACAGGATGTGAAACAGAGTGAGAACAATTATGTTCAAGTTGCTGGCCAGCTTAGCGAAGGCTCATTTTCAGGAGTTGACAAAGAGAAACCAGTGCTTCCTCCAGCAGCTGGACATTTTAGCACCCTGCAGATCACCCTGATGGGGCAGCTACCGCCTCTGTATACATGTAGGACCAACCCCATTTAGCCACTTTTCATCATTTCATCCTTACATTGACTTAAATTCTGCTAACCCTTTTCATTGCTTCTGCTTCTCAATTTTTAACCCAACATGTGTGGGTTTTTTTGTTTGTTTTTGTTTTGGCACCATCTCCATAGATTTCAAAATGTGGAGCTTAAATAAATACATAAGTGATGGGGAAGAGATTCAGAATGGAATTTTACAAGTAAGTCAGAGGTATGTGGATTATGAGTTGTAATTGTACCTCACAAATGTATGGGATATTATCGTTTTCAGAGCATTTTTATGGCTTGGCTTGACACAATAGTGGGATGATATGAAAACCAAAGGGTTATGCTGGAACAGTACCAGGTCACTCACAGCCGGAGGCAGATTCAGTCCATGATCTGTTTGGAAATGTGTGGGGAAACAAGTAGCAGGAATTCAGAGACCTTCCAAGAGCCTATAAAAAAATTTCCCCAAACTCAGAAAGAAGCTAACTTCAGAGGCAGGGGTGAGCTAAGGAAATATCAGGGAACAGGAATGAGGATTTGCTTATGGGAGACATGAATGATATGTGCCACTTGCCTCTGGTTCCAGCTGTGCCGGGGTGCTGGAACATGGGGTATCTCTCCCTGTAATTCCTAGGAGTGCTATATATTTGGAGCATATTTATCTTGTTAAATTCTTACCATATCGGAAATACTCCTATCCCAAGCAGGTGTAATTTAGCTCAGCATCTTTACTTTTTGAATATTTTCTTTTGCCCATGGTTCTAACATTATAAACCATGCAATACACTACTTTGTAGCTCTCATGTAAACCTGATCCTGGAATATTTTGGGAGTTCTGAGTAAAGAGAATTATATATATAGCATTGGTGCAATATAGCCACAAAACAATGATATTTTAACTACTTAAGGAGAGCAGACTAAACAGGAACAGCTGCAAACCTCTACCTGCTGAACCTTCAGATGCATAAGGACCTATCACAGTTCAAGTAGAGAAGAAAAACTTCATTTTGAGTACCTGAGCCTTCTAAGCCACTTTCTGAACTTGGGCAAATCTCCATATGCTTTACATTTCTAACCTAAAAAGAGTATAATAATAATTCTGACACCGTAGTTTTTCACTAATGTTTGCATGTTATATAATTTTGTTTCTTTTTAAAGATTAATGAGAAAATAGATGTCTAGAGTTTTGTGGAAGGTCTTGCACATTAGTAGCTGTTAGTATGATCTGGTACCTTGTTATTTATTGTGAAATTTGCAAATAAGAGAAAAATAGGATTGCCTGCTTTAGCAAATAAAGTATAGAACCCCCAGTTAAATTTGAATTTCTGATCAACAACTAATACTTCTTTTAGTATAAGTATGTCCTGTGCAATGTTTGGGGCACATTAAAAACAAATGAACAAAGTGCTACTGTTAAAAGACAAAGATGGTCAGACTGCATTAAAAGAAAAACCCACTGTATACTGTTCTGATGGACACATCTAAATGAAAAGATATATAGAAGGTGACATTAAAAGGCTGGAAAAAGTTATAATATGCAAATAAAAACACTAATCAAAGGGAAGTTGGTATAACTATATAGTATCAATATAAAGTCAAAGTGCTGCTATTAAATGTTTAATAACCAACTCTTGAAGATGGATGAGAGAGCCTGTTTTGCAGCATTTGCCAATTTCCACTTGTTAATACTCCTCCATGGCTGATTTTAAGCCATTAATGTGATGTTATCGAACACTGAGTTGGAAGAAATGTATGCAATTGAGTCCTGTAAGTTAGTATGGGCCAGCCAGCACACCAGTGGGTGAAACTCCTTATTTAGCAGAAAGGATTACAAACATGAAGACAGTTACATCATCATAATAAAAGTTAAAAGTTGCCAGAAAGATGTGACAAATTAAAATTTTATGTACTTAATAATAAACCTCAAATATTTAAAATAAAAGTTGACAGAACAATAAAGAAAGTAAAATCACCAATGACAGAAGTTAGATTTTAAGAAATCTTTCTTGGTAATTGATAGAGCAAGAATATGGAAATTAATGAAGATATATAAGTTTGAAAATATAATTAAACTTGACTTAATGAATATATTTAAAACATTTTAAAATAAAAATATATGTTCATATTAAGTATAAAATATATTTGCAAGCATAGGGAGAACATGCATAAATCTATATCCTGGATTATAATACAGATACATTATATTCTCAGACTAACAGGAAAACAAGCTCAAAATCAGTTTTAAAAACCAACTGGAAAATACCCATATGTTTGCAAATTAAAAAGTAATCAAACCTTAAATTAACTCATTAACCAATGAAGAAATGCTTGATATTAGAAATACTTTTATCAAATGATAGAAATACTGCATAAAACTTGTGGGATATAGCTAAATCAGTATGTGAAAGATAAATTTTACCCTATTAAACAGACTATATTAGAAAAAGAAAAAGTTAAATATTAATGAGCTAAGCATCTATCTCAAGAGGTTAGCAAAAGAAAAAAATAAATTAAAAATACAAGAAAAATAAAGATAAGAGTACAGATTAATAAAATATAAAAGAGAAAATAATAATATAAGAGAGAAGAAAAGGAAATACAAAGGCCAACCTTTTTTTCCTTTGAAAATACTAAAAACAAAAAACAAGCTTGGTCAAGTAAGAAAGAGAAGACACAACTAACTACTATCAGGACTGAAAAAGGAGGATATCATTATACTTTCTGCAGATACGAAAAACACAACAAGAGGATGTCATAAATAATATTTTGTTAATAAATGTAAAATTTTATATGACATTTATATGAATAAATTCTAGAAATATATAACTTAACAAAAACTAATAGAAAAGATAGAAAACCTAATTATTTTTATATCCTTTAAAATTTTCAGTTAGTAGTCAAATGTCTTTCCATAAATATAACTCTCTAGCCTCACCATAGAGTTCTATCAAACATTATGGGAAAAATGAATTCCATTTTTATATGAAATCTTACAAAACCTGACAAGGAAACTATGAGAAAAAATATCATGCTTCAATCTCACTTAGGAATTTGAATTAAGCAATTTGAAATAAGATGTTAGCAAATGAAATCCAGCAGTGTGTGAAAAAGGTCATGACCAAAATGGATTTATGTCAGGAATATAGGGTTGGTTTAATATTTGAAAATTAATTAAGGTAATTTATCACATTGATGAATTAAAATGGAAAAACCATTTGGCAATCTCAATAGTTATAGAACTATCCAATACATTTTTATATTTATTCATGATTAAAACTCTTAGGAAGAGAGAATAACTTTAAAAAATGACATAGGGTATTTACAAAAAGTGAAACAAACCCAGATCTAAAACAAGCATCATACTTAATGGTGAATTAGAAAAGCATTCCCTTCAAGATCAGTATCAAGTTAAGGACGCAATTAAGATTGTTCAGCAAAGGTATGGGATTTAAATAAATTACTTTTCTATATAGAAAAGGTAATAAGAATGCCCATTTACAGGATCACAATTAATACAACGGAGCTAGAGTCAAGTCCAAGATGTGGAAGCCCTTTTAAATTAATTATGCAGCTTTATTGTTAAGATACTAATGAAAAGAAAGATATTCCATGTTCTTAGGTAGAAAGACAACATTATAAAGGTATCAATTCTCCCCAAATTGATCTATAGATTCAACACAATACTAAGCCAACCTCAATAAGGTGTTTTGTGGAACTTGGTGAACTAATCTTAGAATGTATTATGGAAGAGTGGAGGGTCAAGAATAGCTTAGATGCTTCTCAGAAAGAGAACAGAGCCAGGGAAACATGGGTGCAAGATATCACGATTATTATAAATCTATAATAATTAAAGTAATATAGCATTGGCTCAGGGACAACCAAGTGGACAAACCCATGCTCATGACAAAAGGAGTATCACAGAGCAGAGACAAAAGGAGAAACTATCCAATGAATGGTGCTAAGACAATTGGTAATCCACATTAAAAAATTGTTTTCCTACTCCACACACACGTACACACACAGTAAATACTAATGGCTTAAATATGAAAGGCAAACTATATAACTGTTATAAGACAATATATTTTCATGTCTTGAAATAGGAAAGGATTTTTATAGTAAGACAAAAAAAAATCCCACAAAACATGAGGTTAAAGGCTAAATTCAACTACATTAAAATTAAGAATGTTCATCAGAGGTGACCATTGGGAGACAACGATAAGCTACAAAGTTGGAGACAATATTTGCAAGGTTTGCAAGAACTGCAAAAGAATTGACATCCCTAACTTTTATTGAACTATTCTAAATCAATAAGAGAAGACATACATCACAATGCAAAAGGGGCAAGATACTTGTTTAAGCATTTCTTAGCTAAGGAAACAAAAAGGACCCAAAATATATGAAAAGATATTCAACTTCATTATTAATCAGAAAATACAAATTAAAACCACAATGAGATACGATTATATACCCCCTGCAAACTGGCAAAATGAATAAATAAGTGAATAAATATGTAAATAAATAAACATATAAATAAAGTCAGGCAATACCAAGTGTGGATGAGAATTTGGAACAAAAGGAACTCTCACTCGAAATGGCAAAAACTCGGAGGAAAACAGTTTGATAACATATTGTAAAGTTGGAAACATGTAAACCTTATGACACACTGTTTCTCTCCTATATAATAGAGAAAGAGAGAGAGAGACAGAGACAGAGAGAGAGAGAGAGAGAGAGAGAGAGAGAGAGAGAGAGAGAGGCGACCTAGATGTTGGAGAAACTCCTGCCTGGTGTGAGCACCAGGGTACACATACAAGGGTGAAGTCCATGAACAGAAGAATGACCAAGTGGTTGTGTATCTGTACTAGGCCCTCTGAGCCTCACCTCTTTTAGACTAGCTCTTCATATGCTCTGACCTGCTACAGGAGGCATAGGCCCACAGCTCCTTGCCTCGTGGCTTTGTCATGGTACTTGTTTTCTCTCGCCCCAGTATTTTCTGTGGCTGCAGAGATGTGAGAAGCATCAGGCCCCACCTGCTGTCCATAGCCGAGTACACTGGAAGTATAGGAAAGTTACTGTCCTGCGAGGCAAACCTTTGAAGAGATCTCTTGTAAATTCTTCACCATTTACCCCCAGGTTCTCGCCTTCATGGGCTGTCTGGAGGTCCTGTAGTCCTGTAGACCGGCAATTGGTTACACTTGATACAAAGTGGTGACCAGTAGGTAAGGCATCTTTACGTTGGTTCTCACTTGTTCACTGCCTCACTCCTCATTTTCTTTTCCTTCTGGTTCCCTGAAAATGCACTCCCTAATGAAGAGTACCAGGTAAGCTTATGTCTCAGGGTCTGCTATATGCAACAATGTGGATGAATCTTAAAACATAATGCTGAGCCAAAGAACTAAGTCATAAGAGGACACACACAGCATGGTATTGTTTATATAGATATCACAAAGAAAATAGAAATACATTATTTAAAGAATACATCTGTAGGTGGAGATGCTAATGGCAAACAAGGACCTGGTTAATATCACGTTCATGACAGTGGCTACTGCTGGCACGGAGCAAAGGGAAAGAGATCCTGGCAGAGCAGATGGGAGCTTTTAAGATACTATTGATGTTTTATTATTTATCTGGGAAGTGAGCATGTTATTGTTGTTTTATAAATACCACAGGTATGTTTTGTACACTCTTGATGTATATTTCCCAAGTAAGATTTATAGAAAGCAATGAGTATCCCATGGCAGAGACTCAAGCAGTAAGGCTGGAAGAGATGGTAGCGGCCAGATTTATACCAGTAAGAACCTTCAAATGAAATTATTGGACTTTATTCCAAAGGCATCAGGAAGCTTTGGAAGTTCTTTTCTTTCATTTTCTTTTTTTTTTTTTTCAAGAGGGGGAATATGGTGTAGAGTGGATAACAAAATTAGTTAAAGCTAGAGAAATACAAAGATATTTATGAGATAGTATTGACAGGATTTGCCACTGACTGACTATTCTCACAGGTTTAGGAAATGGAGAAGCCAGAGGCCAGAACCTGAAAGAAGGCTGTTATAATAGGACCCCAGGAAGCGGGGATGAAAAGATGAAGCTCAGCTAAGGATACGTTTGTGTCCTAAATTTGACAGTGCAGTTGTGCTGAAACAGGTCCACATTGGCGCCAGCTCCTGAGAGCTGATTGTGCACGCTAGATGGTGTCATGTTGGCAGCTTGAAATCGGCTATGGCAGGACTAGTTATTTGCATTGTGGATATTGGCAAACAGTGTGGTTAGGATTTTTACTCCAGGGAGCAATGGTTGCTAAATATTAATCAGCACACCATTTGATAGGATTTGGTAACAAATTAGATATGAAGAGGAGGAAGATGTTTTAGATAATAGCCACATCCTGACTTCAGAGCTAAAAGCTGACAGCATGAAATGAGACAGAATGCAAGAAGCAGGGTGGTTTGGGCCAGAAGGAGGTGCTGATGATATTATGGAGAATATGTTAGAGGTGGTCCCTGTCCTCATTAAGCATTTGATTTTTAACAGTGTGCATCAGAGCATTCTGTGTAGCTTTTTCAAAATACATATTCCTGTAACCTATCTATGCTGTTTTATGTAAAATTATTTTTAAAAATGAGACAATATAATGAAGAGAATGATTACACAAATCATTCTATGAGCCCTATTAAATAATGAGACCCCTCCCTTCAGACTAGAAATAGATTTATGATATAATTTAGTAAAAAAGAGAGATTAAAACAAATCCCCTGTTGGCACATCATATAATGACCCATATATCATATCTTTACAGAAGAGCAATAGATCATGCTTCTCAAGCCTGCCCGCATAGTAGAATCACCTGGATGGCTTTAATAATGATCCCATCCCGGACACATTAAATCAGAATCTTTATTGCAGGAGCTCCAGCAGTGGTAGTTTGCACCAGTGTGGAGAAATGTTCCATGAAGTCTTTAGGCTGGGAAAAGTAAGTCAATGGAAAAGGAGACTGGCAGAGGAAGGTCTTGGGGGGGATTGGCTGTAAAAGGAGTTAAAGTCATAGGTAGCAACAACAGTAGCAAAAATATGAAATCTTTTTATTCTCTCTGAAACAAGAAAGAATGAGAAGTGTTTGGATAAAGATTCAGAAAAACTTTGAAGTGGAAAGAAGAGATGTCAAATTAAGTCACATGCCTTCAATCTTCTCAGTATGTAGGAGGCAGTGGTAATAGTAATGGTGGTAGTCATCATAGTCATCTTAGGAGCTAGTGTTTATTGAGCATTTGTGTGGAAGATACCTCATTAAGAGCTTCACAAATATTAGTTCACTTATCTTCCTTACTGCTCTATGGGGCAGACACTGCTATTATTATTCCCATTTTATAGATGAGAAACCACAAGAGGAGATAGATATGAGACTGAGCAATTTGCCAAGGCCACATAAGTGACAGAACTGTTCTGTGCAGCTGTGTTCTGTGTTGAATGCAGTCCTATGCAAACCTTAAAGTTTTTACTCTTAACTGTACTGTTATGTGAATGAGGGAGAATCGGGCTGCAGACTTGAGGAGAGAGGGAAGGTTTGGAAATCAGACTGGGAGACTAAGTCAGGGCATCAGAGATGAGTATCACTGTGGAATGACTTGGAGGGCTTGATTAAGCTTATAGACATGAATTTTTTTTCATGGAAGCACTCTGTTTATTTGAGATTCTCTAATACCCCTTGGCAGCTCAGGAATGGGAGTGAAAAAAGTGAAGACTAAGTTTACCCAGAGCGGAATAACCAAGCAAAGGGGGCAGAAAGTTAAGGGCCAAGTTTCTATTGTAGTAACAAGAAGACTGTTGAATAAGGCTCAGGAGAGGACCCTAGAAGCTGGGATTAATGTGTAGGACACTGATATTTGGGTGGGCTGAAGAACTGGAGAAACTAGAAGAGGCTGAGGGACTGGTGTGTCTTGATAAGAATACAATCAGATCCTCTGGAAGGAAGGAAGAGAAATTATTAGAAAGGGGTGTTTCAGAGTTGTATATCTCGAGTCTGAAAATATTGCCAACTTGGAGATAAAATTTCAGTGTTTGATAGGAAGGTATTTTTGGTTCAGAAGAGGCTTTCCCACTATGTCAGATCACATCCATCAGGCTAGGTACTTCCTTTAGATACAGAACGCAATCTTAAATAAGCCACTTGTTACTAAACTTAGACTTTAAAGATGGGCATTTAAAGTGACACACTGAATAAACGACTCCACTTCTTTGATGAGTTTCAAGTGTCATACTTCTTTCTTAATGAGTAATAGAACTCCTAAATTTGGTGCTTCCATTTTTTATGGTAGAGCTGAATAATATGGGCAAATATCCTGAGACCAGTCATGCGTATAAATGTTAGAAATGGTCCAGAATCAGCGATCATCTAGTGTTGTTAGCAGAGGAATGTTGTTGGCTTTTGAGTTGATAGTAAAAACCATGTTAATTGCACTCACCATATGATATTGGCCTAATTAATTGACTAAGTGGATATTGGATAGGACTAGATACAGCTTGAATCTCAGTTTTGGTTCTAACCTTCTCACCTCAAATGATTCTCTGCCTTAGGTTCCTGACTAGACATGAGCTGGGTCAGTGAACCAGCAAAATCTTAGAAAGTGAGATTAATTAAAATATGCTTGAGCTTTTATAAGAAAAGTATCAATATGATTGCTATCTGCAAAGTATTATGATCAGGTCTGAATTAACTACAGTGGGTTAGTAATAGTGCCCTTGGGTTTTATAGTAGGGCTTAATTAAGTGTAACTTTTGTTTGTCATAAATTCAGCAGGAACCTTAAGACAGACAAATTAGCCCTACATATGTTATTTTCTATATGAAGTTAAAGTATTTCTGAAGTGGAAATTTTCATTAATTTTGAGGTCTTGACTTTTCTCCACAAAATTTCATTTGGTTTAGTTTCTTTTAACCCTTTTCCTGGGACAGCAATAATGAAAATAGATGTTGGCTGAGGTGGACGAGGGGACTAGAGATGGTAGAATGAAGAAAACCAAGTTGGAAGGAATTAAGATGACTTTACAAAGGCACACAGAAAGACAATGTTTCCTCAAAAAATGACTGACTGTACATCTATATAATAAAGATGTAATATGCAAATGGTCGTGATGCCCTCATGCGTAATGACCGATCAGCAGGAGGCTGCGTGTGCAGGAGGCTGGGTGCGCAGCAGGCGCAGGTGGGCAGGGATGTGCAGTGTCGGGGACTTGCATGAGGCTTGTGTCCCCACCCCCGGCGCTAGCCCCAAGGACGTGAAGCTCACATTTCCGCCCCCGGCGCTGGGCCCAGGGACATGAGGCTTGCGGAGGCCTATCTCTTTGGGGTGATGGATCGCGGGGCTCCTGCACTATGACAGGGCACAGGCCAGGCTGGGGGACACCCCCCCCCAAGTGCAAGAATTTTGTGCACTGGGCCACTAATATGCATAGAAGTTCTTTGGTTAATCTCTTCCCACTCACCCACCCACCCCAGCCTTCCCTCTGAGATTTGACAGTCTGTTCCATGTTTCTATGTCTCTGAATCTATTTTGTTCGTCAGTTTATTTTGTTCATTAGATTCCATATATGAGCGAGATCATGTGATACTTGTCTTTCTCTGACTGGCTTATTATTATGGTCACTACCATATACATACTGAACTATAATATAAACCTAGATACTATTGTGAAAAAGAAACTTTGTTGCCTGAGATTATTTTAAAACAACATAAAAATCTGTGAACATGATTGAGGCACTACAGGTATACAGGATCTGAGTTTCCAGAGAGGGTTAGTGATAGATCCTCCCTTCCCCCAACTGATGGACGGAGTATGACGTAAACTCCACCTGCAGCCGGACATTCCTGAACACCTTATATGGACTGTACATTGAACCACCAATCAGAACCTGCCATATACCCTAAGCCCCCAATTCCTAAATCCCTAGGCCCCTAACCATGTACCTTACATGAAACCACCAATCAGCGTGGGCTGAGTGCCCTAAGCCCCGTCCCCTCTTTTCCTCCCCTTAAAAGGCACTCTCACCCCGGCAAGCTCGCTCTCTCTCTCTCTCTCTCTCTCTCTCTTCCCTTTCCCCCGCTGGAAGGCGGCCGGCAGGGTGATCGCCAATAAAGCCTATGTCCTGGTATCCCATGGTCTCCAGCACTCTGTTTCATCTTTCAGTTAGCATGCAAATATAGTTGATATTTGAGGTGGCTGCATGCTCACGATTGACAGAAATGGCCAAGAGAGCAGTAGGTCATGTCATTGCTTCTTAATTAACTCACACGTATAATAGTCCTTTAGTGTGATCAGTGAAAAAAGCATAGAGGGGCCACAAAGCAGCAATTGCTTCTTTATTTTTAAAGTAAGTATATAATCTAATAAATGGTTTGAAGTGTGCCACAAATTGGATGCAAAGTGTTTTTAATTTACACAGCTTTGATTTTAAGGACACCTTCTCAGATATAACTGAACAAAAATAACCTGCCTTGAACCTTTCAAATTACACTGTCTTGAGACTGTAACAGAGATTAAAAACATATATAGGAGCTGCAAGTTAGTGTGACTGTCACTAGGCAGCTATCTCAGATATACAAATGAACCCCTGTTCTCTTCTAATGGAGCCACAATGAGGGAAATACCTTAGAGGAAATTTTATGAAAAGAGAATATATCCCAGTAGTATTAGCAAGAAATGGAGTGGCTTCAAATGCAAATTTCCTGACATTTCACAGCTACTAAAATAATTACCTACCTTGGTGAACTAATAATAACTTAGTTAAAGGTTTCATTTAGTATAACCAAATGTAATGCAAAAGGCACTTACTGTGATAAACACCATTTCCATTTTAGGGCTTGCTAAGGGTGGTTTTTCTCTCTGCCCTTTATCCCACACATCAGAATGTCACAAGTGATTAGATGAAATTATTTATTCGAAATGGAAAGGTAAGAGGATAAAGCAGTGCTGTACACACCCAGTGTGACTGATATCCCCACTACGGTTACCGAAGAGAGGAACCTTGGTATCTCCATGAAGTAATTGTTCTTTGAAACTACGCAACTATCTTTGTTGCACTAAACAGTTTTATTTAATGAATGTTTTAAAATCAAAACCATTTCATTTTTATGTACCAGTAGAAAAACTACATTCAGAATCGAGAAAGCTTAAAGAAAACCCTTTGAAACAAGGATTGAATCCCTTAGTATTCTGTATTGGGTACATGTAAGCACCCTGGGAATCAAATGGGGAGGATGGGTGGGTGGGTGGGTGGTGGGGGGGGAGGAATCCCCTAAGGGCATAGGAAACCTTTTGAGAAGTAATTTGACAATATGAATCAAATACCATAAAACTGTTTATATTGCTTTGACCCAGTAATTTTAACTTAGTGAATTTATGCTATCTTAAATACTGACAGAGGCTTATGCACCAAAATGTTCACCAGAATAATATTCATGACAACAAAACAATTAGAAACAAGGATTTCTCTTTTGTTGAGTATTAACTGAAAGAAACATTATACTACCTATAACATGATTATTGTCAAAACTAGATAGCAATGCGGGAGATTCCTATCATGTACTAGAAGTACAAAAAAGCCTGGTATAAAATTGTGTGCAACAGAACTGCAATCATGAAAAATTAAGTAAGCATACATAGACTGAGGAACCATATGAAGGTGCTGGCATATGCTGTGTTTGGATGAAAGCACTAAGGGTAATTTTTCACATTTTTTTATTTTTAAAATAATTTATATTAAAAAACCCCAAATTCTTGAATTTTAACATGCAATTGTTATGCAAGGCAAGCTAGTTGTATTAAATTGAAATCTTCTCTCTCCTAAAACCATTTTCTATGTAAATACATTCATGATGGGTAATTAGTCACAAATGGGAAACCAGTCTGGCTGAAGTAAATAAACTATAATTAATGTAGACCTCACTAATTGAAGATTAACAGAAATTCAGATTTGAGATTCTTACAGCATCAAAAGCCCCAAACAAGTAACATGTGAGGGTTTTTTATTTTATAGTTATAATACTTTGTTTCATAGAAATAGGTATACAACAAATTATAGTTTTTTGGTGGGCTTATGTTATTAAACTTTCTACATATAATTATGCAATTTGCAGTTCTTTGTAAGGGGTGATATGTAATATAAAAATAGAAAAAAATAGTGAAATTAGTTAACATAATTAAGTAAACAAACAAACAAAAAACCAAAGCTGATTTGCCTGGTCAAGTTTGTGAAACAGACAAATTGACTTGCTTAGCATATTAACTTCAGAATACACTGAAATACCACCATTTGTTTTTAATTAAAATATTTTTGCTAAATTAAACATTTATATGCAATTGACAGTTGAAAGGGGAGGTAAGTAAACTTTTGCTTCCCCCACTATCATTTATGTAGCAAAATATAAAGGGAATTTTTATATAACATTTTCCAGAAATTTTTTTCTCCCTACAAATGCAACCACTAAAAATTACATGTAAAATAACTGACAGAATCAGTTATTTTGTGACTTATAAATTTGTACTTTTCTATGGACATTTTTAAATCAATGGTTCAACTAATATGTTAATTGTCTGAAACTATGTCATCCTTAAAGAAGAATTGAAAATTATTGATTACAAATGTCTTAAAAATATCATGTTTTAAAAATCAGGCTGATTCTTTTAAAAAAAAGTGAAGCTTTCTTCAAGTTTTAAAAAATACATTGTTTTTTAAAATATGCCTGTTTTGTAGTTTGCTTTAATTTTAGATTCATTTGAAGATTTTCCATAAGAACATTCAGTACCTAGTTTTTATATACATAAAACTTCAAAAACTACCAAGATTCTGAGTTGGTTGTAATCATAAACTCTGAAGCTAAAGCACATTTTCTATTTTCTAAGGGAAAGCAACATGAGTTATGAGAAGGTAGGAAATACACTTTTTGTCTGATCATAAATGAAAAAAACAGTAATTATATTTTTTAGATTTTATTTGTCAATTTTAAGGAGTTGGATGCATTCATCTCTCCTATTTTGTTAGTTTAAATTGCAATTTAGGATTATGTAGCAAATATTTAATAAAGTAAAAACCATTTTGGACAATCATTTAATCAATCAATCAATATTTACTTAGGGCCTATCATATACTAGCCCTCTGAGATACAGTGGTAAACTTGTTGGTTTTGAATGTTTACTTCTGTAAATAGATTTTACAGGTAAGCAATTTAAAAATAAACAAATTTAAACAACATACCTTTGTTTCCTTGAACTTGGAGAAAAATCCAAATAACAAAAATAGCCCTTCTGGTTTCCAAATACATTCTTACTTCTGTGCATTGGTAAATATGGTAACAATCATGGAAGGGCCCCAAATCTCATTAAAAAAGAAAAGGACAGAAATAGGGAAAAGAATTAAATGTTGATGCAAGTTGAGTGAGGATAACCTTCTTGGTTTACCTTCACGAGGGTGCGGATTTATGAAGAACATGAAGCAGTGTCTGTTTCTGGAGTAATCTGCTTATCTGCTTCTCAGGTGCAATCTCTGTTCAAGGGCCAGCTGGAGGAACCTTTATCTCATTAACCTTCCGGAAGAGCATCTGTCCGCCTAGCCCCAGGACCCCAAATGCCATTATAAACAAGTGTCCACAGACAGAAGGATAGCTTTTTTTCTTAGTTACTTACCTGTTACAGTGACACAGAGAGCCAGGGGACATCCTGCCAAATGCAGAAGAAGGCTGACAGTTGGGGTCAAATGTTTTCCAAAATGACACCCACAAGGAACATCCACTGAAAGAGCTTAGTTGCTGTCCCTGGAAGTATGTGGCTATTCAATATGTGTTAGTCTCCGGAGGCCGCAAGCCTCATAGAAATGTACTGCTTTATAAATTGCTTTCTTTTTGGCATTACATACAAATGACTTTTTTGGTTTAAGTCTGGTTTTAATTTTTTAAAAATTGTTACTTATGCACAGAATAGAATCAAATAGTTCTACAAAGTTTGTGAAAAAGAATGCTGCCATATCTCCATTCAAAGGCAATCACTTTTTAAAAAAGACATTTATTTATTTACTAGAGGCCCAGTGCATGATTGAATCATGCACGTGTAGGGTCCCCTACACGCTTTCGTTTTCGATCACGGGGGAGCTGGGTGCCTGTCCACTGGTGCACCAGGCCTTTCAGAAGCCTCCGGTGCGGCGAAAGCTTCTGAAAGGCCTGGTGCCGGAGCCGACAGGCACCCAGCTACCCCGCTTTTGATGGTCCACGGTGGGATGTGAGCTCGCTGCCCCAGAGGCCCCTTAGTGCCGCAGCACAGCCATGGCGCAGATGCTGAGCTCGAGCCGCCGCTGGCGATGCGAGCTCAGCGTCCCGCCGGCCCAATCAGCCACTCCGGCCACCCCGAGTCCCGACCCCCCACGCCTCCTGGCCAATCGTGGGCATAGCGAAGGTATGGTCAATTTGCATATTTGTCTATTATTAGGTAGGATATAATTTAAAGATTTTAAATTGATTTTTAGAGTGAGAGGAAGGGAAAGGGAGAGAGAAACATTGGTG
Organism: Cnephaeus nilssonii; assembly: GCF_951640355.1. Classification (NCBI taxonomy): domain Eukaryota; kingdom Metazoa; phylum Chordata; class Mammalia; order Chiroptera; family Vespertilionidae; genus Cnephaeus; species Cnephaeus nilssonii. The sequence continues at coordinate 61,463,534 of NC_137080.1, read as the reverse complement.
TGAATAAAACATTGATAGGCTGCCTCCTGCATGCCCCCTACAGGGGATCAAGTCCACACCAGGGCATGTGCCCTGACCAGGAATCAAACGGACAACATTTTGGTCTACTCGATGATGCCCAACTAGCTGAGCCACACCAGCCAAGGGCCAAAGGCAATCAGTTTTAATTCTTTAAGTTAATTCTTCTAGTATTCTCATTCATACCTGGAAATAGTATGCTTCTATTACTACTTTTTCATTTTTCACTTTTAGATATTATCTAATAATGAATATTGAGAATATCTTCCCTTCCACACACACCCTTCCCATTCTTCATAAACATGGACTTGTCCCCTGCACCCACCTCAGTATCACTGTATTTTCAGTTTATTGAGTATTCAATTTAATATCATTGTGACTGTATATATACTACATAGCTGAGCTATGGAGTACACTGTAATTACTAATATGTATTGAGCTCTTATGTTGTGATAGACACTGTCCTTATATATCTACATAGTTTATATATATTATCCAATATATATACATACATATATATATATTACTTAATGCAACATTATGAGGTAAGCAGTAATTATTATTATCTCTGTGTTATATTTGAAGAAACTAAGGTATATGTGGCAAAGCCAGGAACTCAAAGAGACTGGTTCAGGACCCTAATACAGCTAACCATTATCCCCTCCAATGCTTTTTGCAGTTGTCTCATTTATTTCCTCTTCATTTTCTACATGCAAAACCATAAATTCTCTCCAGATGCTACCCCAGATGTATAAATTTTCTCCTCATAAGCTAGTCTGTCTTTCTCAGGTCTTTCTAACCCTCTCTAGGCTGTATTAATTTCTTGTTACAGTTCACAGCAGGCATCTGAAAGTCTCCCTTGACAACCATCCTGGGGATTCCTTTTACCCCTTGTGTTGGATCCCCTGTTTTCTGGATCCCATGTTGCCTCCTTTCTGAACCTAATCTCTTGTTTTAGCAGAGCACATGTTCCAGTAGATTACAAAAGAAAGTTCATAGATAAATTTGGGCTCTTATGTTTGAAAATGGCTTCTGTCTATCCTCATCCTTTGATTGATAGCTTGGCCAGAGTTATAAACTGAATGTTTGTGTCCTCCCAAAATTCATATGTTGAAAACTAAACCCCCATGTGATGTATTTGGAGGTGGGGCCTTTGGGAGGTGATTGGGTCATGAGGGTTAAGCTCTCATGAATGGAATTAGTTCTCTTAAAAAAGAGGCACCAGGGGGCTCCTTGGCTTTTTTGTTTGTTTTGTTTGCCATGTGAGGCACAGTGACAAGATGGATCTCTATGAACTAGGAAGCTGTATATCATCAGACACTGAATATGCCTGTATTTTAATCTCAGATTTCCCAGCCTCTAGAACTGCAAGAAATAAAATTCTGTTGTTTAAAAGTCAATCTATATATGGTACTCTGTTAAAGCAACTGGAAAGAACTAAGACAACTGGATATAGAATTCTAGGTTGGAAATAAGTTCACTTAAAATAATGAAAATATTCACCCACGTTCTTCTAGCTTTTTTTGATGTTAAAATCTGGAGTCCTTTTTGTTCTTGATTCTTTGTATAAGATCTTTTCTTCACTGGAAGCTCATAGAAAACTTTTCTTTGTTCCCAATGTGCGGATATTGCATGGTGATCTTGCTGGTTGTAGCTCTATTTTAATCCATTGCATAGGGGCATTTAGAGGACCTTTAATCTGGGTATTTGTGTTCTTCAGTTATTGAAAAACTCTTTTAGATATTTGATTTTCATATTTCATTTTCTATATTTTCTCTTTCTGGAATCCATATTATTTTGATGAAGGCATACTTGAACTGGTTCTTTAACTTTAATATCTATCTTTTTCTTCTATTTTCTTCTAACTCGAACTCTTTATGCTCTGATTTCTAGAACATTTTATCAACTTAATATTTTAAACCTTCTTTGGTTTTTATATCTCTACTGTCATTGATAATTTTTGGGGAATCATATTTGGTTTTGTCTTTTTTCTTTGCTTTTTATTGTAATAAGATACTGTTTTAGGATTTTAGGGAAACAATTTATCTCTAAAAATATTTCAGTTTCCAAAATTATTTTCTTCTTTTTTTTTTGTTTTTTTTTTAAAATAAATCATTATTGTTCAGATTATTATGGGTGTTCCTCTTTTTTCCCCCCCATAGCTACCCTCCACCTGATTTCCCACCCCACCCCATGCCCTTACCCCCCGCCACTGTCTTCATCCATAGGTGTAAGATTTTTGTCCAATCTCTTCCCACACCCCTCACACCCCCTTCCCCCAGAGAATTGTCAGTCCACTCCCTTTCTATGTCCCTGATTCTATTATATTCATCAGTCCATTCTGTTCATCAGATTTTTTATTCACTTGATTTTTAGATTCACTTGTTGGTAGTTATGTATTTGTTGTCATTTTGTTGTTCATAATTTTTATCTTTACCTTTTTCTTCTTCTTCCTCTTCTTAAAGAATACCCTTCAGCATTTCATATAATCCTGGTTTGGTGGTGATGAACTCCTTTAGCTTTTTCTTGTCTGTGAAGCTTTTTATCTGACCTTCAATTCTGAATGATAGATTTGCTGGGTAGAGTAATCTTGGTTGTAGGTTCTTGCTATTCATCACTTTGAATATTTCTTGCCACTCCCATCTGACCTGCATAGTTTCTGTTGAGAAATCAGCTGATAATTGTATGGGTGCTCCCTTGTAGGTAACTAACTGTTTTTCTCTTGCTGCTTGTAAGATTCTCTCTTTGTCTTTTGCCCTTGGCATTTTAATTATGATGTGTTTTGGTGTGGTCCTCTTTGGATTCCTCTTGTTTGGGGTTCTGTGCGCTTCCTGGACTTGTAAGTCTATTTCTTTCACCAAGTAGGGAAAGTTTTCTGTCATTATTTCTTCTAATAGATTTTCAATATTTTGTTCTCTCTCTCCTCTGGCACCCACATAATTCTGATGTTGGTATGCTTAAAGTTGTCCCAGAGGCTCCTTACACTATCTTTATATTTTTGGATTCTTTTTTCTTTTTGTTTTTCTGGTTGGGTGTTTTTTGTTTCCTCATATTTCAGATCTTTGGTTTGATTCTTGGGGTCCTTTGATCTACAGATGAATTTCTGTATATTCTTTATTTCAGACAGTGTATGCTTGATTTCTGACTGGTCCTTTTCCATTTTTTTGGCATTCTCATTAAGGTCCTTGAAGGTCTCACTAAGCTCCTCGGAGGTCTCATTAAGTTTCTCAGCAGTTTTTAGAAGATTCTTGAGTAACCTTATAAATGTGGTTTTGAACTCTATGGCCAGTAATTTGCTTTCCTCCATTTCTTTCATACGTGACATGTTTCTTTGTCTCCGCATTTTGCTGCTTCCCTGTGTTGATGGAGTGGAAGAACTGTTGTGCTGGAGACACGCTTATGGGGCAGGACTTGCTTCAGTGGGGCTTTGGTGCTCACTGAGTGTGCCTCTTGAATGTGTCACTTATGGATGTGAGTAGTTGAAATCTGGTGTCGTCTCACACTGACCACTAGATACACTAGCTTCTGGATCTCCAAAGGGGTGCAGGTCAGCTACTGTATGAGGCCACCCAGCAGGAGCTACAGCGAGAGCTACAGTTTTCTCCTCTTTGCTTGGGGTTTGGAGGTTTTGGAGCTGTCTGACCAGAGCTGCAGTTTGTTAGGTTAAGCTGTGATAGGGCAGGCCATTCATATGCAAAAGCCACTGTGTGGAGCTTGGGTGGGTTTGTAGATTGTGCAGGGTGGGGTCTCAGGGAGTCACTAGGCTAGGGTGTGGCAAACAGTGATGGCTGCCAGTCAGCTGTCTCTGCGTCTCCACGTTTCCAAGTCCCCGCGTCCCGCACCCCAGCGCAGTAAACAATGATTGCTGCGCGCACCTCTGCAAGAAAGCCACCCTTACTTTCCGACCCGATGGCAGACAGTCCAGCTTCTCCCCATAGGAGTTTGGGTCCCCAGCCTCTCCCCAGAAACTGGAGTTCAGAGTAATTGGGAGCTTGTCTCCCTTCGGGTTGGAAAAAAGCAGCTCACCCAGTCGCCTGCCGCCAGCCCAATTTGCATGCCTCCATACCTCAGCTTTTCAGTGCTTGTGCATGTCTCAGTGCTCTTTTCTCTTTCCTTCTAGTTGTAGAACTTCCACTCAGCCAGCTTTCCCGTGGTTCTGGGTGATAGACGTTTTGTCTCTTAGCTGTAGTTTTGAAATTGTTGTGCGAGGCAGCAGTTAAGGTGTTTACCTATGCCACCATCTTGGTTTCCTCTCTATTTTCCTCTTAAGTCTCTATTTTATCCAAGCTGCATTTTAAAATTTCTTTTTTATTTTCTATTTTTTATATTAGAAAATATCTGGTAATATCTGGTAATCCTTCACTGACCATTCACTTATATTTAACTGACTGAAAGCTCTGTGCATGAGACTGAAATTTGTCAGCTGTGGTCTTCATGTAGGTTAATCAGGCTGGGCTACTTCCTTCTTAGGGTTCTAAGATAAAATACAGGATGCTCAGTTAAATTTAAAATAAACAAAAAATAATTTTAAAATATAAATATGTCACAAATATTGCATGTGACATACTAAAAATTATTTGTTTATCTAAGATTCAAATTTAACTGGGTAATCTATATTTTTATTTGCTACATCTGGCAACCCTCTTTCTAAAATACCTGAACTTAGTATCTTTAAATATTTCCTCTGCAGGGGGTCAGCTATCCCAGAAAAGACTACTAATCTCATGATATTAGGATAAAGACCAACTCTCAATGTATCAGCACATAAGCTGAGAATGATGTCTGGGGCCTTAATATTCTTATGTATATTTTAACTTAATTTTTCTACTTTCAGAGAAATACCATTACTCTCACATCTGCCAAATATTTAATACTCCAGACAATGTTTTACCCTGACAGAAAATAAACCTTCATCCTTCTGTTGAATGGCCAAGAGGACTGTCTTTTCAACAAATAACATCATATGCCACTGCTCCCCCCCCCCCCCCCCCCCGCCCAACAAACAAAAAATGGACCTAGAAATAGACATTACACCTTATACAGACATGAAAATGAACCACACACATAAATACAAAATGCACATAAAAATTTTAGAAAGAAATATAGAAGCAAATTTTTAGGCTTGGTGATGAGATTTTTGGATACAAAATAAAAGCGTGATCCATGAAAGAAAACAAAGTGATAGCTTTTGATTTTATTAAAATGATTAACTTCTGCTCTATTAAGGAGACTGTAAACAAAATTAAAAGATAAGCCACAGATTTGGAGAAGACATTTACAAAATACAAAATATACAAAGAAAATGTAAAACTCAACAATAAGAAAATCTAACAACTCAGTTAAAAATGAGTCAAAGATCTGAACTAGAGCCCTCTCCAGAGAAGGTATACAGATGGTAAATAAGCATATGAAAAGACACTCAACATCAGCATCATCATGAGGAAATGCAAATTGAAACATCAGTGAGATATCACTACATGCATTTTAGAATGACTAAAATGAGGGAAAACATTGGCACTACAATTGCTGGCAGAGATTCAGAGCAAAGAAACTCTCATTTATTAGTGGTGGGAGTGCAAATTGGTACACGTACTTTAGAAGACAGTTTTTTTTACAAAACTAAAATAGTCTTTCCATACAATCCAGCAATCACTCCCAGGTATTTACCCAATTTATTTGAAAAGTATAACGACACTAAAACCTGTACTTGAATTTTGATAGCAACCTTGTCATAATTGCCCAAACCCAAATGCAATCAAGATGTTCTTTAGTAGGTGAGCTAGTTAATAAAAAAGTTATGTATATCCATGATGGAATACTATTAGCAATAAGAAAGTATGAGCTATCATGCTGTGCAAAGACATGGATGAATCTTAAATGCACATTGCTAGACTAAAAAAGCCAGTCTAAAAAGGCTGCATACTTTATCATTCCATTTATATGAAACTCTAGAAAAGGCAAACAGGTAAAAAGATTAGTAGTTTCAGGCATTATGGGGTGTGTGTGCTTTGAATAAATGAAGCGTAAGGGATTGGGGCAGTGAAACTATCTATAATAATAAAAGTGTAATATGCTAATTAGACTGGATGTCCTTCCGGATGATCTTCCAGAAGAAGCTGGGCTGTGAGGGAAGCCTGGGTCCCGGGTGCCTGCCGGCAGCCAGAGGGAAGCACGGGTCCTGGGTGTCAGAGGGAAGCCGGTGCTGGCAGCCGGGGGAAGGAAGGCCTACTCTTGCACTAATTTCGTGCATTGGGCCTCTAGTTTTATATAATATTGTAATGCATGACACCATAAATTTCTCACAACCCATAGAACTTTACAGCAGAGAAGTGAATCTTAAGGCTTGTAAATTTAAAAACAAATTCTTTAGGTTGCACCTAACTATGCTAATAGTGACAGTGCAGGATGTGACAAAAGAATGTATAAAACAAACTCACTGAAGGGAATGGGGGAAGCTGACCTAAATACATTTGGAAATGAGTGATATCTGTGAGACTGGAGGCAAATGGAACTGTATATATGCAGTGTACTCTAGTTGAAAAAATTGCTTTGGGGCTATGAGTTAACAATTCTGAAACAAGTATAACATGCATACTGGAACTGAACAGATAAGCAAATGGATGTCTGATGATGGGAGCCAGGCTTCTCACTATTGAAATGGGAGGTTACAGACAAGCAAGGGAAAGAGGCAAAAATAACACTACTCCATAATGGTAATGGAGTAGAGACATCATTATAAACTCACATTTAGTTTAATATAGGTAGAGAGGGATATATATATATGTAGATACTAATATATACTATATAAACATATATTAATTTATATATTCATTGTATGTTATATATATATTTATGGATATGTGTATGTGTACTGGTTAGTATACACATTTTTCCTTTCTCTGTCAGCTAAGAGAGCCTTGAAGCAATGAGACCCTAATAGCAATGAACACAGCACCCAAATAATTGTTCTTACCATTCTTCAATAAAATAAACCAGGACTCCCTGGAGAAATGGCTGGTTCTAAAACTGGGAAGAACATATTCAGGATGAACCTGGAGTGTCTTGTAGTGCTAGACAGTAAGGAAGTGCTCAAACACAACAAAAAAAGCAAAATTGAAAAATTCCACAATGGTGGAGGTATGTCAAAGGGACATAGTCCAACTGAAAGGCTCCAAATGGCCCAAACTGAAGCAATTTGAGGAATAAATAGTGTTCAATTATAACACAAAATGTAACACAAATATCCACAAGTCCACAGTAATACAGATAAATTATTAAATAAATAAATAGGCAGATATCCTGTGCAGAACAATTCTAAGAAATTTATGTAGATAATTCACTTTCCAGGAAGGGAAGTGTATGACCTGCAGACAGTGACTTCCTTCTAAAGAGTACTATACAGAAAGGGGGAAGAAAACAGGAACTTTATTGAACAAATATAACCTTGATCAAGGTCAACATCAACAGTGAAGTCATGTTATTAGTATGCTTCTTTCATAGGGTGTTATGGGATGGCACTTTACCTCTGTGGTCTTCCTCACAAAAAAACACAAATGCCAGTCCAATCATGAGAACACCATCAGACAAATCCAAAATGAGGGACATCCTACAGAATTATTTGATCAGGACTTCTCAATATTGTCAAGGTCATCAAAAATAAGGTAAGTCTGAGAAACTGCCAGAGCCAAGACTTACCTGAGGAGACATGATAACTAAATGTAATGAGGTGTCCTGAATGGAATTTTTTTAATTAAGTTAAACACACACACACACACACACACACACACACACACACACACACACACAAAACAACCTCAAAACAGCAGCCCAACCAGCATGGCTCAGTGGTTGGGTATCAACCTATGAACCAGGAGGTCATGGTTCAATTACTGGTTAGGGCACATGACCGGGTTGTGGGCTTGATCCTCAGTGTGGGGCTCACTTCCCAGTGCGGGGCATGCAGGAGGTAGCCGATCAATGATTCTCTCTCATCATTGATGTTTCTATATCTCTCTCCCGTTCCTTTATGAAATCAATAAAAATATATTAAAAAAGCAATAACTGAGACATCTGAATAATGTATGAGCTTCAGTTAATGATAACACATCAATATTTGTTCATTAAATGTTCATAATAATAGGGGAAACTGTGAATAGGGTATATGGGGACACTTTATCTTTACAATTTTTCTGTAAGTTTAAATCTATTCTAAAATGAAAAGTTTATTGCAAAGTATATGCTTTCTATTTTTATTTATTTATTTATTTTATTGTTTAAAGTATTACATATATTAGTACATATATGCTTTCAAAAAGAATTAGAAGTGTAGGATTAGATTATTTCCTTCCACAGAGGATTTCCTTTGCTTCTTCCAAGCACTGGGGATTACCAGCAAGCCACCATCTTAATGAAACTTCCGAGTTGACTATTCAACAACACAGATAATTCAAAGCTGGGCTGTACTTGGTGGAGGCAATGTGCACTTTGTGTTCACCTTTGTTCCTAAAATGCAGCCCTTTGGAGCTTCCCAGGGCTTTACCCTGGATGGCCTGGACTCCAACTTTTGTCCCTTTCCTACAAGAGATTTTCAAAAGCACTATTCAACTCTTTTCTCAATTTCAGATCCGAAAATGCTCTGGGGCAAAAGTAGTCCCCAAATCTAGGCTCACTTGCTTTGATTCTGACATCTGATAAATCTCCATTCTAATAATGCTTCACTATTTGTACACTCCCTATTCCCTTTAATCAGATGATTTTATATTTCATCCAGTTTTTCTACATTTCCTTAGCAGGAGGATTGCTCCAAGTGACCTCCTTGCTTTATCTATTGCAAAAATTCTCAAACTATTACTGCTGTCTCCTTTCTCATTCTGTTTATTGTTATGCTTTCCTTTAATATTATTTTCTGGGGTTATCCAGAGGTAGCATAGGGTAATGAGTTTTCAGCACTCATCTTTAACCAGAGCTTATTTTGATGATATCTAAAGGAAATTAGAATCCTCAAATTGGTGTAGGATCTTACTCAGAGCAATATATCTGAAAATTAAAAATAAACTAGGTGAAAGATGAATCTAAATAACCACATCTAGGAAAAATGATATGAGGACTTAGAATACATACATACTTATATATACAGGGGTTTGCAAAAGTCAGTTTACAGTTGCTAGAATATGAAACAATTCTTGTATTATGATTTATTGATTATTGTATTATTTTCCATGTGAACAACTGCAAATACATATATAAATATTTCTGATATGCATTCGTATGGGCTGGACAGCTGGTAGGTGCTACCAAAATACTTTCTCTCTTTTCTCTAGGAGAGAAAGCAACAATTTCAAACTATGAAAACAATTTCCACTTAATAGCCTTCTTAATAAAACATGTTCCTTACAAGAAAAGGTGGTATAAATGACTTTGTGTTCTTAAAAATATCCTATATCATATACTACAAAGGCACTGAATTTATATTAAAATGACAAATATTTAAAAGTTTCTCTTGCTAGCATTACCTTATTAATTTTTTCCATTTTTAATTTAAAATCTGGGGAACTAATGTTCATAGCTGCCATTTAGGAAGCAAACAAGAATGATAAACACTCACTGTTCTTGAAACAATGCTTCCTGGGATCATTGGGTCTTTCTTTGAGTACTGTTGTGTTTAATTATGGGTCACTGTTAATTAATCCAGATGTGCTCTTTAAGCTGGTTGACTGTCAACAGTAATTATATATTCTTAAAGAGGTAAGCATTCCCTTTTATTTCCTGGCAGAATTTCAGTGGTGCACTTAAAATGTACAAGGTAGGGGTAAAGGGCAGTTAGTATGTTTTTGCAGATGTACTCCATCTGAAGTCAGGAGAAATGAAAAATGGTCGCCAAAATGAATTTGTTAATATCATAAAAATCTATTCCATTTGTTAATCAACAGATATACTATATATTTTTTAGATCCTACAAAATGCTGAGCTCTCAGGTGCTTTGAATGCACAGATGACATCTTCCCAGCACCTCTGTAAGGTCGGTACTATTTTTATTTATGCTTTACAGATGAGGAAATTGGGACTCAGATATGGTAAGTATATTTCCTAACTATGTAACTAGTGAAAGTGAAGCAGAATTTTCAACGTACACCTCTCTAATCCCAAAGCCTGTCTTTTCTTTATTGCTCTTCATTATGTTGCCTCTAGCATAGGGAAAACAGATGTTAAGAAAGTAACTGATACTCAGCAGACAAATTAACAAATAATGGGTTCTGATAACCAATTTCAGTGTGTGTGTGTGTGTGTGTGTGTGTGTGTGTGTGTGTGATGTTTCTCCCACACCAACAAGCAAGTCTCAGACATAAGCTGGGTATATTACAATTCAATGCAATTTGGACACTCTCTACCTGGAGATAGCATCAGATCCCACAGGTTAAGGGCTCAGTCCTACACATCTCCCCGCCCCCCCTCTTCAGACACCTATAGCAATTCCAGGTTGTCCCTTGGGTCTCTGACCGACTGGCTATAGATTGGAGGTTCTAATGACCCCCTTCTCACGTTTGATTAATTTGCTAGAGTGGCTTATAGAACTCACAGAAATGTTTTACTTACTAGATTAGCAGTTTATTATGAAAGGACGTAACTCAGGAGCAGTGAAATGGAAGAGATGCATAAGGCAAGGTATATGTAGAGTTTCCATGCCCTCTCCACGTGCACCGCTCTCCCCACTCTCCCTAAATCTCCATGCGCTTACCAGTCCAGAAGCTTTCTAAATGTTGTCCTTTAAGGTCTGGACAACCAAATACAGGCTTCATTACAAGGCCATGATTGATTATATCATTGCGCAGTGTGATTCAACTCACAGGGGTCAAGGAGGTAGGACTGAAAGTTCCAACCCTTTAATCACATGGTTTGCTCCCCAGTCAACTAGCTCCCATCCCTAGATGGGGACTTAAGTCACCTCATTAATATAAAAGATACCTTGCTGCTCTTATCACTTAGGAAATTCTGAAGGGTTTTAGGAGCTCTGTGCCCTCGACCAACTATACCTTCCTTATAAACCACCATATCACATTAGAATAAAGAGAAGCCAATGAAAATGTGGGTTCACATCCAAATTTCACTGTTTGTATTGGTCTTTCCCTCCACATTGCATCTACTTATTTGAACATCGTGGGTTAGGAGGCTACATAAGAATCTGGACAGTTTGTGTCTCTGGAGTCATGTGCTCTTTTCTTTGGTAGATGGACCACTGTCCATGTAGGTCTAGGTTTCCTTTTGGTTTATCTCTGCAATTCAGGCAGGCAAGGGAGGTTCTTGAGATATTTTGAGTCACCATCAAAATGAGTGACCAGGCAGGAATAGATGAACTACTCTTAGAAAGAACCAGTCCTAGGCCAGGAAGGCAGTGCCATAAGTATTAAATCTTTGATCTGGGGAGAATAGGTTCTATTGCCTTCCATAAAAACCCAGTGCCCTCACCTGTACTTCTGGTGTCTTGAATACATATCTTTCTTGTTAATACAAAATTCATCCTCTGTTGTTCAGAGAGTTTTGCCTGTGTGATCACCCGTATCTTAGGAAGGAGGGATGCAATATACAGAAAGACACAAGGGCAATACTGATTAGAATGCCATCTAAGGTGGGCTGCCATCTTCTGTATTTATCCTCCCGATAATCATTTCATTTTGGCATTCAGCTAAAGACTACAGCATTAAATAAAAGGGCTGCCTCCAGCAAAGGAGAGGAGGAGCAGCAGATAGAAACTGACAAAAGCTGATTGCATAGGGCAGGAATGAAGGGAGGCAATTGTAGGGCCTGGGATAAGAGTTTTAATGGGGATATGAATGATAGCAACCCAGTGAAGGAGGCTCTGTATCCTCATCTCTCTTCATTATTTTCTCAGAGACCTTTTTGATGAATCCTGGGAGAACTTGAATGACCCGATTCTCTTGTGGAGGCAAAGCAGGTCAGCCTTTCTCTACGGGTTGTTAGCAAAGAGCTCTTCCCTGTCTATCCTCTCTGCCCTTCTGCAAGTCCTTGGTAATAAGTGTAGTAACACAGAAAAGACTGAACTAGTCCCTCCGTGGGAAAAATAATTATAAGCTAAACACTAGAAAAGCAGATAACTTTTAAATCTTAAATGCATGCATCTAATTTGTTTTTACAGTCTGTGTAGCTTTTATTTCAATCAGGAAATAATCAAATCTATACATAATCTAAACACAGTAGAAAAGGTGAGTAAAAAGGCCACAGTCCATCTGGGGTGGGACAGGAGGGTGGGTTGGCCACACTTGTATCTGGGCCCCACAGAGCGGGGCCTAAGCATTTTCCTGGCCGCAGCAATGATAGGGCCACGCACAGGGAGGCCTGCTGGCATAGGGCAGGGAGGCAACTGCCTGGCTGCATGAGCCTGCTCACCTGTCCCACAGAGAAGGCAAAGGCCTTTTATGGTGGGCCCAGCCTGGATTCTCTGTTGTCAAGTCCAAACTTTCACAGTGCTGTCCACACTGCTGTGAAGAGCTGGTCCTGGGACATGGGACTGCATGCTGATCATGTTGTTTATACTCCAAACTCTGAGGGACTGTAGGATATGCTGAAGACTCTGGTTTCATCTGGCATTGAGATGACTGTCAGGGCATACACGGTGCCCACTTGACTCATCAGGTTCTATACCTACTTGAACTTGATGTTCCACAAGTGGATAAATTTCTCCTAAGTGCCCCAGACAAAGTGATTCCTTATGGTGACAGAGTAGACACTGCCACTGACATCTGCTGGACATGGATGCAGTAGAGGGTCTGGATGTCCCATAGCTTGATTGCCTGGTAGGAGCCACTGTACAAGTAGCTTTGGGCAGCTACCAGGGCCTACACCCAGTAATTGAGACCAATGAGCTCTTTATTCAACTTCAGCTCGGTGCCCACCATATTCCAGACTTGGTGGCTTTCAAAGAGCTGCTGAAGTATATGCTGTGTGAGGAGACCAATGTGCACTCAAGTTGTTTGGGCCCAGATCATGTTCACTTTCTCCAGGTTCTGGATGTCCCACATGATGATGGGGTAGTCTGCAGCGCTATGGTAGAGCTTTAACCCTGGATGTAGAGGACAAGCACAATGCTATCAAGGCCCTCCAGCATTGTAGGTGGTACAGGCATCCCACACCTTTATGCGCTTGTCAGAGGAGCCATTGAAAAGCAGGTCACCCACAGAATAAATAACAGGACCCTGGTGGCCCATCAAGTTTCCTTTGTACTTGAAGGTCTGCTGAGGGTCATAGGATCCTAGGATGCACATGTGTATTGATGTGAGACAGGTTCTCATTCAACAGGGATGTGTCCCTCCAGATATCCATGAGGTCCTCACTAAGCTTGTTCTGGTTTTTGTCCAGGACATCAGACTTGAACTCAGGGCTCTTCTACAGATGGTCAATCTTCTTGAGAGCTTGCCCAGCGTGAAGCAAAGAAAAGCAATCTCCTGGTCCTTCTGGACCAGTGTCACATGTATCTTGTGGAAGCTGTGGTCTATCTGCTGCGGGAACTCCTTCAGGTACCTCTAATATGTGTCCTGGTTCCCAGTGAATGTGAACTCCACTTGGAATGGCACACTTGCTGTGCTCTCACTCCTTGAGGTGGGCCTCCAGGTTCATCTTGTGGAAGGGCGAGCAGCTGGGCTTGTTGGGGCACCGCATAGGCTTGTAGTCACAGCTGTCCTCATGGTCCTTCCGGCCGCTGAGCTCCTTCCGGCTGTTGAGCTTGATGCTGAAAGGGCTCCTTTCAGGGTCTGCCACAAAGATGATGAGCTTCCTAACCTCCACCGCCTGGACAGCCATGCCTGCAGAGGATGAAGAGCTCCCAGATCTGCTCGGCCACTGCAATGTTGACCATGACTGTCAGCTTGGCATTGTCCATGGAACACTTCTACGACTTCATGGTGCATCTTTGACAAAACGTGTGTTCACATGTGGTGATCCCCATACCCTTGAACATACTGCAGCAGAGCTGGCAGAAGTGCTTCCCTGAGGTCTGCTCAGCAAACACCGGTGGCTCTGGCTCCTCTTTGTCCTAAGGTAGAGCACAGGACAGGCTGGGCTCAGGGTGGGTGCGTGGCTGGAGGCGGCAGAGTCAGAGTGGTGCAAGGTGCTGATGGGGGACATGCTGTCCTCCTCATCCCTTGGGGAGTAGGCAAGGGTGCTGGAGGAAGAGGGCATCCTGGGGTGATGTTTGTGCATGCCGATCCCATCGGCTTTTGTGATGGTGGTGACTTCTGAAAAGGTGAACCCTAAGATCATTTTCATTCTGGTCCCTGTGGCAACACCTGGAATGGGAAGGTTGGTAGGCCCCCTGCCCCCGAAAAACCAGCTGTAGTGGGTGCTCTTGTGTGGCTCATGCTCTAGTCTAGAGAGACACCAAGGCTGCTCGGGAACATCCCAGGCCCACAGCCCCCTGGGAGAGGTAGTGCCACCCTCCCACTTCATTGTGTCCCCTTGGCCACCAGCAGTGTTTCATAATAATTATTAGCACAAAGACAGGCAGCTCAGAGAATTAATAAGGTATGTTCCATGCCAGCAAGTTACATATATTTCTTTCTATACAAAGTCATGATAATTTTTGCACTTTTATCAGTGAATTGAATTTTATTGACACTAAACTCAGTTTAAATGATGCCATTGAAAAATTTTAGAGGTCTGAATTCCTCCAGTGCTCATTGCCTGAGCACTTAGACACAAAAAGGAAGAGTGAATGGTCAGCATGGTCAAGGGCTGCATAGAAAATCAAGAAGATGAGTGCTAAGGAAATGCTATTGGATCTGTGATAGAAAGAAATCCATTACCTTTGGGAGAGCATGCCAGTAGCATAATAGAGCAGGAAGTCAGCTTGCAGTATATTGCAGAGTAATTGGATAGTGGAAAAGTGACAGTGAGTGAGACTTCTTTTTTGTACAGTCTAGCAGTGAAAGGTGAGACAGAATTAGTTTGACAAGCTAGCCGGGCCAAAGCACTTAAAAAAAAAAAAAAGGATTGTGTATAGGCAGAGCAGGAGGCATGGGAGAGACTTGCATTTGTAGCAAAGTTCAAGGTGGGGACAAGGGGGAGAGAGAAGGGGAGAAGAAGGGAGAAAGAGAGGGGGGCAGGGAGAGAGAGAGGTGTTTCCTAGCATAAGATTCCCAGCAGCCAGTGCTCTGTCTGCCTAATAAGCACTTACCCTAAAAGGAAGTTTTCAGAATTGCCTCAGTTTTGTAGGACTCAAAGGAATGTTAGAGCATGAAACACAGATACATTTGCCCTGGTGCGACTTACAATCTAAAAGTGATACTATGCACACAGAGAAAATATTCAATACTTTTCAAAATACCAGCTAAAAGATGTGAGCCAAAACACTAACCATAATAACAAACATAGGGTGACATTGTTCACTTTATTCACATGTTATCTTGCATTAGGTAGATACTATTATCCATTTTGCATGTGAGGAAGCTTTGGCTACAGGCTAAGGAAGTCTTAACTTCTCATAGCTAGTCATGATTTAAATTCAGTTTCTGATTACAAGCTCAGATCCTGCACTGAGCAACTATCATTAGAAATATTGAATAAAGCTTGTGACCTGAAATCTCAGTTGAGAATTCAACATCTGTATTTTACTTGTAAGATAATGTCTATATCTTACTTTAAAATGTGTTGGCATAGGCACACATGTATTTGTATGTGTGTTTGTCAGTGTGAGTTTAAACTACTCTCTAGGTATGGCCAACTGCCAGGTCAAAATATATACTCTAGGAAGGGGGAGGGGATAGTCAATATAGATAGCTACTACAGTCTCCAATAATCTTTAATTCCAATTAACACCAGATTTAAAAATAGTAGCATAATGAAGGATAGAGATTGGTATTCATTAGTGAAATTAGTGACTTGTTAATTAAATAGTGGATATTGGAAATGGACATTCATTAGTGAAATTAGTGATAGATAAGTTTGTGAATTAACTAAAACATTCCTGAAAAACTCCTTGCCTTGAATTAGTCTGGTAAGGTGTCTTTCACCATTAAATAAAGTTGGAAGCTTGTCCCCAATAGTCTGAAGCTCAGCCATCTCTGGAGGATTCTGGTTGGCTTGCTGATGACCATTAGGCCAACTGAACCTTGCCTAGTCTAGAATGTTGTCACATCATCCCAAAGGAACATTTCATGCAAGGCATGATTTAAACACTGAAAAGGGATTTCACTGGGTTTAGAGAACAGGCTATATAGCTTATGTGAGGCCTGCTTACTAGCAAATGTTAACTTAATGGTCTGTATGTGTGGGGGACTTTTGTCTGATTCTTTTTTTTTACTAAAACCTGGTAATAAGGTTGTAGGGGAGTAGCAAACCCTCACACACTTTCACCTACTGGTGCCCACTACTATTAACTAAAATTAACCTATTTGTGCTTAACCAAATTGGCTTAAGTTAGTTAGAATATATTTCTATGCACTTCCTGTAAAAACTTCTTGTCCCACTCTTAGAAAAACGATTCTTCATCCTCTTAATATTTCTGCCCTGATAACCTCCTCCCTAGTGTCTACCCGTTTGCCCTCAGTTTTATACCTTTTTAACCTCTCTTCCTATCATCTGATGAGTGATGAATGAAAGCTTACTAATTGTTTTCCTATTTATTTATTTTTATTGTTTAAAATATATTTTATTGATTTTTTTTACAGAGAGGAAGGGAGAAGGATAGAGAGTTAGAAACATCAATGAGAGAGAAACATTGATCAGCTGCATCCTGCACACTCCCCACTGGGGATGTGCCCACAACCAAGGTACATGCTCTTGACTGGAATTGAACCTGGGACCCTTGAGTTCGCAGGCCAACGCTCTATCCACTGAGCCAAACCGGTTAGGGGTTGTTTTCCTATTTATTAATGGTGGGAGAAATATTGGCTTTTACAGCATGTAGTCCATTGACCCTCATGTGCTGCTCTAACCTAGTGAACAGGTCCTTGTAGTACAGCGTCTATTCTGCCGGCACCCAATATGGTGTGAGAATATGCTGCAGAGGCAAGTTTTTTGTTTTTTTTCCTTTCTTTATTTTTATTCTTGACACTATTGCAGATGCCCCTATTCCCCTCACCCCTTCGCTGTAGGAGATGCTACATGAAAGTGGAAAGAGCAAAAATAGTTATACTTTGAGCATTAACCACATAGGAGACTGTTCTATGTTTCCTGTGTCATTTAATCCAGTGGTCCTCAATGGGTTATTTATTTACTTTTGTTAATCCTTGCCAGAGGATATTTTTCCACAGATTTTTTAAAGGGAGAGTGGAAGAGAGAGGGAAAGACAGAGAGAAACATTGATGTGAGAGAAAACATGTTGATTGGTTGCCTCCTGCATGAGCCCTGACCAGGGTCCGGGCCCAGGAAGAGCCTGCAACCAAGGTATGTGCCCTTGACCGGAATCAAACCCGGGACCCGTCGGTACGCAGGCCAAACTGGCTTAGACCTCAATGGGGTTTTTATAACTCCTTGGGGGGCCTTGTGGAAATGTGTGGAGGTATTTTTGTTGTCACAATGATTTGTGACAGGGCCATGGATGCTAGACTTCCTGCAATGCAAGGGGCTGTCCCACATAGTGAAAAACTGACTTCATTCAGGTCTTACTTAAGTGTCTCTAACTTCTGGTGGCCATGCCTATGGACAAACTGCTGTTTTTATGATTTTTCAAGCCTAGAACTGATTTTTGTTTTACATATAAAAAGAAAGTAAATTTTCAATTTTTAAGAAATGGACGTTTCTAAGAGTGTATCTATCATGTAAATTGAGAGAATATCAGAAGATCATACTTTGTTTGTTTGGAACCTTTCCAAGAGTTTTTCACTATTTTAGATATTCTGTCCATGACTGCAGGACATGGCTTGTGGTGGTTGTAGCTGCTGTAAGAATGGTGATTCCAAGTATGTGTGCAACAATGAGGCAATTTATTATATCTTCTAGAATAATCATGTCTGAGCATTTGCTTATTGAAACACATAATTTTATTATAAATTACCTTTCTTTTATTTCTTTTTTAATATTAAAGTTAAGGTAGTACATTATTTTTTAAAAGAATACCCTGGTAGATAGCACTACCCATGAATTTCATTTCAGGATGTTTAAAAGGATGTTACTAAATATTTGTAACAGAAAGAAGGTGTTGGATTGAGAACTACTGATTTATCCTCATGAGAGCCCCCAAATGCAGGTGACTACCAGTAATTTCTCCATTTTCAGATAATAAAAACAGGCACAGATTTATTAAATATCTATCCCAGGCCACATAGCTGGTAAGCCAGGGGCTAGAATTTGGACCCAACATTTTGCATCCCAGAGCTGTACTCGTAACCATTATCTTTCTGCTTCCCATCTCAGGAAGCCAATGGAAACATCAGACAAATGAGGGCAGAATTCTGAACAGGCCTAGAGAGGTAGGGAGTGTGTGATTATGAACGTGCGGACCAGTGCAGAGTCTCCACGCAGAGTGGCTTATACAAGGACTGGTGAGGTGACCGAGAGACCTGCTGTCTCTCTCCATGGGGTCAGGCAAAGGCACAATGGCCTCTCGATGTGCACTCTAAGTAGTAGAGGTAGAACCGGGTGGACTGATAATGGCTAGTTCCCTAAGGGTTCCATGATCTCTCCATTCCCTCAGCAATAAAAGGATGAACAACCCATGGATAGTTTTGAATCCACAGCAGTGTTCCTCCTATGTGCCTAGAGGAATCTATGCTATTACTCCCTGGAACATTCAACATTTATTTAGCATGTAGCATGACTAGATGGAAGAAAGGTTAAAGAAAAAATTTTACCAAGTTCCATCACACTTTCTTAAACATGCATTTAAAAATCAGACCAGCAAACAGTCTTGATTTTTTTTTCTATCTGAGTTTATCCACAAATTTTTTCCAATATGATAATATCAATATATTGAATTTACTTGGGGTTGGTTGGAAATTTCTCTTTTATTTAAAAATGGGTTGATTACCGAATCTTGAAAATCAAGGGATGTTTTCATGTATGAATACATACATTTTTAACCTCTCTCTCTCTCTCTCTCTCTCTCTCTCTCTCTCTCTCTCTCTCTCAACAGTAGGTAAAAAAGTGTTCAGCATGGCCTTTGCCAGGGAAGATTAGGAGCAATAGGTTAGAAAAATCTGCCCGTCTGGGTTTATTTTGTGTGGACCTCAATTGCTCTGCTTAACTTCCCATTTCTCCCAGGGTTCTTTAGGATGGTGATGAGCACAATTCTAATGAGCTGGAAACTTCTTCCTCAGCTACTGTTTTGACAGGTTGTGTCTAGCTTGAAGAGACTGTTATTGAGGTTAAATAGAAGAGATGCAGCATCCAGAGAAAGCTGTAGATTAGTATATTAAAATGTGTCTGCCTCTTCTGCTTTAAAATAACTGCTTATGGCAGATCTTGGCCTATTTGTTGACAAATTGTTCCAGAATGACATAGACAGAGGCAGTGTTGAGACACTTTAATTGGCTGCTCTGGCCCCAAAACCCTGATCAAAAACTTTTTATTGACTCATTACTGTGAGTCCAACATTGCTATAACTCTCCTCTTAGTGCATTTGACCCTGTAGGCATATTAAAAATAATAAAATACATAGATATGCTAAATGAAAACATCTTTATGTATCAGTAGGATTAAAAAGAAGGAAGAAATAGATAGGAGTGGATTTCAGAATGAGGCAGTGTGGTAGGGACAAGTTTATTCAGGCACTTTGCCTTTTGCCTATATAAAGAACACTTGCATGGCATTTTGATTACTTGTTTATAATATGTTTGGTCAGGTGCTGTGCCCTGGCACCAGTCCCAGGGTTGGTGAAGATTATGGACTTTTATGCATGAGTGGTAGCCTACCATTTATCTTACTTTGAAATTGGAGGACCTAAAACCCTCTTAAAGCCTGTTCCCAACTTATAGATGGCTTGTATTTACTTCAATGGTTCTTCACTTAGCTATTTGGAACTTGAAAATCAATTCTTTATAATAGTGTTGTGTGACTTTTTTCTCATACTAGTCTAAAAGCACCTATGATATACACCAGGGGTTGAAGAACATTTTCTGTAAAGGACCAGCTAGTAAAAAATTTAGGTATGAGTATTATAGTGTCTCCATTGCAACTATTCATGTTGTAGGATGAAAGCAGCCATAGATAGTATCTAAAAAAATGGGCATGGCTGTATTCCAATAACATTTTATTTAGGGACACTAATTGCAATTTCATATAATTTTCATACGTCGTGGAAATATTTTTCCTCTTTTAAATTTCTAATTGTTTTAAATTGTAAAAAACATTTTTAGCTCACTGGTCATACAAACCAAGGCATCGGGCCATCCTTGACCCCTGGGCAGCAGTTTGCAGACCCCTGATCTGCACAGAAGTGTGCTGCCCTTCTACCACTGAAGAACATACCTGTTCGTATGTTAAACGTGTGTTAAAAGACTTGAGGAACTTGAGGAAGGAAAAAGCATTTTATGTCTAATTGGAAATGTCAGAGACACATTTGTTACAAAATGATCTAAGCCAAGTTGGCTGTGCACAATGTATAGTTGGGTTTTTATTGGCAAATGTGAGGACCAATATTGTTTTGATGTAGGTGAGGGCTACAGGTCTCCCCCAACCCCATTTCCACATCCAAGAGGCAGGTGACAGGGAAAGCAAGTCTCGCACCAGATTCTGTGTATCCATAAACATCAGTTAGCAAGTGGCACCCATGCAATTATGCACACTGTCCTTGCAGTGTCAGTGTAGCCCCACCCATAGGCACCCAGTACCTTGCATGAAATGTGATTGGAGAAAGACAGTGTTCTACAGGGAAGATTCAGATAACACACGAATCAAGTGACAGACCCAGGACGTAAGAGAGAATGCTCCTTCAAGGCGATAAGCTATTGGGTGACATATTTATATGCATGTAATTGTAGAGGTACTCATGATATTTCCAGTGAGTCGATGCCGTGAATACCTCTCATTTAACCAATGAAAAGTCACTTATAATATCACTTATGCTAATTAACAAAACCTCTAGTACTAATAGAAGATTCAAATAGTTAAAAATGCTTGTGGTAGCTGCCTGTGGAATACAGGCTTCTGATTAGCATCATTCACATACTAACCAACCACCCATGGAGTGAGCCTGATTAGGGACCATCAAATATAAGTTAAGATTTAGGTGTGGGTTCAAATATATATATTTGAATATACACACACACACACACACACACACACACACACACACAATTTCCATGCACAAGTATTTTAAAATAATTTACAGACAATATAATATTCTAGCAGACAACTACTACAGCAAAATCAGTAATTCTTTCCCCCCTTCCCAATCTATCCACCACAAACTGAGAAGAGGGCTCTTAGGTCACGTGGTTGGCTTAGTTTCTCATTGGAAGGGGCAAGGAAAGGCCTGTGTGGGAGCAAGGACAGCAGTTTTAAGGAATTGGAGATGTGAAATCTTTGAGGACAGGGGACTTTTGTAAGTAGAAATCCTTGGGGCTTTACCACGACTGGTGCCCCAGTTTTAGTCTAGTGAGCCGGTTCAGGATGGTGATGGAGGGTTCTGATTCATCTCCTCCTATAAAGACAATAAATCTTCTGTTACCTATGGAGCAACTTACTATGAAAAAAAACAAACCACCCTAAAAACTGGCTGAGCAACTGATACACATTGGGTGAACTGGGCTGGCCCATCCAAGCAGGGAGGAGGCTGGGACACAATCTCGCCATGGACCCCCTCAGATGCAGTGAAAGAGTTGGGAGGGGTCCCGAAACCCAGAGCTTCTTCCTGAGGAGCAAAGGGTCTGAACCCGACATCGGGCACCCCTAACTTTTAAGACCTGCACCTGAGAGACAAACCCTCCAAACACCTAGCTCTGAAGAGCCGTGGGGCTGGCGTGGAGGAGGCGCACAGCTGTGAGCCATGGAGAGAGAGGGGCGCCTAAAGGGCCTGCGCGCTGCACGCACCTGGCGCGGGGCTGGGCGCGGTGTGGGAGCCTCACGTGCCTTCTGGACCCCGCAGGACCCCCCAGGACCCCCCAGGGGCAGGCTTCCGATCTGAGTCACAGCCCGAGGCCTCGCAGGTGCGCTCTAGGAGGACACTGGTGAGTACCATGTCTGTGCTCTCCCCATGCCTTGCTTTCTGTCTTCCTTCTTTCCCGGTGGCTCCATCTTCCCGCGCTCCCAGGCCGGGCTCCCGAGGGCCACTGTCTCCCCGAGGGCAGCTGTTACACACGCCCGGGGCCCCCGTTTTATGTCCAGGGCACCGTTTGTTTGTTTGTTTTTTAGCAGCCACCAGGGGCCACCTTTACTTTCCTTGACTTTGGTGGCCAGTAGGGCAAGCGCCGGCGGGTGCCCAGGCCTGGAACCGAGGGCCCAACCCACAGCCGACTACCGTCCACATTTTAGGGGCTTGGCTTTGTGTAGGTCTCCCCACGGAATAGAACACACCGTTACACCGTTTTCTCTCTTTTCCTGACCCCGAAACGCTACTGAGGTTTGTAAAAATAATTTTTTAAAGCTTTGTGAAGTGGGAAAGAAGAGTGGGTGAAAATAACAAACTAAAATATTGTGGCTACATTTCAAATCACAAGCTGACTGTGATGGAATTGTGGGCGATTCTCCCTTTCCATATCCATAAAGGTTTTGTTTTTTTCCTTTTCTTTGGGCAGTATGGCATTAATTAGAATGTTACCAGACTGTGATCCTTCTTGGTTTTTTCTTTCTCTGTAACCACATCTTTACAGTTTTATTAAATTGTGGCATATCTAAAACGTATCCCAAAATAGAATGGATTGATGACTGATCTTGCTTTAGGTGTGTTCCCACTCTCTTGTCTCACTCCTACATTATTTTGAAGAAAATCTCATGTGTGTTGTTTTTTTTTTTTCACCTATAAATATTTTAGTTTGGATCTCTAGAAGCGATAATAATAATTTAAAAAGCCCCCATAATTTTAATATTACACCAAAAAATTAACAATAATTTTGTAATAATATCATCAAATATCCAGTCACTGTTCATACTAGCATTTCTAATTATGTCATGAGATCCACAAATTGCAACTGGTTGGTATGCCATTTAAATCTCTCTCAGTCTATAATCTCTCTCCTTCCCTCTTTTCTTTCTCTTCCTTGCCATTTACTTAATGAAGATACGTCTGTATTTCTAGGGGTTTTTCTGTAACCTGGATTTTGCGGATTGATATAATTTTGAGAACTCTCCTTTATTTCTTTTTTCTTAATATTTTCATTATATAGTCATTGTATTTCCTGTTGAAGGTTATTTTTAAATACAGAGAAGTATAGGAAGAAATATTTTAGTTCCTCTTCCATTGTGAGTGGATAGTCCTGCCACTAGACCTCTTGCAGTTGTTTGGCTAATGCTCTCGAAGTTGCTCTCCTCATAAGAATGAAACTGTGTCCCAACAAACATAGCCCCTGTTTTTCTTCCTCTGTCATTCATTAAACCAGTGGTCCTCAGTGGGATAGTACTGTACTCATGGGCTGCTGGGGGAATTTGTTGGGTTGTTCAGTGGTCAAATGAATTGGGGTGGGGGAGTTAGTAGACTAAGCAGGCGGGGGCTGGGGAGGTTAGCCGTCCGGCACGATTTGTGGCGCAGCCCTTCACAGTGCAGGGGCAGCCCATACACTGCACTGCTTTTGACTGTTACCCTCGGCTTCCTGGAGATGAAAGTTGCTTATCATTACCCGAGGCTGGACTTCAGTCCTTTTTACCTGTAACCACAAAGTAATTTTTTTCATGGTTTTTACTATACATTGAATTTTCCACAAATACAATTACTGGGTAATTTGAGTGAGCTGGAAATCTATTTTGTTTGGATCTTTTCGTTTTAGAAAACTACGAGTAACATTGCCACTCAGAGTATTCGAGTTGCCAACGCAACACACTTGTACGAGTGTGCTTTTAGGCTGTTGCCCTCACAAGGCTACCTGTAGGTTCAAGTACATAATGGTTACTTTAGTCCCATCTTCTCACCCAGGGCAGTGCCTCCCAAACTTCAACATTAGGATGCTATTGTAGTCTGCCCACGCACCAATGCTGTGAAGTAATACTATTTATTGTAATTTTCATATCTACTACTTATTGTAGTTGGGGCATTATGTAAATTATTTCATAGGTTATATTACCTATGGATTTTAAGATGGCAATTGTGGGACTACAAAATATTTGTTATTCAAGGGGGGATTGGGTCTCATGGGATTGAGCCTTACAGAGTTAGACTGATGTGGAAAGTCAAGGCTGCACTGAGCAGTCAGGCATCACTAAACACGTGGAACATTTTAACAGTATAACAACACCTGATGCTTTAGGTAGTGCTTGCTTAATATTCCAGGAACTCTTCTTTCTAAGTGCTTCACCTAAATCAACTTCTTTAAGGCTCACAACAGCTGCGGGAAGTCAGTAGGAGCCATCACTCTTGTTATCTCATAAATGAGAAAATGAGGAACCCAGAGGTGAGGTAATTTACCCAAGGTCATATAACTAGAGCCAGAGTTGGGATTCAAACCCTGGCAATGAGGCTACAAAGTATTCTTTTAACCACTGCATTGGATTACTTTTCTTATGAAGCATAATTCACTGAGCTTTTTTGGAAGGAAAAATTAAGCATATTGGCAGAAAATATATAGGTGATAGGTTAAAAGGGAAAATTGATATGCAAATTGTGCTTTTTAGAGACTAGGTAAGCTGGGTTGGTGGTAGGTTGGGGAAAATAATATTTAAAGTGCCTACTAGTCCCCTGGAGGAGCTCAGTAAATATCTGTTGAGTGAGCGAATGAAGTACTTTCTAGGATTGGCTGCAGTCATCTTAGAGTAATGGAGAATAAAATTATGGAAGAGTGGTTATTCTCAATTCTACCAAGGATGGTGTATTAATAAAAAAATGTTAAAGGGGAAACATTAATTTATTACATACAGTAAATGATTTAGGAGGGTTATTAGGGTTTAATTATCTCATGCAACCTGTTGAGGAAAGCTTTAAAGCCCGCTCTTTACCAGCAATTTTCACTGAGCTGCTCACTCAGCAGTCATCTTGGAAGCTGCTTCATGGTTGTTATGGAATTAGTTTTAGAATTGCACCATTGGGTCCATTTGAATATCACTTTATCCCTTCGTCTTTTTATGGCTGACCTGGGCTTGTTCCCCAGAACTTGATTTGCCAAGTCTACTACTTTGATGTCATTTTTTGGGGGGATAACTTTCTGCTTCTGACTATTGGTTTAATTTTTTATTGCCAGTAACCCCTTTTGACATTTGAGGTTCATAATGAGTAGTGATGTTCATCTTTGACATGTCTCTGAACCCTTGTATTAAACTATGTACTAAAACTTGTGGGGAATTCATGTCAGGTGTGGCTCTGACCTAGGATTGGTCTCACCTAGAAAAGTCTTCTCAATGCAGTCAGAGGCTATGGCTCTAAGTTACTTTTCTATAAAAAATGAATCTCTAGCTTGCTTTTAAAACATTTTTTCTTTCTAGTCTTTGTAAGTGTTCAGTTTTACATGCATCATACCCTTCATTCTCACAAAATATTGAGGAAGAAAATATCAGCCCCTTCTTAAAGATGACTAAACTAATTTCCATGGTTAAGAAACTTGAAGTCATTTTTCAAAGTCAGCTTTCCTATGAAATTTGTCATCGTATCTTCTCAACTTTAATTTTATCCCTTTATTTCTATTCTCACTGTAACTACCCTAGAATAGCATCTTATTAACTTCCATTTGGAGGACTTTAATAATTTCCCAGCTGGCTTTACATCTTCCTAGTCTTGTTGTCTTCCCATTTTTTTTCTACATTCTGTGGCCAGAGGGGTTTTTCTCAAATACAGAACTCATGGTGCCATTTTACTGCTCTAAAATCTCACACTTCTCACACCGTCTACCCCCATGCACAATGACCATGGAGTAAAGTTTCAGAAACCTTAGTGTGCGATTCAAGGCCTTCAACAATCAGGTCCAAACCCTCTTTTCTAGTCTTTTCAGGCATTTTTACACCACAGCCGACACTATTCTTACTATTTTTATAATAGGTCCTCTTCCAAGCTCTATACTTCCCTGTAGTTTTTCTTGCCTGGTAGGTCTTCCTTATATTTCTTACATCTCTGCCTATGCAGACTACACCAGTCTGTCAATATCTACTCAGTACTTTGAGAACTTGTGGACTCTTATTGAGCTGAGCAGTGTATTCCCTGTCTTCACCCCCCTCTGTATTTATACTTTTCATGACATTTACCACCTTCATTGTAATCATTTTTGTGAGTGCATTCCCTATCCCTAGAATGCCAATAGAACCCTAACCCCCATGGTCTAGAATGATGTCTTCTACTTTTAAATGAGCTATAGCACTCAAGACAGTTCTTTGACTATGTCAGATACCCCATGGTCTAGAATGATGTCTTCTACTTTTAAATGAGCTATAGCACTCAAGACAGTTCTTTGACTATGTCAGATATTCAACAAAGGTTGGTTGAGTTTAAAAAAGCATCCTCTTAAAATGAACATATGCTTATAAACCTTTAGAAAAAAGCACTTGAGCATTCAGACATCTGTTTCGTGGTTCTCCTAAGAGTCTTTAAAGATGACAGCTGAGGTCCTTGAGCTGCTTTCAATATTTTAATAAGCCAAATGAAATCACCTGTAATGAGGCCGGGAGGCTAACTAAAATATCATGTTTCTTTATTTTTGTTTGTAATTATATTAATTCTGTAATATTAATATTAATCTCTAAGCCTGGGAATGTTTGGTATCAAGTAACAGAATATACTTAAACTAGTTTCAAGAAAAGGGGAAATCTAATATAATGATATAGGAGTATCTCATAAAAGCCCAAAGTAGGAAGTGCAGCTAGGTCTCATGGAGGATTGAAACCTGAGAAAAGAAAATTACCAAAAATGAAGGCATCTGTCTTAAGAGTCCTCCCGTGGGGCCTCAGGTATCCCTCTCTTTGCTTGTTGGCATCAATTTCATCCTGCTTTCTGCAGACTGGGTTCTTAGGCTCTGCTAGCACATGGCTGTTATAATGTCTATTTTAAAACATTTTAGTGAAGACTGTGTATATTTATATACCTACATATATACACATACACATGCATATATGCATATATTTGTGTTCGTACATCAGTATATACATATTGATTTACATCTGAGGGGCCAATAGTTAAATTTTGAAGTATATACACTAGTTAGCATTTGAAAGAACATAACCAGAAATCCACACTCCAAAGACAGTTACTACAAGTGTCAAACATATTTATCTCAGCTTAGCTCTAGATAGTTTTTAAACTAGCACAAAGGGCATTAGAAATAACTTTTCATTAGTGAAATGTGTGATGTGAAACATTGGGGATTGGGTAGAAATACTGTGTATGCAACTCTTATATCAGAAGGTATAAAATTACATTTTTTGGCAGGTCATTTCTTATCTTAGGACTCCATTTGGTTCTGTTTCTGTCATCCAGTGTGGTGAGACGTTTAGCTCAGTCCTGATGCTGAAATATTATTGCTTGTGACTTCAGTGAAAGAACCTAATAGTTATAAATGGCTAATTTATTTTTGGGCAGGTTGCAATGAGAATGTATCATCATTACTCCAAAACTGATCTCATCTCAGCCTTTAAGTCTACATAAGCATGTGGGCCCTTAGATTCCAGATGACTGGAATATCTTAGTTCTATTTCTAGCTTTTCTGGAAAGAGAATTGACTGGCTCATTTTGGATGAGGTGCTCTGGTCTAATCAGCGGTGGCCAACGAAGTCTATGGGTTGTGCAGTAGTCAGCA